>NC_090393.1:30288763-30888763 GCF_036365525.1 Heterodontus francisci | reverse complement strand
CCATTGAAGATAAAGGGGAGGTGGTCACTGCCTAGCACCTGTTACTTGCCACTTACCAATTAGTAATAGTTCATACATCTCTGTCAGCTTTGTGTTTGAGGACTCTGTTCCAGAATTAATTAATTCCACTGGGTTTGTATTGTAATTCTATGTTGATTGGCTTGGGGTGTAACTATTAATTTACGTAGGATTGGATTAATGAAATTAAGGAAAAATGACAGATTAATACAAATATGCCAACATTATTGAACCAATAATGGAAGTTCTGAGCACACATTCCACCTACACCATTATCTTAGTGTACCTTTTACAGGACAAGACATTGAAAAGACTGCAAGTATACCATATGGTTGGATGTATAAATTTGATTATGTCTGTATAAGTGTTGATTTATACATAAAGGTAGATGTGTGTATAAATGAGTATTATGTATATAGATGAATCCAGTAGTCACCTTGTTGACAGGAACTTGGTATAGTTTGAAATGGAAATAACAATGTTGGTAGAGAACAATGTTTGGGAAGGAGTATTGATTGTGTAATTAAGATAGTGTGGGAGTAGTTTGAGACTAGGGAAGTGAGATACATCGTGAAGTAGCGAGGGTATCTGGAGTCGAGAATTGAGAATTTAGGGGAAGGATATTTAAGAGGGCTGAGCAGTAAAGTATAAAAGTGTATTTAGTAGTCGTGTGGGATGGGAATAGGGTGGGCAGTGGCTATGTTGAGTGGGGGGGGGGGGGGGGGGGGGGGGGAAGAGCAGGAATTATGATGTTCAGCAGTTGAGACGAACCAAAGAGTGAGGAACATTCAGATTCCATTTACTCAGCCACATATTAAAATGAGTTTGCTGCATTTGTTCACTTAGCAACAATTTCCTTGCTGGACTGAATTCACTGACTTAAATGAATATGCTTGATTCCATGAGCTAGCCACATAATTAATTCACTGGATTCCATTTTCCTAACCACATTTTATTAATTAACTTCCTGGACTAAATTTAGTCAAAGATTATTTAAACAATTTGATGAATTCCATTTACTGAGGGCCAGATTAGAGAGCTACTATAGAGCCATGGGGCAGAAAGGCCATAGGAGGTCTGATTGAATATACTGGCAAACAAGACCAGCTGGACAGTGGGCAGAAGTGCAACAAATGTAATAAGAGGGAGGGGACAGAAGGGTTGCAAGCATGGCAGAACAGGAAGTGCCAAAGGAACAAGAACAAATGGGAGCAGGGCTCCAAACACAGTTTGGAGCAAGACAAAGGCCACAAGCACAGCAGATGTTGTTGTAGGGCCATTAGGTGGAAGGAAGACCACTCGAGGCTCACATTCTATATTGAAGCAAAAGAAAGAGGCATTTGGTAGGGAGGAGAAAAAACAGAAGCAGTGGGAGATGGGAGGTCCAGCAGGGAAATGTGGTACAGCTGGCTTTAGAAATCTATGTAGCAATATCTGGGAGGTGTAGCAGTAAGAGAATTGGAGACCCAAAATTGAAATTTTCTACAGGGCAGAGGGCCACTTGAAGCAAGAGGGAAGATGTGAACAGGTAAAAATTTACCAAGTTAACCAAAATTGGGCTGAACAGCTAGAAAGAGAATTTTTTTTCTCTGCTTCTGTCTGGTGGAAGTTGTAATGTGGCAGGGATGAGAGCTGCTGCTTGTTGAGGGTTGAAGGCTGTTACTGCTGTCCTCTCCATTTTTACATTATACTGGTCACATTCCACATGCTTTCTTCCCCTCCCTTCCTGCTTCCTATTACATTTCACATTAGCACTTCTACTGCATTTCCCCATTGTGGACCATAACTTTTATATTCCCACTTTACTAGTGTCACTCGGTGTCCCTGTCCACAGCTGTATTCCAGTTTCTTGTTCTTCCCTGCTGCCTTTCATCCTCCCCATTTGCCTTTCTGCTTTTACCCTAAAATTTGTCTGCTACTCAATGACCTCTAACTTCTCCACTCAACCCCATCACTTTCCCTTAATCCCACTAACCACCCATTTCCAGCTCAATGCACCACCAGTTGCTCAATTTCCTCCATCTTCCGTCTCACCCTTCAATCTTAATCCCTATCCTTCAAACAATTCCACCTGAAAGATCTTAAAAAGGGATAATCTCACCTCAATTTCTATCCAGATTTCCACCAGAATTTATTTATTTATTTTTTTTTAAATAAACTCGACAGCCTCCTGGCTTTAATGATTTGGAGCAAAGTCTTGAGCTGTTGCCTAATCTTTAACCCTTTTGGAAACCACCTAGGACTGCAGCTTCCCACCCCCAATTGCCTAATCTTAGCTGTTCTTGAAAGCAGTACTTTAGCTTTAAAAGTGCTATGAGTACTTATGTGGCATGCAGATCCTTGTTAGGACCGTCCTCTTGGATAGGTGATATTAATTGCTGAAAGCATTGCAAAACAATAAGGCTTGAGAAGTGTTCTTGAGCCATCCAACCTGAGACACATCAGAGCAGCCTAATGAAAGGGAGGTCCTACCCAACAGTCCTCATGCCAGTGATGAAACTAATGCTTAATGGAAAAAAGTTAGTAAGAATGTTTTTTAATATAAAAATTGAGTGTACTTATGTTTCCCTTGCCCTTTTAAGTAGAATGCACAACATTTCAAGTCTGGTATTGCAAATATTTTACAAGGTGTCAGTAATAACAAAAACCTTGCACTGAAAGCAGCTTAACTTCCACTTTCTCAATAGCAGCACACCACAAATACATCAAAATTAAGAAACTAGGTGTAAATGGAGAACAGTTTAAACATTTTAAACAGTGATTAGGATCATTTACATTTTCTACTTCCTATACTTGACACTTAGATGCAATCTTAAAATGCTATTTCAGCTTTTCTGCAAGAACTTATCGATTCTGCACTGCTTTCAATGTCAATAGTTTGTAAAACAAATAGGATTTCCATCTGCAACTTATTTCAAGAATGCAGAGTAATGGCAACTTCTAGTCTGTTTTCCATGGCATATAGATATATAATCACACAGATACACTAGTCCAGATTTGTAAAAAGGCTTTATTTTAATTCCCACTTTTGATCATGAAATTAATTACTTGGTTGAGAGCACAGGCATGCAAAAAGACACCCAGGAATCTGCCACTTTTAAAACCAGTCACTAGGCTGTTATGGATATGCCCAATTTTGATTTTCCCCAGGACAGTGCTGGAAACAAAGCAGCATCCCCCATTATTTAGCATCGCTCCATGACTGTACTGCTGCTAGCAGGAATGCAATTTGTGGAGAACAGTGGTAGAGCAGCATTTTGACCTTTTTAAATTATTAGTAGCCCCTTCACCTTACAAGTTGTGGGGTAGTATAAGGAAAGGGGGAGGGGGAAACTGGTGCAATATCCTTTCACCGATGGGATATTGGCCAAATTAATGGTACAAAAAAAGTCCTTCATCTGTAAGGAATCTGAAATAAAGTTTAGAACTGCAAGCTCTTAACCATAAAATTATGGGGAGGGAGCACGGAGGAAGTTAAAATATTGAGCATTCCAAACAATTGTCACACAGCCTAGTAGCCAATTATATAATGGCGTAGAGCCTGAGAACAGATTGCTTGCTTGGCCTCAAGGCCGGGGATGATACATGGCATAGGAAGACAAAAAAAACCTCCCAATCCCAAAAGAAGAATGGCTGAATGACAAATACAATTTCAAGTTCAATAACCTATGCTAGCTATGTCTCAATCTGTTCTCCACCAACTTTGCCAGATGTTAACTAACCCATTTGTCTGCCATTATAAAACACAAGATCCCAATGTGACAAATTCAAAATAAATCAAAATGCCAAATGTAAAATAATGGCTTTATTTCATCATTTAAAATATACAGTACAGGAAGTGTGCTTAATCAAATTTACGTCATTTTCAGTGATGCTGGCAGAGTGGAGAGGCAGATCCTTCTTCTAATCATGACATCTATACAACAGCTGCTTACATGACAGACATGTAGACTTGAAAAAAAGCAGACATTCCTCTAAATAAAAACATTGAGAAAGTACAAAATTTTTTGAACTATAACTTGAGGTTTTATAAACAGTATGCCACTTCCTACACTTGAGTTTTTTTCTCCCCAAAAAGGTCAATTACCAGCTCATGAGGTCATTAAAAAAATAAAAAAGGAAAACCCATAACTGTCATTACAAGGCATTTACAACACTTTCGTGAACTGTACCAAAAATGTTAAATTTCTGTCAACTACAAGTCATCTATTCCCCGCCATTACCTCCCCAACCCACACCCCCCCCAACCCCCCCCCCCCCCCCCCCCCATGTTGAAGCTTGCTGAGAAACAGCAGTCAAGCACACACTATTGCTAGCAACTAATGCTAACAATTAGGAGCCCTGATGCAGATTAGAGAGCTACAGTACTAATATTCTTCCATCTCAGGGGGAGCAGACAGGTTTGCTGTTTTGAGGCAGCAACCATGGTTCAGTATATCACAGCAGATAAACCACAAGTCAACAAATAGTAATCTAATCCAAGCAAGCTGACAGATACACTTTACACAAAGAAAAAAGTTAAAAATGGAGAAACTGGTATAATACAAGTCCAAACAGGCAATGCCAGAGTTCCTTGTTTTATTTCTTAGCTTGTTTTGTGATCATGCTCCTTGGTGGTGTTACAGGCCGGCTTGTATTAGGTTTCTTCTTCTCTGCTGGTTTCAAAATCTAAACAAAGTAAATGTTTAAAAAGTGTGAAATTTTTCCACAACTTTCAAAAAAAAGGTTAAACTTTCTAAAGCATTTGCAATAGTAAAATAGCTACTTTTCAATAATTTTGCGATTATTTGCTTAATTATTTTTCTAGGTCTTTTAGGGAAATCAAAATTCGAAACTGAATTTTCAGCAGATTCAGACAATGCAAATTTATCACAGGGATGTTCAACATTTTGTTGTAAAAGGTCTTAATTGTGTTACAGCTATTAATACTTTATGCACAATACCAAATTTAAGCAGAATGATTCGCTCAACCCTGACCCTCCAGCCCAAAAATTAAATCTGATGCAATGTTTCGATCAGGGAAGTTTGCAACCGTAGTTTTTTTGAACACTATTATTAACACTTGCTTTCACATTGGGGCGATAAGTCAATTCTTTGCATTTTTACTCCACTTTAGAGCACTGCCTGCAAACAAAGTTTTGATTTTTCAGAAATGCATTTAGTGTTTGATATTAGCAGATAGTAGTACACACACACAGTTCTGAAATCCTTTTTATAGTCATTTTCTGTTGGACAGTGAAGGCTGAGCAAAATGACACGAGCATACATCAGATTAATTTCAGCACACTGCACATGTGCAGAGTACTTGGAAAATTGCCTAACCGTGAATGGTAAATGTGTTCCACCTATTGAAAAGTTCAAGTATTGAAGTACAATGATCATCTCTACTGCGGCTTCCAGTAGACAGCTCAAAAAACCCCAAAGCACAAATAAAACTCTGGTAACCAGTTTGCGCGCATCAAGGCTGAGCTGTTAGCAGAGGGCCAAGATCTTCAATCCAACTGGAGCACCATCAGCAGGCTGCTCATCACTGATGTTTTCCCTCTGCTTTCTCCCATGAAGAGGCCTAGTGTCTTCCAAGAACTTCACAATAATTTGGCCATCAGGTACTTAGTTGAGGAAAAGAAACTAAACCCATAGCCATCCCATGAACTGGGTTTGCAGGACCAAAAGAAAAATCTACCTTATAACAAATCTGAAGGTTCCTCCTACCTGAAAAGAACACATCAGGGTTTCATCGACACTCATCATAGCACCTGCATTATCAAACTCCCCACAATAATTGGGTGCAGAGAACAAAGTCACCAGCTGCCGCTTGGCAAAGAACTCATACCCATCTTCTACAACCTGTTTCAGAAATGAAAATAAAGTGAACATGGATATCAACTCCATGCACAGACTTCACAAAGCAAATATAAATGATGCAGTTCCTGTTAATTCAAAGATCTTTCAATTCAAAGTACTGGATAATTTAAATGGTACTAAAAAGCCTTGCAATTTTAATACAACTGCTTTATTTGAATCAAATGAACAGAAGTAGCCAGTATAAGGGGACAAGTATTTTTTTTTAAACAAGCAAGTAGCAGAGTTAAACTGTCTGTTCCAACTGATTCAATAAAGATTGCCAACTATGTAAAGCAATGACAAAATTTGGACAGAAGCATGGAGTTTGATCCAAAAAAAAAAAAGCACAGCATAACAATTTCCTGACATTCCTTAAATAGTACTCCTCCTCACTTCCATGTTGAACTTAAAATTAAGAGCTCCAAATGTTTAGCCAGTAAGTGGATCAAGCTTTTGTTGAATGCAGAAGCTGAATACAGCACATTTAGTGCATATCCCACTCCTGAGCCCAACACTAATCTTCTCTGATTAAATTCAAAGATAATTATTGCATTCTCAATGTAAACCAGAGAAGACTCATGTACAGTTTGCAGGATACTGTACCAATCTGAACTCTTCAGGAGCATGAGATTCAAATTACATAAATCAGGAGCAATTTTTGCTGCTTCTTCATTGAAATAGAAACAAAGAAAATCTTAGATGACAGATCAAGATTTCCTCGCCACATTAAAGAGTGTGTATTGGACATGAAATAATTATGAATTTGTCCACAGCTCCATCCATAGAACCATAGAAAAATTACGGCACAGAAGGAGGCCATTCAGCCCGTTGCATCCGTGTTGGCCGAAAAAAAACTAGCCGCCCAATCTAATCCCACCTTCCAGCACCTGG
This sequence comes from Heterodontus francisci, assembly GCF_036365525.1. Taxonomy (NCBI): domain Eukaryota; kingdom Metazoa; phylum Chordata; class Chondrichthyes; order Heterodontiformes; family Heterodontidae; genus Heterodontus; species Heterodontus francisci. Next base: position 30,882,010 of record NC_090393.1, on the reverse strand, counting down.
TCCATAGCCTTGCCGGTTACAGCACTTCAGGCACATGCCCAGGTACCTTTTAAAAGAATTGAGGGTTTCTGCCTCCACCACTGTTCCTGGCAGTGAATTCCAGACACCCACCACCCTCTAGGTGAAAAAGGTTTTCCTCACGGCCCCTCTAATCCTTCTACCAATCACATTATCTCTGTGTTCCGCTAGGGGAAACAGGTCCTTTCTGTCTATTCTATCTAGGCTCCTCAATTTTGTACACCGATTAAGTCACCCCTCAGCCTCCCCTGTTCTAAGGAAAACAAACCCTAGCCTATCCAATCTTTCCTCATAGTTACAACTTTCAAGCCCTGGCAACAATTTCCTCTACTCTCTACAGAGCAATTTTGTCCTTTCTGTAATGCGGTGACCAGAACTGTACGCAATACTTCAACTGTGGCCTAAGCAGCGTTCTATACAATTCCAGCATTACAACCCTGCTTTTGATTTCTATACCTTGGCCAATAAAGAAAAACATTCCATATACCTTCTTCACTCTATTTAACTGTCCTGCCACCCTTCAGGGACCTGTGGACATGCACTCCAAGGTGTCTCTTCCTCTACCCCTCTCAACATCCTCCTATTTATTGTGTATTCCCTCGCTTTATTTGCCCTCCCCAAATGCATTACCACACACTTTTCTGGATTGAATGCCATTTGCCACTTTCTTGCCCACTCAACCAAACCATTGATACTTTCTCAAGTCTACGGCTATCCTCTTCATTTTTGTGGCATCAGTGAATTTCCCAATCATACCTCTCACATTTAAGTCCAAAATCATTAATATATACCACAAACAGCAAGGGACCAAACACTGAGCCCTGTGGAAAGCCACCGGAAACAGTTTTCCATTCACAAAAACATCCGTCAACTACTACCCTTTGTTTCCTGTCACTGAGCCAATTCTGGATCCAACCTGTCACATTCGCCGGTACAAAGGTATGAGGCGCGAGTTGGCCATGACGGATTGGGAAACGTTACTTAAAGGGATGACAGGGATAGGCATTTAAAGAGCACAGGGATGAACTGCAACAATTGTTCTGAAGAAGGGTCACTGACCTGAAATGTTAACTCTGCTTCTCTCTCCACAGATGCTGCCAGACCTGCTGAGTATTTCCAGCATCCGCAGTATTTTGCTTTTATTTAATTGTTTATCCCTGTCTGGCGCAGAAGTAAAACGGGAACGGTAGCCAAACCATGGCTTACAAGGGAAATTAGAGATAGCACCAGATCCAAGGAAGAGGCATATAAATTTGCCAGGAAAAACAACAGACCTGAGAATTGGGAGCAGTATAGAATTCAGCAAAAGGAAGACCAAGGGATTAATTAAGGGAAAAATAGAGTACGACAGCAAGCTTGCAGGGAACATAAAAACTGACTGTAAAAGTTTCTATAGGTATGTGAAGAGAAAAAGGTTGGTGAAGACAAATGTAGGTCCCTTACAGTCAGAAACAGGGGAATTTATTACGGGGAACAAAAATGGCTGACCAACTAAATGCATACTTTGGTTCTGTCTTCACAAAGGAGGACACTAATATCATATCAGAAATGTTGGGGAACACAGGGCTTAGTGACAGAGAGGAACTGAAGGAAATCAATATTAGTAGAGAAATGGCGTTGGGGAAATTGATGGGATTGAAGGCCAATAAATTCTTAGGGCCTGATGGTATGCATCCCAGAGTACTTAAGGAAGTGGCCCTAGAAATAGTGGATGCATTGGTGGTCATCTTCCAAGATTCTAGAGAGTCTGGAACAGTTCCTATAGTTTGGAGGGTAGCTAATGTAGCCCCACTATTTAAAAAGGGAGGTAGTGAGAAAGCAGGGAATTATAGACCAGTCAGCCCGACGTCGGTAGTGGGGAAAATTCTAGAGTCTATCAAAGATTTTATAGCAGAGCACTTGCAGAACAGTGGTAGAATCGGGCAGAGTCAGCATGGATTTACGAAAGGGAAATCATGCTTGACAAATCTACTTGAATTCTTCAAGGATGTAACTAGTAGAGTTGATGAGGGGGAGCCAGTGGATGTGGTGTATTTGGACTTTCAGAAGGCTTTCGACAAAGTCCCACATAAGAGATTAGCATGCAAGATTAAAGCGCATGGGATTGGGGGTAGTGTATTGCGATGGATAGAAAATTGGTTGGTGGACAGGAAACAAAGAGTAGGGATAAATGGGTCTTTTTCCAAATGGCAGGTGGTGACTAGTGGGGTACCGCAGGGATCGGTGCTAGGACCCCAGCTATTCACAATATACATTAATGATTTAGATGAGGGAACTAAATGTAATATATCCAAATTTGCAGATGAGACAAAACTGGGTGGGAGGGTGAGTTGTGAGGAAGATGCAGAGAGGCTTCAGGGTGATTTGGCAAGTTGAGTGAGTGGGCTAATTCATGTCAGATGCAGTATAATGTAGATAAATGTGAGGTTATCCACTTTGGTAGCAAAAACAGGAAGGCAGATTATCTGAACGGCTATAAACAGAGAGGGGAGTATGCAGCGAGACCTGGGTGTTCTCGTACACCAGTCGCTGAAGGTAAGCAGGCAGGTGCAACAGGCGGTAAAAAAGGCAAATGGTATGTTGGCCTTCATAGCGGGAGGATTCGACTACAGGAGCAGGGATGTCTTACTGCAATTATACAGGGCCTTGGTGAGGCCACATCAGGAATATTGTGTGCAGTTTTGGTCTCCTTATCTGAGGAAGGATGTTCTTTCTATAGAGGGGGTGCAGCAAAGGTTTACCAGACCGATTCCTGGGATGGTGGGACTGACGTTTGAGGAGAGATTGAATCGGTTAGGAATATATTTGCTGGAGATCAGAAGAGTGAGGGGGGATCTCATAGAAACCTATAAAATTCTAACAGGACTTGACAGGGTAGATGCAGGAAGGATGTCCCCGATGGTGGGGAGTCCAGAACCAGGGGTCATAGTCTAAGGATAAGGGGTAAACCTTTCAGAACTGAGATGAGGAGAAATTTCTGCACCCAGAGAGTGGTGAGCCTATGGAATTTGCTACCACAGAAAGCAGTTGAGGCCAAAACATTGTAGGTTTTCAAGAAGGAGTTAGATATAGCTCTTGGGTCTAAAGGGATCAAAGGGTATGGGGTAAAAGCAGGAACAGGGTACTGAGTTGGATGATCAGCCATGATCATAATGAATGGCGGAGCAGGCTTGAAGCGCCGAATGGCCTACTCCTGCTCCTATTTTCTATGTTTCTATTCCATGGGCTTTCATTTTAATGACATTCTGCCATATGGGACCTTGTCAAATGCCTTACTAAAATTCATGTAGACCACATCCACTGCACTAACCTCATTAATCCTTCATGTTACTAACTTTTTTGAGGAAGACAGACATGACCTTCCCTTAACAAATCCATGCTGACTATCCCTGATTAATCGGTGCCCAAGTGACAGAATCTATTGAGGGACAGGATAAACTAACCATTTACCCACTAGAGGTTAGGCTGACTGGCCTATCCCTCGGACCCTTTTTAAACAATGGTACAACATTCGCAGACCTCCAATCATCTGGTACCTCACCTGTATCTGGTGAGGATTTGAAGATAATTCTCAGCTCATCCGCTATTTCCTCTCTGGCTTCCTTTAACAACCTGGGATACAATCCATTCGGCCCTGGCGATTTATCCACTTTCAAGGATGTCAAACCCTCCAGTACTTCCTCTCTCATTATGCTTATTGCATGTAATATTTCACACTCCTCTTTAACTACAATGTCTACATCAACCCTCTCCTCTGTGAAGACAGAGACAAAAAACTCTAAAAACCCTACCTACATCTTCTGCATCCACGCATAGGTTCCCTTGTACATCACTGATAGGCCCTATCCTTTCCTTAGTTATCCTCTCGTTCTTAAATGTACTGATAAAACATCTTTGGGTTTTCCTTGATTTCACCTGCCAATAATTTTTCATGTCCTCTCTTTGCTTTTCTGATTTCTTTTTTTACTTCACCCCTGCTCTTTCTATACTCTAGGCTTTCCAAAGTATTAAGATTTTTGAAATCATCTTAAAGCAGAAAAAAAAAGCTCATCTTACCCAGCAAGCTTCTAGATAACCAGGGGGCTCTAGATTTGGCAACACCACCCTTTATCTTTGTGGGGACATGCCCACACTGTGTAGAATCTCGATTTTGAATGCCTCCCACTGGTATGCCACTGATTTTTTCCTTCAAAGTAGCTGTATCCAGTCCACTTTCACCAGGTCACCACTCAGCTTCTTAAAATTTGCCTTCCCCCAATTTAGAGCTTTTACTCCTGTTTTATCTTTATCCTTTTCCATAATTATGCTAAAACTCACTGTATTATGGTCAATACCTCCAAAAGGGTCATCCACTGTTACTTCGTCCACTTGCCCAGCTTCATTACTGAAGACTAAATCCAGAATTGCGCCCCCCTCTTGTTGGGTTTGTTATGTGCTGGCTAAAAAAGTTCTCTTGAACGCAGTTTAAGAATTCTGTCCCTTCTGTGTCCTTCACACGGTTTGTATCCCAGTTGATATTAAGGTAGTTGAAAATCCCCAATTATTACCCAATAGCAACTATAGTAACTTAAAAAACTTGAAAAAAGTCTTAAACCTGAGCAATAGATGCAAATTAAAAGCAGTGTAACAGCCTTCATGTAACATCATCGTAACTATAGAAACCGTGGCTGTGACAAACTAAAAAACCAACATTAAAATAAGAGGGAGCAGTTCTTTCTTTTGGGCCTCCTTATCTCGAGAGACAATGGATACGCGCCTGGAGGTGGTCAGTGGTTTGTGAAGCAGCGCCTGGAGTGGCTATAAAGGCCAATTCTGGAGTGACAGGCTCTTCCACAGGTGCTGCAGAGAAATTTGTTTGTTGGGGCTGTTGCACAGTTGGCTCTCCCCTTGCGCCTCTGTCTTTTTTCCTGCCAACTACTAAGTCTCTTCGACTCGCCACAATTTAGCCCTGTCTTTATGGCTGCCCGCCAGCTCTGGCGAATGCTGGCAACTGACTCCCACGACTTGTGATCAATGTCACACGATTTCATGTCGCGTTTGCAGACGTCTTTATAACGGAGACATGGACGGCCGGTGGGTCTGATACCAGTGGCGAGCTCGCTGTACAATGTGTCTTTGGGGATCCTGCCATCTTCCATGCGGCTCACATGGCCAAGCCATCTCAAGCGCCGCTGACTCAGTAGTGTGTATAAGCTGGGGATGTTGGCCGCTTCAAGGACTTCTGTGTTGGAGATATAGTCCTGCCACCTGATGCCAAGTATTCTCCGAAGGCAGCGAAGATGGAATGAATTGAGACGTCGCTCTTGGCTGGCATACGTTGTCCAGGCCTCGCTGCCGTAGAGCAAGGTACTGAGGACACAGGCCTGATACACTCGGACTTTTGTGTTCCGTGTCAGTGCGCCATTTTCCCACACTCTCTTGGCCAGTCTGAACATAGCAGTGGAAGCCTTACCCATGCGCTTGTTGATTTCTGCATCTAGAGACAGGTTACTGGTGATAGTTGAGCCTAGGTAGGTGAACTCTTGAACCACTTCCAGAGCGTGGTCGCCAATATTGATGGATGGAGCATTTCTGACATCCTGCCCCATGATGTTCGTTTTCTTGAGGCTGATGGTTAGGCCAAATTCATTGCAGGCAGACGCAAACCTGTCGATGAGACTCTGCAGGCATTCTTCAGTGTGAGATGTTAATGCAGCATCGTCAGCAAAGAGGAGTTCTCTGATGAGGACTTTCCGTACTTTGGACTTCGCTCTTAGACGGGCAAGGTTGAACAACCTGCCCCCTGATCTTGTGTGGAGGAAAATTCCTTCTTCAGAGGATTTGAACGCATGTGAAAGCAGCAGGGAGAAGAAAATCCCAAAAAGTGTGGGTGCGAGAACACAGCCCTGTTTCACACCACTCAGGATAGGAAAGGGCTCTGATGAGGAGCCATCATGTTGAATTGTGCCTTTCATATTGTCATGGAATGAGGTGATGATACTTAGTAGCTTTGGTGGACATCCGATCTTTTCTAGTAGTCTGAAGAGACCACGTCTGCTGACGAGGTCAAAAGCTTTGGTGAGATCAATGAAAGCAATGTAGAGGGGCATCTGTTGTTCACGGCATTTCTCCTGTATCTGACGAAGGGAGAACAGCATGTCAATAGTCGATCTCTCTGCACGAAAGCCACACTGTGCCTCAGGGTAGACGCGCTCGGCCAGCTTCTGGAGCCTGTTCAGAGCGACTCGAGCAAAGACTTTCCCCACTATGCTGAGCAGGGAGATTCCACGGTAGTTGTTGCAGTCACCGCGGTCACCTTTGTTTTTATAGAGGGTGATGATGTTGGCATCGCGCATGTCCTGGGGTACTGCTCCCTCGTCCCAGCACAGGCATAGCAGTTCATGTAGTGCTGAGAGTATAGCAGGCTTGGCACTCTTGATTATTTCAGGGGTAATGCTGTTCTTCCCAGGGGCTTTTCCGCTGGCTAGGGAATCAATGGCATCACTGAGTTCCGATTTGGTTGGCTGTATGTCCAGCTCATCCATGACTGGTAGAGGCTGGGCTGCATTGAGGGCAGTCTCAGTGACAGCATTCTCCCTGGAGTACAGTTCTAGGTAGTGCTCAACCCAGCGGTCCATCTGTTTGCGTTGGTCAGTGATTATGTCCCCCGATTTAGATTTGAGGGGGGTGATCTTCTTGATGGTTGGCCCAAGAGCTCTCTTCATGCCATCATACATTCCTCTGATGTTTCCGGTGTCTGAGGCCAGCTGAATATGACTGCATAGGTGTTGCCAGTAGTCGTTTGCGCAACGCCTAGCTGTTCTTTGTGCAGTACTTCTGGCTGCTTTAAGTGCTGCGGATGTTAAATCGCTGGGGGCTTTCTTGTAGTTCAAAAGTGCAATGCGCTTAGCGGCTATGACAGGTTCCAGCTCTTCATTATGAGATTAAAACCAGTCTGCATTTCTCTTCGCACTTTTGCCGTAGGTGGTCAAAGCTGACTCATAGATGGCGTCTCTGATGTGGGCCCACTTGGTCTCAGCATCCCCTGTGGGAGTGTTTTGAAGGGCTGTTACAAGTGAATTTAGAAATTTTTGTAACAGCTGTGGGTGAGAAATTCTGTTCGTGTTGATGCGCGGGTGGCCCTTCTGCTTGGAATGATGCAACTTCTTTGGTCTGAGTCTAACCTTGCTGCACACCAGGGAGTGGTCGGTGTCGCAGTCCGCACTGTGGAAGCTGCGTGTGATTTGAACACTGTTTAAGGCGGCTCGCCTTGTGACAATGAGGTCTAGCTGGTGCCAACGACGTGATCTTGGGTGCCTCCATGAAACCTGGTGACAGGGTTTAGTGTGAAAGAACGAGTTGGTGATGCAGAGGTTATGATAGGTACACAACTCAAGCAGTCTCTGCCCGTTCTCATTCATCCTTCCAACGCCATAGCGCCCAAGGCAGGAGGGCCATGAGTCATGGTCGGCCCCAACCCTGGCATTAAAGTCCCCCAGCAGGAATAGGCGTTCGGTGTTGGGGATGCTGCTAATGATGTTATGGAGTTGTTCATAGAACTGGTCTTTAGCTTCAGGTGCGGAACAGAGTGTTGGAGCATAGATGCTGAGTAGGTGTACTGGACCAGAGGTGGTGAGCAGTCGGATGGACAGTATGCGTTCCGAGCCATTTGAGGGAGGCTCTATCATGCTGAGCAAGGAGTTTCTGATGGCGAAGCCCACTCCATGCTGTCTTGGTTCTTCAGGATCCCTGCCCTGCCAGAAGAAGGTGTAGTCTTGCTCTGCTAGAGAGCCACTCGCGGGGAGGCGAGTCTCCTGAAGTGCTGCAATGTCCACATTGAGTCTACTGAGCTCGTTGTTAATGATGGCGGTCTTCCGAGAATCGTTGATTTGTGTAAGGTCTTCCGACAGGCCAGGACACATAGTTCTGACGTTCCAGCTTGCAAAGCGAAGGGCTGGTACCTTCTTTCCTTTTTTCATGTTGTTTGGTGCGGTGTATCAGTCCACCTTTCGGGCAATGACCCTGAGCTCCAAGCACCCATTGAAGCAGGCAGACTGTGGCGGGACAGAACCTTATTGACCGGGGGCTGCCCAGTTTGAGGCGGGCGGTAGCTGTCCAGTGAGGTGCAATGACCTCTCCCACCGACAAAGGCAACCCGTGGCGCCCAGTTTCTACGCCAATTTATCTGGACTTATAACCCGTAACTGCTGCCTTCCGTGTTGTTTCAGTCGCTGTGAGGCAACTATGGAGTGACCTCTCCATGGCGCATGCCTGGGCAAATTTATGGAGGTTGAGAGTTGCCCAGTCGTCAAAACCCCCCTCTCGGCCTTTCTGGTGGGGTCCAAAGGAGTGCAGGACACGACGTTTGGCACCAGTATGGCTGCAGGAACTGCCGGAAACATGCCAAAGGTGACACATGACCGCCTACGGGGTTCCGCTCCGGATTTTCTGTTAGGGTTTACTCCCTTAGCCTTGGTCTCTCCCGAGACGCCCACAAGGCAGTGGGGTTGTTGGGGCCCCTACACAGGTGTAGGATGGTGCCGGTGGGAGGAGGGGATGCAAGGGGGAGGGGTAGAGGGAGGGGGTGGGGGGGGGGGTGCAGGGGAAGGGGGTGCGGGGTGAAGATGGTGCGAGGGGGGGGCGGGCTGGGACGGGGTTGTGAGGGGGTGAGCTGAGAGGGTGGAGCAGGGAAGGGGACGGGGGTGGGGGGGGGTGGAATCTGGTGCAGGTAATAAGCAATTTCCTCAGTGCCCACCATCGACGTCCGGAAAGCTCATCCACGTCCTTCGGGAGGTGAAGCATCATTTGGCAGACTTAGAGGTGATTACATTTGTTAAGGGTTTTTTTTTTTGCAGTGGTTTAAATAAAGGCATGCAGCATTGCCGACAGTGCGCTGCAGATGCTCTCCGAGCCATCTCCCGCGGGCGCTTTGAAGTTGCGGCCGGGGGGGCCGTTCGTGGATGTTTTGGGTGTTCGGGGCACCTTTTCCCAGGACTTCTCTCGGGTCCCGCAGCTCCTTCTTCACCTCAATGGACTTACCGCATGCCGTGGCTGCAGACACTCTGGACTGTGAAGACAGCAGGATCGGAGATTAAAGTATCGGCAGCTGTTCTCGTCAGTTTCATCCGGATCAATTTCATTGAGAAAACAAAGAGCAGGTGTGGCTGGGGGAGGGCAGTGGGCCCAGGTAACATACACTAAACTAACTGTTAACTTTTAGATAGGGCTAAAATGAACTGATTTAAAGAGCCAGGGGAATTTAAACAGTTTAAGAGGGCAGATTGGGGGAGAAAACGTTAGGGATGGGAGCAGATGGCCATGGATAGAGTTGAACAGCAAGGGAGCTTCCAGCCCAGAAGCCATCTTGGAATTTTATATCTATAGTAGAGAAGGGTAAATGGCAGGCTAGGTGATAATTAATTGGCATGTATTTTAATCAACTTAAGTTGGTGAATATCCAGTCAGAAGCTGTACGTCTGTATTAAAAGCAGAATCAACGATTTTAATAGCAAATAACTGGATTTCTGAAAGTGTGGATTTAACTGAAATTAAGTGACTTCTCTGCATTATAGAAAGTGAGTACAAGATAATCATCTCGCCATCTGATTTAACAAAATAAATTTGGTCCCAGAAGTCTGAACCTTAAAAAAAAAAATAGTAAATTCAGGCTGGGATAAAATAAAACATCCATGCCATACCTGGTGGGCTCTACAGATCAGATCCAGGTCATGTTTATGGAGGAATTTTGCAACTACTTCTGCTCCAAATGTGAATGAGACACCTCGATCATTCTCACCCCATCCCAATACATCTTTGTCTGGATCAGACCACAAGAGGTCACACAGAAGTCCTTGGTCAGGCACGTCAGTGGGTCGCATGATTCGTCGGATTTGTTCCATGGACTGAAGATCAGGTGACAAACCTGATAAAAATCACCAAAATTTCAAGTTAGTCAATATTCATTTTTTACTCTCCTCCATATCCTATAAAATTCTAACTATTTTTACTAGGTGAGCAGTTCTAAATAGACCTTTTTAAAACTTTGTCCATTTGGTCAATCAGGAAAAAGTGTAAATGAACTAACCAAAATAACCTATCCACAGCTGTTTATACAACCATTAAAGTTACTTTTAAAAATCATAGGCCTCAAAGAGGAAATAGGAACTTGTACCTAAATTGAATTATACATACCTCCGTGACAGCAAAATATCTTTTCATCCACAATGGCAGCTATAGGTAAACAGTTGAAACAGTCTGTAAAAGTCTTCCACAATTTAATATTGTACCTCCTTTTACCTAGAAAACAAGGGGAAAGAGAAGAAATAATGTGTCTCAAGAGGAATGTTTAAAAAAAGAAAATCTGAGAAACAGCTTCCAAGTTACAAGCCTAAATGCATAATGGCTCTTTTTATTTGCACATTATTTCGAAAACAAAAATACTAGATTGAAGACGAGGAGGTTTTTTTAAAAAAAAATTTACAATTTAAGAGACTGAAAGTTATTGAAAAAAGTACAAAAATGGAAGTAACATACTGACATAGATAATGTAGCAAAGTGATACCATCTAGTTGGTTAATTTTTTTTAAAGTTGGCAGACCACCACCAATCATCCATCAATCTTATACCAACATTCATCAATTTAATACTAACAAAGCCTTTCCAAATGTAGCTGTAGAATGCAATTGGCAGCAGTCATGGAAAAAAGTTTTCACATCCATCTTCCTTAACTGAAGGAGTTAGAGATATTTTAAATATAAAGCTCAAGAAAGATACAGTAGAATGCAAGTAGATCACATGCTAAAAATGGAACTAGATCATGCACAATTTTGAGTTTGCTATTTTTACCATTAATTTGAAACTTTAAGAATGCTACAAGGTACAAATTCAAATATGCAGACAATCAACTTAACACAAAATGAACTAAGTATTTTAGTTTGAGCCCAAAGTATTCTCTGAAGTCAAAATGCCTACATAAATCAAATACAAGCAAATGATTCCTCACACAAACTATAAAATACGGAGCTACGAATACCTCAGCGCCACTGTTTTAACTAGTTTGAGAAGCTCAAAGACTGCCCCTCTCATCTTCCCAACATTCACTTTCTCATACTAGATTTAGAATCAAAATGGGTCAATGGAATAATTGTTCAGCTCAAAGAAAATATAGATTGCACGTTTAACTTAAAATAAGCTATGCAATGCCACAATAAACTTCCCAAAAATGAAGGCGTGTGCAAGGGCTGAAGGGGGATAAATAAAATGACCCTTCCGATTTAGTTTAATTACAGGAGAGGATGTCCCTTTTCCATTTGGAGCTTTCAGTTCACTACATGAGCATTGCTGAGACAAGAAGCACTAAAAGTAGAGACAGTAGCTTTAGTCACTCATATGTGACTGCCGACTCAGCAATGTTGTCAGAACATACAGGATTTTCAAAGTACATTAGAATTGAAAAGAAATTGTCATGCAGATTTGACTGTTTATGCAAAAGTAGGAAAGGTTTCCTTACATTCATCATAGAATCCATAAATTCTGTTTATACTGGCACATTCATGGTTTCCACGCAGAAGGAAAAAATTCTCTGGATACTTAATTTTATAAGCCAACAAGAGACAGATAGTTTCCAAAGACTGCTTTCCCCTGTCCACATAATCTCCCAGAAACAGGTAGTTGCTCTCTGGTGGGAAGCCACCATATTCAAACAATCGAAGTAAGTCATAATATTGGCCATGAATATCACCTGGGGAAAGAAAAGATTGTCAGAATAATTGACTAATAATACACCAGGCAATAGAATGAAACATGGAATACAGTTAGAGTGGTTAGTTAAACATTTAGAACAAAGACCATTAGATTGGCAAGGGTAGGAGATAAAAAGGAAAGACGAGGAACAACCTGGCCATTGTCGGGCTAGGGGAGAAAAAGTAGTGATGTATTTGCTCCTAGTCACATGATTAACAGTAGTAATGTGCACTGTTTGAGCCTTGAATGCAAATGCTCAAATCACATGACTTGCATTTCCTCTCAAAAGTACAACAGGAGCAGTAACAAAACCACAATTTCCTGTATGTGCACTTTGGGGTTGAACGCCTAAATGTTGCAACAGAAAAAAATTGCATTACATGCCTACCCACATAGGACTAGCTAACACATCCACAGCTGAATCTGCATTTCATCAAGACATGTGCAAAGGGAGGACCAATGTAATGATAATTCCATCAATGAATTTTTAAAAAATTGGATGCACACCCTACACCATTGATACTATTCTTTCATGAATTTCAAGAATAAAGGCTCTTCCCAAAGCCACTAGCAGCATGGCAATATAGAACCATGGCAGACACACACTGCAACCTGACCACATTACACAGCAACCCATCTGCTGGAATACTTACTAAGATGCTATCCATGCCTCAAATGATACTCCAAAGAGACTTACACAAACCTCTCACCACCTTTAAAGGATTTAAACAAATAATTTAGCAATTTTCTGTACAAATGGCTACTTAATTTGCACACCCTGCAATATAAAGTCAGATTGAACTCCCTCATTTAACTAAAAATGAAAAACATGGCATTCTTTTTAATGAAAACACCAATATTTTCATTAAGGTTTCATGTCAATGAGTCACTCTGCTCTAATTAAGTGTAGGCACAATATATAAAAGTACATTATATAGAGCTAAATTAAAATTTAGAGTGGCAGGATTAATACTTTGCTTCTAAATGGAGTATTCAAATATTTTGACTTGTACAAATTACAAACCATTCAGCATAAGAGATAATGAGGTTATGGAGTTTTAAATTTTTTTTTTTAAGGTAAGCATAGAACAAGGCAATAACTGACCGTAAAGCTACTCACCACATATTTTCAACGGAGCTTCAAGTTCTAGAAGAATAGGTTGACTGAGGAAGATTTCACGAGACTTGAGGCACAAGCCTCTGATCTCATTCTCTTGGAGTTGTACATTTTTTCCTGGTTTAGAACCTCGTACTAGATTGTGGAAGAAAGAAAAATCAAATAACTGTCGATACACATTCATTTGGAAACTTGCACTGTGGGCTTTAAATATCTTGCTTTTGCAGTTTGATAACAAAATAGCTCTAAATACACCCAAAGTAACTACAGTTCCTGAGTTAATGTACTATTAAAAAAATGCAGCAGCGATATCAGCAATGCAACTTCTCCTGGTTAAAATCTAGACAGGGACCCACGATAAATAAGTAATTACATCACAGTCTGGTTGTGAACTATACAGACATGAAACAAATCCCAAAATTCACATTATTCATCTACACTGTCTTGAATTCCAGTTAAGCAGCAGTGCAGGTACAAGTGGCTTCTGCACAGCTGATGGACACAGAGGCAAAATGAAGTTATTCAGTGGGCTGTGAAATAAATACATTTTGAATACAGCTGTAATAATTTATCATTTTCATCTACAACTTATTGCCCACACTAGTTAAAAACAAACATGCTTTGAGGTTTAAAATAAAGCACTAGAGACATATATTTCAAAAATTCCCCACTGTTTTCTCTGATCAAAGGTGAAGCTTGTACTTCAGTCATGGTAAACTGTTATTCCAGATCAGTTACAAATGCAGGATTAAAATTCACTTTTTGCTAGAATTATCCCTTTTTAAGAAGGAAAATCTTAAATCAGTTAAGTTTCTCCATATTAAGACTTCATTCAGAGGAGAAAAAGCACCCCATAGTATGTTAAACAAGCACATTTTTGTCAAGATGCACATTTATACTTTAAACAAACACATACAGCCGAACTTATAAGATGTAGCCAAACTGGCATTATGCAAAAAAGGTGGATAATAGTAACCTTGTGTAGTTCATCCAACTCACAAATAAGGACATTGACCTAGTAAGGTTAGCAACGGCCAACTACCTACAGTTGTGTTTTTGTGAAAGCAAGGGACTACTTGAATCCCAGAGAAAATGCAAGTTACGAAGTATACTGAATCACAGCTGGAAGAGATCATGCAAATCCCCAGTGTCATTCATGTTCCAAAACAGATCTGTTTAAGGTTATTGCACCAAATAGTTATGTGAAAATCAAAACAACTGCATTTTCTCTAGTTATTCATGGTCCTTCATTTTTTCAAGATATTCTAACTATTATGGAGTGCTTACTGTAAAAGCACAAGGTTAAGCGATATACCCAAATTGAATTAAATGTTTTCTACACTAGTCAAAATTACACATTTAAATTTGATTTTTTTGAAGAAAAGCATCAATTAAGATGGAAACATTGACTTTTTAATCTATTTTCCATGCCCCGCATTGTAATCTCCATTGAGCAAGCAGCAATTACAACTAACCCAGAGTTCTCCAATTTTGTTACTATAGGTGGTTGCAAAATGGTGCTCCAGACCAGCAGTATGGGGATCATGGACACGCAATAATCTATGCGCTCCAATAAGTTGCATTACTCTGCACATGAAGAGTACAATAGAATGAGGCATTTTAAATTACGAGCAAGCAAGTATAGATATTGTGTTGGAAAAACAAGAAATACTGGAAATACTCAGCAGGTCTGGCAGCATCTGTGAAGAGAGAAGCAGAGAAATGCAGTTCTGATGAAGGGTCACTGACCTGAAACGTTAACTCTGTTTCCCTCTATAAATGCTGCCAGACCTGCTTATAAAGCTAGTAGTGCCACATATTTGCTCCTTGAAGAAAGGAAATGCATTCAAGACCTTAAATTGTGTCAGATGCAAACAAGAGATCTGTGACAAACTGAGAGAGATTACAGAATGAGATCTGGAGAAAAGGCTTACAATGGGCCAGACCATGAATTAGGAAGATGTTCAATTATTACTGCATCAATGTGGAAAATAAATTTAATTTCACTACATTGTCCGTTGAGAGGTGTTGGGACTCGGAAAGACCATTTCCTCTCAGAGCCCCCTACCTAGCCTACACTGCTTTATTCCTTGCTGAATTAGATACTCAATTAAAAATAAATGTTTCAACCAAGTCAGCGTTTACTTTGCAACAGTCCTCCCCACTTAAAATTCTGAACATTCATTTCAAAAAGTTGACTTCAATGAGCAGTCCTCTGCTCTCATTACCAAACTTTCCCCTTGGTTAACATTTTCTAAGTATATGATATATTTAAGTGATTTAATATTGTGCAATACTGGTTCTTTAGGTTGAAAAAAATGAGGATAATTATATCTGTGTCACGTGCTCTGCATAGGATCAAAATATAAATTGGCGCAAATACGCTAACAGAACTGGAGAGTTATTTGTGTTAAACACAGGATAAAAATCACAGGCAACCACAGCAAAATCGCAGAGATATGAAATATTATTTTGCTTCAGTATTTACCAGGGAGACAGATCAGATGTACTTGACATAAGAGGGTGAGATTAGAAATGATACAACCACAAAATTAAACGTGGAGACACAAAATAAAATAAAGAGGATAAAACCCGTGCTGGACAGATTGCATCTACACATTTTTTAAAAATCCAGAGGAGACAGTATGGGCACTATTACACATTTTGCGATTCATTAGAAAAAGGTGCAGTGTCAGAGAACACTATTTAAGAGGGATGTCCAAGGAACTAAAGACCTAAAGATAATCAGTAGTAGGAAAAATGGAAATCCTAAGGAAAATAGAAAAACATCTAGAAACCAAAAATAATGAATAGTGCAGAAGATGAAATTTATCTAGATTTCCAAAAGGCCTTTGGTAAGGTTCTACTTGATTGAATTTAGTCAGAGGACAAGTAGCTGAATGGATAGCTAACTGGCTTCAAGACAGAAGAGTGTGCAGGGGTAGAGGAACGATTCAGAGTGGCAGAAGGTGGGAAGTGAGGTTCCATAAGGATCAATGCCAAGATCACGGTTTACAATATATATTACAGTTTAAACTTTGGAACCAGCAGCACAACTCCTAAACTTGCAGATGATAGCAATTTTTTTTGGTGTGGGGTGAGGGAGGGAAGTAGTCAAAACTGAGGTGGACTGCAACAAATATTATTCTTCTTCTTTGGCCTCCTTATCTCGAGAGACAATGGGTAAGCACCTGGAGGTGGTCAGTGGTATGTGGAGCAGCGCCTGGAGTGGCTATAAAGGCCAATTCTAGAATGACAGGCTCTTCCACAGGTGCTGCAGAAAAATTGGTTGTCGGGGCTGTTACACAGTTGGCTCTCCCCTTGCGCTTTTGTCTTTTTTCCTGCCAACTGCTAAGTCTCTTCGACTCGCCACACTTTAGCCTCGCCTTCATGGCTGCCCGCCAGCTCTGGCGAATGCTGGCAACTGACTCCCACGACCTGTGATCAATGTCACAGGACTTCATGTCGCGTTTGCGGACGTCTTTAAAGCGGAGACATGGACGGCCGGTGGGTCTGATACCAGTGACGAGCTCGCTGTACAATGTGTCTTTGGCGATTCTGCCATCTTCCATGCGGCTCACATGGCCAAGCCATCTCAAGCGCTGCTGACTCAGTAGTGTGTATAAGCTGGGTATGTTGGCCGCCTAGAGGACTTCTGTGTTGGAGATACGGTCCTGCCACCTGATGCCAAGTATTCTCCGGAGGCAGCGAAGATGGAATGAATTGAGCCGTCACTCTTGGCTGACATACGTTGTCCAGGCCTCGCTGCCATAGAGCAAGGTACTGAGGACACAGGCTTGATACACTCGGACTTTTGTGTTCCGTGTCAGTGCGCCATTTTCCCACACTCTCTTGGCCAGCCTGGACATAGCAGTGGAAGCCTTTCCCATGCGCTTGTTGATTTCTACATCTAGGAGACAGGTTACTGGTGATAGTTGAGCCTAGGTAGGTGAACTCTTGAACCACTTCCAGAGCGTGGTCGCCAATATTGATGGATGGAGCATTTCTGATGTCCTGCCCCATGATGTTCGTTTTCTTGAGGCTGATGGTTAGGCCAAATTCATTGCAGGCAGCCACAAACCTGTCGATGAGACTCTGCAGGCCCTCTTCAGTGCGAGATGTTAATGCAGCATCGTCAGCAAAGAGGAGTTCCATGAGGACTTTCCGTACTTTGGTCTTTTCTCTTAGATGGGCAAGGTTGAACAACCTGCCCCCTGATCTTGCGTGGAGGAAAATTCCTTCTTCAGAGGACTTGAACGCATGTGAGAGCAGCAGGGAGAAGAAAATCCCAAAAAGTGTGGGTGCGAGAACACAGCCCTGTTTCACGCCACTCAGGATAGGAAAGGGGTCTGATGAGGAGCCATGTTGAATTGTGCCTTTCATATTGTCATGGAATGAGGTGATGATACTTCGTAGCTTTGGTGGACATCCAATCTCTTCTAGTAGTCTGAAGAGACCACGTCTGCTGACGAGGTCAAAGGCTTTTGACGAGATCAATGAAAGCAATGTAGAGGGGCATCTGTTGTTCACAGCATTTCTCCTGTATCTGACGAAGGGTGAACAGCATGTCAACGGTCGATCTCTCTGCACGAAAGCCATACTGTGCCTCAGGGTAGATGCGCTCGGCCAGCTTCTGGAGCCTGTTTAGAGCGACTTGAGCAAAGACTTTCCCCACTATGCTGAGCAGGGAGATTCCACGGTAGTTGTTGCAGTCACCGCGGTCACCTTTGTTTTTATAGATGATGATATTGGCATCGCGCATGTCCTGAGGTACTGCTTCCTCGTCCCAGCACAGGCAAAGCAGTTCATGTAGTGCTGATAGTATAGCAGGCTTGGCACTCTTGATTATTTCAGGGGTAATGCTGTCCTTCCCAGGGGCTTTTCCGCTGGCTAGAGAATCAATGGCATCACTGAGTTCCGATTTGGTTGGCTGTATGTCCAGCTCATCCATGACTGGTAGAGGCTGGGCTGCATTGAGGGCGGTCTCAGTGACAACATTCTCCCTGGAGTACAGTTCTAGGTAGTGCTCAACCCAGCGGTCCATTTGTTTGCGTTGGTCAGTGATTATGTCCCCTGATTTAGATTTGAGGGGGGCGATCTTCTTGATGGTTGGCCCAAGAGCTCTCTTAATGCCATCATACATTCCTCTGATGTTTCCGGTGTAGGAGGCCAGCTGAATATGACTGCATAGGTGTTGCCAGTAGTCGTTTGCGCAGCGCCTGGCTGTTCTTTGTGCAGTGCTTCTGGCTGCTTTAAGTGCTACCGATGTTAACTCGCTGGGGGCTTTCTTGTAGTTCAACAGTGCAATGCGCTTAGCGGCTATGACAGGTTCCAGCTCTTCAAAATGAGATTGAAACCAGTCTGCATTTCTCTTCGCACGTTTGCCATAGGTGGCCAAAGCTGACTCATAGATGGCGTCTCTGATGTGGGCCCACTTGGTCTCAGCATCCCCTGTGGGAGTGTTTTGAAGGGCTGTTACAAGTGCATTTAGAAATTTTTGTAACAGCTGTGGGTGAGAAATTCTGTTCGTGTTGATGCGCGGGTGGCCCTTCTGCTTGGAATGATGCAACTTCTTTGGTCTGAGTCTAACCTTGCTGCACACCAGGGAGTGGTCGGTATCGCAGTCCGCACTGTGGAAGCTGCGTGTGATTTGAACACTGTTTAAGGCGGCTCACCTTGTGGCAATGAGGTCTAGCTGGTGCCAACGACGCGATCTTGGGTGCCTCCATGAAACCTGGTGACAGGGTTTAGTGTGAAAGAACGAGTTGGTGATGCAGAGGTTATAATAGGTACACAACTCAAGCAGTCTCTGCCCGTTCTCATTCATCCTTCCAACGCCATAGCGCCCAAGAGGCAGGAGATTAATACTCTTGAAAAAATGGGCATATAATTGGCAAATTAATTTTAACAGATAAGTATAAGCGGTTACATTTTGGTAAGAAAAATAAGGAAGTCACATATTACTTGGAAAAGAAAAAATCTAAATGGGCTGGAGATGCAAAGGAATATTGGAGTACAACTACACAAATCACTGAAAGTAGCAGCACAGGTCAATAAGGGCATTAAAAAGCAAACAAGCAATAGGATTTATTTTTTAGAGGAATAGAATTGCAAAGTAGAGAAGTTATGCTAAACTTGCATTGAAGCATGGTTACACCACATGTGGAGTATAGTATACAATTCTGTCGCCATATTATAAAAAGTATATACAGGCACTAGACAGGGTGCAAAAACAATGTACCAGAATGATACCAGAAATGCGAGGTTATGCCCATGAGGAATGAATGAACAGGCTGGGTTCTCTTGAAGAAAGGCTGAGGGGTGAATGAATTGTAAAAGGTTTTGATAGAGTAGACACTTGAGGGGAGCAAAACTAGAGGCCATCAAGCAATTAAATAGGAAATTCAGAAAGAACTTCTTTACCCAGATAATGGCGAGACTGTAGTTGAAGCGAATAGTACAGATGTATAACAGAGGCTTGATAAGCATACAAGGGAGAAGGGAATAGAGGGTTATGCTGATTAGTTCGATGAAGGAAGGATGGAGAAGGCTTCAGTGCAGCTAATGCCATCATGGACTGGTTGGGCTGAATGGCTGTTTTAAGTAGAATATACTGCAGAGAAACAATGTGTTACAACAAAGGCAAATGGAGTCGGCGGTACAAATCAGCCATGATCTAACTGAATGGCAGGACAGGCAAGAGAAGCTGAATGATATACTCCTGTTCCTAAAACAGTAAGATTTATTCCTAGTATAAACTCGATTGGTTGAAATACTGTCAAGAAAGGAACCTCTACTAAATGATTTTAACTTTAAAGTATAAACAGCACTTTATAAAGAGTGGTAACTGTTTTAACAGCAGGATAAATGCCACTTCACTTGTTTAACTTTGACTAAATTATGAAGAAAAATCAGGGATTAAAAAAACCAATGCAAGATCGATCATAACTTTTGCTCCCGGAAAGGACAGCTTTTTACTTAAGGGATTCACAACTCAGAAACAAGACTTCAAAAGTTCATGAAATAATTTCAGCAAGTCTATAGAGTTAAAAATAATCACACTGCAGAGAAGCTTGGTACCATAAATTTTATTTTCAAATAAAATGTGTGAATACCTCATCGGAGGACGAAGAAAAAAAGCAAACTTGGCATTTGTTACCAAACTAGGAAAACAAAAAAACTGGATGTATTCAAATCACAATATGGTCTGAAGATAAAAATTCCACTGTGTATAGTTTAATTAGCTACTTCCCAATTAGGTAAATCAGGCTTCGAAATTAAAAAGGGGAAAAAAGATTAAGAATTTTAACTTCAAAAATGTGACCAAGTTAATTCTTCCATTGAACCACAGATGCAAGATATAAAAGCCAAATTTCAACATTATGAGATTTCATCAACCCAGACAAAGATGTTTGCAAAGAGACAAACACATTTTCAGCTGCCATGCTGAAAAACCTTTTTCATAAGAACTATTGCCGAGACTAAGCTCCATATATATAGGACAAATGGAATTTAAAAAAAAAAATCTTCCACATGATTAGAGCATATAGAGCCAAATCGCAGATGTTCCAGGAGTGCGGGTGTTGAGATATATAATTTAAAGACGAGATTCAAACTAAAGAATTGCCTAATCTTTAAGGTTTATTTCCACATTGGCACACTGAACAATGCAGGTAGCTGTAATTCACTATTTCACAGTATTACAAGCATTATAATTATTGTTACTATTTACTCTGCTGCCCAAAATGAAATATTGCATTGGAATCTGAATTTACAGAGCAAAACATGGACAATACTAACAGCCAAATTAGCCAGAATCTCAGGTGATTAGTGTACATGTATAAAGTTTCAGGAGGTGAAAGTACTAGTTAGGTATCTGGTCGGTCTGTGAAGGCATTTTCAATCAGAAAATATCTGGCTGACAAGTTATTTAATGATTAGACATCACATTTATATGTGAGTCACATATATAACTACTGCTCAAGTTCTCACTGCCCCCTCCACTTTTCTTAACCTTCCCAATAGGATACTGTATGGATGTTCTCATTCGGGAAACTGATGTCAAGACAGCTGACAAAAAAACATTTTATTCTCAAACTGAAGAATGTCAATGCCAGGGTTTCTGCAAGTATTAAAACTCCCCAGCTCAGCAACTTAAAGCTTACACCCAATGATATTAAACTAAAATATTAAAGAAATGCACACCCTAACATAATCTGTACTGTTGCCCTTCATGAATGTTAACAAATTTGGAACACTTCTGTACTAGTATCTTGCACCTTAGACTTCTTAAACCTTGTATCTTATAACCAGGGGAAAGACTGCTTCCAGTGAACTAGACTGCCACTTAATTACCAACGGTTAAAATATATGGTTATTTTGACTACAGGGAATCCAGCACTCAAAGACATGCAGTTCTTGTACACCCTTCTCTTTTGGTTATTTTACTTGCTGCCACTGCTCCAGTTGGAAGCCAAAGACCACTGATTTGCACTGAGGGAATCTAGCTCAGTGTTTTTACATTGAAACGAAGAACTAGCAGTAGCTCAAGACCCAAAAACAGAAGGCTGTAGTTATCTGAATGCATTGGTGTCTCAAGAGTACCAAATACCATGTCTGCAATCAATGG
Source organism: Heterodontus francisci (assembly GCF_036365525.1). NCBI lineage: Eukaryota > Metazoa > Chordata > Chondrichthyes > Heterodontiformes > Heterodontidae > Heterodontus > Heterodontus francisci. The sequence continues at coordinate 30,860,525 of NC_090393.1, read as the reverse complement.
CATGTATTCAACATAAAAATGCCTTCAACTTCTGCACTACCCAATCCAACAGGTTGTATTTGCATACCCACACACACCCAGATTAACTCACAGGCTAAGTATTCGAGCACAGACTTTTATAGACCCAAGAAAATTGTTAACATTAAGAAAACAGCAACAGTACATCTCGCAAAGGGCTATTTTAATAGGAACACGTGTTGTATCATTAGAAGGCTAAAGAGCTGTCCAAGATTGGAAGTTTTGATAGGATAAAAGTATAGTTGACATTTGCCAAGTACGTATAACAAACACCAAAGAAAAGAGAATACTAGACAAACTTTATGGTTTCTTTAATATGTCAGTTATCTCACTCAGGGATGCAGGATATTTCTGAATCATACAAGATGCATCTCTTTGAAACGGATCCCTCCCCAACACCGAGTATTCTCTCCATTCTTCTTCTTTGGCCTCCTTGTCTCGAGACAATGGGTAAGCACCTGGAGGTGGTCAGTGGTTTGTGCAGCAGCGTCTGGAGTGGCTATAAAGGCCAATTCTAGAGTGACAGACTCTTCCACAGGTGCTGCAGATAAAATTGGTTGTCGGGGCTGTTACACAGTTGGCTCTCCTTGCGCTTCTGTCTTTTTCCTGCCAACTGCTAAGTCTCTTCAACTCGCCACACTTTAGCTCCGCCTTTATGGCTGCCCGCCAGCTCTGGCCATCGCTGGCAACTGACTCCCACGACTTGTGATCAATGTCACAGGACTTCATGTCGCGTTTGCGGACGTCTTTAAAGCGGAGCCATGGACGGCCGGTGGGTCTGGTACCAGTGACGAGCTCGCTGTACAATGTGTCCTTGGGGATCCTGCCATCTTCCATGCGGCTCACATGGCCAAGCCATCTCAGGTGCCGCTGGCTTAGTAGGGTGTATATGCTGGGGATGTTGGCTGCCTTGAGGACTTCTGTGTTGGAGATACGGTCCTGCCACCTCTCCATTAATGAGATATTAAATATGCAATTAACAGAAGGGTTATAATAAGCTTTATGAAGCATGCATCGCACTTAGAACAAAAGGTCCAAATAATCCTAAATCCAAATACAATAGATTATGTCACCTTTTTCTTTTTTTAAATCAGTACAGCATAAACAAAACATAGGAGTGAGTCGTGTACTACCATCTGAAAGGCAGGATTTCTGCATGTTGCAATTTAAAGCACTTATCTAGGAGTGCTACCAACAAATACACAGTTATTATTAACTGCACTCAGGGAATATTAATGAAGTTGGTTTCAACACAGTGCTGCTGGAGGGCACAGTGTGAAAGGAGTTTGGTAAGTGAGTGGATTTTAAGGGTTAATCGCTAAAGCCTAGTTTTTGTTTAGTTTACATTTAACAATTAACTGAGATTACTGTTTAAATTAAGAGGCAAGTTAAGTTTCTTACAGTTTTAAACAGGGGGTATACAAGCTCAGAGAATAGCTGTAGCTAGTTAATTAGGTAGCTAGTTTAAACTGGTTTCTGAGCTCTAACAAAGCTGACATCCTGGTGCTCAGCAAGTATAAATTCAGGGGACTCAGTGCTGCTTATCTGCAGAGTGCTACCGGGGGGAGTTTGGTAAGTGAGGGACTTCAGTCAGGAGAGGAACTAAAAATTAAGAAAAAATAAATTAGTAAAGATGGCAGGACAGGTGATGTATCACGGTTGTAGTGTGTGGAAGCTCCTGGATGCCACGGCAACCACATCTGTAGTAAGCTCCTGCAACCCGAGGAGCTTCGGCTCAGAGTCATGAGCTGGAGGCCAAGTTGCAGGAGGGAGGGGAAAAGCTATCTGGACACTGTTCCAGAAGGCAGTCACACCCCTTAGGATGGGGTCATCCGTTTTGGTCAGTGGTTAGGGACAGGAGGGTGTGACTGTGAGTCAGGCAGTTAAGGGGATCGAAAAGGCAGGAGTGGAGGAGCCTCTTGCAATTGAGCAACAAGTTGGAGGTTCTTGCAACTTGTATGGACAAGAGCAAGGGCTGTAGTGTGGATGAGCAGACTGACCACAGCTCAAGAAGCCATTCAAGTGGGGGAAACAAAAAGGAAAGCAGTGGTAGTAGGGGATAGTATAGCGAAGGGGAATCAACACTGTTCTCTGCAAAGAACGAGTCCAGAAGGCAGTGTTGCCTGCCCAGTACATCTGCTCAGGAACTTACAATGGGAGGGGGATGATCCAGTCGTTGTGGTCCATGTAGGTACCAATGACATAGGAAAGAAGTTCTGCATAGTCAGTATGAGGAGTTCGGCACCAAATTAAGCAGAACCTCTAAGGTAATAATCTTTGGATTATTGCCTGAGCCACGTACAAATTGGCACAGGGCAAAGAAGATTAGAAAAATTAATGCGTGGCTCAAAGACTGGTGTGGTAGAAGTGGGTTCCGGTTTGTGGGGCACCAGCACTAGGGAAAGTGGGAACGGTCTACACCTGAACCATGCTGGGACCAGTGTTCTAATGAGCCACATAACTAGGGAGGTAGAGAAGGTTTTAAACTAAATAGTGGGGGGCAAGGGATCAAATTTGGGAAGATGTTGTAAATCGAAGAGGAGAGACAAAGCAAGAGAGAACGGTATTAAAGCAGAGTCTCAATATTTTTAAGGCAGAGGTAGATAGATTCTTGATTATCAAGAGGTGAAAGGTTATTGCAGGTAGGCAGGAATATAGAGTTGAGGTTACAATCAGATCAGCCACGACCTTGTTGAATGGCAGAGCAGGCACGACGGGCTGAGTGGCTTACTCCTGCTCCTAATTTGTAAGCAACACTACAGCCCCAACTGTTTGGATCTTCAGATCATCTGCTACATAGGTATTTTATATAGAGATAAAATAGTGAATTCATACAGTGACAAGAACAAATCAGGAGACCCAAGGCATATCCAGAAAGTGCATTGACACAAATATGCCTTGTGAAGAGGTCCTACTAAAAGGATGTAAATACACCTCTTTATCTCCACATACCACAGTTAACTTGAAGGTGAACCAGGCTATACGCTGAAGTGACAGGCAGATTAAGCACTGCTCTGCCAAACTGAAGAAAGAGTAAGGCAACACTGTTTGATGAAGATGTGTGGAATTAAATCATGACCAAAGAGGTTTTGTAGTCATCTGATTAATACTGCAGTATTACAGTAGCCAAGGGCCTTTCAATTTGCAAGCTAGTATAATCTATTGGCAAATTGTTGTATACGTTTCAAGAGTCAGGGCATGCATAACTTGGAATAATGTGCTCAGAACTTTGATCAGTTAACAGTAAAAACATCATTTAGTCCTGGCTGAAATTATGCAACTTTAGACAGGAATTCATAATGGGGTTGAAAAAAGCTGTCTCCAGAACTACCAGTAACATATCAGGGTTGAGAGAGGGCAGAAGACACTCCACACACAACCAGATATTAGGACATTTGATGAATAAAGGCAAGACCAAAAAGACATACCTTCAAAATGACCTTGATCAACTTTTCAAGCAATTAAATTATTGGTAATGTTATGCAGTTCATCTCAATGTAATGCATTACCATGGGCTTGCAACTGAAACCTCAAATGCGGCAGTTAGCCAGCTTTCAAAAGTTGTAGACTTTTGTGGCATAGGGTAGCTCTGATTGCCTTCATTAGGGAAGAATAAAATTCTTGCCTGGGCTTGAAAGATAGCCCCCGATTCAAAATGGTCATCCCGTTCAGCTAAAGCTTGGAGATTTCAGAGTCAATTTAAGTCGCACAAAAAAGGTGCAGAGGATCAACATTACCTGACCTAGAGGATCATAGCTCGAAGTAATGGACCCGTGCACATATATTCAAGGAAGTGTAACAAAGCAGAAAATAAGAGCAGGCAAAGTAAAATTTGTACTGACCCTCAAGTTAATCTGCAGTCTAAATCTTGTATACTTTGAAGTGTAATCTTGGGTCCTGGTTCAAGTTTGTATTCCAACCAGCCTCTATTCTGAGCAGCAGCATAAACTTAAAGCAAATAGGGGATAACAGCACAGAGGGCACAGGTTTTCATCAGCATCCTGCCACCAAGTGCTCAAAGAGTACTCTTTGATCTACGTGAATAAGCAGAACTCTTATCCAAATCTCTGCTCCTTTTTCAAGCACAAAATGTCAATTTGTGCATGCAGAAACATCTAAAATGCACCTACAAAAAAAGCATTGAATGGAGCTGCCCAGCATGATAAATGGGGCAAAGTTCACAAGATCCGCAAAAGATTACAAATAGATGAATGAGAATTTTCAACTTCACACCTCTATGCCAGATTTATAATTCGCAGTTGAGAGAAGTGACAATAGCAGGGATGTAGCCTGTTGGAGATCACACCACTCAAGGTGAGTTTACAAGGGGAAGACTCCAAAGTACAGAGAATATATTTAACCATGCTGTCTAAAATACCACATCCATTATCTACCTGATATGTCCGAATGAACAGCTATTCTGAGCATTGGGAGCAAGAGTGCATTACAAATGCCTCAAATTCATAGTTTCATAGTCATTATGGCGCTGGAAGCAGCCATTTAGTCCAGAGCCTGTGCCATCTCTAGAGAAATCCAGTCAGCCCCATCCCCCCGCTCTATCCCCACAGTCCTGCAAGTTTATTTCTCTCGAATGCCCATCCAATTTCCTTCTGAAATCAATCATCTCCACTTTCACCACCCTTGTAGACAGCAAGTTCCAGATTACCACTCGCTGCATAAAAAAGTTCTTCCTCACATCCTCCCATCATTTTTTGCCAAAAACATTCAACTTATGTTCCCTCATCTTTGCACCATCAGTTAACAGGAGTAACTTTTCTTTATCTAAACCTGTCAATCTTGTACAGCTGTCAAACCTCCCTTCACTTCTCCTTTGTTCCATGGAGAACAACCGCAGCTTCTCAAACCTAAGCTTGTACCTAAAATCCCTCATCCCTGGAACCAGTTGGGTAAATCTCCTCTGAACCCCCTCAAGGACCCTCAAATCCTTCCTAAAGTGTAGTGACCAAAACTGGATGCAATACTGTAGTTGTGGCCTAACCAGAGCTTTATAAAGGCTCAGCATAACTTCCCTGCTTTGGTACTCAATACCTCTATTTATGAAGCCCAAGGTCCCATTCATCTGAAGGAAAAGTGGTCATTTCCACCCATACATCATAAAACCAGATTCAGACAAAAAGAAAATTGAATTATTCAGAGTTGAAATTAAACACAAAGTGAAAGACCTTAGCAACAATTTCAACAGACTCCTGATACAATACAGTTGGTCAAAACCCTTACCTTCCCAACATGAAACCTTCCAGTAATTAGTTTTACTCAAGAACAAAAAAAGGTGGGAAAATTTAATAGCAATAGGTAGATATTTAATATCACAATTGCTGCCTGCAAGTAAATTGAAGACAGACGTACAAAGCATCACTCATTAGGGGTGATAATTTATTTTGGCTCATCAACCTGGCATATTTTGATGTATGTTCCGAGGTAAAACCGGTTTGAACCTATGTTGCTCCCTCTTACTTTGCCCCACCATTGGCTGCTGTGAGATTAATCATCTAGATCCTGTTCTGGGATTCCCTTCCCAAACTTTCCACCACCTCTATTCAAGTCCAAGCCTTTGGTAACCCCTTCAAAATCTGAGTCAGCATCTGTGTTTTTCCAACATTTTTGAAACACCTTGGGATAGTTTCTACATTAAAGGCACAATCGGCTATTACCACTATTAAGAAATAAATTCTTCAATTTATTATAGACCTTGTTGCCAAAACTGTTCACAATTAATTACTTTGTGAAGTACTGTGTACAGGGGAAAAAAAAGACCAGCTCCCATTTTTACATAATAGCTTTTGCATCCTCAGGATGTCCCAAAGCACTTTACACTATGAAAGTAATTCACTGGGTATAACCAATTTTCACACAGCAGGGTACCTCAAGCAGCAATGAGATAAATAACCAGATAGTCTGTTTTGGAGGTGTTGGTCGAGATAGTTAGCTGGACTTCAGGAAACTTCCATGCTGCTCTTCAAACAATGGGATCAATTACATCCACCTGAGCAGACAGAGGACTTTAGTTCAATGTCACATCCAAAGGACAACACCCTTCCAATAATGCAGTACTCCTTCAGTATTGCACTGAGCTAAAGCCTAGATTGCGTACTCAAATCTTAGAGGGATTTGAACCCACGGCCTTCTGACTTAAGGCAAGAGTACCAAGGCTGATACATTAACCAGTCAGAGCCAACAATGCCCCTCACAAAGCAGCAGTGAATGTAACTTTGGGGGCAAAAGAGGAGATTGGAGGAAGAATGCTCTCCACACTACCAAAATTCCCTATTCTTTGAATAATAAAGACTTGCATTTACATAGCACCTTTCACAAACTCAGGACATCCTAAAGTACTTTACAGCCAATACATTACTTTTGAAGTACAGTCACTGCTGTACTGCAGGCAACATGACAACCAACTTGCACACAGCTAGATCCCAAAAGAGGAACTTGTTAGTGACCAGATAATTTGCTGTTTGAGGGATAAATATTGTCCAGGACACAGTATAGGATCTTTGACATAAAGGACTCACCCTGATAATGTCACTGAGAGAGACTTCCGCAAATAAACAGATCTGATTAAGAACAGTTCAATTTTAAGATTCAGGCAATTCTGAACACATTAGGTGAAAGAGAGTCGCTGAGCACCCACATCCAAAAAAAGCCTAATACCGTGCGCCCTATGGCATAATCTCAATATACCTTCGGATATAGCAAGAGTGTACTTTTCCACCTGCATAACTCCAATTTCATTTAACATGAACAAAAAAGCAACACCACATGGCTAAGAAAAACAATTACTTACCCTCTCTACTTTTAGGTAATGTTGGATACCGGTTAATAACTTTAAATGAAGCACAAGATTACATTACTCTCTTGCAAATCCGGACACGGGGAGGATGAGAAGCGCAGTTATTGTCCTCTTACATATGTAAGTGATTATCTGGTCAAAGGCTCCACATAACATTCACACTTCTTGCTATAGTTTACGCTTCCAAAAACGGCTACCCCCCTCCCCCTCCCTATAAAATGGCTCACTGGGGGCAAGAATCGTATCCCATCTCTACGCGCCATCGAGACGTTATAGTGCGAAGCAATGGTTCACTTTTTGCTGTACTGGGATGGTGGCGCACGATGTGGAAAGGCTCGGGGAGCTGGGGGCTTCCCCCCGATCACCACCGCCAACTCTCCGCCATTTTTGAAGCAGCAGCAGCAACTCCGACCAAACCCCAGTCCCCCAAAAAGATCAAAATGGATCTTGCCGGATGCTCCATTCGATGGATGGAGTGACCCCGGGCTTCCCCGCCCCGCCACCGGCACAAGAGCCTCCTGGGTGGGTGGATGATACAAGAGGAGACGGGATGCTAACGGACTGGGTTCCCGGGGGCGATGGGGGAGCAAGAGCAGGCAGGCGACCCTGACTGAAGCCGGCACCGGGTAAAGGGTGTGGGCCGGGCCGGGCCGAGTACACGGCGTGCACACACGAAATAAATAAGTCACTGAAAGAGTTTAGGACCCCTTAGGGTGGGGGTAATGGGCCGATTGCCGGAATTTGAGGCCCCGGGGATATTGATTTTGGGGCCGTTCTGACCGCCAGTAACTAACGGGAAACACAATAGACTCTCCCGGGGTGTTGAGACGCAAAGCCCTCAGAACCCCGCGCTAACGGCCGCCTCCACAACACTCACCTTCCAGCAACCTTTGAATAATACTGTCTATGTTCAGCTTGTCTATATCCGCCATGGCTTACGGCAGTGGCTGGGATTATCGCCTCTCCCTCTCTGGACGCTCCTTCCCTCGGTCCCCGCTTCCTTTCTCCTCCCGAGGTTTCTTGTTTTCAAAAAAAAATCCACACAAAAATGGCGTCACCGCTAAGCGGAAGGATACAAACGTGGAGCCCCGAACTATTTATTCGGCTCCTGACACGTTACTCCCTCTCTGTTTTTTTTTTTGATATACTTGCGTGTTGCACGTGCTCCGTCCAATAGAAACAAAGTCCGTCTTTGTCTTGGCTGTCTATTCGCATTAGCAACGTGCGATGTGATAGTTCCTAGCGTTTAATATAATGTAATGCATATTGTGTCTTAACAATTGCATCAAGTTACATTTCTTGGTTCTCTTAGCAAAGCAAAAGAATATTAAAAGACTAGGTGCTTCTGAGCTGCTCCCCCAACTGACAAGCACCTTCCAAAAGGCAAAACTAAGTTCCCTGAACAAACAACTAAACTCTGAACGGAGTGTTAACTTAATAATCAGACTTCAGGGAATACATAACACATTGTTGATAACATGGTGTAACATGTGTGTCCTTACAAGGCATGGAGTGTCATCCAACTTACCACAAGGAACGCCCCATGAAATCACTTAGCATATATCGCAGAATCATAGGGCCCGATTTTAACTCCGTGTAAATGAATGGGTTTTGAGTGAGTTAAAATCTTGCCATAGAATCTTACAGCACAGAATAAGGCCATTCGACCCGTCATGCCTGCGCTGCTGTTTGAAATCGCTCTCCCCTGCTCCTTCCACATAGCCCTTCAATTTTTTCCCCTTCAAGTATTTATCCAATTCCCTTTTGAAAGTTACTACTGAATCTGCTTCCACCACCCTTTCAGGCAGTGTGTTCCAGATCATAACAACATGTTGCATTAAAAAAATTCTCATTTTGCTTTTGGTTCTTTTGCCAGTTATCTTAATCATTGTACTTTGCCAACCCTTCTGCCACTGGAAACCAGTTTCTCCTTACCTTCTCAATCAAAACCCTTTACAATTTTGAATACCTCTATCAAATCTCTCCTTAGCCTACTCAGCTCTAAGGAGAACAATCCCAGTTTCTCCAGAGTCTCCAAATAAGGGAAGTCCCACATCCCTGGCACCATTCTAGTAAATCTATTCTACACACTCTCCAGGACCTTTATATCCTTCCTAAAGTGTGGTGCCCAAAATTGAACACAATATTCCAGTTGGGACCTAACCAGTATTTTATAAAGCATAACTCCTTGCTTTTGTATTCTATCCCTCTACTTATAAAGCCAAGGATTCTGTATGCCTTCTTAGCAGCCTTCTCAACTTGTGATATCACCTTACGTATATATCCACAGGTCTCTCTGTAGCTGCACCCTCTTTAAAATGTTACCATTTAGTTTAGATTGCCTCTCCTCATTCTTCCTACCAAAATGAATCACTTCACACTTCTCAGCATTAAATTTCATCAGCAGGTGCCTGTCCATTTCACCAGTCTATATCCTCCTGAAGCCTTGTACTATTTTCCTCATTGTTTACTACTTTTTGGAGTTTGTGCCATCTGCAAACTTTGAATTTATGTCCTGTATGCCCAAGTCCAAGTCATTAATATGTATCAAAAAGAGCAGTGGTCCCAATACCTCCAGTTTGAAAAACAACTGTTCACCATTGCTCTCTGTTTTCTGTCTCTTAGCCAATTTCATTACCACGCTATATATCCTATGGGCTTCAATTTTGTTAACATATGAGATACTTTATCAAATGCCTTTTGAAAGTCCATAAACACACCAACCCTCTCCGTTACTTCAGCAAAGAACTCAATCAAGTTAGTGAAACATGATTGTCTTTAACAAATCCTTGCTGGTTGTCATTGATTAAGGGTTGAGGGGGGAGGGTGCGAGCAGTGGCCGGCAGCTGCCCGCAGTTTTACTGTGGAGCCAGGAACATTCTGACTCCATATTCAGGTAAGTAAAACAATTTTTATGAACTATTTTGATGGCAGCTTCTAATGGTCCTTTTAAAGAATGTTTGTTTGGCTGATCTGCAGCTGAGAAAGCTAACTTCAGGTTGCTCAGCACACAACCCATTTCAGGAACAAAGCTGAAAGTATTGGACCTCTGATCTGCATAGGCAATGGGCATATTGGCTGTTTCAAGTGGGCATGCTTGAACGACTAGCAGAAGCAAAATACTGGGGATACTGGAAATCTGAAATAAAAATAGAAAATGCTGGAAACACTCAGCAGGTCTTGCAGTATCTGTGGAGAAAGAAATGGAATTAACATTTCAGATCAATGACCTTTGTGCAATGCAAACCTGGCACTGAGTGAGCGCATGCACACAATACAAAATATTGGACACTTCATCGCCTGTTTTTTGCCTGAAAAGCTGTTTTTTCCAGCTTCTAGTCCAATAACCCAAACATATGTTAACAAATGGGATAATGGTTTATCTGGTATATATTATATATTTGGAAAAGTTTACTCCATTAGTCCGATTGTTGCCTGAATAATAATCCAAGTCGCATACTAAATCAGATAATATTTTCTTTTGAAGATACTAAATTTTTTTCATTTATTCTCGGGATGTGCATGCCACTAGCATTGTCGATATCTATTGCCCAACACTAGTTGTTCTGAGAAGGTGGTGGGCGATCTGCTTCTTGAACCACTTCAGTCTGTGTCATGAATGTTCTCACAATGATGTTTATGCAAGTCAGAATGGTGTGTTACTTGGTGGGGAACTTGGAGGCATTTCAATACACCTACATCCCTTGTCTTTCCAGTTGGTAGAAGTTGCCGATTAGTGAGGTGCTGTCGAAAAAGCCTAGGAGAGTTGCTGCACCACATTCTGTAGACAACATTAGATACAGCCTTAGTGCGCTGGTGGTGGAGGGTGTAGATGATTAGGCCAGTGCCAATTATGAGGGGCCTAGATACAGTGGACAGGAAAGACCTGAGGTGCCAATCAAGCAGACAGATTTGTCTTGGATGACATTGAGCCTCTTGGGTCAGCTGCACCCATCCAGGTAAGTGGAGAGTATTCCGTCACACTCCTGAGTTGGCCTTGTAGGTGGTGGAGAGGCTTTGGGGAATCAGGGGTGAGCCTGTCGCCACAGAATACACAGCCTCGGATCTGTTCTAGTAGCCACAGTATTTCTGTGGCTTTTACAGTTGTGCTTCTCGTCAATGGGGACCCTCCCAGGACATTGATTGATGTGGAGTCATGATGGTAATATCAAGAGGAAGTGATTAGGTTCTATCTTGTTGGAGATGGCCATTGCTTGGCACTTGTGATGTAAATTTTATGCTCTCCTCTGAGTTGGATTTGGAGGCAGGGAGAGCATATAATCAGGTGGGGTGATAGCAGCGGGGCACCCCACCACCCTCCCATCTCCACTCAAATTAAGTCTGGGGAGGGAAGGCATATGAATGACCTTCCCACTCAGCCTCCAATTATGGCCCTTAAGTGGGCAATTAATGCCCAATTAAGGGCCTCATCCTGCCGCTGCCAAAATTAGGCCAGCGGCGGGCGGGCCTGTCACCACACGGGGAGCACGCCAAGCAAACCCATGTGGGCTGCATGCCAGCTCCGGGGTGGGGGCAGGGATCCCTCGTTAAAAGGCACTGTGCCTGAACAAGGAACCCGGCATTGTGAAGTGGGGGTGCCTGATGAGAGCCACCCCTGCTCTTCTGCTCTAGCTGCCCACCCCCGTACACACCCCTTCCCCCACGATCCCCACCCTGCAAAACTCATCGCACTCTGACTTACCTGTGGCCTGGTTCCAGGGCCTCGAGTGAGTCAAGTACCAGCAGCCGCCACCGCCTCTGTGGTGGCGCTGCTCAGTTAAAGAGCTGTGGGCCCCTGATTGGCTGGCAGCTCTCAGGAGGCGGGACTTCCGCCGCCAGGCTCCTTGATCCCGTGGAAGGCCCACCGCTGTCTGCTTAAGTGTCTAATTGGAACTTGATCTGGCGGGTCTTCACCAGAGGTGGTGATGCGGGGCTTTTGCCGGCACTTTTGCCAGCGGTCAGGCCCCCCGTCGCCAAGACAAAATCCTGGGTCTTGTTGCATGTGGACATATGACCATAGAACCATGAAAAAATACAGCACAAAAGGAAACCATTCAGCCTATCGTGTCCACATCAGCCGAATAAACTAGCCGACCAAACTAATCCCACCTTCCAGCAACTGGTACATAGCCCCGCAGGTTACAACACTTCAGGTACCTCTTCAAAGAATTGGGGGTCTCTGCCTCCACCACCATTCCAGGCAGCGAATTCCAGACACCTACCACCCTCTGGGTGAAAAAGTTTCCCCTCATGTCCCCTCTAATCCTTCCACCAATCATCTTAAATCTGTGTCCCCCAGTAACTGACCTCCCCACCAGGGGAAACAGGTCCTTCCTATCCACTCTAGGCCCCTCATAATTTTGTACACCCGCAGCCTCCTCAGTTCCAGGGAAAACATGGACTGCTTCATTTTCTGAGGAATTGTAAATGGAGTGGAACACTGTACAATCATCAGTGAACAGCCCTATTTCTGACCTTTTGATGGAATGAAGTTTATTGATGAAGCAACTAAAGATTGTTAGGCCTAGGATACTGCCCTGAAGGACTTCAACAATGACAGTAACATTTCAGAGACCAACAGTAATTGCAGATACAATGCAATGCTTGTATAGGTACTTGATAGCCAGCAGCCACAGCTAACAAGAACTAATTCTAAACAGAATCCATGTATTTGTTTCATTTACAGACTCTGAAACTATGACTTTCATTTCAAAAATCCCAGTGCGCAGCCCTTGCTACAATTTTATAGAAAATATATAACAAGCAAATTTTATGATTTGAAACAGGATATGTCACTGTTTCCATCAGTTTGTGTTCCTACATTCTTAAGTACATGACTTGCATTATTTTGCCAATGCATAATACAGCCCATGGCAGGAAAATCCATAATGGGCCAAATTTTACAGTAGCGGGTGTGACAGAAATCACACCTGCCAAATGGAAACTTATTAATTTCGTCATAGGGAACATTATTTAAACACTTACTGGACATTGAAATAACTTGTTAAAAAGACCACAGGACTGAGTGGCTGACAACGTGGCTGCACATTTGCATTCTGAGAGACAGTTGCCCAGAGAGACAATGGAAGTACTCCCAGATTCAATTAGCCAGATGGGTTTTGTCAATAGTGATAATCAAAAGACATTGAGAGTCATTGAATGTGTAAGTGCCAGCATTCCAACCCCCACTGAGTGTGTCTGGTAAGCTTGGAGAAATCTACAAACCTCTCTCTCTCTCACACATACACAAAGTTCCAGGGAAACACGGAAGTAACTTAGCCTCAAGACAGAAGATCCCTGCAACCTTCTGGTACCAGCAAAACAAATTTGAAAGTGTGCACTGGGACCCAACGAGAACTGCAAGACTTAACTTCAATCAAAGAATTTATATCCAACCCAAAACCGGTAATAAAAACAGAAAGTGCTGGAAAAACTCAGCAGGTCTGGCAGCATCTGTGGAGAGAGAAGCAGAGTTAACATTTCAGGTCAGTGACCCTTCTTCAGAACTCCAAAACCAGTAACTGAATTCCATCTATTACTTCAAACCGTCCCCCCTTTAATTCGTTCTCCCCCTCTGTATCTATTTGTGTGTGTGTTTATCGCGTATGTATGCTAGTGTGGTCGTGTTACGTATTTTAGTAGTTTTATCTGAGTTGGAGTTTTAAGGTTGATAAACCTACACCTTTTTTGTTTAAATCTGAGAAAACCTGTCAGGTTGATTTATTTACAATTACAATTAGAAAGCAGTGAGCAAGGACTCACTGAGGGGAAGCTAAAAACATTGTATTTTAAAAGTTAAACCCTGTTATGGCCAAACCTGAAAAAGGCTGAGAGGGGTGCCCTAGATCTCTTCCTCACCTGGTCGTAACACTGGGCATTTAATGGCATCCACTGTTAGACTTGCCATTGGACATTTCGATTTTAAACTTTTTTCATGGCAATTTGCTGTAAGTGTGAGCTGATAACAAGGAAAAGAAGACATTTGGAACCTGGGGGGAACAACTGTGTATTTCCTTAACCAATCAGATTAAAGGATTGTGAAATTAACAGCACTAGGACTGATAAGGAAGTTTAAATTTGAGTGATTGATTTCAATGTCAAATTAGGTACAAAAAGAAAAAAAATATATTGTATCACAAGAGAGAAAAGAGAAAGGAAAAGTAAAAAAAAGTTTACATTTTAAGTTGTTCATTTAAAAAATCTCCAACAACAATTAAAACCTGAAGGAACAAAACTCCACATTTGCAGTAGTTAATTTTCAATGCCAGAGAGGCTGTTTAGCAGTAGCTAACATTTAACTTTCTTTTGTGCATTTAGTTCGTATCTACTGCACAAATACAGCAACTTCATAGTATTCAATGAATGTCAATGGTGAGACGAGATGCCATTTTCATGAAGCTAACGGGGGAACCGACACAACTTGGACAGTAAATTTTGGATATTTAAATTTAACAATGCTTTTGCCCCCTGCCTGAAGTATGTGCACCATTTTCGCATAAGTAACAGCAAGTGCCATTAGCCTCAATGCTATTTTGACAGTAAAATCTGGGCCAATATAACTTAAAGGGGTACACTCTATATCAGGGTTGTCCAACATACAGCCCATAGGCCAGGACTGGCCTGCAAACGGTTTCCATCGGCCTGCGGGTGTATTTCAGAGATGAGAAATTTTCCATTCTCTTCTTCTCTCAAACCGGCTTTTTTAAAAAAATCATAAGTCAGTTTCACAGCTGATAGGCGCTTGGAGCGTGAACAACGGTTTCCCCACTTCAGACAGATTTGGGGTTTTCTGGGGCTTTTTAAAAAAAAGTCAAAACCTGCTGGAAAACCCCGAATCAATCCGAAGGTCAGAAACTGCTGTTCCAGCTCCAAGTGCCTGTCAGCTGTGAAACTGACTTGCGATTTTTGTTTTAAAAAACTAACCAACCACAAAGCTGCTCTGCTGAGTGTTCCCGCTCTCTGCAACAGTCAGAGAGTGAGAGATAGAGAGGGGAAACAGAGAGAGAGAGGGAGACAGGGGAAGAGAGGGAGTGAGGGGAGAAGGGGTGGAGAGAGAGGGTGGAGAGACAAAGAGAGAGACAAAGATAGGGGAGGGAGAGAGGGTGGGGAGAGAGTGAAGAGAGACAGAGAGGGGAGAGAGACAGAGAGAGAGGTGGGACAGAGAATGAGAGGTGGGACAGAGAGAGAGGTGGGACAGAGAGAGGAAGAAGCGGGCAGAGAAAGAAAGAGGGGGACAGAGAGCAAGGAACAACACAGGTGGGGGACACAGGGAGACGGAGAGAGAGGGGATAGAGAGGGGGCAGAGAGAGAGCGCTGGCAAAGAGAGGGAGGAGACAGAGAGAGGGAGGAGATGGAGGGAGGGAGGGACAGTGAGCCGGAGGAAAGAGAGGCCGAGGAAAAAGAGAGAGGGGGAACAGAGAGGGAGGAGAGAGAGAGGGAGGGGAACAGAGAAATACAGACAGAGAGAGAGAGGGGACAGATGGAGGGAGTGGGTGACAGAGAGAGAAGGGGGACAGAGGGAAAGGGGGAACACAGTGAGGGGGTCACAGAGAGGGGGAACACAGAGAGGGTGGACACAGGGAGAGAGAGAGAGAGAGACAGAGAGAGAGATTAAGATCATTCCTGACAATGGACATCTATCCGGAATACTCCACATCGTTACAAGTGTGCGGGCAATCATTGACTACTTGTGCAAGCAAAAAATGCTAGGTATCTCACTAAAACAATGTCCAACATAGTGACGAGAAAGTAGATCAATAAATTAGTATTCTCATTTAAAGCTTCTTCATAAAATGCACATTTGTTGTTGTTTTGATTAATAGTAAGATAAATTTTTAATGCCTTTATCTTTCTGAAATTGTCTCGCCGGCCCTGATGTAAGACAAAAATTGTAATGTGGCCCCCAAACTAAAAGGTTGGACAACCCGTCTCTATATACAATGTTTGGCAAGCAAAAAGAGCCTTGTGTCATTTTTGTTACTACAATGTGTAGAATGTGTAGAATTTTACAATAGATTATCATGCCAGATTATAAAAAGAGACTAGATGAATTTCTATTAGGACAACAGGACTATTAATTCCAAAATTATGGGAAGTAAACTGATAGGACATTGGAAAGATAGGATAGATGAATCAATGGTCTTCTCCTTCCTAAAAGATTACTGTGGTACTACTATGTATGTGAGTCACCTGTCTCACTGCATTTCACCAGGATTTATGTTCTAAAGCTGGTTTTGCAAACAGTAAAGGTTTACTCTTTTTCAAAAAGAAACCACCTCTTTAATAGTTTGGCTACAGTAGTTAGCTACAGCCAGCAAGCAATAAGAAGAGACAATTGGAGGAAAACTATATTCTCTAAAGTCGAGGATGTTAATTGCAATGTTTATAAGCCATAACACTAATTTTAAGTTTAAGGAAACTGCAGGTTTATAGCTAAAACTCTGCAGCCCATGTCCTAACTTTCAGTAAATCCCGTTCACCCATTACCTTGTGCTCACTAATCTACATTGGCTCCAAGTCTGTCAAAGCCTCGACTTTAAAATTCTCATCCCTGTTTCCAAATCTCTCCATAGCCTTGTCCCTCCCTATCTCAAGAAACTTCTCCAGCCCTACAGTCCTCCGAGCTCTCTGCGCTCCTCCTCTTCTAGCCTCTTGTGCATTCCTAATTCTGATCGGTCCACCATTGCTGGCTGTACCTTCAGCTGTCCAGGGCATAATCTGTGGAATTCCCTCCCTTAACCTCAGTGCCTCTCTACCCCATTCTCGTCCTTTAAGATTCTCTAAAAACCTACCTCAATGACCAAGCTTTGGTTACTTGTCCAGTTCTCTTTATGTGACTTGCTATAAAGTTTTGTTTGATAATGTTCTGTGAAGCACCTTGGCATGTTTTACTGTTTAATGTGCTATATAAATGCAAGTTGTTGTTATTATGTTTAATAACGAACAACAGTAATTTACATTTATATAGCCTCTCTAATGTAATTAATGACCCAAAGTGTTTCACAGATAGGTATGAGTAATACTAAAAGTGGAGTTGTAACTCTTGGTTGTTCCAATTCAAACTAAGTGACTATACTTGTGTGAACAGGACTGATGATAAACTTGTAAAATGAAAAACTGAAGACTATAAGCTGATTTTTTTTAATGTCTGGAAATATTTCAAAAGTGTTGTCATTAACAATTATATGGAATGAAATTATAACTTATGTTGCCTAAATACTGTTTTTACATTGGGTATGTTTGAGAGATTACAAATATAGGTCAATATGTTGCTATGAACACTGGACTTTGTAACATGATTATGTTTTTAAAAACTGTGATTTTTAAAAGTTTAAGATGGAGTCAGAGAAGTCAGGTAACCTCATATCAACTCTACCTAAAGACAGATAGCTTGGTTACCAGGACAACAGAGAACACAGATCAAAGACCTTTTTGAAAAACAGAGAAGAGGGGTATAATACCTGAAAAATAATGGGTTTCACCCTCCCAGACTTTCAGATCATAAACAACAAGTCAGTGATTGTGAGGATGCAAATGTGCATGGCAGCCCCTAACACATAGAAACAATGGAAGGCCCAGGTGGTGCTGCTGAAACCAGACTTGTGGGGCTGGATTTTACCAAGCCCGCGACGTCGGGCTTTGTGGCGGGAGGGGTCAATAGATGGAGCCGGCAGAGGTCCGCCACGGAGGCTGACAGTGGGAGGGCCCGGCCCGATCCTCCCGGCGATGGTGAGGCTCCGTGCCGGCCCCCCCTGCTGCTGGGTGATGGGACCTGGATTTCAATATTTAAATGAATGACATGCACAAGTTTAAATGAACTTACCTTCAATCTTCTGGGCCCGCTGCGATCTTTGGCATGGTGGCCGGCCCTCTCGCGCCTTCAATTCCCCATCCGGGGAAAGCCGGCGTGACACTGGTGAGGAGGGGGGAGGAGTTAATGTTTTCAGTGCGCGATTGGGATGATGGGGTCAAATAAAACCTAAGGGGTGTAGGAGATGGTGGGAAGGGGTGAACTTTAAACATTCTGCAATCTTGGGGGGGCGGTGGAGGTCAGATTTAAAAGGCAAGCGTTTTAGGGGAGGGAAGGGCAAACAGTTAATGTAATTGTTATGGGGGGGGTGGGAAAGGGGGGGCAGAATTGGCTGCCCTTTAAAAATGGCGCCAGCACCTGTGCACAGGCAGCTGACGCCGTTGCCGGGGACAGACAGCCTGCTATCTCCACGTGATTGGGGGGGGGGGGGTGCGGCGGGCTGCCCCAGCTATTTAAATGGGCCACCGCACTTGAGATCGTGGTGGCTTTTTGGCGTGCGGCCCGCACCATATTTTGAGCTCACTGCCGAGATTGGCAGCGGGCTCTTAAAATCCAGCCCGTGGACATTACATATTGGAAAAGGACAATGAGCTATTGATTCTAGATAAATTTAACATATTTTCTGAAGGCAGACAGGCCGTAAGAAAGAAAATCAGCAGTTGCAGCCTCAGGCCAGGCTGGAATAAAGGAAGACAACTAGCAATGACAGCCTCAAGGGAAAGAGAGAGAGAGAGGGTACACCTGCTATCAGGAAAACTGATACAGTGAAAGGCTGTGGAGACTTGAACCTGTTTTGGAAGTTGAAGTTTGCAGAGAAGTAGAGGACCAGCAGGATCATGGATGTCCAGGTCAAAAGTGCTCGGAGAAGTGAGTGCAGAGGACATTTACTTTGAGAAAGATCTGCAAGATCCAACCCATTGCAACTAGGAGGAGTTTGGGCCTTTTAACCATAAAGATTTCACCATCTAGGAGGACTGTGCAACATATAAATGTAGTGTGAGGTTTTCAAGTGTTTTGATAAGTAAAAAAAAAACTTTCTTTGTAATTTGGGGTATGAACTACTTAGAAGGTACTATTTAGTTATTGGGAATTTCTTTTAGTTTAGTTGTTATAATAGAAGTTTTAAAACATGAACTCTTGTCGTGTAATTCTTTAAATTGATCTGGGGGTTCATATCTCAAATTTTAACGTTAACAGTCTCACTGGCTGTAACAATGTTGAAACCATCCATACAATTTAATTAAAAATGCTTATCAATCATTGTTAGAAGAAAACTGTTAACATAACTGAATAATTGCCAGTCTTTGCAAATCAATTATAACAACATCAAAGTATATGTATTTTTAAAAAAGGCTTCCTTGCCCTACTGCAGTGTGTAAATTAACTGTGCTGTGATTCAATAACAGCTTGTACCTTTAACATAGCGAAACATCCTAAGGCATTTCACAAAGAGAGGAGAGATCAAACACTGAGCAGGAGTTCCAGTAGGAAGTGTATACCTTGATCATATGGTGTTTAAAAGAACCAATTTCTACAAACTACTCGCATTTATATAGCACCTTTCATATCCTCAGTCTATTTCAAATCATAGCCAATTAATTACTTTTGAAGTGTTGTTACTGTTGCACTTTATTTAAGAGCAGCAGCCAAAAATGTACAGCAAAATCCTACATTCAGCAAATGAGATAAATGACCAGTTGGCTGTGATTTACTGATGTAATTCATAGCCAATGAAATACATTTGGAGTGTAGTTAATGCGAAAGTGGTAGTGAACATGGAAGTCAATTTTTGTTGAGCAGGATTCCACAAATAGCAACTGCAATTGCTTAAAAATTACTGGATTTGTACAAGAATCTCAACTGTGCCATTCAAACTCTGAGTGAAGTGTTAGTGTTCCACTATGCATTTTTGTTGTTGTTTTTCCATTTCAGTTACATTTCTGGCATAACTGATGTATGGTATATCAACATGCAGCAAGGTTAGACTCAAACCAAAGAACCTGCATCACTCCAAGCAGAAGGGCCACCCGCGCATCAACACGAGCAGAATTTCTCATCCACAGCTGTTACAAAAATTTCTAAATTCACTTGTAAAAGCCCTTCAAAACACTCCCCCAGAGGATGCTGAGAACAAATGGGCCCACATCAGAGATGCCATCTATGAGTCAGCTTTGGCCACCTATGGCAAACGTGCGAAGAGAAATGCAGACTGGTTTCAATCTCATTTTGAAGAGCTGGAACCTGTCATAGCCGCTAAGCGCATTGCACTGTTGAACTACAAGAAAGCCCCCGGCGAGTTAACATCCATAGCACTTAAAGCAGCCAGAAGCACTGCACAAAGAACAGCCAGGCGCTGCGCAAATGACTACTGGCAACACCTATGCAGTCATATTCAGCTGGCCTCAGACACCGGAAACATCAGAGGAATGTATGATGGCATTAAGAGAGCTTTTGGGCCAACCATCAAGAAGATCGCCCCCCTCAAATCTAAATCAGGGACACAATCACTGACCAATGCAAGCAAATGGACCGCTGGGTTGAGCACTACCTAAAACTGTACTCCAGGGAGAATGTTGTCACTGAGACTGCCCTCAATGCAGCCCAGCCTCTACCAGTCATGGATGAGCTGGGCATACAGCCAACAAAATCGGAACTCAGTGATGCCATTGATTCTCTAGCCAGCGGAAAAGCCCCTGGGAAGGACGGCATTACCCCTGAAATAATCAAGAGTGCCAAGCCTGCTATACTCTCAGCACTACATGAACTGCTTTGCCCGTGCTGGGACAAGGGAGCAGTACCTCAGGACATGCGCGTTGCCAATATCATCACCCTCTATAAAAACAAAGGTGACCGCGGTGACTGCAACAACTACCGTGGAATCTCCCTGCTCAGCATAGTGGGGAAAGTCTTTGCTCGAGTCGCTTTAAACAGGCTCTAGAAACTGGCCGAGCACGTCTACCCTGAGGCACAGTGTGGCTTTCGTGCAGAGAGATCGACCATTGACATGCTGTTCTCCCTTCGTCAGATACAGGAGAAATGCCGTGAACAACAGATGCCCCTCTACATTGCTTTCATTGATCTCACCAAAGCCTTTGACCTCGTCAGCAGACGTGGTCTCTTCAGACTACTAGAAAAGATTGGATGTCCACCAAAGCTACGAAGTATCATCACCTCATTCCATGACAATATGAAAGGCACAATTCAGCATAGCGGCACCTCATCAGACCCCTTTCCTATCCTGAGTGGCGTGAAACAGGGCTGTGTTCTCACACCCACACTGTTTGGGATTTTCTTCTCCCTGCTGCTCTCACATGCGTTCAAGTCTTCAGAAGAAGAAATTTTCCTCCACACAAGATCAGGGGGCAGGTTGTTCAACCTTGCCTGTCTAAGAGCAAAGACCAAAGTACGGAAAGTTCTCATCAGGGAACTCCTCTTTGCTGACGATGCTGCATTAACATCTCACACTGAAGAGTGCCTGCAGAGTCTCATCGACAGGTTTGCGGCTGCCTGCAACGAATTTGGCCTAACCATCAGCCTCAAGTAAACGAACATCATGGGACAGGATGTCAGAAATGCTCCATCCATCAATATTGGCGACCACGCTCTGGAAGTGGTTCAAGAGTTCACCTACCTAGGCTCAACTATCACCAGTAACCTGTCTCGAGATGCAGAAATCAACAAGCGCATGGGAAAGGCTTCCACTGCTATGTCCAGACTGACCAAGAGAGTGTGGGAAAATGGCGCACTGACATGGAACACAAAAGTCCAAGTGTATCAAGCCTGTGTTCTCAGTACCTTGCTCTATGGCAGCGAGGCCTGGACAACGTATGTCAGCCAAGAGCGACGTCTCAATTCATTCCATCTTCGCTGCCTCCGGAGAATACTTGGCATCAGGTGGCAGGACCGTATCTCCAACACAGAAGTCCTCGAGGCGGCCAACATCCCCAGCTTATACACACTACTGAGTCAGCGGTGCTTGAGATGGCTTGGCCATGTGAGCCGCATGGAAGATGGCAGGATCCCCAAGGACACATTGTACAGCGAGCTCGCCACTGGTATCAGACCCACCGGCCGTCCATGTCTCCGCTTTAAAGACGTCTGCAAATGCGACATGAAGTCCTGTGACATTGATCACATGTCTTGGGAGTCAGTTGCCAGCGATCGCCAGAGCTGGCGGACAGCCATAAAGGCGGGGCTAAAGTGTGGCGAGTCGAAGAGACTTAGCAGTTGGCAGGAAAAAAGACAGAAGCGCAAGGGGAGAGCCAACTGTGTAACAGCCCCGACAAACAAATTTTTCTGCAGCACCTGTGGAAGAGTCTGTCACTCTAGAATTGGCCTTTATAGCCACTCCAGGCGCTGCTCCACAAAGCACTGACCACCTCCAGGCGCTTACCCATTGTCTCTCGAGACAAGGAGGCCAAAGAAGAAGGATGTAGTTTGGTAACAGCTGTGACTGAAATTTGCTGGCTTTACATCATAAACATTGGTAATTTCACAAAATATGCAATAAACTCAATGAACAAATCACCAGATGGCCTGAACAGAGGAGCAAATAAATTATAAATACCTGTGAAAAGTCTGTAAAATGTAAATTGTTAATTTCAATGAAAGAAAGGTCAGATTAAAATACACAGTTAATGTTTATAAGATATAAAGGATTACGAAATCTATATGGAGCTCTCCAATGTTCAGTTTGGGTTTTGCGAGGACAACTTGGCTCCAGACTGCATTGCAGCCTTGGTCCAAACATTCACAAAAGAGCTGAATTCATGAGGTGAGGTGAGAGTGATTGTTCTTGACATCAAGGTGGCGTTTGACTGAGTGTGGCATTGAGGAGCGCTAGCAAAATTGAGATCAATGGGATTTGGAGACTTATGCTAAGTCCTACCTAGAACAAAGGAAGATGCTTATGGTTGTTGGAAGCCAGTCATCTCAATTCCACGACATTGCTGCAGGAGTTCCACAGGAAAGTTTCCTAGGCCTAACCATCTTCAGATGCTTCATCAATCTTCCCTCCACCATCAGGTCAGAGGTGGAGGTTTTTACTGATGATTGCATGGTGCTCAGTTCCAGTCACAACTCATTAGATAATGAAGCCGTCTGTGCCCACATGCCACAAAACCGGGACACATTCAGGATGGGGCTGATAAATGGCAAATAACATTTACATCACACAAGTGCCAGGCAATGCCCACCTCCAACAAGAGAGAGTCTAACCACCTTCCCTTGATATTCAACAGCATTACCATCGTCAAATTTCCCAACATCAACATGCTGGGGGTGGGCAGGATGGTCATCATTGACCAGAAACTTAACTGGACCAGTCACATAAATACTGAGGCTACAAGAGCAGGTTAGAGGCTGGGTGTTCTGTGACGAGTGACTCACCTCTTGACTCCCCAAAGTCTTTCAACATCTACAAGGTACAAACCAGGAGTGTGTTACGATCAAGTGAGGAGTGGTTGAAGGGCTCCCCTCTTGTCCCTCTCCTTGTTTGACTGCACAGGGTTTATTTCTTTTTAAAGTGAATGTGCTTGCCAATTCAGTGTGTGTTTAATTACTTAAGTCATAGGGAAAATGTTGGAAGTTGTTATTAAAGACGTTATAGCAGGGCACTTAAAAAAATTCAAGGTAATCAGGAAGAGTCAATATGGTTTTGTGAAAGAGAAATCATGTTTAACCAATTTATTGGAGTTCTTTGAAGAAGTAAAATAGCGTGGGTTTTCTCCGGGTGCTCCGGTTTCCTCCCACAAGCCAAAAGACTTGCAGGTTGATAGGTAAATTGGCCATTATAAATTGTCACTAGTATAGGTAGGTGGTAGGGAAATATAGGGACAGGTGGGGATGTTTGGTAGGAATATGGGATTAATGTAGGATTAGTATAAATGGGTGGTTGATGTTCGGCACAGACTCGGTGGGCCGAAGGGCCTGTTTCAGTGCTGTATCTCTAATCTAAATCTAATCTAATATGTGCTATGGATAAAGGGGAACCGGCAGATGTAATGTACTTGGATTTCCAGAAGGCATTTGATAAGGTGCCACATCAAAGGTTATTGCGGAAAATAAAAGCTCATGGTGTAGGGGGTAACATTTTGGCATGCATGGAAGATTGGCTAGCTAACAGGAATCAGAGAGTATGAGTAAGTGGGTCATTTTCTGGTTGGCAAGATGTAATGAGTGGTGTGCCATAGGGATCGGTGCTGGGGCCGCAACCTTTTTTACAATTTATATAAATGACTTGGATGAAAGGACCAAAGATATGGTTGCTAAATTTGCTGATGACACAAAGATAGGTAGGAAAGTAAGTTGTGAAGAGGATATAGGAGGCTACAAAGGGATATAGATAGGTTAAGTGAGTGGGCAAAGATCTAGCAAATGAAGTATAATGTGGGAATGTGTGAAATTGTCCATTTTGGCAGGAAGAATAAAAAAGAAGCATATTATCTAAATGGTGAGAGATTGCAGAGCTCTGAGGCGCAGAGGGATCTGGGTGTCCTAGTGCATGAATCGCAAAAGGTTAGTATGTATCTACAGAAAGCAAACAGGAAAGCTAATCGAATGTTATCCTTTATTGTGAGGGGAATTGAAGACAAAAGTAGGGAGGTTATGTTTCAGTTATACAGGGCATTGGTGTGATCACATCTGGAGTACTGTGTACAGTACTGGTTTCCTTATTTAAGGAAGGATGTAAATGCATTGGAATCAGTTCAGAGAAGGTTTACTAGACTAATACCTGGAATGGGCGGGTTGTCTTATGAGAAAAGGTTGGACAGGCCAGGCTCGTATCCGCCGGAGTTTAGAAGAGCAAGAGCCTGAGGGGTCTTTACAGGGTGATTGTGGAAAGAATGTTTCCTCTTGTGGGAGAACCTAGAACTAGGGTCACTGTTTTAAAACAGTGGAGAGGAGAATTTCTTTCTCTCAGAGGGTGGTAAGTCTTTGGAACTCTCTTCCTCAAAAGGCGGTGAAAGCAGAGTCTTTGAATATTTTTAAGTCAGACATAGATAGAATCTTGATAAGCAAGGGGGTGAAAGATTATTGTGGGTAGTCAGGAATGTGGAGTTGAGGTTCCAATCAGGTCAGCCATGATCTTGTTGAATGGCACAGCAGGCTCGAGGGGCCGAGTGGCCTACTCCTGCTCCTAATTCATATGTTCATATGTATGTGCTATGATCAGAAAAGAACAAATTTGACAGGTTTTCTTGCGTTTAACAAAGAAAGAGGTTAGCTTTAAACCAATCTAAGTAAAATAATAAACTATGTTCCAACTTTCACACACACACAAATACGTTACAGAGTGGGGAAGGATAGATTAGTCAGATTAGAGTCCGGAGCAATAAAATGGGGTATACAGTCTTTGGAGTTTGGTGACTTGGTTGGCTTCCAGCTGAACTCAGTGTCCTGAGGCTTCCAGCTTGTAGATGTGGCTGCAAGGTTCAGTGGTCCTCCTAGAAACAGTGATGTGGATGAGTTCCTTCACAGGGCCTCTATCTGCCGCAGTGATAGGCTTAGATGGTTACGGACAGCAGGCAGGGCTCAAAACTGGTTGACTGAAGAGAGAGAGAGAGGGACCCCACTTGGGTCTCTTCTGATCAGTGTCCAATTTATAGACTGCTGCAGAGAGAAAAAACCCAGCTAAAAACACACAGATGGTGGGCCTGTCACATGATGGCTCAGTGTGTATTTCCTCTTGCAACTTAATTAGTTCATGTCTAGGAATTCCCTTCACTCGATCAGGGTTCCATTATTCAAGTGACTGCCTTTGAATGGTTCGACTCTACCAGTTTAATGTCCCAAGTGTTTGCCTTTATATGTCTTGTTAATGGGGACTGGCCAGACAATTTGACTCCCTCTCGATGCATTGGAATGTAGAGGATTTTGATGCAAATTCCAATGGCCATTTTAGCTGCTAGCTGTCATCTTTTAAAAAAAATTTAATTCAGGTTTCCAGCCGATGGATTAAAAAATCATCATGCGGCAATGATGGTTCATGACAAGTGTGATGGAATACTTTCCACTTGCCTAATTAAAAGCAGCATCGAAAACACTCGAGAAACTTGACAGTATCCAGGACAAAGTAGTCCTCGTGAATGTCACCCATCCACCACCTTAAATATTCACTCCCTGCATTACTGGCACACCGTGACTGCAGTGTGTACCATCTACAAGATGCACTGCAGCAAAATGCCAGGACTTCTTTGATAGCACCTCCCAAAACTGCGACGTTTCCCCATCTAGAAGGACAAAGGCAGGCAGCAGGTGCATGGGAACACCACCACCTGAAAGTTCCCCTCCAAGTCACACACCATCCTGACTTGGAAATATTGCACTGTTCTTTCATTGCCATTGGGTCAAAATCCTAGAACTACTTCCCCAACAGCACCGTGGGAGTATCTTCACTATATAGACTTCAGCGATTCAAGAAGGCAGCTCACCACCACCTTCTCAAGGTAAATTAGGGATGGGCATAAATGCTGGCCTTGCCAGCGATCCCCACACCCCATGAATGAATAAAAAAAAGTCAACCCGGAATTCAAAGCAAGAGTTGGGATTGTTTGAGATGATGTTCAAACCGTGCGCTTTCTGACTTAGAGGTGGGACTGTTACGACTAAGCTAAAGGCTTTCTCAATATCTGTAAGTATAACATGTTATTTTTGTAATTAACCACCTTGTATTTCAAACAACAAGATGTTCCACTAATGTACAATGTACATTCAGATACATGACAGGACACCGAAGGTTACCGTAAATAGCAGAGCACAGTTTGAGACAAATTTCTGTTCTTCACAGGTGTAGTAGTTCCAGTTTCTTCATTATCTTTATGAGGACTGGAGCTGTTCCTGAGTCTGTTTCTACTTCTGAAGAAGGCAGCATCTTCATTCCAGTCTCCTTTTGAACAAATTAACAAATCTAAAGAATTTTCTTCCACATAATATTGATGGTTGGGGTTAGGGAAACTAATCATTGGAAAATAACAGGTAATACAAAAAGAGGAATTCCAAGAGTGATTGTGAGGAGCGTACTGATGAACTGGTTAAAGAAGCTTTGGTTCACAGCCAGTTTCTAAATTCACTTTTGGTGAGGATCTAGGCGTGTGCTCCCCTTACTTCCTGTAACTGATAGGCAGCTCTAAGCCCATCACAAGAATGGTCCCAGGATAACCTTTCTTCTGATACTCCTTTTTTCTGTGTCAAACAAGGTGCCTGCTCACAGCAGTGGAAATAGGATCAGCTAATTCAGAGAGACCGGGGATCAAACCTAGGATTTTCTGATCTGAACAACTTTGAACCATATCACTGGGGAACTTCAATCCTGCAACTTGAAAGCAACAATTACAGAACAAGTCCATGGCAACAAGAAGTAGCAAAAATCCATAAATGTTGGAAATTTGAAACAAAATTACAGGCTAGGATTCTTAGCTCCAATGTCCAATGAGTGCATATGAGGTACCCCAGACACTCAAACATTGACTGCAGCACCCAGTGACCTGGCCAATGTAGTGCATTGGGAATTTGTGAGGATGTGAAAAGCTCTATATAAATGCAAGTTCTTTCTTTCCAATTTTAGATCTGATTTGCATATTTTCTGTTTGCAAGTTCTATCATTTTCCCACATTGTTCTTGGTGTGCCTCTCACTGCTTTAGCTAATCACACATTTTTGTTTCTTTCCAACACCTAACTCAAATGATCATTAACATTGTGGAATGATATTCCACTGATATGTCCTCTCCATGGTTATCTGTTTCTTTTCCCTCTCCTCCTTTGTTCTCCAATTCTATTAACATGCTTATTTCTCTTTCATTCTTCAGTTCTTATGAATGGTTTTGCCTGAATTACTGACCTGTCTGTACTCTCCTCAAATACTGACTGACGTGTATTTTTCAGCTTTTTCTGATTTTATTTATGGTTGACTGCTAGAGCAAAATGGAACAGAGCCAAAGTCAAAATTCATAACTCCAGGAATTCCATCATAATATGCAGCAATTTCCAGCCCACTAACCATCTCAGCAACAACTTCCATTTATATAGCACTTTTTATATAAACATCCCGTGTTTCAGTGATGGAATCTGACAAAAATGGATGCTGAGACAGAGTGACATTGACGAGTGATCAAAAGCTTGGTTAAAGTGGTGTTTTAAGGAGGGTTTTAAAGGAGGAAGAGGAGAGGGAGGTGGAGAGTTGTAGGGGTTTAAGGAGGGAGTTCTAGTGCACAAATGGCTTAAGGCATGGTCACCAATGCTGGAGTAAAGAAAGGGAAGATGCACAAGAGGTCAGAGTCAGGGGGTGTTGTACAGCTTGCGATAGGATGGAGCAAGGCCATGAAAAGATTTAACCATGGTAATGAGAATTTTGAACTGGAGGTGTTGTGGGACTGACAGCCAATATCAATCAGCAATGAACGTGATGCAAGATAGGATATGAGCAGCAGAATTCTAGATGACCTGAGGTTTACAGACAATGGAGGATGGGAGATGGTCTGGGAAAGCATTGAAATCATCAAGTCTGGGGGTGACTAAGGCATGAGTAAGAAAGAGTTTCATCAGCATATGGGCTGAAGCAGGGATGGATGCAGGTGATGTTACGTGGGTGGACGTAGCGATTTTGTGATGTAGAGGATACGGTGTGGAGATCTCAGCTCAGGGCCAAGCAATATGCTAAGGTTGCAGTCTGGTTCAACGGTGGTCTGGGGAAGCAGATGGTATTGGTGGCATGGGTATGGAATTTGTGGGGGTGGCCAAAGAGGATGGCGTTGGCCTTTCCAATGTTTAACTGGAGGAAACTTCAGCTCATCCAAGACTGGATATTGGATGACAATACAAAGACAGCGGAGGTGTCTAAAGAAGTAGTGAAGAGATAGAGCTGGGCGTTGTCAGCATACATGAAAGCTGACCCCATGTCTTCAGATGTCGATGAAGTGGAGAGGTTCAAGATTAGATCTTTGGGAGACATCAGAGTTCATGGTTGGGAGGGGGAAGAGAAATAAATGCTGGAGGTGCCATGATTACAATTAGATAGATATTAACTGGGATAGTTTAGTGTGAAAGGAATGGAGGGAACAGAATTCTTAACGTGCACTCAGGACAACCTTTTTGGCCAGTATGTAGCAAGTCCAACAAGAGAGGGCGCAGTTCTGGATTTGATTTTAGATGATGAAGCAGGGCAGGTAGAAGGAGTGGCAGTGGGAGAACATTTTAGAGGTAGTGATCATAATTCAGTTCGTTTTAACATTATTATGGAAAAGGACAGAGATAGAACAGGAGGTAAAATTCTAAATTGGGGCATGGCCAACTTTACTAAGCTGAAAAGTGATTTAGCAAAAGTGGACTGGAAACAGCTACTTGAAGGTAAATCAGTGTCAGAGCAGTGAGAGGCATTCAAAGGGGAGATTCAGAGGATTCAGAGCAAACATGTTCCCACAAAGGAAAAGGGCAGGTTGGCCAAACCTAGAGCCCCCTGGATGTCAAGGAGCTTACAGGGTATGATAAGGCAAAAAAGGAAAGCTTATGTCAAACACCGAGAACTCAATACTATAGAAAGCTGAGAGGAGTATAAAAAGTAAAGGGGTGAAATCAAAAAGGAAATTAGGAAAGCAAAGAAAGGGCATGAAAGAATATTGGCAAGTAAAATCTAGGAGAACCCAAAGATGTTTTATCAACACATTAAGAGTAATAGGATAACTAAGGAAAGAGTATGGCCCATAAAAGACCAAAAAGGTAACCTATGTATGGAGGCAGAAGATGTGGGTATGGTTCTTAATGAATACTTTGCCTCTGTCTTTACGAAAGAGGGGACAATGCAGACATTGTAGTTGAGGAGGAGTGTGAAGCATTGGATGTGATAAACATAAGGAATGAGGAAGTAATAAGGACATTAGCATCCTTGAAAGTGGATAAATCACCAGGGCCAGATGAAATGTACCCCAGGCTGTTAAAAGAAGCCAGGGTGGAAATAGTGGAAGGTCAGACCATCATTTCCAATCATCACTGGATACAGGTATGGTGCTGGAGGATTGGAGGTTGCTAACTTTGTACCTTTGTTTAAAAAGGGAGCGAGGAATAGACCAAATAATTACAGACCAGGCAGTCTAACCTCGATAATGGGCAAATTATTGGAATCAATTCTGAGAGACTGGATATATTGTCACTTAGAAATGCATTGATTAATCAAGGATAGTCAGCTTGGATTTGTTAAGGGAATGTCATGTCTGACTAACTTGATTGAATTTTTTGAGGAAGTAACAAGGAAGATTGATGATGGTAGTGCGGTTGATGTGATCTACATGGATTTTAGCAAGGTTTTTGACAAGGTCCCTCATGGCAGACTGGCTAAGAAAATAATAGCCCATGGGATCCAGGGGAATGTAGCAAGCTCGATACAAAATTGGCTCAGTGGCAGGAAACAAAGGGTAATTATTGATGGATATTTTTGTGACTGGAGGGCTGTTTCCTGTGCGGTTCCACAGGGCTTAGTACTGGGTCCCCTGCTTTTTGTGGTATATATTAATGATTTGGATGTAAATGTAGGGGGAATAATCAAGAAGTTTACAGAAGACATAAAAATTGGCCATGTGGTTGATAGCAAGGAGGATAGCTATAGACGGCAGGAAGATATCAATAGACTGGTCAGGTGGGCAGAAAAGTGGCAAATTGAACCTAACCCAGAGAAGTGTGAGGTGATGCATTTGGAGAGGTCAAACAAGGCAAAGGAACATATAATTAATGGGAGGATACTGAGAGGTGTAGAGGAAGTGAGGGACCTTGGAGTATATGTCCACAGATCCCTGAAGGTAGCAGGAGAGGTCGATAAGGTGGTTAAGAAGGCATATGGAATCCTTTCCTTTATTAGCCGCGACATTGAATATAAGAATAGGGAGGTTATGATGGAACTATATAAAACATTAGTTCGATTACAACTTGAGTACTGTGCGCAGTTCTGGTAACCTCATTACAGAAAGGATGTAATTGCACTAGAGAGGGTACAGAGGAGATTTACAAGGATATTGTCAGGACTGGAAAATTGCAGCTATGAGGAAAGATTGGATAGGCTGGGGTTGTACTCCTTGGAACAGAGGAGGGAGGCTGATGGGTGATTTGATTGAGATGTACAAAATTGTGAAGGGCCTGGATAGAGTGGATGGGTAGGGCCTATTTATCCTTAGCAGAGAGGTCAGTGACTAGGGGGTGTGATTTAAAGTGGACAGATTAGAGGGGAGATGAGGAAAAATATTTTCACCCAGAGGGTGGTGAGCGTCTGGAACTCACTGCCTATAAGGGTGATAGAGGCAGAAAACCTCATCTCATTTAAAATGTGCCTGGATGTGCACCTGAACTGCCGTAACCTACAGGGCTACAGATCAAATACTGGAAAGTGGGATTAGGCTGGGCGGCTTTTTTTTTGGCTGGTGCAGACATGATGGGCCAAGTGGCCTCTTTCTGTGCTGTAAACTTTCTATGATTCTATGATTTTAAAAGAGAGGAACCAAGCAAGGGAATTCATACTGAGACAGGGGCAAGGCATTGGAAATGCATAGTACAATTGACCATCTTATAGGCTGCAGAGAGATTGAGGAGGATGAAAGGGAAAATGCACTATAGTCACAGAAGCATAGTATGTCATTGTGACTTTGATTAGGGAACATAGGAACATGAGTGGGCCATTTAGCCCCTCGAGCCTGTTCCATCATTCAATGAGATCATGGCTGATCTGTGATCTAATGCCATATGCCCACCATTGCCCCATATTCCTTAATACCTATGGTCAACAGAAATCTATCAAACTCAGTTTTAAAATTAAAAATTGACTTAGCACCCATTGCTGTTTGCAGAAGAGTTCCAAACTGCTACCACCCTTTGTGTTGTTACAGCCAAGTGAGGAGGGGGGTCACAGTTGCCCCTCTTGCACTTCCTCTTTAACCTTTTTTAAAAAACAGTGGTTGTGCTTACCACCTCTGTGAGTGTTTTACCTTTTACCTTTACTGTGGTCATGAAAGAACAAATCGGACAGGTTTTCTTGAGTTTAAACAGTAAAGAGGTGAGTTTATTATACTTAGCAATCTAAAACCAATCTAAAAGTAATTTTAAAAATATACCAAACATTCATGCTCACATTTACACGTGAATCACACACACACAATTAGATTACAGAGGAAAAAATAGATTTGGTGGTTGGATTAGAGTCCAGAATAAATGGAACTTAAATACACAATCTGTGAAGTAGATGATTCAGTTGTCTTCCGGATGAAGCTGTATTCTTGAAATCCTCAGCTGGTCAAAGTGCACTTTATGGTTGGCCCGCTTGACTCAAAGCTTTCTTCGAAGCATATTTGTAGTTGGTTCTCTTCCCCTGGTCTCTGTCTGTAGCAATCTGTAGGCTTGGAGGGAGGCACATAGCCTTTTCCTGCTGCACAGTCTGAGTTATTGCTTGTCTCTTTGTATAAGGGGGAAAAAAACAGCTTCCCCCAAGATGGACAGACAGTCACAAGGAACCTGCTAATGAAATTCAAGGTTAGTAATTGGCTTCACAGGCCCCAGGATGCCAATTTAAACTTGGAGGGGATTTGCTTTTTCAAAGACAAGGTGTTTGGATTGCCTTGACTGCTGGGCTGATGTAGCCATTTTAGGTAATTCAATCAATTAGAGCAAGCCATTGTCCTGGATCCATGCTGCTCAAACCTGTAGCTCCGGGTGGATCATTTGAATATGAAAAGGTGTTTCAGATGCAAATTGCAGTGGCCATCTTGGCTGCCAGTTTTTTTAAAAAAAGTTAACTGCAGGGGTTTTCCCATCAAAAGTTTCATGTAAGTTTTCCACCAATGATTAAAAATTCCTCATTTGGCAGATCATGTTTTCTTGACAGTGTGTAGAAGTGTTTCCTAACTTCACTCCTGAAGGTCCTGATTCTAATTTTTAGGCTATGTCCCCTAGTCCTAGATTCCCCAAGCAGCAGAAATAGTTTCTCTTTATCTATCCTATCAGTTCCCTTTAATAACTTGAAAACTTCAATCAAATTACCCTTTAATCTTCTAAATTCCAGGGAATACAACCCTAGTATTTGTAATCTCTCCATATAATTTAACCTTTGGAGTCCAGGAATCTATTGAGTAAATCTATACTGCACTCACTCCAAGGGCTATGGTGTGGTGCTCAGAACTGACCAAGTACTCAAGTTGTGGTCTAACCAGGGCTTTATATAGCTGCAGCATGACTTCTAACTCTTTGTATTCTAATCTTATAGATTTAAATGCTAGCATTTGATTTAGCCTTTTTCATTATTTTTTGTACCTGTCCATGACATTTTAATGATCGATATACCTGGACCCCTAAGCCTCTTTGGACCTCCACAGCTTCTAGCTTTTCACCATTTAGAAAGTAATCTGAGCTATCCTTTATGTGTCTAAAGTGGATGACCTCACAGTTGCCTATATTGAAATCCATTTGCCACAGTTTCACCTATTCAATTAATCTATTAATAGTCATTTGGTAGTACAGAACTTGAGTATTGCTGAAAATAGAGACATTTTGTTGAAGCTTTTCGTCTTGCACTCATCCGGACAATTCGCAAGAATACCAATGTAAGGGAAGCAACAAATTTATACTGTATGAGAAGAGAGTGCTGATTGGTAGAAGCATTGCCTTGGAGAATGCACCAGTTTATGGTGACTGACAATTAACTGCCAAGCTTTGTTTGAAATTTAAACCAGGCAGCTCGACTTTGATTGGTCAAGGCATTGCCCTGAGGAATGAACCAGTGAATGGCTGTCACTTAGTTTGTTTAGCTGAAGATTGCGCAATGCGCAATCTTTCTGTCTGCAAAGAACAGGGTCCTGTGTATTACTATAAGTATCAGTACACGCAAATGCGCCACGCTACGAGCCCGACTGACAATCTTAAATTGGATGTCAGCATAATTCTTAGCACAATGTGGATTATTTAGCAAATGTTGTCCAATTGTGGAATCACATCTAATGTTGGACACTGTGTTTGGAGTTTTGCAAGCACAGGCTGTTTGGGTATGGCCTGTACCTTGCCCGTTGCAAACAGCAGAGGACATGTTGTTTGATACAGTCCGCCAGTCTTTGGGACATACAGCATATATACTAGCATCACACTGGCATTGAAATTCATATATCAAATTACTCATTTGTGTGATAGGTCGAATGTCTTTTTGGCTTGACAGCAGCATCCTGTTAGTAGTGAACACCATACGTGTTGCTGCTGCATAGTAGCAGTGTGAAACAGCTAGCTTCACCTGTTGCTCAAATTTTTGGGATACATGACCCTTCCAGGGTAATCTGAGGTAGACTGGGCACTTTTCAGGGACAGAAATGACGGCCTTAGGCCCGTTCATAAGTTTGGGTGATATACAGCGAGAAATGATCTGATCAGGGTTGCCATTGTCATGCAGGATGCCTTTGATTTGCCCTATTTCAGCATTAAGCTTGGATGGTGAGCAAATG
Organism: Heterodontus francisci; assembly: GCF_036365525.1. Classification (NCBI taxonomy): domain Eukaryota; kingdom Metazoa; phylum Chordata; class Chondrichthyes; order Heterodontiformes; family Heterodontidae; genus Heterodontus; species Heterodontus francisci. The sequence continues at coordinate 30,826,431 of NC_090393.1, read as the reverse complement.
GCTCGGATCCTATTTACGAAGTTGCTGATAAGGCCTATCTTATAGCGCGTGGAACTGTAAGAATCCCAACACATGTATTGACCAGTGAAGGTAGGCTTGCGGTAGACCGTGGTAGAGAACACCTTAGCAGATTTCTCAACCAGTATGTCAAGGAAAGGGAGCTCATTTGACTGCTCCATTTCAAAGGCAAATTTGAGCGCAGGATGGAGTCCATTAAGCCATGTAAGGAAATTATTATATGCAGCTGCGGATTCAAATATAACACACACATCATCTACATATCGGAAATATGCAAGAGGTAGGAGGTTAGGTGTCATTTCCTCAAAGACATGTTTCTCACAGAACCCAACAAAGATGTTTGCGAGAGCTGGGCCAAGAGGGGATCCCATGGCAACACCATCTATTTGGGCATACATGATGTCGTTAAAACTGAATTTAACTGCGCGAGTTGCCGAGTTCATAAGTTAAATGAATACTGATTCACGCAATGATGGCGTGTCCAGATCGCCATGGTATAGTGCTGTAGCACAAATATCTATGGCTTCCTATGGTACATTGGTGAATAGGCTAGCAATGCCAAATGAGCACATGGACACAGCATTGTTATCAATATTCAAGTCCTGTATGGTCTTCGCAAATGTGAAGGAATCCTTCACCATGTTTGTGGAGAACATGTTCAAAACTGGTTGTAACAATTCGCCCAACCATTTGGTCAATTTATGTCGTGCAGAACCAATCATAGATAAGATAGGGCCTAGAGGGACATCACTTTTGTGTGTCTTGGGCAGCCCATACAGACCCGGACGCAGTGAGCCGTGAGGACGAACCACTTGTCAACCAATCAGCAGTATAAATTTGTTGCTTCCTTTACATTGGTATTCTTGCGAATTGTCCTGATGAGTGCAAGACGAAAAGCTTTGACAAAATTTCTCTATTTTCAGCAATAATCTATTCATAACTCTGTAATTATACGCTTCCATCTACATTTCAGAGTTGTGACAGGAGCGAATACCTCATTGGAGGGTTTCAAACATGGAGTTGGTTGCAAGAAAGGTGGGAATAGATTTGGAAGGGGACAACACGCTCAAGAAATGGAGAGGAAAGGGAGGTTGCAGGTATGGCAGTAGTTTGGAAAATCAGAGAGATCAACAATGGGGTTTTTTTGAGGAGTGGGGTGATAACCACAACACCACCATGGCAGTTGGGAAGGTCAGGTCATAGAAAGTATAGCCAGATAGGAAGGCTTCAACAAAGGACAAAGTGTCACCACCCATGAGCAAAGTCTCAGTCAAAATCAGGATGTCAATGCACTCATCCTCAATAAGGTTTTGGATGGCAAGGGCCCAATTGCTGAGTAAGAAGACAACCTGGAGAGAAAAGCAGAGAGCTGGAATTCACTGAAGTTAGTTTGATGAAATTTTCAGGAAGAAAGCAAGCACTGAACTCATCCCAGATGGTTAAATAAGCCTATTGTTACAACCTCAGGGAGATCATTAATAGTAAAACACGAGAAATGAATTCCTCAGACCAATTTAAAGAATTACACAAGATTTCTCATTTTAAGCCTTTTATTATAACAACTAAACTAAAAGAAATCCCCAATAACTAAATAGTACTTTGTAAGTAGTTGATACGCCAATTTACAAAGGTCTTTTCTTTGTTTATTAAAAAAACCTGAAAACCTCACACCACACTTATACGTTACACAGACCTCCTTGATGGCAAAACCTTTGCGGTTAAAAGTCCCAAACTCCTCCCAGTTGCAATGGGTTTGATCTCACAGATCTTTCTCAAAGTCAATGTCCTCTTTGCTCACTTCTCCAAGCACTTTTGACCTAAACGTCCATGAATAAGGAGATTCCTTGTGACCCTGTTGAACTTTTAATTCTCCGCAAACCTCAACTTTCAAAACAGGTTCAAGTCTTTGCAGCCTTTCGCTGTATCAGTTTTTCTGAGAGTAGGTATTCCTCCTCTCTCCCCCGAGACTGCCACTGCGGGTTGTCTTCCTTACAACGTTCTCTGAGGTTGCCACTGCTGGTCTTCTTTACAGCTGGTCTGCCTTGAGAAAATCTGTTGAATTTATCTGGAATCAAAAGTCAATAACCCATTGTCCTTTTCCAATATGCAAAGTCCACAAGTCTGGCTACAGCAGAGTCAACCAGGCTTTCCATTCTTTGTAGCTGTTAGCAGCTGCCATTCATTTACATTCTCAGAGTCACTGACTCCTTGTTTATGATCTGAAAGTCTGGGAGGGTGAAACCCATAGTTCTTCAGGTGTCATACCCCTGCAGTCTCTGCTTTTCAAAGAAGTCTTTGATCTGTGTTCTCTGTTGTCCTGACTTCATCTTAAACTTAAAACAAAATCACAGTTTTTAAAACACAATCATGTTACAAAGTCTAGGGTTCATAACACTATAATGATGCACTGGGGGTTGGCCTTTGCAGATACCTGGAGAACAGATTTCTTCTCCGGTAAAAGTTATTTGTTCTTGGCAATATGATGTACTTGAGAACAGATTGAATTCTCATCTCAGAATCACTGACTTAATACTGGGTAATGCAGCTATTGAGATATCAATTTCAAACAATATCCCTGTTTGGCCAAACAATTTTGGTACTAATCTGAACTTGGCCTTTCCACAAAATGTAGACTAAACAAAGCCCTCCTTTGGGAGCTTGGATTCATATAAACATACTGCAAACAAAAATTAATACACATTGACAAATAATGATACAGATCAGACATTCCTTTTTAAATACTGTATTCTCAAAGGAATATTTGTCACGACAGGAATAGAATCAATATGAGGATATTCTTTGCTAAACCCTGCCTGCACCATCTTGTTAAAGCCCTAGGATTGAAATGTTAACCAGCAGCTGCAGTACCAATTTTTATTTCTGTCACAATATTGATGAGTACAGATATTTTAAACTGATAAAACCACAACATATAAAATACAGAAGTGATTTAACTTTCCCCCTGTTCTTTAATTATTTTCACCTACTTACACAGTACTAGTGTGGGTAACATATGAGAATGCTATCCCCAAGTGTTTAAAATCTTACTTTAATGTATTTGCTAGGATTATGGAAATTTATTATGAAAAAAATTCTAGTTTTGAGTTATTACTGTTAACTGTGTTCTATAGTTGTTTCTATATTGATGATTGTTTTCTCTGGGAAGATGGAATTGTTAAGACTATGAATATGGGGTTGGATATTCATATAAGGATTTTTCTACTTGCGTTGAGTTCTACTTGCCCATTTGGCAATATCCTGTACATAATAGCTAAACACACCAATGCATCTATGACACTCATCATTATTCAAATTTGAAGAAAAGGCTGTAAAATATTCATCATCTAAAAGGAAAGTGACGATATCTACACTTTCTTTAATCCCGTATCGCCGAAAGCTTTCCATTCTCTGAATCGCGGTTCAGGGATCCGGCATTTTCTCGCGGCCTGGTTCTCCAAGCCTTGGTTGCCATGGCCACTTTGAAAAGGAGGACGTTGACCGTCCCATCACAGTGACCCGGTAACCATGGCAACGCTAGACTTCAGTAATACTAAACTTTGTGAAGCAGCGTGAAATTCACGCTCTTACGAGGTCTTCTCTCAACTTTATTTCTCTCCCATTTTAATAGCATTCAAGTAAGTTTTTACCATGTGATAAGAACATCTGCAATGTTATCTTGTGAACTACTTGAATTATGTTTTTTTAAATTAGAAGCTGTGCCCACTTGAGCCTATTGAAGCGTCAATAAAAATCCTGTTTTTTGTGAATCCTTGAGAGGAAGATGTACAAAACATAACATGTTGCCTTGTAAAAACATCATCATGCCACTGCGCTGAATATAAAATGATTCATGGCTCTTCTGCTGCTCGCCTATATATTTCATTCTTTCTCCTCACCTTTCTGAAGGCGTTGATTCTCGCTGGTGTATGGATCCACTGGTGTCACTCGGCCACTAGTACCTTACCCAAGTGGTCGTTTTACAGTGAGCCCAGTGAATTGCAATCGGTTATTCAACTGTAAGCAGCTCATTATACCTAGAATTCACAACACAGAGAAGCCTATTCCGTCCACCCTGGTGTTTATGCTGCACACAAGCCTCCTCCCGCCCCTTGTTTTGGACTCCCACAAGTGAGAACATCTTTTTCAAGTCTACCCTATAAAACTCCTTCATGATTTTAAAGACCTTTACTGGGTCACCCCTCGGTCTTCTCTTATCCAGAGAAAAGAGTCCCAACCTGTTCTGTCTTTCCTGATAGTTATAAACTCTCACTTCTGGTATTGTCCTTGTACATCTTTTTGTATCATCTCAGTGTCTCTATATCATTTTTGTAACATGGCGAGCAGAACTGTACACAGTACTCTAAGTGTGGAATCACCAAGGTTCTATATAACACAACTATCTTGCTTTTCAATTCTATTACACTAGGGATGAACCTCAGTACTTTGCAGTTTTGGCCTTGTTAACTTGAGTCATTACTTTAATGATTTGTGAATGTGTACCGCTAGACTTGTTTGTTCCTGCACCACATTTAGACTCTTATTTTCCAAGGTGTATGTGGCCTCCTTATTCCTCCTATGAAATGCATCACATCACACTTATCTATATTGAAATTAATTTGCATTTATATACCCATTCGACAAGTTTATTTAGGTCTTGTATTTTGTCATGGTCTCCCTCAGGATTAACTGTAAGCTCAATGTAGTGTCATATGCAAATTGTGAAATTGTTCATAGGTGATAGATTCAAAGAAACTGAATGCGACAGCAGATTCAATGCCCCTTTTTAAAATATCAAATCAAACATTAGAGTCTTTAAAATCTAGTAACCATTGATACGGCAGCATTTTGCTTCTGAATGCTTAGAGGATAATTATTTCTCAGGAGGCATGTTGCCCCAGGGTGACATTTGTGGACCGTTCAAAACTGTCAGTTTTGTGGTAATACATCTAGTTAAGTATCTGCCATGTGCAATGTATTCTAAATGGATCTGAAGAATGCCATAACCAGGAATTTATGCGTCAGTAAAATTAACTTGCTCACGTCTTCTGTGCCACAATGTGCCATAAAAATACAGATGACACATTCAGCAGATGCCAGTCTTCTGTATGTGTTGGTTAGTAGATTATCTCATGATACTAGCTTTCCATCAAAAAACTGCTGTTATTGATGTCCTGGCAATCATGCTGTTTAATGCATGACTCAGAACATCTTTTAAGATGACACCGATAGATATTATCTATGTGATGTTCGTAAGCTATTGCAGAAACATCAGTTATTTAGCAATATATTAGCATGTTTTAAAATCTTATGGCTGGGATGTTATCAGTGAACATGCAACACAAAATCTTGCATGAATATTTATAACACCGTCAATGTAGAAAACATCCCAAGGCACATAAAAAAGGCATAAAGAATAAGGCAGCTATGCCAATGCATAGGTTGGGAGGATAACTAAAAATGTTCACCGATGGTTGTTAAGGAGCATTTTAAAGGAGCTGAGGAAGCTGGAGAGGTGAAGGGGTTCAGGAAAGAAATTCCAGAGAGTAGGCTGTAGGTGCCTGGAAGAATGGTTGCCAGTGGTGGGGGAAGAGAGGGAGAGATGCACAAGACTGGAGTTAGAGGAATGGAGTATTTGGGGTGAGAGGAGAGCTGTTGGAGTTCACAGAGATAGGAAGCAACAAAGCCATGGAGGGATTCAAATGCAAGAAAAATTATTTTAAATTTGAGGCATTTGGAGAGTAGGAGCTAATGTATGTAATGTAAGTAAGCAAGGACAGGGCTGTTAGGTGAATGCTTAATTCATGTTGCGGATGTGATACAGGCAGCAGAATTTATGGAAAGTGGAATATAGGTGGCAGTCCAAGAGGGCATTGGTGTTATCAAGTCTAGAGGTGACACAAGCATGTATAAAGGTTTCAGTGGAAGATGGACTGAGGTAGGGAGTGGAGACAGAAGTATGCAGTCTTTATGATGGAGGAAATATAAGATTAGAAACTCAGCTGGGTGTTAATCAGGGTGCAGAGGATATGAACAATATGGTTTAGGCTGACACATAACCAGGTAGGACATACAAAACCTCTGGTCTTGATGTTGTAATGTGTCCATCAAAGTTGCTAAACACAGATTTAGATACAATTAACTTCATTCTTTTTGCTTAGTTCTATAGTTTGGGTGACTCAGCATTCATGTATTTAGAGCAAATGGTCAGTACAAAAAAAAGGAACTTATTCACCAAAAGAGATAACTCCACTATGGGTAAAAGCATAACTGAGTGTCATAGTAACAAAAACATACATTTAGACAGTGAGTTCAATATAGAATATATGCTTTCAGGAGGGAGGGAGAAAATATAAAAAGAGATTCTTCTTTGGCCTCCTTATCTTGAGAGACAATGGGTAATCGCCTGGAGGTGGTCAGTGGTGTGTGGAGCAGCGCCTGGAGTAGCTATAAAGGCCAATTCTAGAGTGACAGGCTCTTCCACAGGTGCTGCAGAAAAATTTGATTGTCAGGGCTGTTACACAGTTGGCTCTTCCCTTTCGCCTCTGTCTTTTTTCCTGCCAACTGCTAAGTCTCTTCGATTCGCCACACTTTAGCCCTGCCTTTATGGCTGTCCGCCAGCTCTGGCGAACGCTGGCAACTGACTCCCACGACTTGTGATCAATGTCACAGGATTTCATGTCGCGTTTGCAGACGTCTTTAAAGCGGAGACATGGACGGCCGATAGGTCTGAGATTAAAGGAGTGGATACCAAGCTGTGGGGGAGAAGTTTAGGAGAAGTAACCAAAATCTGGGTTGAAATTATGTGCTTTGAGACAGTTTTTAAAACTGGCAGGAGAACAAGAAGGTGGAGTGGTTTGTGAAGGGAGTTCCAGAGGGTAGAGCCAGGCTGATTGAAGGCACTGCTACTAATAGTAGACACAAAGGATGCAGCTGCACAAAAGAGTAAATGGTTCAGGAGGGGATGTAAGGCAGGAGGAAGTTTCAGAGACAGGGTGAGGCAAGATCTCACATGGATTTTAAGATGTGATTTCAAATTTAACACATTGGCTGATAGTGAAAGTTAATGAGGAAATTGGTTACGAATGAGTACAGTGGTGCAGGACAAGATATGGATGGACAAATTTTGCACACGTTACGAGTTCCTGAGGAGTGGTGGATGGGAGGCCAATAAAAGTAGAGTTGGGTATCTTCAGAATAAATATAGAAACTGATTCTTGTCTGCAGGTAATACCACCAAAAGGTGGCATATAGATAAGGAAGAGAAGAGGCCATTGATCGATGCCTTTGGGTCTCAAGAAATAATGATGTTGCATGTGGAAAATGGTTCCACTTGTCCCTATAATGAGGAGTGGCCAATACAAAAAAAAACTGCCCCTATATAACCATAGTTTCATTGAGAGATGGTAAACCTTCTTGGTTAGTGCCACTGCCTATAATCAGAAGCTAATTTAGTCAAAGTTTGCTAAGTGGCTGGATAGCATTTGTTTGACATGCTAATGTACAAATTCAGGAAAATAGACAATAATAATTAGGGCTGAACTTTCTGTCCATTAATGGTCTATGTGCACCAGTTACTGGGGATTTATGGACAGAAATAGCTGATAGAGACTAATTATGCTGGTGTTTGTCACTTTTGTGCATGACATGCATTTCCAAGGCTCTAATAGGTGGGTACAGAAGCTCCCACCCGTTACAGACGGAAGCATTTTAATGACATGGAAGTGACATCATAACACCTTCCATATCATTTTACAACTTTAAAGCCAGGCAGATGCCTGGATTAAAGAATGTCCATGTGAACTGGGAGTTATTGTTAGGTTGAACCTTGAGTTAAAGATCTTTGAAGGGGCAGGCAATAACTTTCATTTAGCTTAGATAGGTTCATCTTGCAAGTTCTCTGGTGCAGCAGAGTGTGAAGAGGTCATTTTGCTGCTAACAGAAACAGCAGCCCCCAGGACAAAATGTTCATTGACTTTCATGCTGCTGCAGGCTCTGGTACTTGCAGCAACACACAACTTCCTGCCTCCTGTTTTGAACAAATCTGAGGCAGTAATCCTGGTTGGTGTCTTGCTCACCATGTGGAGTAGAAGCCAGAAAAACAGCTCTATTTGGCAAAAGTGAGTGTGTATGGCATTTTCTGTTGTTATTTCACATTTTCATCTCAATCTGTTCCAAACCAACAAATAGACATTCTGATGAATCATCAACATCATACATTTAGGCTTTAATGTCTCCACATTAACACCTTTGGCTTCTTTTGGCATAAAGACACTGACCTATCTGCTCAACTTTATTTCAGTCTGACTGGGTTTGGTGTGTTGGGCAGAAATGTTGCACCAGCCTATATAAACATCACATTGGGAAGTCTACAAAATATCTTTTCATTTAAAAGTCTTGAAATCCGTGGATTGTGTGAGAAATGTGTACATGAACATCTTGTGGACTGATTCTGTTGTTATTGTTTGCAAAGTAGTTGCATCATCGGTGTCTTGCCATATCTTTCTGCTTCTTTGTAATTACCTTATAAACAATTTGTCTGCTAATTTTAATCAGATGACACCAAATTTGGGGGGGAGATAGTTAATACTGAGGAGGACTGCAACAAATTACAAGAAGTAATTAACACTTACAGAATAGGTATATAATTGGCAAATGAATTTCAACATAGATAAATGTGAGGTGGTATATTTTGGCAAGAAAAATAGGAAGTTGCATATTACTTGGAAAATAAAAATCTAAATGGGGTAGAGAAGCAAAGGAATCTGGGAGTACAAATACAGAAGTCGCTAAAAGTAGCGACACGGGTTAACAAGGTCATTAAAAAAAGCAAACCAAGCACAAGGGTTTATTTCTAGAGGGATAGAATTGAAAAGTAAAGAGGTTATGCTAAACCTGTATCAGCTTAGTTAGATCACACATGAAGTACTGTGTACAACTCTGGTTGCCATATTGTAAAAAAAGATAGAGGCGCTGAAGAGGGTGCAAAAATGATTGACAAGGATGATACTCGAAATGCAGGGATATATCTATAAGGAGAGGATGAACAAGAGTCTCTTTTCTCTCGAAAATCTTTAAAATTATGAAAGGTTTTGATATAGTAGACACAGATAGAATGTTTCTATTGGTGGGGAAGAGCACACCTTGAGACCATCAATCTGATAGTCACCAAGAACTCAAATGGGAAATTCAGAAGAAGTTTCCCTTCCCAAGAGTGATGAGTATGTGGAACTCGCTACCACAGGGAGTGCATGAAGCAAATAGTACAGACACATTTAAGTGGAGGCTAGACAAGTGTATGAGAGAAGGGAATAGAGGGATATGCTGATAGAGTTAGATGAGAAAAGTCAGGAGGAAGCTCGAGTGGAGCATTAACGCCGGCATAGACTGGTTAGGCCAAATGGCCTATTTCTGTGCTGTATACCCTATGTAATCCTTATGTAACCTGAATGTGACAGTTTAGCAGTCTGATATTTACCATCATACAGTGCAGACAGGGAAAAATGGTTGGTATTCCATGTGGTCTCCAGTACAATATACCATACCAAAGGATAATTGTTAGTCATGTGTCACACTATCCATCCATAGACTGTATAAAGGTGCAGATTTCAGTTCTGAGAAGATAGGTCTGCTTATAAATACAGCCTTTTTGCTGTGAACACAAGTTAAAAGTGTTGAGAGGAAGTTGGAATTATAAGAATCAGAAATTCCCCAATTGTAACACGTGTACACATTCCATTCCTAACAAGTTTCTTGCAAGGCTGTAGTTTTTGCAGTGTGGTCTTCAAATTCAACAAAAGTAGTAGACTTACTAAAAATAATATTTTTGTTGAGGTATAGGTGGTTTTCCTCAGCTGAGTTCCAACTGTGATTTCCTGTTTTCAGAGAAGTCTTGCTCTTTGTCTAGCTGCATTGATGCATACATATTGAAATGTGGTCTAAAGAGATAAATGGTGGAATGGTGTGCCATTTAATGCTCTTTATAAATGATATGATTTGTAGCAAGTCAGAAGACAAAGAAAATCTAAAAGTGTAAAATTTTAAAATTTAGAAGTTGTCTAATGAGTAACTTTTGTATTTCAACAGAATAGAAAAGATGCAATCTTCTCAGAGCGCGCTGTTAGACAGCGACACAGAAACAGAGGCAATGGCAGCAGCAGTCAAACTGAAACTTCTGCATCAATTACGCAATCTGGAGGGTGATCAGAGGGCTTACCATGAAGAGTCTGAGCGTACCATCATGCGCCAACTGTAAGTTCCTCTGCCACTTCATGCAAAAAGAATGCTATGATTTTCTGAAAGTGAGATAACCGTTAAATGTTAGCATTGGTAAAATGCAATTATTTAGATATGATGTTGCCAGATTTATTTTCTATACATGATAATAATGGTGCTCTTACAGTCTGGTAACACAGCAGCTTCACAGTTTGAAGGTAACAGGTTTACATGAAAAATGCCAGCTGACTACTTTGATTCAAATATTTTAATCAGCTCACATCTAGGAAACATGGCCATTCTTGTGAGTATGGCAATGAACAACTTGTCAGAATAAGAACAAGAAAAATAGAAATACTTCCAGTATACCATTACAAACAAACTGTGACGCCATTACATAATATCTAACAGCATAGTGTTAGCCCACTGAGGTTCTGTGTCACCATGTGATGTGACTAAATTCTTCCCCACAGCCTCACTCCACCCCCAAAGAGTTTCCAATCCCATCTAGGAAGAAGACAAGCAGAGGTGAGAGAAGAAAAGAAGAAAAATTTAAGATAAAGCTCTACATGTTCTTAAATCCAGAGCAACATTGGCAGAGGCCAGGGATCAAATTTTCTACTTTCGCTGTGGAGGAATGACACTTAGTGTGACAAAACTAAATGATGTTTCAAATACTTTTGGCTTTTAATTCAGTCACAATACATAAAGAGCCAAAAATCAGCTGCATCAGAATTATGTCCCCAACTTAACTTGATATTATGTTGCAAGGACTATTAGTTGGTTTGGTCCCTGAGCCAATAGCCAAGCCATACAATTCAAACACGAACAATTGTGCCAACTGTTTCGTTATGTGTATGACTTTTGAATGTAATTGGCAGTTATTATAATCCATGAAACCCCAATAATCGTTTCAGAGTTATTTAATTAGATTGAACTGTTCATGTTTGAGTCACTCTGGAGCTTTGTAGAGATCAAATCAGACCATTTAGTCCACATAGTAGGTAAAAATATAAAAAGTAAAGAATAACTATGTATACAAAAGCATAATTATAAAATGCACAATCTAGTATAGTGATTGCAAACCATTTAATATTTGTTCTTGTTTCCATGAGTTAGCAGTCTACTGTAAATAGGTACTGTATATTCTTATTAATTTGCTAATAGATTTGTATGGCAGTTAAGGCCAAAAATGAGTGGTGTGAAATTGGGATCAGTTGCATGTTGTTTGAGGACTAAAATGGCAACTGCAGCACATGCGGACACTTTTGGGGTGAGTCGTGCCGGACACTATGCTGATGAGGATGTTAGTGCTGCAGTGAAAGGTGCCAGAAGTAGGTAGAGTAGGCAGATCATCCTGTCAGTCAGTGTGCATTGCTGATTTGACACCAGCATTGCCAATTTGGACTGAACACTTCAGCAAATGTCCTTGCTTAACCTCGCACAGCTGAACATAAGAAATAGGAGGAGGAGTAGGCCATTCAGCCCCTCGAGCCTGCTCCACCATTCAATAAGATAATGGCTGATCTGATTGTGGTCTTAACTCCATTTTACTGCCTGCCCCGCCATAACCCTTGACTCCCTTGTAGATCAAAAATCTGTCTAACTCAGCCTAGAATATATTCAATGACACAGCCTCCACTGCTCTCTGGGGAAGAGAATTCCAAAGATTAACAACTGTCTGAGAGAGGAAATTCCTCCTCATTTCCATCTTAAAAGGGAGGCCCTTTAATTTTGAAACTGTGCCCCCTAGTTCTGGATGCCCCCACATGGGGAAACATCTTCTCAGCATCTACCCTGTCAAGCCTCCTCAGAATCTTATGTTTCAATAAGATCACCTCTCATTCTTCTAAATTCCAATGACAATAGGCCCAACCTGCTTGATCTTTCCTGCTAAAACAATCCCTTCATCCTAGGAATCAGCCTAGTGACCCTTCCCTGAACTGCTTTCAATGCAAGTATATTCCTTCTTAAGTAAGGAGACCAAAACTGTATGCAGTACTCTAGGTGCAGTCTCACCAATATCCTGTACAGTTGTAGCAAGACGTCCCTACTTTTATACTCCACCACCCTCCCACCTTGCAATAAATGCCAACATTCTATTTGCCTTCCTAATTATGTGCTGCACCTGCATGCTAACTTTTTGTGATTCATGTACAAGGATGCCCAGATCCCTCTGTACTGCAGCATTCTGCAGTCTTTCCATGTAAATAATATTCTGCTTTTCTATGCTCCCCGCCAAAGTGGACAACCCCACATTTTCTCACATTAGACTCCATCTGCCAAATTTTTGCCCACTCACTTGAACTATCTATATCTCTTTGTAGACACTTTGTGTCCTCCTCCCAGCTTGCTTTCCTACCTATCTTTGTATCATCCGCAATTTTGGCTACAATACACTCGGTTCCTTCATCCAAACCATTAATATAGATTGTAAAAAGTTAAGGTCCCAGCACTGATCCCTGTAGCACTCCACCAGTTACAGTTAGCCAATCCTCTGTCAATGCTCATATATAACCCCCAACACCACGAGCATTTATCTTGTGTATTAACCTTTTATGTGGCACCTTATCGAATGCCTTTTGGAAATCCAAATACACTACATCTGCTTGTCACATCCCCAAAGAACTCTAAGAAATTTGTCAAACATGATTTCCCTTTCATAAAACCATGTTGACTCTGCCTGATTGCATTATGATTTTCCAAATGTCTTGCTACTACTTCCTTAATAATGGATTCTAGTATTTTTCCAATGACAGTTGTTAGGCTAACTGGTCTATAGTTTCCTGCTTTCTGTCGCGCCCCCCCATCACCCCCCACCCCGCAACTTTCTTGAATAGAGATGTTACATTTGCGGTTTTCCAATCCACTGGGACCTTTCCAGAATCTAGGGAATTTTGGAAGAGTGCGACCAATGCATCCATTATCTCTGCAGTCACTTCTTTTAAGACACTAGGATGCAGGCCATCAGAGGACTTGTCAGTCTTTAGTCCCATTAGTTTTCCTAGTACTTTTTCTCTAGTGATAGTGATTGTTTCAAGTTCCTCCCTCCCCTTTTGCGACTTGATTTTGTGCTATTCTTGGGATGATTTTTGTGTCTTCTCCTGTGAAGACAGATGAAAAATACTTGTTCAAAGTCTCTGCCAATTCCTTGTTTCACATTATTAATTCCCCAGTCTCATCCTCTAAGGGACCAACACTTACTTTAGCAACTTGCTTCCTTTTTATATCTTTGTAGAAGCTTTTACTGTCTGTTTTTATATTCCTTGCTAATTTATTCTCATACTCTAATTTCTCTCTCTTTTTTGTTTTCATCATCCTCTGCTGGTTTCTAAAATTTTCCCAATCTTCTGGCCTATGACTAATCTTTGCAGCATTGTACGCCTTTTCTTTCAATTTGATACCATCTTTAACTTCCTTAGTTAGCCACGGATGGTGCAGCCTTCTCATAGAGTCTTTCTTTCTCAATGGAATATATCTTTGTTGAGAGTTATGAAATATCTCCTTAAATGTCTGCCATTGCTTCTCTATTATCTTACCTTTTAACTTATTTTCCCAGTCCACGTTAGCCTTCTCTGTCTTCATACCATTGTAATTGTCTTTTTGAGTTTAAGACATTTGTTTCAGACCCAAACTTCTCACCCTCAAACTGAATGTGAAATTCTATCATGTTATGATCACTCTTGCAGGGGGATCCTTTACTATGAGGTCATTTATTAATCCTGTCTCATTACACATTACCAGGTCTAAAATAGCCTGCTCCTGGGTTGGTTCCAGAACATATTGTACTAAGAAACTGTCCCTAATACACTCGATGAACATCCTCCAAGCTACCTTTACCAATTTGATTAGTCCAATCTACATGAAGATTAAAATCGTCCACAATTATTGCAGTACCTTTCCTACTAGGCCCCATTATTTCTTGATTTATATTCTGTTCTACAGTGTAGCTACTGTTAGGGGGGCCTGTAAACGACTCCCACCAGTGACTTCTTTCCTTTGCTATTTTTTATCTCTGTCCAAACTGATTCTACTTCTTGATCTTGCGAGCAAAAATCATTTCTCACTACTGTACTGATCTCATCCTTTATTGTCAGAGCTACCCCATCTCCTTTTCCTTTCTTCCTATCCTTCCAAAATGTCAAATACCCTTGAATATTTAGTACCCAGCCTTGGTCACCTTGCAACCATGTCTCTGTAATGGCTATCATATCATACCTATTTATTTCTATTTGTGCTATCAGTTTATCCTTTTTGTTACAAATGCTGCTTGCATGCAGATAAAGAACCTTTAATTCTGTCTTTTTACCATTTTTTCCTACTTTGACCTTACTTGCTGGTGCACTCTTCAGTTTGTATGCTTTGTCCCTTCCTGTCACACTCTGGTTATCATATCCATATCAGTACCTTGCACTATAGCCTTGTCCTTTCTCATTAATTTTATAACTTTCCTCTCACCTGAACTCTCTTCCGCACTATTTAATTTAAAGTCCTCTCTGCAGCCCTAGTTATACCATTCGCTAGGGCACTGGTCCCAGTGCAGTTCAGGTGAAGGCCATCCCAATGGTTCAGTTCCCTCTTTCCCCAGTGCCCCATGAATCAAACCCATTTCTCCCACACCAATCTTTGAGCTACATATTCAACTCTCTGATCTTATTTACCCTATGCCAATTTACTTGTGGCTCAGGTAGTAATCCAGAGATAATTATCTTTCCGGTTCTGCTTTTTAATTTAGCCCCTAGCTACTCATACTCCCTCAATAGAACCTCTTTCTTAGTCCTACCTATGTCATTGGTACTCACATAGACCACGACAACTGGATCCTTCCCCTCCCACTCCAAGTTCCTCTCCAGCCCCGAGGAGATGTCCCGAGGTAGCTTGGAGGCACCAGGCAGGCAACACAGACTTCGGGACTCAAGCTCCCAGCTTCAGACAACAGTATGTAACCCCCTAACTATACTGTCCCCTACTGCTACTACATTCCTTTCCACTCCCCCCACCATGGTGCCAGGGTCATCCTCCCTACTGTCCCTGGTCTCATCCACACAAGCTGCAAGAACCTCGAATCTGTTGGACAAGTGCAAGGGCTGAGGCTCTTCCATTGCTACTTTCTGGAACCCCATACATGCCTCACTTGTAGTCATGCACTCCTGTCCCTGAGAATGGACTAAATCTGAAGTACTTAGGAAGGAACTTAAGCAAGGAGTCAGGAGGGCTAAAAGGGGTCATGAAAAGTCATTGGCAAACAGGATTAAGGAGAATCTCAAGGCTTATTATACGTATATAAAGAGCAAGAGGGTAACCAGGGAAAGGGTTGGCCCACTCAAGGACAGAGGAGGGAATCTATGTGTGGAGCCAGAGGAAATGGGTGAGGTACTAAATGAGTACTTTGCATCAGTATTCACCAAAGAGAAGGACTTGGTGGATGATGAGTCTAGGGAAGGGAGTGTAGATAGTCTGGGTCACGGCGTTATCAAAAAGGAGGAGGTATTGGGCGTCTTGCAAAGCATTAAGGTAGATAAGTCCCCAGGGCCTGATGGGATCTACCCCAGAATACTGAGGGAGACAAGGGAAGAAATTGCTGGGGCCTTGACAGAAATCTTTGTATCCTCATTGGCTACAGGTGAGGTCCCAGAGGACTGGAGAATAGCCGATGTTGTTCCTTTGTTTAAGAAGGGTAGCAAGGATAATCCAGGAAATTATAGGCCGGTGAGCCTTACGTCAGTGGTAGGGAAAGTATTAGAGAGGATTCTTCGGGACAGGATTTACTCCCATTTGGAAACAAATGAACATATTAGCGAGAGGCAGCATGGTTTTGTGAAGGGGAGGTCGTGTCTCACTAACTTGGTTGAGTTTTTTGAGGAAGTGACGAAGATGATTGATGAAGGAAGGGCAGTGGATGTTGTCTATCTGGACTTCAGTAAAGCCTTTGACAAGGTCCCTCATGGCAGACTGGTACAAAAGGTGAAGTCACACGGGATCAGACGTGAGCTGGCAAGATGGATACAGAACTGGCTCGGTCATAGAAGACAGAGGGTAGCAGTGGAAGGGTGCTTTTCTGAATGGAGGGCTGTGACTAGTGGTGTTCCGCAGGGATCAGTGCTGGGACCTTTGCTGTTTGTAGTATATATAAATGATTTGGAGGAAAATGTAGCTGGTCTGATTAGTAAGTTTGCGGATGACACAAAGGTTGGTGGAGTTGCGGATAGTGATGAGGATTGTCAGAGGATACAGCAGGATATAGATCAGTTGGAGACTTGGGCGGAGAAATGGCAGATGGAGTTTAATCCGGACAAATGTGAGGTAATACATTTTGGAAGATCTAATACAGGTGGGAAGTATACAGTAAATGGCAGAACCCTTAGGAGTATTGACAGGCAGAGAGATCTGGACGTACAGGTCCACAGGTCACTGAAAGTGGCAACGCAGGTGGATAGTCAAGAAGGCATAGAGTATAAAATGGTCGGGGCATAGAGTATAAAAATTGGCAAGTCATGCTGCAGCTGTACAGAACCTTAGTTAGGCCACACTTAGAATATTGCGTGCAATTCTGGTTGCCACACTACCAGAAGGACGTGGAGGCTTTGGAGAGGGTACAGATGAGGTTTACCAGGATGTTGCCTGATCTGGAGGGCATTGGCTGCAAAGAGAGGTTGGATAAACTCGGATTGTTTTCACTGGAATGATGGAGGTGGAGGGGCGACATGATAGAGGTTTACAAAGTTATGAGTGGCATGGACAGAGTGGATAGTCAGAAGCTTTTTCCCAGGGTGGAAGAGTCAGTCACTGGGGGACATAGGTTTAAGGTGCGAGGAGCAAAGTTTAGAGGGGATGTGCGAGGCAAGTTCTTTACACAGAGGGTGGTGAGTGCCTGGAACTTGCTGCCGGGGGAGGTGGTGGAAGCAGGTACGATAGCGATGGTTAAGAGGCATCTTGACAAATACATGAATAGGATGGGAATAGAGGGATATGGTCCCCGGAAGTGCAGAAGGTTTTAGTTTAGACAGGCATCAAGATCGGCGCAGGCTTGGAGGATCGAATGGCCTGTTCCTGTGCTGTACTGTTCTTTGTTCTTTGTACTTAGCCTAAGGGGTGTGACTGCCTCCTGGAACAAAGTGTCCAGGTAACTCTCCCCCTCCCTGATGCATCGCAGTGTCCAAATTTCAGACCCCAGCTTATCAACTCTGAGCCGAAGTTCCTCGATCTGCAGACACTTACTGCAGATATGGCTGCAGTGAACCACACTGGTGTCCACCAGCTCCCACATGCTACAGCTGCAACACATCACCTGACTTGCCTTCTCTATTGTGTTTCAAGTTTAGAAATATCATTGATAATTTGTAGTTATATTAAGTAGTTTATCTAGTTTAAGCTACAAATTTAATACAGTACTTATACACTTATTTAATGTTTCACTGAACAGATGCACTGTCTGCATAACTACCAGCACCTGCTTCAGCCACAATGCATCTCCCCTTTAGGAGATGCACGCTAGTTTTAAGCAGTGTGTGCTAGCTTTAACTGGTGCTACCCACTCATGATATTGGGCCCCTGCTCAGGCACTCAACCAACCAACAGTGGGGTTAGAGCTGGCTGGATGCTGAAAACATTTAAAACAACAGACAGCACAAAGTTGATGTGCTGCCTTCATTACATTGAATGGGAACAGGTGAATTGTACCCCGTGATCCCTAAGCCCATTTTTCGGGGCTATCAAATTTAGCCCTCCCCATGCTCCCCACACCTCCCCCGCCCTGCCCCAAGGTCTTCTGTTCGTGATACTCTGCTGGTTCTCAGAAATGTGAGGAAGACCACGGAGAGGCACAGGATAGATCCAGTAGCTGTCGCAAAAGGATAGGTTTCTGTTCATTATCTTAGACGCATTATCAAATCTTACTTGGATATTAGGACCAGTGAAGATACTCTTCATACTGTAAGGAGCCAAGAACTCACTTATGGAAGTAGTCCAATTATGGAAGTCAAATTGTCTAGAATGAGAAGAGCAGGAAGTGAAATCGAAATACTAATGCTTGGTATGGAACAAAAAGCAACAATATAGCTACAAATATTAAACATCTTGTGCTATAGAATGGTGATGTTGGGGGACTTTAATTACCCAAATATCGATTGGGATAATTTTAGAGTAAAGGGAAATGAGGAGAAGAAATTTCTGAAATGTGTTCAGGAGAACTTCCTTGATCAATATGTTTTCGGCCCAACTAGAGGTATTGCTGGATCTGGTGCTGGGAAATGAGGTGAACTAAGTGGACGAAGTGTTTGTGGGGAGCACTTGGGTAAGAGTGAGATCATAGTATCATAAAGTTTAAACTCATAATGCAGAAAAGCAAGGAACAATATAAGATAGAACGGCTAGATTGGAAGACGGCTAATTTCATTGTGATGAGAAGGGATCTAGCCAGGATAGAATGGAAGCAAAAACTGACAGGAAAAACTAATGCAACAATGGGTTATCTTTAAGAAAGAGATGCTTTAGGTACAGGCTTGGTACATTCCAACAAGGGCAAGAGGTAGGGGAACCAAAATCAGGGCTCCTTGGATGGCGAGGGAGATAGAAATTATGATGAAACAGAAAAAGGTATATGATGCATGTCAGGTGAATTCTTCAAGTGAGAACCAGGCCAAATACAATAAGTTGGGAGGGGAGGTGAAGAAGAAAATTAGAGTGGCAAAGAAAGAATATGAGAATAGAATGGCAGTCAACGTAAAAGGGAACTCAAAAATCTTCTACCGGTATGCAAATAGTAAGTGGGTAGTAAGAGGTGGCATGAGGCTAATTCGGGACAAAGAGGCTAGAATACTTAATGAGTACTTTGAATCAGTGTTACGAAGGAAGAGGAATCTGACAAAATATTGGTAGAAGCAGAGAGAATGGAGGCAATGGATAGGGTACAAATTGAGAGGGACGGGGTACTGGAAAGTCTGGTTACACTTAGGGTAGATAAGCCACTTGGTCCGGATGGCTTACATCCCAGGTTTGCTAAAGGAAGTGGGGGTGGAGATATTGGAGGCTTGCCATAATCTTCCAATCTTCCCTAGATATGAGGGAGGTGCCAGAGGATTGGAGAGTGGCAAATGTGACAGCCTTATTCAAGAAAGGGTGTAAGGACAGTCCTAACAACTACAGGCCAGTTAGTTTAACATCAGTGGTGGGTAAGGTTTTAGATACAATAGTCAGGGAAACAATCAGCAGGAACTTGGAGAGGTTGAGTAAATTATGGATTTGTAGAAGGCAGATCATGCCAGACTAATCTAATTGAATTTTTTGATGAAGTAACGGAGAAAATTGATAATAGGAATGTGGCGGATGTTGGTTATATGGATTTTAAGAAAGTGTTTGATAAAGTACCACATAAAAGGCTGGTTAACAAAATTGAGGCTCATGAAATAGGAGTGTCAGTATCTAATTGGATTTTTAAAAATTGGCTTAAGGACCGAAAACAGCGAGTTGTGGTAAATGGTTATTTTTCAGACTGGAGGATGGTAGACAGCCCAAGGCTCAGTGCTAGGGCAACTGCTTTTTTGCTATATATAAATGAATGGGACCTTGGAATACAGAGTACAATTCCAAAATTTGCCGATGATACCAAACTTGGAGGAGTGACAGTGAGGATGATACGAACTATGTGCAACAGGACATAGATAGGCTAACAGAATGAGCAGACAAGTGGCAGACAGAATTTAATACAGACAAGTGGGAGGTGATGCATTTTGGCAGAAGGGATAGGGTGAGGCAATAGGAACTTAATGGTATAGTTCTAAAGAGTGTGCAGGACAGAGGGACCTGGAAGAACATGTGTATCGATCTTTGAAGGTGGCAGGACATATTGAGAAAGTGGTTAGCAAAGCCTATGGATCTTGGGCTTCATAAATAGAGGCATAGAGTACAAAAGCAGGGAAGTTATGCTGAACCTTTATAAAGCTCTGGTTAGGCCCCAACTAGAGTATTGTATCCAGTTCTGGTCACCACACTTTAGGAAGGAAGTGAGGGGCCTTGAGAAGGTGCAGAGGATATTTACCAGAATGGTTCCAGGGATGGGGGAATTTTAGTTACAAGATTAGGTTGGAAAGCTGGTGTTGTTCTCCTTGGAGCAAACAAAATTGAGGGGAGTTTTGATAGAGGTGCACAAGATCATAGGCTGAGATAAGTTAGATAAGGAAAAACTGTTTCCATTAACTGATGGTATAAGAACTAGGGGACATAGATTGAAGGTTTTGGGCAAGAGATGCAGGGGGGGTGTGATGAAGAACTTTTTTATGCAGCAAGTGGTAATGACCTGGAACTCACTGCATACGAGGGTGGTGAAGCAGAGACAATCAATGATTTCAAAAGCAACTTGGATGGGCACTTGAAAGAAATAAACTTTCAGAGCCACAGGGATCGAGCTAGGGAAATGGGACTGACTGGATTGCTCCGTGGAGAGCTGGCATGGACACGATGGGATGAATGGCCTCCTTCTATGCTGTAAATGACTCTATGACTCTAAATCAATGAAAAAAAATCAAAATATTGTTATGCAGGCCCCCACCTGCCAAGAATGAGGCACATTCATTTTGCCACATGGGCATTAAACTTCAAATTGTTGCTGGGAAGAAAAGAGGGCCTATTACAAGGAATTCCCAGGCCCCTAGCCGGAAAGACATTTTTGCATACTAGCAGACAGTTTTGGAACAAAAGAACCAGTCCCTGCTCCCAATACACAGAACAGACGTGATCAGACCAGTTTAGTCACATGACTAAATGGTTGTTGCAGAGTTTTGAACTGAGAGTTTTAAATTGGAGAATCAGTGTGTTTGAAGACAGAAAGCTCCTGGATTGAGAACATCTCTCTCCTGTCTGCTCCCATCTCTTTCTCACCAGCTTCTGAATCCATTGAAGACACATGAACCCCAAGAGAGAAAAGTCTCCTACAGTGAACAAAGTTTAAGAACAATACTGGGCCCCAACGAAAAGTAAGAATTACCTACAAGCAAGGACTCGACAGTGAGCTCAAAGAACCGTTTCAACCTCTTCAGATATTGCCTCAAATTTCTCCACTTTATCTTTCTTCTGCTCTTTTCTGTCTCTATTTGCATGTGTGTATCGCATATGCCTGCTAGCGTGGGCACGTCGTGTATCCATTGGCATCAATCGAATTAAATTTTAATAAATTTCACCTTTCTTCTTTAACCCTAAGAAAGCCTGTTTGTGCTCAGTTCTTTACCTGAAATTGGAAAGTGGTGAATAAGGATTCACCAAGGGGGAGTTCAAAATACAGTGGGCTGAATTTTACCGGCCCCTCAACGCTAAGGGAGAGAGGCCCGTCTTGACCCATGATGTCAAGAAGGGTCCGTCGCAAATCACCGGCGGTGGGAGGGACCTTGGTGTGGCCCCCCCGCCCCCCCTCCCCCCGCTGCTTCTCTGTTGCCACGTCCTGATTTTTCGATAAACAGGCAACCATCACGTGCCTTCCTGTTCACGATTTGAAAAGCCGGCGGGACCACAGAGGCAGAAGTTTACGCGGCAGAAGGCAAGTTCCTTTTCAGAGGTCTAACTCCACATTCTTAAAGGGAGGAGGGAGGGGGGCATTATAGGGGTCCCACTCTGCATACTGGAAGGGAGGAGGGAGGGGGGGATACACAGGGGTCTCACTCTGCATTCTTAAAGGGAGGGGGTCTGGGATTACTGGAGAAAAGCTCTGCTGGCATGAAAGGAGGTACTGTGTACCATCCCTCCGTTAACAGTGTATGCTCTGTGTTTGTTTGTGTTTGTGAAGGAGCAATGGCACACTAGACACCCTGTGTGTGGGGAGGGTGGCAGAAAGGGCAGGAACATTAAGGTTATATGGATGGTAGGGGCAATCAATTCAACTGGTAGGATCTTGATGTAGTCATGCTGTGTCACTCTGAGTGTTGGCCAAGCTGGGTAATGCCATGGCACACCACATAGTTGATCCATGAAAGCAGCTGATGTACCCGTCAACACTAATCCCTGCCCTGTTAGGAGCCTTCGAATACATGAAGGGTTCAACTTTATTTATCACATGGAAATAGGTATGCCTCATCCTACATTGTGTGATCCTCTGCTCGTGAGGATCTGTATGCGCCAGAGGCAATATCAACAGGTGCGAGCCACGTAGAGGCCCCCGGTCATTAGTAGCAGCCCCCAAGGGGAGCCCCCTATTACGATTGCCGTGCATCTACAGGCCCCACATGACATGCCATTGGATGTCAGAGAACCAGTGTCAAGAGGCGATTGTGCATGTCGAGAGGGTGGAGACACGTCTCTGTGCTCTGCTCAAGGATGACCTGCAGCCCATGGGCTCTGGTGGACATCCCATGTCTTTGTTCCCCATAGTGGCAGCGGTTCTCAAGCCAGACACCTCTGCGGCTTTCTAGGGGCCCACCAGAGACCTTTGTGGGGTCACACAGTCAGCAGTGCACCGCTGAATCAGGGAGGTCACCGATGCCCTGCACTGGAGTGCCAGTGAGAATGTCTGCTTCAGGACGGACTCTCACAGCCAGGCCCAGAGGGCCATTGGTTCTGGCACCATTGCCGGAGAACCATAGGTTGTAATGTTCATAGACTGCAATCATGTGGCCATCAGGCCTGCCACCAGGCTACCACATGCAGACGTCACCATTAAAGGAGCCCTCTCAATCCAGGTGAAGCTGGTATGTGATCACTGCAGATGCTTGCTGCGAATGTGTGACCGCATCTCAGGCAGCTGCCATGACACCTGTGTCTTGCGCCAGTCCCAGCTGCCACTGCTGTTCGCTGAACTGGCTCAGATAGAGGGGTGGCTTCTTGGAGATAAGGACTATCCTTTGCAGACATGGCTCCCGACACCAGTGGGAGACCCCACCACTGCTGCAGAGGGGAGATACAACGCCAGCCACTGAGCTACATGAGCCACCATTGGGCAGGAGATCGGGAAGCAAAAGAGCACCTCCAGTGCCTGTATGGATAGGGTGATGCCCTGTACTACGGGCCGAAAAGGCCAGCTCCTTTCTTTGCTGCTCTGCACAGCTTTGCACCCAATAGGGGCCAAGCCTGGCATGATGAGGAAAGACGTCAACAGGATTCCTCCTCGGAATATGAGGACGCTGCGGACCTACAACATGAAAGACACATGGGAGGGAAGATGGCACCCAGGCTGCATGCAGGGCTAGCAGTGAGCTGGGCACGTACGGAAGTGGCTTATAAGACAAAGGCTGCCTGCTCCACAGGAACCGACATGAGCTCAGCGAGCCACACATCACCCTCGCACACCTGCTGTGCACCAGTCCACATCTGCAGCATCTCTGTGTAAACCATTAGAGGCAGCAGTTGACTGAGCCAATGTCCATGTCACTGCATCCGTGGAGACGCTCATGAGTAATGGTAGCATGGCAATGATGTTATTGCATATATTGGCTCTCCTGGAGGGCCAATGGTGCAAAGGGATGTGACACTGGCGCTACATGCTGGCACACATCATTTGCAGAGAAAAGACATGTTGGTGAGGAACATTTAGTGAAAGACGTATATACATTGCTGTGAGACCTGTGCATTCCCATTTGTGTCAGTGTGCTCTCTGTAAACTTCTGTAATACCTATTATGGTCTATTTAAGTCTCACGTCCTGGACTGTGCAAATTCAGGAATATTCACCCAGGTGCGGCATGCTTACAAGAAGGAATGTTACACTTGAGTGGAAGAAGAGAATCGCAGCTTCACAGGACACTGGGACACAGCAAGGTAAGTATGTGGCAGCAAAGTGGAAAGTGCTGGGGTCACTCAGCAGGTCAGGCAGCATCTGTGGAGAGAGAAGCAGAGTTAACTTTCAGGTCTGTGAACTTGGACAAGTTAACTCTGCTTCTCTTTCCACAGATGCTGCCTGACCTGCTGGATTTCTGCAGGACTTTCTGCTTTGCCGCCAGATTGACAGCAGCCCCACTCTTCAGCAGTCAGGTAAGTATTCTTTGACAGCTGCACAGCTGTCAAAACTCTCTCACTGCGCCGAATGTCCCGCCTCACCCCACGTAATATGGGGAGGGTGGGTTGGCGCCGTGATTCCAGTGAGCCCTCGCGCGTAATTTCGTGGTGGCTCTGCTGGGTCCGCTAAATACAGGTGACATGCTGAGTTTAAAAGGCGCACCGCGCTGTGCGGCGCCCGGATAAAATTCAGCTCAGTGTGTTTAAAAATAAAACCCTGTTACAGTAAGACCAGGTGAAGGCTGAAAGGCACCCCTAGACACCTTTCTCACCTGGTTGTAACAATATCTTTTAAAAAATGAAACGTATAATACAAGTGCTAGAAACCAGACACTTTGTCATTTTCTGTGTACTATGTTTCACATGTCCACATGTGAGACTGACCAGAACTCACTCACAGTTTTGTTGCTCATAACTAGGCTGCCTTCACTTGTGGAAATCTAAATTATATTACATTCTCTCTCTGTGTATTTTATGAATCCTTCATCATGTCATGTCCTCAGCCAGATTGGATAGGAGTGCATTGTAGCTAGTAATGTTGCATACAATCCTTTCCCAAATTTTGATAGTACCTATATACTATAATGGGGAAGGTGGAAGAATGGGTAAATTGACTTAAATATTTATCCTCCTGACTTCTTTTTAACAAAAACTTTTATATTTTTGGTGAATATTTGAATTTATCGAGGAGGGGCACATGGAGCCTTTGCTATTGGGAAATGGCACTTCCTCCACTTTTGGCATTTATTTTTAGTAAATCCCTATAATCTGCCAAAATGTGCTTAACCCAGGGATGAAAGAGCTTAAGATACTTTCCTCTTGTATGGGAAACTAACCCCAAGACAACATACACTTTGATATTCCCTTTCTCCTTTTTGGATAACTTGGGTGTTTCCTTGCCAGCCCATCCAAGACCAGAAACTTTCCATGAACTATTACTTTACCATTCTCTGCTTCACAACATTCATGCATAAATGTTCTACAACATCTTGTTTCATCATGACCTATTTAAAAATAGAAAATGAATTTATTACACTATATATTTTTTCCATGTATGATTCACCCAACAACAAAATAAATAAGTTGTGTAAAATGAAAAAGGTGAAATGTCAATGTGAAAATAAAAGTTATTTATAGGACTGCTGATAAGCTTGTTTTATTGTTTTCTAATTCCATTTTATGACACTGCTTTTATGACCAGAAAGTAATTAACCTAGATAGAACATGAATCTTTTACAAGGCATTACGATCAGGTGAGCAAGATGTCTAAGAAAGTCTGTTTATGCTCATTTCTTTGCCTTATAATTGGAAAGTGGTGAACAAGGATTCACCAAAGGGGGAGCTCAAAACACAGTGTGTTTAAAATTAAACCCTGTTACAATAAGATCAGGTGAAGACAGTAAAAGACCCCTAGACACCTTGCTCACCACTTTCCAATTATAAGGCAAAGAAATGAGCATAAACAGGCTTTCTTAGGTTTAAAGAAGAAAAGTGAAATTTATTAAACCTTAAACTTAAACTCTAATATGGTTAACGCCTACGGATATATGACGCGCCCATGCTAGCATGTACACGCGATACACACATGCAAATAGGGAAAGAAAAGAGCAGAAGAAAAATAAAATGGAGAGGTTTGAGGCAATATCAGAAGAGTTTCTTGTTTATTGTGCTTCGAGCTCACTGTAGTTCTTTTGTAAGTAGTCTTGCTTTTCGTTGGGGCCCAGTATTCTTCTTAAACCTTGTTCACTGTAGGAGACTTTTCTCTCTTGGGGGTCTTCAATGGTTTCTGAAGCTGGAGAGAGTGAGAGCAGACAGGAGAGAGGTGTACTCAGTCAGGAGAAAACAGTCTCTGATTTCAAATTCCTTGTTGGATGTTCAAGTTAAAAAAAACTCCAACAGTCAATTAGTCATGTGACCCAACCCGGTCCGACCACGTCTGTTTGTGTATTCGGCCATCTTAGCAGTTAACCTGGAATGCTAGCCTTTCCACTTTCAATGTCTGGTGATCAAAAGTCCATTGTAGATTAAATTGGAGCAGGGAATAGCCTCTTTGTCCTTTGAAGTACTGTCTGTTGACATGCTAATGTCTCTCTCCAGCCAAGGTCTCCAATTGTTTTTTAAAGCAAGTTCTTTCTTCACCAACAACAGTCCAAAATCAATGTTCATGTGGCAAAATTAATTTTCCTCATTCTTCACAAGGAAATATGCTATTGCTATAACTTTACAATGAACTGAGATAAGGATTTTCCAGCGGGCATCAGGATCCCGATGTCAGGCCCTTTTGGGATTCGAAGTCTGTCTATGTCAGTAGCGTGCCTGCCAATTCAACATTACAGGAAGCTGCCTCCTAATTGGCCGCCTTTGCACAGGACAGCGGATGGGTTGCCAATCAGAGGGCCTGCAGCAATGTCAGGGCGGCAGCCCCACCAGGAGAGGTAGCTGCTGCCGTGCGCCAATGCAGCTCAACATGGAGACGCCCTTGGCTGCCTGCATAGAAGTAATCAATTAAAGAGGCCCAAAGTTGATAGGGCCATCGCTTCAGAGGGGAAACCCCTCCACAGAACTATTAATGGACGGGGCTGTGTCTCCACAGGACCGGGAAAATTCAGTCCAAAGAGTCATCAGAGGTGTTCACTCCTATTTTAAATTGAAGGACAGAGCTCAGTTATATATTTCTGCCATTTATGCAATACTCTGCCATTTGACAATAATATAAAGCAGACCCATTCTAGAGACCTATGCTTTTGTGGGTATTGTGAATGGCTGCTGGGCATCCACTTAAAACTTGGAACTAGATTTCATCCCTATTTGCAATCAGCTTCCAGCTGGACAGTACCAGTTAAATGTAACCAGGAGAGAAGAGCACACAGGAGTCATGAGTCTCATTTCAGTGCCTTTTTCCCTGGATGTCTGCAGGCACGGTAGCCAAAATAACAATAGCTTTTCACCTTTCGGATCTAAGTTGGGGATCTAGCTCAGCATGAAGGGAGGGAAGTCTTTCATCATTGGTTCTAAGGTTGCAAATGGAAGAGGATGAAGAGTCTAAAGCTACAGCCACTTATAGGTGAGTTCCCAGTATAAAATTTCATAACTTTGGCGTTCTTATTATGACTGTGTGGAAAGTATAAATGTCCACCGGCCGTCCATGGCTCCGCTTTAAAAACGTCTGCAAACGCGACATGAAATCCTGTGACATTGATCACAAGTCGTGGGAGTCAGTTGCCAGCCTTCGCCAGAGCTGGCGGGCAGCCATAAAGACGGGGCTGAAGTGTGGCGAGTCGAAGAGACTTAGTAGTTGGCAGGAAAAAAGACAGAGGCGAAAGGGGAGAGCCAACTGTGTAACAGCCCCGACAAACAAATTTCTCTGCAGCACCTGTGGAAGAGCCTGTCACTCTAGAATTGGCCTTTATAGCCACTCCAGGCGCTGCTTCACAAACCACTGACCACCTCCAGGCGCTTATCCATTGTC
Source organism: Heterodontus francisci (assembly GCF_036365525.1). Lineage (NCBI taxonomy): Eukaryota > Metazoa > Chordata > Chondrichthyes > Heterodontiformes > Heterodontidae > Heterodontus > Heterodontus francisci. The sequence goes on along the minus strand of NC_090393.1, from coordinate 30,798,759 downwards.
TCTCGAGATAAGGAGGCCAAAGAAGAAGAAGTCAAAGTTAATGTCGACAAATCACTGGACTTGATAGTCTATGTCTGTAGAGAAGCCTGGGAAGAAATCTCGAGACACTTTGACTATAAATTCTAAAATTCTTTGGAAAAAAATTGTGTCAGAGGACTGAAGGGTGGCAAATGTCCTTCTTCAAAAAAGAAGAAAGACCATCAGGCTCAAATGGGGGTCAGAAATCTGCATTGTATGCGGAACAGTGACTCGCCTGTGATTTTCCCCGAATTGGCCAATAAGTGGCTAGATGGCGGGTCACGTCCATTTAAGGATGGCAGATGGGCTTTTGAGGCTGGAGGGCCAATAGGAGGCCAATAGAGAATTTTAGAATTTATAGTCAGAGTGTCGCAAGATTTCTTCCCAGGCTTCTCTCCAGACATAAAGGATCCTTTGCTGAGAGGAAGCCCTGCATTTTAAAAGGTAGCAAATTCACATAGCCTCCAGTCTCTGAAAAATCTCTGCCTCAGGAGTGATTCCTGTTGTCGCTTATGTTTTGAGAGATCCTGAAAGCTCAAGAAAGCGTCAATTGCTAGACTGCTATTTCAAAACCCAAGTAGACCTGTTGCTACACCCTTTGCTGAAAGATCTGTGTGACTTCTGCTGCAGACAAAGTGCAGTGAATGCCTACCCATCACAGACTGTTCATCAACCTCACCTGGAGAGACTTCGAGTGGCATCCGACTATTTGGCTCTGGGACATCTCACTGAGCCGGAAATATCCTACCAGAACGTGACAACCTAATTACTTTATTATCCTTAAGAAACAGTTGTAATCCAAAACGTCCTTTTAAAACCAGTTAACGATTTTTTTGAATGTATGTGTGTGTGTGCATGAGGGTTAGGAAGAATAATAAGTTTGAAAAGAATCCTGTCCCATGTAGAGCTGTCTCATTATTGTTTAAGACTTAGTTTATTAATAAATAGCTAAATTTGTGATTATTTAAAGAAACCTGGTTTGGTGTGCTTTATTTTGGGCACAAATAGAGTGTTTAATTTGGCTATTTTCCTGAAGGTGAGAAACTTTACTAATATGCAATGACCTGTGGAGTAGTGGGACTGAATTAACAGTGCATTACTCCCGCCTTGGTCGTAACAGTATCCAGAAAGCTATCGTTTTCTGTCTTGAACATGCTGAATGATTGAGCTTCCATAGCCCTCTGTCGTAGAGAATTCCAAAGATTCACCACCCTCTGAGTGAAGAAATTCCTCCTCATCTCAGTCTTAAATGGCCTGCCCCTTATTCTGAGACTATATCCTAGACTCACCAGCCAGGGTAAATAAGGCATGTAAATGAAAGAGAGGGCGCGCCTCTCTCCAACATTTTAAAATTTAAAAGTAATACATAGATTCAGCAGCCTTGCCACAATTATGGGGAGGGGAGTCTCCACAGGACAGCTGAACCCAAGCAGGCAGGGAGGGCCTCTAAGTCTGCCTGTAGTGTTGACTGCCTGGTCTGCCTTCAGGAGGCCACTTCCAGGCAGCTGCAGTATTCCTCACCACCTGTGGGGACCTGGAGGCCTTCAACAATTGGCCTTAAGTTGCCATGAATGAGGTGAATTGGCAGCCTGCCGTCCACCCCACATCCTGCCTCTGGGAAAATGGCTTAGGGGGTGGAATGGAACCATGGATTCAGCACGCCAGCTGGAGGTGCTAATTTTAGTGTACACCTCCGGCGTAGAAATCCTGCTCCTCGAGAAAATGGCCCAATTTTAACTCTGTGCAAATGGATGGGTTTGAATGAGTTAAAATCTCGCCCAATAATGCAGAATGAAGTTGCTAACCATGATTTAAACAGGCCGACAGCACTGATTTTTAAACAGCAAACTCATGCTTGACCAACCTTATAGAATTCTTTGATGAAATAGTTGATGCCGACCAGTAAAGAAAATGCAGTGGGTGTGGTTTATATGAATTTTCAAAAAGAATAATGGACATAAAATTAAGGGGAATGTGGCCACAGGGATTGAAAGATGGTGGCAGGGCAGAAAGCAGAGTTTGTGGATAAAAGGAATTTTATTTGAATGGAAAGAAATTGTGGAATCATAGAATGGTTACAACGCAGAGGAGGCCATTCGGTCCATCATGTCCATGCCAGCTCTCTGCGAGAGCAACTCACCTAGTCCCACTCCCCTGCCTTTTGTCCATAGCCCTGCACATCTTTTCTTCTCAGATAATTATCCAATTCCCTTTTGAAAGCCACACTTGAATCTGCCTCCACCACACTCTCAGGCAGCACATTCCAGATCCTAACCACTGGCTGAGTAAAAACGTTTTTCCTTGTGTTGCCTTTGGTTCTTTTGCCAATCACTTTAAATTGGTGTCCTCTGGTTCTTGGCCCTTCCACCAATGGGAACAGTTTCTCCCTATCTACTGTCCAGACCCCCTCATGATTTTGAGTGCCTCTATCAAATCTCCTCTCAATCTTCACTTCTCTAAGGAGAATAGCCCAGCTTATCCAATCTATCCTCGTTACTGAAGTTTCTCATCCCCGGAACCATTCTCTTGAAATTTTTCTGCAGCCACTCCAATGCCTTCACATCCTTCCTAATGTGTGGTGCCCAGAACTGGACACAATACACCAGTTGAGGCCAAACTAGCATTTTATAAAGGTTCAGCATAACTTCCTTGCTTTTGTACTCTATGCCTCTATTTATAAAGCCCAGGATTCTGTATGCCTTATCAGCCGCTTTCCCAACCTACCCTGCCACCTTCAATGATTTGTGCACATATACCTCCAGGTCCCTCTGCTCCTGCATGCCCTTTGGAGTTGTGTCCCTTATTTTATCTTGCCTCTCCCATTCTTCCTACCAAAATGTATCACTTTACACTTCTGTCTATTAAATTTCATCTGCCACGTATCGCCTATTCCACTAGCCTGTCTACGTCCTCTTGAAGTCTATCACTACCCCCCTCACAGTTCACAATACTTACAAATATGTGCAAGTTTTTTTTTGGCAGATTAATTTTTTTTCAGTCGAGTGGAGTGGTCGGTGAACTTAAAAGTGGATTTAAGTGCCTCGCACGATGAACTCAAACTCAATAACCAGCAAGACCAGTTGCACTAGAATTATAAACCACATGTGCAGACGTCTTTCCTTTTATGGTCTACAATACACTTCATCTTATAGGTAAAAATGAGTTCCAGAGAGGTCTGTATGGGGCTAAATCTTATTTACTATATACATAAATGATGTGGACTTGGGAATTAAGAGGAAACTATCAATATTTGCTGAGAACACAAAATTCAGGGGTATGGCAACTTGTGAAAGAATGCAGAAGGACATAGATAGGCTAATGGAATGGGCAGGTAGCTGGCAACGTAGAAAATGTGAAGTTGTACATTTTGGAAGTAAGAATAGAGAAAGGAAATTTACATTAACTGGAGTAGTAGAATAAAGGGACCTTGGTGTGCATACATGTCATTAAAGAAGCCACCAGCACAAATAGATAAGGACAGAAAAAGGGCCAAAAAATTCTTAGTTTTGTATCGCGAGGCATAGAATAGAAAAACAACAATGCATTGTTAAATTTATGCAAAAGACTTTAGTTAGCCTGCATTTGGAGTAATGTATACAGTTTTGGCACCCTATTATAGGGAGTGCATAAAAGCAATGGAAAAGGTGCAGCATAGATTCATTTTAAAACAGGGATGAGCAGTTATTGTTTTGAAGAGATAATTAGAGAAAGTAGGGCTTTTTTAAATTGGACTGTGAAGGTTAAGGGGTGACTTGATAGTGTTCTTCAAGATTATGAAGGGTACTAATAGGGTAAAAGCAAATGATTGTTTCCATTAGACAGTGAAATGGTAACAAGAGAACACAAATTTAAGATAATCACAAAAAGAACTGAAATAGGGGGAGAGCTTAGAAGAAAACATTTTTACACAGAGTGTCACAAGAATATTTCATAAAATCATTTAAAAAGGAATCAGATCATTACTCTTCAAAAACAGAAATATTAAAAGGTGGAAGGAGGGGAGTGGGATTAGATTAGGTAACATTTGAGAAAAACACTGATGTGAGAATGAGGATGTAGATATGGAACTTAGAGAGAGAGAGAGACTGTGAGGTTCTTGAGCAAATTGTCATAGGGAGTGACAAGGTATTGGAGGTTTGGAAGGCTTAAAAGTGGACAAATCTCCAGGTCCGGACGATTTGCATCCCAGGATGCTGTGGGAGGCGAGGGTGGAGATTGCAGGGGCTCTGACCCTAATTTTTAATTCCTCTCTGGCCACAGAGGAGGTGCCAGAGGACTGGAGAACAGCTAATGTGGTCCCACTATTTAAGAAAGGTTGTAGAGATAAGCCAGGGAACTACAGAACAGTGAGTCTCACGTCAGTGGTAGGGAAACTATTGGAGAAAATTCTGAAGGAGAGAATCTATCTCCACTTGGAGAGGCAAAATTTGATTAGGAATAGTCAGCATGGCTTTGTCAGAGGGAGGTCATGCCTAACAAATTTGATTGAATTTTTTGAGCATGTGACCAGGTGTGTAGATGAGGGTAGTCCAGTTGATGTAGTTTACATGGATTTCAGCAAAGCCTTTGACAAGGTCCCACATGGGAGACTTATCAAGAAAGCATATGCACATGGGATACAAGGTAACTTGATAAGGTGGATTCAAAATTGGCTTAGCTGTAGGAGACAGAGAGTGATGACAGACGGCTGTTTTAGTGACTGGAAGCCAGTGTCCAGTGGTGTACCACAGGGATCTGTGCTGGGTCCCCTATTGTTTGTCATTTATATAAACGACATAGATGACTATGTGAGGGGTAGGATCAGTAAGTTCGTGGATGACACAAAAATTGGCCGAGTGGTTAACAGCGAGGTGGAGTATCTTAGGTTACAGGAAGATATAGATGGGATGGTCAAATGGGCAGAAAAGTGGCAGATGGAATTTAATGCTGAAAAGTGTGAGGTAATACACTTTGGAAGGTGTAATGTGACATGGAAGTATTCAATGATTGGCCTGACACTGGGAAGTTCCGAGGAACAAAGGGACCTTGGCGTGTTTGTCCATAGATCTCTGAAGGCAGAAGGGCAGGTTAATAGGGTGGTGAAAAAGCCATATGGGACACTTGCCTTTATCAATCGAGGCATAGATTACAAAAGCAGGGAGGTCATGTTGGAGTTGTACAGAACTTTGGTAGGGCCATAGCTGGAGTACTGTGTGCAATTCTGGTCGCCACATTATAGGAAGGATGTGATTGCATTGGAGGGGGTGCAGAGGCGATTCACCAGGATGTTGCCTGGGATGGAACATTTAAGCTATGAAGAGAGGTTGGATAGGCTTGGGTTGTTTTCACTGGAGCAGAGAAGACTGAGGGGTGACCTGATCGAGGTGTACAAGATTATGAGGGGCATGGACAGGGTGGATAGGGAGCAGCTGTTCCCCTTAGTTGAAGGGTCGGTTACGAGGGGTCACAAGTTTAAGGTGAGGGGCGGGAGGTTTATTGGGGATTTGAGGAAGAACTTTTTTACCCAGAGGGTGGTGAGGGTCTGGAATGCCCTGCCTGGGAGGGTGGTAGATGCAGGTTGCCTCACATCCTTTAAAAAGTACCTGGATGAGCACTTGGCATGTCATAACATTCAAGGCTATGGGCCAAGTGATGGCAAATGGGATTAGGTAGACAGGTCAGGTGTTTTAATGCATCGGAGCAGACTCGATGGGCCGTAGGGCCTCTTCTGCACTGTATTATTCTGTGATTCTGTGAACTTGACAGACTGAAAGAATGATACAACACAGAAACAGGCCTATGATTCAATTGAGAACAACTTGTGTTGAAAAGTATGGCTGGATCACCTGCATTTTTGGAGCTGAGGTCAGTGTTATATTATTTCCCTGAATTAACTTGAAGAATTTGTATTGCAACATTTACTGTTTGTCTGAGGAAAAAAATGGAGTAGTTTTAAAATAAATTCTTCAGCTTTTGCTACATTTTAATAGTCATAGTTAAATGCAAATTTTTAATGCAAAGAAACATTTGCAACAGAAATTCTCAAGTTCTGAATGTTATTGCAACAACCAAAATTCCAGCTCTCTAAAATTTAGAAATGGAGAAAGTAGTTAAAATATGTAGAAAACAACACACCAAGCAGGCAGCAAAACAAATACAGAAAGCAATAATCCAGAAAACAAAATGGCAACAAGAATAGCTCCCAACGCATGGTAGAATTTGTTATTATATCTGGTTCTTTATGCTGCCACCGTATAAAGTCTAGCCAGAGAGGTTCTTAGACTGTATTGTTTAAACATTAATCTTTATTGTATAGTAACTATATACACTCCACACTAGCCTGTGTGTCTCCTTCAAAAGCCAGGCTGTAACTGTTCTCGAGTCTCTCCCACATGATCTCTTATCTCTTCATGGTGGGCAGTAATCTTTAACATTCTCTCAAGATTCACCCTTTGATACCTTTATACGACAGAAATCAGCCCTCCAAAGTGCCATTCCATTACTTGCAATTTTGTACAGGTTAGCAGAGCATGCCATACATTCCAGGCAACAAACATAGAAAACCTCACATGGGGTACTTTCCAATTTTTGCATAATTTTGGGGCCATAATGAATTTTTGTACCAGCTAAAAGTTTTAGCTTGTGCTTGACATTAATCAGGCAGGGATCAAGAAAAAGCAGTTCCCTGCTCAAGTTCCCAGCCCAGGCGCAGTAATGCTCCACACTGGTCGGCTCCAACGCACCAAACAGAAAATTGGCCCTTGTGTTTTCTGAAACAATCTTTTGATCCCTTTGAAGTGTCAGCCATGACTCATTTGGTTGCAGTCTTGCCTCTGTGTTAGAATGTTGTGAGTTCAAGTCTCACTCCAGGACTTAAGCACAAAATTCTAGGCTGACACTGCAGTGCAGTATTGAGGGAGTGCTACACTATCAGCGGTACCATCTTTTAAATGAAACATTAAACCGAGGCCCCGCATACCCTCTCAGGTGAATGTAAAAGATCACATGACACTATTTCAAAGAAGAGCAGGGGAGCTAGCCCCGGTGTCCTGGCCAATATTTATCTGTCAATCAAAATCACACAAAACAGATTGTCTGGTCATTATCACTTTACTGTTTGTGGAAGCTTGCTGTGCACAAATTGGCTGCCCTGTTTCCTATATTACAACAATAGCTACACTCCAAAAGTACTTCATTGGCTGTAAAGTGCTTTGGGATGTCCTGAGGTCATGAAGGCGCTATATAAATTCAGGTCTTTTTTCTCTATTATCCATTGCACAGAGTATAGGCAAATTGTTTGGCTGCTGCACTTTATCACAATCTGTTGCACATTCTTAAGAAAAAAATTAAAGAACATTTTAAAAACTTAATTATGGTATCACTGGGGTTATGGTGATGTGACTAGTTAAATCATTTGCATCAATTAAATTATGCATAAAAATAAAAGCAAAATACTGCGGATGCTGGAACTCTGAAATAAAAACAAAAAATGCTGGAAATACTCAGCAGGTCTGGCAGCATCTGTGGAGAGAGAAGCAGAGTTAACGTTTCGGGTCAGAGTTCTTCAGAGTTAACTCTGCTTCTCTCTCCACAGATGCTGCCAGACCTGCTGAGTATTTCCAGCATTTCTTGTTTTTATTATTATTATTAATCAAATTATACAAATTTGTTGTCACATTAAGTGCCATAATTACCCTGATGAAGAGTTGCAAGTGAATTTACTAGAATTGGAAATAGAAAACATCTTTGTTGGGTTCCATAAGAAACATGTCGTTAAGGGAATGACACCTAATCTTCTACCTCTTGCATATTTCTGATATGTAGATGATACGTTTACTATATTTGAATCTGCAGCTGCATGTAATAATTTCCTTACACGGCTTAATGGGCTCCATCCTGCGCTCAAATTCACCTTTGAAATGGAGCAGTCAAATGAGCTCTCTTTCCTTGACATACTAGTTGAGAAATCTGCTCAGAGGTTCTCTACCACGGTCTACCACAAGCCTACTTTCACTGGTCAATACACGCATTGGAATTCTTACATTTCCACGCGCTATAAGATTGGCTTTATTGGCAACCTAGTAAATAGGGCCCGAGGCATTTGCTCACCATGCAAGCTTGACGCTGAAATAGGGTGAATCAAAGGCATCCTGCATGACATTGGCTACCCTGATCAGATCGTTTCTCACTGTATATCGCACAAATCTATAAACGGGCCTAAGGCTGTCATTTTCGCCCCTGAAAAGTGCCCAGTCTACTTCAGATTACCCTGGAAGGGTAATGTATCCCAAAAATTTGAGCAACAGGTGAAGTTCACTGTTTCATGCTGCTACTATGCAGTAGCAACACGTATGGTGTTCACCACTAACAGGATGCTGCTGTCATGCCAAAAAGACATTCTGCCTATCACACAAATGAGTAATGTGATATATGAATTTCAATGCCAGTATGATGCTAGGTATATAGGCCATACGTCCCAAAAACTGGCGGACCGTATCAAACAACATGTCCCTTCCGCTGTTCACAACGGGCAAGGTATAGGTCATACCCAACCAACCTGTGCTTGCAAAACACCAAACACAGTGCCCAACATTAGATGTGATTCCGTGATTGGACAACATTTGCTAAATAATCCTCAGTGTGCTAAGAATTACGCTGACAACTAATTTAATATTGTCAGTAGGGCTCGCAGTGTGGTGCATTTGCATTTACTGGAAGCTACATATATTAATACAGAGAGCCCTGTTCTTTGCAGACAGAAAGAACATGTGCACACATTGCGCCTGTTTCAGCTAAACAAAATAAGTGATAGCCATTCAGTGGTTCATTCCTCAGGGCAGTGCCTTGACTAAACAGAGTCAAGCTGCCTGGTTTAAATTTCAAACAAAGTTTGGCAGTTAACTGTCAGTCACCATAAACTGGTGCATTCTCCAAGGCAGTGCCTCTACCGATCAGAGTTCACTTGCCAACTAATCAGCACTCTCTTCTCATACAGTATAAATTTGTTGTTTCCCTTACATTGGTATTCTTGCGGATTGTCCTGATGAGTGCAAGACAAAAAGTTTTGACAAAATGTCTCTATTTTTAGCAATACTCAAATAGAGAAGTGTGATGATACAATTTTTATGTTGTTAATCATGTCAGCTGCTAATTATTTAGAAGATGGAAACTATCGGGCTGATTCCACAGTCTTGAGCTTTCAGCAAAGAAGAAGGCAAACCATGCTGGTATGTAGTGTAGGAGGTAAGGAGGAGTGGCTCTGATTCTCTGACCTTGGTCCCTATGAACATGTCTCCTCACAGGCAGGGCTAGGTTGCAGACTCACTTTTATATCACTATAGAAAAGTATTGGCTGCAGCACAATCATTTGCAGACAACTGCTACGACAATTCTTAAGTGCAGTGTTGGAACAGGCTACTGTTCGGAACTGGGCCTGGCTCAGAACTCCCTCCAAACCACAGTCAGGGTTTTTCAAAATTTAATTAATTTTAACATGTATTTGGAGAATTGATTTATAGTAGACATATCACTCACTGTATGAAATATTTGAAAAGAAACATTAGTAATTGGTTCTAAGCATATAAGTCAGACTCGCCTTTCTCTGATCGCAAGCATTTATAATTTGTGACATTTTTTTATCAAAGGGATTCCTGACAACACAGCTCCCCACTGACGTCATCAGGCTGCGCTGCGGTGCGCACATGCGCAGACGGTCTCCTGCTCTCTGCGCATGCGCTGAATTCCGGCTCGCCAGGACTGGTTAGCGCATGCGCCGATGACATCGCGTGACGTAAACTTCCTCGGGCAACGCGCCTGGTCGGCCTCTGCGCATGCGCTTTATGCAACGCCAACGGGTATTCACGCATGCGACAAAGCTTCGGCACAAATTTCTGAAAGTGGAAGGAGGAGCGGTTTCGTCGGGCATTTTCTCGCATTTTATCACAATTATTTAGTCGTTTTGGAGATTTCAGTCTGCTTCATTTTTATTAGACAGAGGAGATTGCTCCAAGGTAAGTTGCTCTGCTGTTGTAATTTGCTCTGAAAACATTTCCATTGTCTGGGGCACTGCATGTGCTCCAGACCACTGCACTGCACTAAAATCCTTTCCATTGTCTGGGACTGTGTGCAGGCAGTACATGTGCTCCAGTCTCTGTTATAAGTTGCTCTGAAAACATTTCCATTGTTTGGGGCTGTGTGCAGGCAGTACATGCGCTGCAGTCCAGTGAACAGCTTTCCATCTAAACGGTCACTTTCGTTTTTGTAACGTTTCAATGGAGTGCCTTCTGTATTTCTTATCTCATCTCATGTTTCCCGTGTGGTCCCTTAATAGCCTTCCTGAACTGCAAACGTCGATGATGGCAACTTCAGTAGATTCCACAGAGCAGTTCCTTACCATCTTCACAACCCAGGAGTTCGAGAGTTATGAGGACTTCAGCAGTAAACTTGAGATGTTTCAACAGGTAGCATGGTCTGCAGGGAAGCAACATCCTCTATATTGCCTTCATGACACCAGCCATGAAGGCCCACATGCAGGCCTTTCCTGAACTGCTGTTCATGGACGGAACGTACAAAATGAACAAATGCGGCTACCCTCTGTACCAGGTGATGGTGCAGGACAATGTTGGTAGGGGCAGGGCTGTGTTCTATGCCATGGTGAGGAATGAGACGGCTCAGATGCTGGACGAGATTGTGGGTGTTTTTGTCGATTTCATGGGATCCAGCGCCAGCCGCGTGAGATCAGCCATTGTGGATAAAGACATCAATGAGATCAATGCGATCAGAAAGCATCTCCCAGCTGCAACTGTTCTCCTCTGTCAGTTCCATGTGATGCAGAGCATGAGGAGGAAGATCAGCAGCTACCCCATTGAATGGTGAACTGAGGGATCAGTTCTTTATGATCTGCAAGGAAATGGTTCATGCACCTTTGGAGGAGAAGATCACAAGTTGTGTAGAAAGTATTGGACATCTCTACCCACCCCTGCAGGACTACCTGCTTACAAACTGGATTCCACAAAAGGAGATGTGGGCATCATGTTCACGCGGTAAAGTCCGAACGTTTAGGAACAACACCAACAATTGCATTGAGTCAGAGAATGGCAAGATAAAGCACCTGCTCCACTCCTCCTCATCCATGAAGGAATGCATCTCAGCGCTGATCTTCCACAATAGTGTCCTGGATCGGGAGCGCTCCTATTACACATTCCTGCAGGGACACACTGCCACCTGTTCCTGCACCCATCAGAGCAGTGCACATGGACACACAGCCACCTGTTCCCTCCTTGAAACAACCATGCAGAGCCTTGTGAGACTCCACAATTGCCAGCTGCTGCCTGTCAAGCAGAGAGGGCGTCCAAAGCGGTCAAGCACTTGGGGAACATTCAGCAAGAAGAGACTGAGCACTAAAAGAAACAAGCATGCCGTGTCCAGTGGTAGCACGAATGTTAATGCTCTTGCTGCGTACACAACTGGTGAGGTGGGAGTGCAGCCACACCGTTCTCCATCCTCAATGTTGCTTTAAGGCAAAAGTAGGTAAGAGTGAAAGAAATGGAAGGTGATGCTGATAGTAGTAGGCAGGATTAAATGGGAGTGTATGGGAAGGCGCAGGAGTAGCATAACCACTAGCAGGGAACAGCTGGGCTAAATGGCCTGCTTTATGTTCATAGTCCAAAAGAAATGTGCTTCTTTTTCCAGCACCCTCACATCATTCATGTTTTCCCTGAGAGCAGCATTGAACCATCACGAGATAGGGGCAGTTACATCATCCTGACTCCTACAGCTGAGGTGGGTACTAAGTGATTCATTGGTGGTGTTATCAGTACATGCCTATACTGCAGAACATAAAGCATGCTCAACGGTAATTTCATTGGAGGGAGGGAAGCTCTGACACTCATGTTCTTTCCTTATTTCTTTTCATGTAAAACGTGCCCTTGAGAAAACAATCCTTGAGACGTAAGGACGGCATTCAAGCAAAGGAGGCAGTGCAGGAGAAGACGCAAGGATGTGCTGATTCCTGCATCTGAGGTGGCTAATAAGTGCTTCATTGGCGACGTTATCAATTGGTGCCTTCACTGCAGAACTTAAAAAGGTGTGCACAACAGTAATTTCAGTGGATGGAGGGAGGCAAGCTCTGACACTGATTTGCTTTATTTCTTTTCATGTAAAACATGCCGTTGAGAAAACAATCCTTGAGACTTAAGGTCAGCATTCAAGCAACGAAGGCAACTGGATCATGCTGCGGAGCTTGTCACGATGTGGAAATGAACATTGCATTTATGGATGAAGTGGAAGTGCACATTGGGATGCGCTTGGGGAACATTCACCGAGAATAGACTGAGCTCAGACTCTTGTGACTTTGCCTTCTTCACATGGACAATACAGTAGTGGAATAGAGAGCCAAGCGTTCATTCACCACAAGGCTCTCCAGGAACAATCTCTTTAGCTGTGCATAGCAGAGACTCGGCCTGCCTGTCTCACGGGAATGCTGGCGACACAACACTCATGTATCCATGCACAGCAGATCTTGATAAATGAACTTAATAAAACTTCTCAATAATTAAACCCAGAATTGTTGAGGTTTTGTTTTGGATGTTATTTCCCGGACTTTGCAACTGCACTTCAGATATTCAACTGTGGTGGAGGGGTGGAGGTAGGGGGGTGGAGGTAGGGGGGTAGGGGGAGGGGTGGAGGTAGGGGGGTAGAGGGAGGGGTGGAGGTAGGGGGGTAGAGGGAGAGGTGGGTGGAGGGGGAGGGAGGGGTGGGTGAAGAGGGGGAGGGAGGGAGGGGTGGGTGAAGAGGGAGAGGGAGGGGTGGGTAAAGAGGGAGTATACAAAAGGCAGGGACCAGACAGTTGCAATGCCTGAAGTACTGTTGAGAAGTAGGGGAGAAAGCAACTGGATTGGGGATCTGTAGCTGGAGGGAACGGCTGGATGGAGAGGGCCGGAAGTGAGAGGCCGTAGAGAGCCGGGGGGAGTGAGCAGCCGAAGACCTTGGTGTCGCCGGGTGCGGGGACCGGCCGGTAAGTCTTTTGCTGTTGCGTTTATGGCGCATGTGCAGAAAAACGCACTCCTCCTCCGCTCCGCTGCCACTCTCCCCCCCCCACCGCCCCGCTCTCCCCCCTCCCTCCCCCCCCTCGCTTCACCCCCTCTCCCCCCCTCTCTCCCCGCTCTGCTCTCCCCCCCTCTCTCCCCGCTCTGCTCTCCCCCCCCGCTCTGCTCCCCCCCCCCGCTCTGCTCTCCCCCCCCCGCTCTGCTCCCCCCCCCGCTCTGCTCCCCCCCCCCACTCTGCTCTCCCCCCTCACCCCGCTCTGCTCTCTTCCCCCCCCCCCAGCGCTTTGCTCTCCCCAGCCCGCGCTGCTCTCTCTGGCCCGCTCCGCTCTCACTCCAGTCATTGTATGCTGCCACGTGTTTGTTAGGTTGCCTCTGTGTGATTCTTTGAGCAGCGCCATCTTTAGTCCTGGCAGCTGCTACAGTCGCAAGCTGTGACGTTTTAGTGGCACATGCTATATTTGCGCATGTGCCACAACAGCGCCACCTACCGATAGCGTTGTCAACAAATGCAGTCTTTTTTTATACCTGCAGCAGTCTCACAAGCTAATTTGGTATCTTACTTCCAGTCTTACTACTCTACCTGTAAAGGCACCTTTCTACATCTGCGAGTCAAAGATACTTACAAAACATGGAAAATATAAGTAAACATCCCATGAATGAATTTTTAAAAACTAACTGCTACTTTCACAACGCCAAGGAGAGACATTACTACAGGCTATTATTGCTACTAATACTAATTGCTATTGCTGATCAACCTGAGGAGTGCAGAGCCCTCTATTTTTATATCTCAATTCAAAGAGAGGTCTCCTGACATTCAATTAACTGATCTGGAAGATGTCCAGGTCAGAAGGTCTCACCACTACTCTTCCGCCATTCAAACTTAACAAATGTGAACTCATCTGACACTTACTGAGACACTAAGGCATGTCTTTTCCTCCAGCAAAACCATTTTATGACCTGTCCGATCTATCTTACATTTCTCCAGAGTTTTTTTCCATACAAGTGAGGAAGAGTGGCATATTTATGTTTCCTTAGATGTTCCTCTCGAGGCTTGGGCTAGGGATAATTGTGTCTCATGCTAGTGCAAAATGTCTGCGGTATAAACATGGTCCTTTCTGAGGTCATTCTTTGGACATTTTATGGCTTTATTTGCTTTATGGCTGTTAGCTTTGGACTTTATGGCCATATTATCTGGGAAACGCCATGACCAAACACCTTGAATCTGCTTAATTTGTGCTAGCTGGAAGTATTTTTCAGCATTCAGTTCAAAAGCTAAACTTCGTGGTCAGATTTGAAGCTGAAACTCCATTTTAGACACGTTTTAGGGCATTTTGCCTACAATATCATTTCTTCCAGTTTCACTTAAATGCTCTTGTTTAACAACAACCAGTCTAAAAGATGTATGTCAACAGGATGTTGGATTTTGCACACCCCATTGTTTATGGCCACTTTGAAATTTCAAACTGAATGCTGCATTAGAATATTGTCCATTTGCAGTATGGGTGCAAGTACAGTGACAGCTTTTAAAAACATCTCTTTGCTTTCTCTCAGTAGCTAAAACAGAAAGAGAGTGAAGTGTGCTCTGACTATAATGATACTAGCCATATATAACAAGGTGCAGCAGGTCTGGAAAAGCCAAACAAAGAGTAGGTGGGCTGCATGGGTCCTGGGTAGTAAGATGGGGTGCAAGTTTCTAAGATGCTTTTGGAACTTTTTTTTTGCAGACGAGAGCTAAATATATTGCAGCGTGAACATGAAAATCTAGCAACAAACATAGCCCTTGTCACAGCTCCGCAGAATGTACAGAAGGATGTTAATAATTCAACACAGATAAAGATGTTGAAGCAAAGCAAAGAGGAGTATGACTGCCTTGCCGAGCAGGAAAAGAATCTGATTGCTAAGCTTGATGCTCAGGTTTGTTTCAAGATTTTAGAATGTCCTACATGAAATAAAAATATGAAAATTTGAATCAAAGCATTGGATCAACCATCTAACGGGTGAAACAAAATTGATAGAATGGACATTAAAACATTGCTGGAAATCTGAAATAGAAACAGAAAATGTTGGAAGTGCATAGCAGTATCTGAAGGAGAGAACAGATGAACATTTCAGGTGGGACCATTCTTAAGAACTCGTGAAGTTTCTGATAAAGGGTCCCACTCACAACATGAATTTAGAGTCATAGAGTTATACAGCACAGAAACAGGTCCTTCGGCCCATCGTGTCTGTGTGGGCCATCAAGCACCTATCTCTTCTAATCCCATTTTCCAGCACTTGGCCCGTAGCCATGTATGCTATTGCGTTTCAAGTGCTCATCTAAATACTTCTTAAATGTTGTGAGGGTTCCCGCCTCTACCACCCCTTCAGGCAGTGTGTTCCAGATTCCAACCACCCTCTGGGTGAAAATTTTTTTCCTCAAGTCCCCTCTAAACCTCCTGCCCCTTACCTTAAATCTATGCCCCTGGTTATTGACCCCACCGCTAAGGGAAAAAGTTTCTTCCTATCTATCCTATCAATGTCCCTCATAATTTTGTATACCTCAATCAGGTCCCCCCTCAGCCTTCTCTGCTCTAAGGAAAACAACCCTCGCCTATCCAGTCTCTCTTCATAACTGAAATGCTCCAGCCCAGACACCATCCTGGTGAATCTACTCTGCACCCTCTCCAGTGCAATCGCATCCTTCCTATAGTGTGGTGACCAGAACTGTACACAGTGCTCCAGCTGTGGCCTAACTAGCATTTTATACAGCTAAATTTAGTTTTCCCTTTCAGATGCTGAGCAACCTAGTGAAAGGATGCCCCTTGTTGTGTGTAACTAAATCTTAATTATCTTCTTTATAAATGGAGGACAATTTTGTTATAAGTAAAGGAAAAACTCTATCCTCTTGTTGTGTACTGCTAACATTTTCCACTTAAAAAAATTTAAATTGTTTCAAGAGACATTCGTTTCCAGATCCGGCTGAGTTTTCAGTTTCAGTCAGGCCACTACATTAAAGAGAAATAGGATAGGGAAATTTTGTGATCCATTATTACAAAATAACATATGATCTAGATTTTTTACTAATTGACTATGAATGGGCAGACAATCTAGCCTGGAATTGTTCACTGTCTGTTAGCACCTAATACAAATTGGTATTTGGAGATGGATTAATTTAGGAAAACTACAGGAATCATTGCACTTAGTATTAGCACAAATAATATTTCCATAATGAAATGATTGGTTTATGAGAAGTACTTTCTTTTAGGAAGCTTGCTTTTAGGCCACCGATAGTGTCTGTCTGGAATGTGCAGTAGTAGATTGGGGTAACTGCGTCTTCCAGGTCCCATCCGCTCCCTTGGGTTCCTCTACTCAGTTTCTCCTAGTTGTATGGTTGCTATTGGGAATTTCATACCACCCACAGCCTTAGTCTAAAATTACAAATAAATTAGTGCATTTTTGTTGGTTTTGCTTTTATTTTTAAAAGGGGTAGCGATCAACAGAAAGCTTGTTCCTTTATTTCCTTCTCTGTTGGGCCACACATGTCCTAAAGTCTAGATGCAAGGCAGCAGATTGCTTCTAATCTCTTCTTGTGCTGCTCTGGAAGCATTTCTTGAAAGTACTATGTTCTCTCCCCCTGTGAGAAAGTGTCTGGACATTGCTTAATGCCTCACAATAGTAGCACAGCTGTAGTTAGGACCTCACAGGAAAGGTGGTCACATCTGTGTTCCACCATTCAAATGCACTACACCATTGTGCATTTAGGTGACTTCTATTCTTATTTTAATGAACTGACATATGTCTGTATGCTGAATTTCATTCACTGATCTTATCAGAGTATTGTCTCTCACATTGAGTGATGTGAAAGCAATTGCTTGATTTGCCATCCTTATATGTGTGTCTTCTGTAAAAAAATGTTGCTGCCATTTAACTAATACATTGACACGTAAGAGACTCATAAATGCTTAAAAGCAATTGCACATCAGATACCTTTATTGTACAGATAAGAGACCAAGAAGATAAAATTAATAAGCAAAAGATGTCTATCGGAGGACTGAGGAATGTTCACCAACGACGCAGACATTTGCAAAAACAAATACAAACTTTGGAGAATCAACTGAACTTGGTGAGTTGATGTATATGAATAGAGTAATGAATAAAGTTATAGAGTCATAGAGATATACAATACAGAAACAAGCCCTTCGGCCCACCGTGTCCATGTGGGCCATCAAGCCTATCTATTCTAATCCCATTTTCCAGCACTTGGCACGTAGTGTTGTATGCTATGGCATTCGAGTGCTCATCTAGATACTTCTTAAATGTTGTGAGGGTTCCTGCCTCTACCATCCCTTCAGGCAGTGTGTTCCAGATTCCACATTCCTCAAATCCCCTCTAAACCTCCTGCCCCTAACCTTAAATCTATGCCCCCTGGTTATTGACACCTCCACTAAGGGAAAAAGTTTCTTCTTATCTACCTGATCTATGCCCCTCATAATTTTGTATACCTCAATCAGGTCCCCCCTCAGCCTTCTCTGCTCTAATGAAAACAACCCTAGCCTATCCAGTCTCTCTTCATTGCTGAAATGCTCCAGCTCAGGCAACATCCTGGTGAATCTCCTCTGCACCCTCTCCAGTGCAATCACATCCTATAGTGTGGCGACCACAGTACTCCAGCTGTGGCCTAACTAGTGTTTTATATAGCTCCATCATAACCTCCCTGCTTTTATATTCAATCCGGTTTTTGAAACATAAGAACTAGGAGCAGGAGTAGGTAATTCAGCCCCTCAAGCCTGCTCCGCCATTCAATACGATCATGGCTGATCTCATCTTGGCCTCAACTCCACTTTCCTGCCCGTTCTCCATAACCGTATTAACCATTTTAATGTGTATAGATATCAAAGGTTTTGGTTACCAGCAACCCGAGCAATTCACTTTCATTTTGTCCTGACACATATCAAAATGTCAAATGGTGTATGTGATGAAGATTAGATTTGATATCAGTACTATCTTGTTTTTCTGGTACAATTTTCAGAAGAATCAAGTTGGACCAATAGTCAAGTGAAAGTGTCTCTTTGCTGAGCTTCCAGATGTGCTAATTGTTGGTAGTAGCTCTTGAGAAGCTTTCTAGATCATTCTGGCACTTTGCATAAAATGGAGATACTCTGGTGTGATCCAGATTGTATATTCAATATAAGGTGGAGGGGAGGGATTAGGTGGGGGCAGTAACTGGCAGGCATATAGGTAGGTGAGAGTGAATCCAATGTTGGGCACAAAATGAAGTCTACAGGCAAGTTATAGAGTGCTGTAGCCTCTGGTACTCTGATATCCACTGAAGTTAAAATGCTGGTGCATGATGCAAATGGAAGCAGACTTGCCTTGATTGACATTCCAGACAAAATCCCCAGGGGACAGAGGTGCAGCCAGAGTGCATGATGACCTGCAGTACCTAGAAACAGATATGAGAATAGGTGGCCCACTTTAAGGATGCTGGAAAGGTCTGATGAACTAAAAATACCAGGTATTTGACTCAAATGTAGCCTGTCCACATTTACAACTTGTTCATGCCAAGTTTTCATACAACCCTATAGTTTTTTCATTGCATGATTCATACCACAGCCAGGCACATAGTTCAGATGCAACATACAATGAAGAATTGCCACCCTCTCGTGTTTGCAAGGGCTTCAGGTAAGACAGTCAGTTAGTACTTCAGGAAATGTCACAGTGTGATGACATTGGATACACATGCTATGGTGTTCACTGGGAAAAGAGATAAAAGTGCTGTCTGTACTGACCAAGGTGTCAGTCACCATTTTAATGCAATGTGGACAGCCCTGTATCTTTTAGTGTGGTACTAACTGGAACTGAGCCAGAGGCTTAACAATTGAGCATACTGGTGCTGTTGCACATTTTCTGCAATACATTTGCTAGAAAATGGTCTGCAAGATAGACTGGGACCTGCTGAGTTTAGGGTGCATTTTGTGCCACCTCTACCTTGAAATTAAGATGCTTTTCAAACAAACTTGCCTTGAGGAGTGAGCAGAAATTGCTGCCTACAGTTCAAATATATATCAATAAAAAAGTTCAGAAACATGGAAAAAATGTGTAACAATTTTTTTTGCACTTAATAGCTGGTGTAAACGTGACAAAAGCCCCTGCCAAAGGCTATTTAAGAGTTTCTGTGACTGTGGAGATGGTCAATACCTGGCACTTAAGCGGCAAGTAACATTCACACCACACATCAGCCCAGGCCTGAATGTTGTCCAGGTCTTACAGCATGCAGACATGGACTGCTTCAGTATCTGAGGAGTTGTGAATGATGCTGAACATGGTGCAATCATCAGCAAACATCCCCACTTATGTTGGAGAGAAAGTGATTGATGAAGCAGCTGAACATGGTTGGGCCTAGGACATTACACTAAGGAACTCCTGCAATTATGTCCTGAGGCTGAGATGATTGGCCTCTAAAAACCACAACCATCTTCCCTTGTGATCATTATGAACTCCAACCAGTGGAGAGTTTTCCCCTGATACCCATTGACTTCAATTTTGCTAAGGCTCCTTGACGCCACATTCGGTCAAATGTTGCCTTGATGTCAAGAGCAGTCACTCTTACCTCACCTCTGGAATTTAGCTCTTTTGCCCATGTTTGGACCAAGGCTGTAATGAAGTCTGGAGGTGCTGATGGAACCCAAACTGAGCATCAGTGAGCAGGTTATCGCTGAGTAAGTGCTACTTGATACCATTATCAACGACACCTTCCATCATTTTGTTAATGACTGAGAGTAGACTGATGGAGCAGTAATTGGCCGGAATGGATTTGTCTTGCTTTTTGTGGACAGGACATACTTGGGCAATTTTCCACATTGTCAGGTAGATGCCAGTGTTGTAGCTGTACTGGAACAGCTTGGCTAGATGGACGGCTGGTTCTGGAGCATAGGTCTTTAGTGCTACAGCCAGGATATTGACGGGGCCCATAGCCCATGCTGTATCCAGTGGAGTGAATCAAATTGGCTGAAGACTGGCATCTGTGATACTGGGGATCATCCCCTCAGCACTTCTGGCTGAAGGTGTTTGCAAATGCTTTCAGACTTGTCTTTTGCACAGATATGCTGAGCTCTACCATCATTGAGGATGGACATGTGGAGCCTCCTCCTCTGGTTATTTGTTTAATTGTCCACTATCATTCGTGACAGGATGTGGCAAGACCTGATCTGTTGGTTGTGGGATCGCTTAGCTCTGTCTATTGCATGCTGCTTCTTCTGTTTAGCATGCATGCAGTCCTGTGTTGTAGATTGGCACCTCATATTTAGGTCTGCTTGGTACTACTCTCCTATATTCCTCATTGAACCAAGGTTGGTCCCCTGGCTTGACGGTAATGATGGAGTGAAGTAAATGCCAGGCCATGAGGTTACAGATTGTGGTTGAATACAATTCTTCTGCTGTTAATGGCCCACAGTGCCTCATGGATGCCCAATTTTGAGCTGTTAGATCTGTTCTGAATCTATCCCATTTAGTACAATGCTAGTGCAACATAACATGATGGAACATGTCCTCAGTGTGAAGACAAGACTTCATCTCCACAAGGACTGTGCAGTGGTCGCTCCTATCAATACTATCATGGCATCTGCGACATGTAGATTGGTGAGGACGAGGTCAAGTAGGTTTTTCCCTCTTGTTGGTTCTCTCACCACATGCCGCAGGCCCAGTCTGGCAGATGTGTCCTTCAGCACTTGCCAGTATTAGTGCTATGGAGCCATTCTTGGTGATGGACATGAAGTCCCCAACCCAGAATAGATTCTGTGCTGTTGCTACCTTCAGTACTTCTTCTAAGCGGTGTTCAACATGGAGGAGCATTGATTCATCAGCTGAGGGAGGGCAGTAGGTGGTATTCAGCAGGAGGTTTTCTTGCCCGTGTTTGACCTGATGTCATGAGTCTCCTAGGGCCACTCCTTCCTGACTGTATACCATTGTGTTGCCACCTCTGGTGGGTCTTTCCTGATGGTGGGTCAGGACATACCCAGCGATGGTGATGGAGGAGTCTGGGATATTGGCTGGAGGGTATGATTCTGTGGGTATGACTATGTCTGCTGTTGCTTGACTAGTCTGTGGGACAGCTGTCCCAATTTTGGCATGTCCCCAGATGTTAGTGAGGAAGACTTTGCAGGGCCGATTAGGCAGGGTGTGCCTATGTTGTTCCCACTGCCTAGGTCAGCGGCGTGTAGCCTGTTCTTCTTTAACTTTTCCGTGGCGCTTTGATACAACTGAATGGCTTGCTAGGCCATTTCAGAGGGCAGTTGGGAGTCAACCACATTGCTGTGGGTCTGGAGTGACATGTAGGCCAGACCAGATCAGGATGGCAGATTTCCTTCCCTGAAGGGCATTAGTGAACCAGGTGGGTTTTTATGACAGTCCGGTAGTTTCACGATCATTATTACTGATACTAGCTTTTTATTTCAGATTTATAAATTAATTGAATTTAAATTTCCCCAGCAGCTGTGGGGGATTTGAATTCATGTCCCCAGAGCATTTGTTCAGTCCTCTGCATCATTAGTCCAGTTACATTTCCAATATGCTACTGTCCCCTTGATTATAAAACCATTGATTCTGTGTTGTTGTCCAATTCCTTACCTAGAAAAATGTTTTTTTTTTGGCAACAAAAACCATGAATTAGAATTTACTGAAATAGTTTTTGCCTGCTAAGGAATTGGATTGTCCTCATTAGGCATCTTTACTTATAAGAGGTAATTTGGCACGATGTGGAGTCTTACTGGATGAAAGCACAGGTTCCTGCCCTGTCTAGTTTTTAGGTGCAATGCAGGTCAATACAATGGGCAGACTTTTCCTGGCCCCGGGGTGGCAGTCTTGGAAGCAGGGGTGCTGGGAAAATAGCAGGGTAGGACCAATACTTCCTCATCTACATACTGCTCCATAACATCATTCACAGACATGAGACTAGTCTCCATGTGGAGACCCAGCTCCACCCCTCCATTAACCCTCTATCCTATTCAACTGCCTGAGTCAAAGTATCTTCCAAATGAAGTGAAGTGAAAAGCATTTTCAGCTCCTGTCACAAACTCTGTTCATTTGCCACTGATTTTACTCCTTTCCCTAGCCACTCGCTGCAGCTGAAACATTCTTGGTGAAATCATGACAGGTCCTCTTCAATAGAGAGCTGAGTTTCAAACTTCAACTTCTATTCATCTTCAAGATGTCTTACCTTTACCTGCATAAACATCACCTACATTCACTCTCATCTCATTGTAATTACTGTCAAAATGCTTATCCATGCTTTAGTTTTAATTTATCAATGTCCTCTTTTCCTGCCTAAGGTCCTGCACCATCCAAAAACTCTAATATGTTTAAAACTTGCTCATATCCTGTCCCACCTAAGTTGTGCTCACCCATCACTTGTCCTCACTGCCCAACCTTGGTTTCCTGTCCCTCAGCATATTAAAGTCCTCATCCTCATCTCCAATCCTCTCCCATTCAGACCACATCCTAATTTTAGAAGTTTCTACAGCCTTTTGTTCTCTCACACCATTTAGTCCTCCAACTCGGGATTTTTTATGTACCCCTCACCCTTTTGCCCCACCATTCATGGAAGAACCTTCAGTGGCCTTGGCCTAACTACTTAGAATTTCTTCTCTAAAGCCTCTCCACTTCTCTTAAAAATCTCTCAAAACCACCTTTTTGACAAAATGTTCAGTCAAGTCTCCTCCTGCAGCTCGGCACCAATTTGAAAAAGAAAAATGCACTCTGTACAGTGCCTTGGAATTTCCTTTTACATTAAATTCACTCTGTAAATGGAAGCTTCGTTGTCATTGTGTTAGTACTGTACCTCTGACTCATGTTCCACCCTACTGAAGCTCCACACGCAGAACAGAACCTCACAAAATTACGCTTATAGGTTACAGTACATATAAACATAGAACGAGGAAAGGCCATTGGTCCCATACTTTGATAAACATTAACCAGTTCAAATGTGATTTGCTAGAACTGAATTGTTGTTAAATGATATAAAAGTGTTCAAAAATGTAATGCTGCAAGGAATAATCATAAAAATGCAGTGTCAAACTTTTGCCTTGTACAAATCAAATGAGCCTATTGCAATTACCATTTCAGAAAATGTTTTATTTTTCTTGCTTTAAACTTTGCACTCTTTTTCAGTCAACTATAAAGTTTAATACAATTCTGACTGAAAATCGGAAGCTTCGTGAGGAAATCAATAGTCTGAGAATTAATAAAGACATTTATACAAAACTCTACAATAAGCTCAGTACGAAACTACAAGAACAAAAGAAAATAATGAAAGAAATTGTTGAGGAATCTGTGCAAGCTTATGACCAAAGGTGAGCACTGATTTAACCAATACTACATTACAAAGCAAGTGAAATTTTAGACTTTTGTTTTAAATTGGCATGCTGAATTTTGTGAAACTGCATGGATTTTTAAATGAAGGGTCATTGACCTGAAACGTTAACTCTGCTTCTCTCTCCACAGATGCTGCCAGACCTGCTGAGTATGTCCAGCATTTCTTGTTTTTATTTCAGATTTCCAGCATCTGCAGTATTTTGCTTTTATTATATTGGATTTTTAAATAACTGTTTCAGTCATAGAAAACTAAAGTGTTATTCACTCTTTCAAGTGTCAATGCAAAGGTTTTCACAGCTGGTTCAACGCTGGAATGACAAATTTGGCAAATGGTGACAGGCTGAATAATGTTTGCATTATATTCAACTTCTGGCTTGGCAGTATTTTCAGACAGTAAAGCAGTTCACAAGATGAAAATTCATAAATAGAAACTGATTGTTCATCAACAGTGATAAAATGATAAATAGAAAAGACATCCAGAATATTATTTAGAAGGAACTGGCCTGACACAAACATTTTGCTATCTCTTTTTGTTTTGGTTTGTGTCAAGGCTAAAGCTCTTGATTATTGAAGCCGTTGCATTACCAACATTCAAGTTATAATGTTCTTTTCAAACTGAAGCGGTTTAAAAGTTACCCCTACTTCTGGGTTTTCAGTTCTTTAGGAATTATGAATCTCTTCTCCCTAGCTTTGTCTGATAATTTAAAAGCACATTTAATTAATATTCATCAACCTCTCTCATTAGTGAAGAGCACTGAATATAATTATCTTCCCCCTCCAATTTTCTCCTCTCATCTGAAGACGCTGACTCACACTGGAATGTAGCTTTGCAGGCACAGACTGTCTGCTTATACATTGCCCAAGCAACCATTTGTCATGTCCCAGCCTGTATTAGGTATGGATATATATTTTGACAATGGTGGGAGTGGGGTCACTCCACAGCTTGATTCTGTCCTTAGTTGATATTTACATAACTGATTTCTAGCCTCTTTTTAATCACTTGATAGTGTGCCCTGAAGCCAATTATGGGACTCGTATCATTGCTCAGCTGGGATCAACTAACCGAATACAGATCTGGGGCATCTCTGGTTTGTGAAACTCAGTTGCATACCAGGCTTTGCATTTCTAATAAACCAGTTTGGAGAGCCTGATTTTTTTTTAAGAACCAGTAGTACATGCAGTTGATGATTCCTGTTCTGAGTTGTCTCTTCTTTGGCCTCCTTATCTCGAGAGACAATGGGTAAGAGCCTGGAGGTGGTCAGTGGTGTGTGGAGCAGCGCCTGGAGTGGCTATAAAGGCCAATTCTAGAGTGACAGGCTCTTCCACAGGTGCTGCAGAAAAATGTGTTTGTCGGGGCTGTTACACAGTTGGCTCTCCCCTTGCGCTTCTGTCTTTTTTCCTGCCAACTGCTAAGTCTTTTCGACTCGCCACACTTTAGCCCCGCCTTTATGGCTGCCCACCAGCTCTGGCGAACGCTGGCAACTGACTCCCACGACTTGTGATCAATGTCACAGGACTTCATGTCGCGTTTGCAGACGTCTTTAAAGCGGAGACATGGACGGTCCGGTGGGTCTGATACCAATGGCGAGCTCGCTGTACAATGTGTCTTTGGGGATCCTGCCGTCTTCCATGCGGCTCACATGGCCAAGCCATCTCAAGCGCCACTGACTCAGTAGTGTGTATAAGCTGGGGATGTTTGCCGTCTCGAGGACTTCTGTGTTGGAGATACGGTCCTGCCACCTGATGCCAAGTATTCTCCGGAGGCAGCGAAGATGGAATGAATTGAGACGTTGCTCTTGGCTGACTTACGTTGTCCAGGCCTCGCTGCCATAGAGCAAGGTACTGAGGACACAGGCTTGATACACTTGGATTTTTGTGTTCCGTGTCAGTGCGCCATTTCCCCACACTCTCTTGGCCTGTCTGGACATAGCAGTGGTAGCCTTTCCCATGCGCTTGTTGATTTCTGCATCTAGGGACAGGTTACTGGTTGTACTGTTTGAGAAAAGTGATGGATGGTGACAATGTGATTCCACACAGGAAGGAAATCTCAGAGTTTATTTATTCAGATTGCTCTTCTGCCTACCTGATGACTAGCACAGGCAGAGGCCTGGGACCAGATTGCATTGTCACTCTTTCAATTTAGAATTGCTGAGGAACCTTAAAAAAGGTTTTCTCTTGTATGTAAAAAGCTTTTGCCTTATTTTTTGAAGACAGCAAATTCAGGGACCTCTGCATTTGAAGGACATAGAACATAGAACAGTACAGCACAGTACAGGCCCGTCGGCCCACGATGTTGTGCCGAACCTTTAACCTACTCTAAGATCAAACTAACTACCTACCCTTCATTCTACTATCATCCATGTACCCATCCAAGAGTCGCTTAAATGCCCCTAATGTATCTGCTTCTACTACCACCGCTGGCAGCGCATTCCATGCACCCACCACTCTCTGTGTAAAGAACCTACCTCTGACATCTCCCCGAAACCTTCCTCCAATCACCTTAAAATTATGCCCCCTGGTGATATCCCTTTCCAACCTGGGAAAAAGTCTCTGGCTATCCACTCTATCTATGCCTCTCATCATCTTGTACCCCTCTATCAAGTCACCTCTCATCCTTCTTCGCTCCAATGAGAAAAGCCCTAGCTCCCTCAATCTTTCTTCGTAGGACATGCCCTCCAGTCCAGGCAGCATCCTGGTAAATCTCCTCTGCATCCTCTCTAAAGCTTCCACATCCTTCCTATAATGAGGCGACCAGAACTGAACACAATATTCCAAGTATGGTCGAACCAGGGCCTTATCGAGCTGCAGCATAACCTCGCGGCTCTTAAACTCAATCCTCCTGTTAATGAAAGCCAACACACCATATGCCTTCTTAACAACCCTATCAACTTGGGTGGCAACTTTGAGCGATCTATGGACATGGTCCCCAAGATCCCTCTGTTCCTCCACACTACCAAGAATCCTGTCTTTAAGCCTGTATTCCGCATTCAAATTCGACCTTCCAAAATGAATCACTTCACACTTTTCCAGGTTGAACTCCATCTGCCACTTCTCAGCCCAGCTCTGCATCCTGTCAATGTCCCGTTGTAACCTACAACAGCCTTCCACACTATCCACAACTCCAGCAACCTTTGTGTCATTGGCAAACTTGCTAACCCAGCCTTCCACTTCCTCATCCAAGTCATTTATAAAAATCACAAAGAGCAGAGGTCCCAGAACAGATCCTTGTGGAACACCACTGGTCACCGAGCTCCATGCTGAATACTTTCCATCTACTACCACCCTCTGACTTCTATGGGCCAGCCAATTTTGTATCCAGACAGCCAACTTTCCCTGAATCCCATGCCTCCTTACTTTCTGAATGAGCCTACCATGGGGAACCTTATCAAACGCCTTGCTAAAATCCATATACACCACATCCACTGCTCTTCCTTCATCAATGTGTTTTGTCACATCTTCAAAGAATTCAATAAGGCTCGTGAGGCATGACCCGCCCCTTACAAAGCCATGCTGACTGTCTCTAATCAAACCATGCTTTTCCAAATAATCATAAATCCTGTCTCTCAGAATCCTCTCCAATAATTTGCCCACTACCGACGTAAGACTGACTGGTCTATAATTCCCAGGGTTATCCCTATTCCCTTTCTTGAGCAAGGGAACAACATTTGCCACCCTCCAATCATCCGGTACTACTCCAGTGGACAGTGAAGACACAAAGATCATCGCCAAAGGCGCAGCAATCTCTTCCCTCGCTTCCCGTAATATCCTTGGGTATATCCCGTCTGGCCCCGGGGACTTATCTGTCCTCATATTTATTCAAAATTTCCAGCACATCCTCCCTCTTAACCTCAACCTGTTCGAGCATATCAGCCTGTTCCACTAAAATAAAAGTAAAATACTGCGGATGCTGGAAATCTGAAATAAAAACAAGAAATGCTGGAATCACTCAGCAGGTCTGGCAGCATCTGTGAAAAGAGAAGCAGAGTTAACGTTTCGGGTCAGTGACCCTTCTTCGGAACTGACAAATATTAGAAAAGTCACAGATTATAAGCAAGTGAGGTGGGGGTGGGGCAAGAGATAACAAAGGAGGTCTAGATTGGACCAGGCCACGCAGCTGACCAAAAGGTCACGGAGCAAAGGCAAACCGTATGTTAATGGTGTGTTGAAAGACAAAGCATTAGTACAGATTAGGTGTTAATACACTGAATATTGAACAGCAGCAAGTGCAAACCTGAAAAAAAACAGTGGGTAAGCAAACTGAACAAACTAAGATGAAATGAAATAAATGCAAAAAAAAATTGTAAAAAATGTAAAAAAGAATGTTAAAAAAAAGGAAGAAAAAAGAACTAAAAATGAAAGTAAAATGGGGGGCTGTCATGCTCTGAAATTATTGAACTCAATGTTCAGTCCGGCAGGCTGTAGTGTGCCTAATCGTCATTTTGACAATTTCCAGTTTCCTGGTCCCAACCGCCTCCTCTTCACTATGGACGTCCAATCGCTCTACACCTCCATCCCCCACCAGGATGGTTTGAGGGCTCTCTGCTTCTTCCTGGAACAGAGGCCCAACCAGTCCCCATCCACCACCACCCTCCTCCGCCTGGCTGAACTTGTTCTCACATTGAACAACTTCTCCTTCAACTCCACGTACTTCCTTCAAGTAAAAGGTGTCGCTATGGGTACCCGCATGGGTCCTAGTTATGCCTGTCTTTTTGTGGGATATGTCGAGCATTCTTTGTTCCAGTCCTACTCAGGCCCCCTCCCCCAACTCTTTTTCCGGTACTGTATCGGTGCCGTTTCCTGCTCCGGCCCCGAACTGGAAAACTTTATCAACTTTGCTTCCAATTTCCACCCTTCTCTCACCTTTACATGGTCCATCTCTGACACTTCCCTTCCCTTCCTCGACTTCTCTGTCTCCATCTCTGGGGATAGGTTGTCTACTAATATCCATTATAAGCCCACCGACTCCCACAGCTACCTCGACTGCACTTCTTCACACCCTACCTCCTGTAAGGACTCTATTCCATTCTCCCAGTTTCTCCGTCTCCGACGCATCTGCTCTGATGATGCTACCTTCCATGACGGTGCTTCTGATATGACCTCCTTTTTCCTCAACTGAGGATTCCCCCCACTGTGGTTGACAGGGCCCTCAACCGTGTCCGGCCCATTCCCCGCACCTCTACCCTCACCCCTTCCCCTCCCTCCCAGAACCGTGACAGGGTTCCCCTTGTCCTCACTTTTCACCCCATCAGCCTCCATATCCAAAGGATCATCCTCCGCCATTTCCGCCACCTCCAGCGTGATGCCACTACCAGTCGCATCTTCCCCTCCCTTCCCCTGTCAGCATTCCGAAGGGATCGTTCCCTCCGCAACACCCTGGTCCACTCCTCCATTACCCCCACCACCTCGTCCCCGTCCCATGGCACCTTCCCTTGCAATCGCAGGAGGTGTAATACCTGCCCATTTACCTCCTCTCTCCTCACTATCCCAGGCCCCAAACACTCCTTTCAGGTGAAGCAGCGATTTACTTGTACTTCTTTCAATGTAGTATACTGTATTCGCTGCTCACAGTGTGGTCTCCTCTACATTGGGGAGACCAAGCGCAGACTGGGTGACCGCTTTGCGGAACATCTCCGCTCAGTCCGCAAGCAGGACCCTGAGCTTCCGGTTGCTTGCCATTTCAACACTCCCCCCTGCTCTCATGCTCACTTCTCTGTCCTGGGATTGCTGCAGTGTTCCAGTGAACATCAACGCAAGCTCGAGGAACAGCATCTCATCTACCGATTAGGCACACTACAGCCTGCCGGACTGAACATTGAGTTCAATAATTTCAGAGCATGACAGCCCCCCATTTTACTTTCATTTTTAGTTATTTTTTCTTCCTTTTTTTACATTCTTTTTTACATTTTTTATTGCATTTATTTCATTTCATCTTAGTTTGTTCAGTTTGCTTACCCACTGTTTTTTTTCAGGTTTGCACTTGCTGCTGTTCAATATTCAGTGTATTAACACCTAATCTGTACTAATGCTTTGTCTTTCAACACACCATTAACATATTGTTTGCCTTTGCTCCGTGACCTTTTGGTCAGCTGCGTGGCCTGGTCCAATCTAGACCTCCTTTGTTATCTCTTGCCCCATCCCCACCTCACTTGCTTATAACCTGTGACTTTTCTAATATTTGTCAGTTCCAAAGAAGGGTCACTGACCCGAAACGTTAACTCTGCTTCTCTTTTCACAGATGCTGCCAGACCTGCTGAGTGATTCCAGCATTTCTTGTTTTTATTTCAGCCTGTTCCACGCTGTCCTCACAAACGACCAGGTCCCTCTCACTAGTGAATACTGAAGCAAAGTATTCATTTTGGACCTCCCTACCTCCTCCGACTCCAGGCACAAGTTCCCTCCACTATCCCTGATCGGCCCTACCCTCACTCTGGCCATCCTCTTGTTCCTCACATAAGTGTAGAACGCCTTGGGATTTTCCTTAATCCTACCCACCAAGACTTTTTCATGTCCCCTTCTAGCTCTCCTAAGTCCATTCTTCAGTTCCTTCCTGGCTACCTTGTAACCCTCTAGAGCCCTGTCTGATCCTTGCTTCCTCACCCTTAAGTAAGCTTCCTTCTTCCTCTTGACTAGCTGTTCCACCTCTCTTGTCATCCAAGGTTCCTTCACCCTACCATCCCTTCCCTGCCTCATCGGGACAAACCTATCCAGCAGTCGCAGCAAGTGCTCCCTAAACAATCTCCACATTTCTGTCGTGCATTTCCCTGAGAACATCTGTTCCCAATTTATGCTCCCCAGTTCCTGCCTAATAGCATTGTAATTCCCCCTTCCCCAATTAAATATTTTCCCATCCCGTCTGCTCCTGTCCCTCTCCATGACTATAGTCAAGGTCAGGGAGTTGTGATCACTATCACCGAAATGCTCTCCCACCGATAGATCTGCCACCTGGCCTGGTTCGTTGCCAAGCACCAAGTCCAACATAGTCTCCCCTCTAGTCGGCCTATCTACATATTGAGTCAGGAAACCTTCCTGGACACACCTGACAAAAACTGCTCCATCCAAACTATTTGCACAAATGAGGTTCCAATCAATATTAGGGAAGTTGAAGTCACCCATGACAACAACCCTGTTACTTCTGCACCTTTCCAAAATCTGCCTCCCAATCTGTTCCTCCAGATCTCTGTTGCTATTGGGGGGTATATAGAA
This sequence comes from Heterodontus francisci, assembly GCF_036365525.1. Classification (NCBI taxonomy): domain Eukaryota; kingdom Metazoa; phylum Chordata; class Chondrichthyes; order Heterodontiformes; family Heterodontidae; genus Heterodontus; species Heterodontus francisci. The sequence goes on along the minus strand of NC_090393.1, from coordinate 30,768,166 downwards.
AACTCCCAACAAAGTGACTGCTCCTTTCCTGTTTCTGACTTCCACCCATAATGACTCAGTAGACAAACCCTCCTCGACGACCTCCCTTTCTGCAGCTGTGATACTATCCCTGATTAGCAATGCCACTCCCCCACCTCTTTTACCTCCTCCCTATTCCTTTTGAAACATCTAAACCCCGGAACATCCAACATCCATTCCTGCCCCTGTGATAGCCACGTCTCCGTAATGGCCACAACATCGTAGCTCCAAGTACTGATCCATGCTCTAAGTTCATCACCCCTATTCCTGACACTTCTTGCGTTAAAATAGACACACTTCAACCCATCATACTGGCTGCAACTTTGCCCTGTCAATTGTCTAACCTTCCTCACAGACTCTCTGCACTCGGTATCTGCCTGTTCAACAGCTACCCTATCCACTGATCCGTAGCTCCGGTTCCCATCCCCCTGCCAAACTAGTTTAAACCCTCCTGAAGAGCTCTAGCAAACCTCCCACCCAGGATATTGGTGCCCCTCCAGTTCAGATGCAACCCGTCCTTCTTGTACAGGTCTCACTTTCCCCAGAAGATATCCCAATGATCTACATATCTGAATCCCTCCCTCCTGCACCAGTTCTGTAGCCACGTGTTCAGCTGCACTCGCTCCCTGTTTCTAGCCTCACTAGCACGTGGCACCGGTAACAATTCTGAGAATACTACTCTGCTCGTCCTGCCTTTCAGCTTCAAACCCAACTCCCTATATTCGCTTTTCAGGTCCTCATCCCTTTTCCTAGCTATGTCATTGGTACCGATATGTACCACGACCTCTGGCTGCTCCCCCTCCCCCTTAAGAACCCTGTAGACTCGATCCGAGACATCCCTGACCCTGGCAACATACCATCCGGGAGTCTCGTTCGCGACCACAGAATCTCCTGTCTGTTCCTCTAACCACTGAATCTCCTATCACTATCGCTCTCCTATTCTCCTCCATTCCCTTCTGAGGCACTGGGCCAGGCTCAGTGCCAGAGACCTGGCCAATATGGCTTTCCCCTGGTAGGTCATCCCCCTCAACCGTATCCAAAACGGTATACTTATTATTGAGGGGGACAGCCACAGGGGATCCCTGCACTGTGCGCCTATTCCAAACTTTCCAACTTTCTCTTGACATGACTGCCTTGACCCACTATCCACAAGACAGACTTTCTAAGTCAGTACCTGTGCAGAAAGTAATTAAAAATGTAGGGAAAATTGATATATCTATGCCACTCAAAATTGGGACTGTGCATGACAATTCATAAAAGTCCTTCTCACAATCTGCATAATTCCTGTACTGTTTTAGCTGTTCCAAAATAAATGTGAATGTTTTCTCATTTCTAGGATGGAGGCAGAAACTAGGATACACGCTGTAAAGGAGCGAAGTGCAAAAGACATCCTGCTGTATAACACAGAGATAAAGGAACTAATGCGTATTATTGATCATGAGGCAAAACTTAAAGACTTTATGCTGATTAAATTTCGACAGCTTACAAGAGAAGGTATACTGTATATCTTTAGCAAAGTTGAAAAGTTAAGCTTTTTACTTGCCGAAATAACATGAGATAGACCCGGTATTTCTTGCACTTGAGTGTTTCTTCCAACCAGAAATTCCGAGTCTAAGTTTTTATTAAATTTGTTCTCAGATTGTGGACAAATCTGGCAAGGCACATTTATACCATCCCTATTTGACCTAAGTAAGTGATGGTGGGCCTTCTTCTTCAAATGGTATGGTCCTTGTGCCAATTGTGCTACTGCAATGCAATGGTGTTATATAGAAAATTTCAGGTTAATGATACAGTGGCAAAGGAACAATGATATATGTCCAGATCATGATCTTGTCCTTCACAGTTGCAGAGGTTACACGGAGGGAGGGCTGCTGATGAAATAATGGTAAGTTTCTGCAGTCTATCCTGTAGAACGTACATACTGCAGCCACGGTGTATGATTGATGCAGATGTGGCAGCAATGGAGGGGTGATAGTCTAAAGGTTTTCCACAATTAAACAGCAAAGTGGTCCAGTGCATGGGTGTGGGTGTACACATTGTTTTTTTATAGAATATAATTTGCGGATTTCAGCTCCTATGTAATATGTATTTAATTCTTATTTTTGGTCATAGCAGTTAAGGATTAATATCATGAAAATTAGATGAGATGAGCTACTTCGTAAAACTGTTCACACATCCATTTGCTTAAGTGTTCCATTTGCAGGAAGAGAGACACTTCTTTACATTTTCTGAGTGTGGACAATGGCACAGGTGATCAAGTAGTTACAATAGTAAAACTATTGCTCATTTTTGAGTAGCATTATTACTGTAACCCTTATTTTTGTTTCACCTTCATAGTTTGTGAGCCTTTCATTTCCTTGCACTAGCTGGAAGCCTGAGAGATATCTCACTGAGAAAAAGTAAAATGATCTTCAATCTGTACCTGGCTGTGCTATTGCAGTGCCAGATATTGACTCTTGGTACCAAAAACAGAAGTGTTTAATTCCTCAACCACGTACATCACTTTGCTTGATGATTGCAAAATAGTTTCAAAAAATAAACAAAAAAAGTAAGCCAGGAAATCTATTTGGAAATCAAAATTCATATTTGTGGAATTGGATGTTTGTAACAAACTTTAGAAATAGAAGATCTATTAAGATCTTTCAAAAAATATTTTTATTGCATTTCTAGATCATTCCAAGGATAAAATTGGAAAGAAAACTGCTCAAGAAATTGAATATGAGGCTTATGAAGAAGTATATAATCAACTCAAAAATCTGACAGGAAAGGACACCCTTTACACTCTAGGCAGTGACTTCATCGCCACAGAGGAGAAGAACTATGCACTGTTTAATTTTATAAATGAAATTAATATTCAACTGGAACATAAGCAAGGGAAGATCCAAAATATTAAGGTCTGTACAGTATTGCTGTGTAACATTCCTTCATTGCTACAGCATACAGTATCAGGTTTATTTTTGGAATGTTTTTACCTTTTTGTTCTACAAAAATATTGCAGCTACACTTGATGTAGAGACAGTGAGTTACATCATCAATGAACTATTTATACGGTAGAATAGTGACAAGTGCTGTGTAATATTGGGGTGGCCTGAAGATGAGCCTTGCAAAACATCAGTGTTTAATACTAAGGGATACCATAGTTGATATTGTTCTGAATCTAATAGGATGCATGAGGGAGTACAGTATACTACAGTTCCAATGAGGTAGATTTTCAAATTGTCATGTAATTTGTGGGCGTAAAACTGGGTATTGCAAATTAGTTGTTCATTATAGAAACCACTGGAATTTCATTTCCATTGTGCTGGTTATACCCCCAGTCGCAAGTTGAAAATCTACCTCAACGTGCTGTGCCATGAAGTAGTAGGAACGTGGTTCATGCCTGCAAGTGCCAGAGAGTAGCACCAAGTTGAGTACAGCCATATCTCACAGAAAGGGGAAATTCATCTTAACACCTCTCCTCCAACCCCATACTGCTTTGATGGTTTTAATGGCCAGTTAGAGCTGCAATGGCAGAGGCCTGGAAGCCAGGTTGTACCCTGCCCACATATCCAGAAAACAGAGCTGAGACACCTAAAATTAGGGAAGGAGATTTTAAAAAACTTAATGGGAGTGAAATTGGTGTTCATCAGTAGCAGTTTGAAGTTACAAAGGAAGAACTTGTATTCATGTAATACCTTACTACTTCCTAGTTGGTAGGTAAATTGGCCATTATAAATTGCCACTAGTATAGGTAGGTGGTAGGGAAATGTAGGGACAGGTGGGGATGTGGTAGGAATATGGGATTAGTGTAGGATTAGTATAAATGGGTGGTTGATGGTCGGCACAGACTCGGTGGGCCGAAGGGCCTGTTTCAGTGCTGCATCTCTAAACTAAACTAAACCAAAACTCAGTATGCCCCAAAATACTTTATAAGCAATGGATTACACTTGCACCGTTGTTGTGCAGGTAAATCTTCATAGAACAAGGCCCCACAAATAACAAGTGAATGACTAGATAATGGAAGCTGAGGGCTGAAAGTGGCCAGGGGGCTAAGAGAACACACTGTTCTCCAATTTTCCATGGGATCTTTTTCACCTCAGCAGATGGATGGGGTTTCAGTTTAATGCCTTGTTCTAAAGATAGTGCCTCTGAAAACGCAGTACTCCCTCACTATTGCACTAAAGTGCCAGCTTACATTACATGCTCAATTCCATTGTAGTTAAGCCAATGATTTTACAGGAAATCTGTATTAATTTATTATTTATCTGTGTTAATTGTGAAGTTTGGTGGCTAATTAGTCCCTTGAGTTCATTTTCATGGTCAGATATGCTGCTTGCACTGAAAATAACCATTGTCCCTGGATCAGCACCTCTGGTGTAAACACTAGCTTTGCATCATGCCCCAATCTCGAGCACTTACATATTAGCCATTGTTTTAAAATAAATTTGCTAACCTCTCTAATGCCCTAGCAGGCAAAACGGGCGGCACAGTGGTGCAGTGGTTAGCACCGCAGCCTCGCAGCTCCAGGGACCCGGGTTCGATTCTGGGTACTGCCTGTGCGGAGTTTTCAAGTTCTCCCTGTGTCTGCGTGGGTTTTCGCCGGGTGCTTCGGTTTCCTCCCACATCCAAAGACTTGCAGGTGATAGGTAAATTGGCCGTTGTAAATTGCCCCTAGTGTAGGGAGGTGATAGGGAAAATGGGATTACTGTAGGGTTAGTATAAATGGGTGGTTGTTGGTCGGCACAGACTCGGTGGGCCGAAGGGCCTGTTTCAGTGCTGTATCTCTAAATAAATAAATAAAAACAGCATGTGGTTTGATACAAAGCTATAGAGAGTACAGTAGGCCTCAAGTTTGATCCTTGGTCTGCTGATTTCCTTGAATATCTGAGTGACAAAGTCCATCTTCCTGATCATCCAACTGAATTTTCATGAAACAAAAGTCTTGCATGAGAAATCAAGTACATACTGTTTAGTACTTGTCTTGATTTCTGCTCCTAGAATATTTTGTATCATATAAGCAGCGGTTCAAGAAGGCAGCTCACCACCACATTCTCAATGGCAGTTGGGAATGGGCAATAAATGCTGGCCTAGCCAGTGATGCCCACATCCCATGAACGAATAAAAAAAAACTACCAATAATGAGATTTAAGACTTTAATATTCAATAGATTTCATACACTTAAAATATTGCATTTTTTAAATATGCAGGAAGACATATTACAAATTGAAAATCAACGTAGGCAAAGTGAGGAAGATTTGCACAACCGTATAAAGGAAACAGAGGTATAATTGTTCTATTTTATAATGTAGAAAGAACATATGTTCCTAATTGGTTCAGACTGCAATATCTTCATCTATGTCACTACTCCTTTGCTTCACACTACTTCCATTTTAGCCAAACTAATTACCTCAGTCTCTCTCTCCATCTAACTGAATCCCTTGTACACTGTCTAGCAGTTGAGTGTATGGTAATGAACAGATTACAAGTATGCAATAGGAGGAATGAAGAAGGCATAACATTTGTGAAATGGAAGAATTGGACAGGGCATGAGGAACAGTTAATTATATTTCAGTACTGTTATCAAATAATTTTTTAAAACATTTTTTTGAAGGGGTAAATTATAGTGACAATCCCGATGTGAAAGAAACAAGGATTTGCATTTATTTAGCATCTTATCATGAGGTTGAGAAACATCTCAAAGCACTTCTACAATTACTTTTTGTATTGCTGTCATTGTTACAAAGGCAAACAAAGCAGTTAATTTTCAAGCAAAAACAAGAAATGCTGGAATCACTCAGCAGGTCTGGCAGCATCTGTGGAAAGAGAAGCAGAGTTAACGTTTCGGGTCAGCGACCCTTCTTCGGAACCCGAAACGTTAACTCTGCTTCTCTTTCCACAGATGCTGCCAGACCTGCTGAGTGATTCCAGCATTTCTTGTTTTTGTTTTAGATTTCCAGCATCCGCAGTATTTTGCTTTTATTTAAGTTAATTTTCAAGGCCTGGCATAATCCCAAAAGCAACAGCGAGATGAATGACCATAAATTTTTTTTTGTGGTTTTGGTTGATGAAGGCATTGTTTGAAAAGTGACGTGAGATCTTTTACATTCACTTAATCAGGCAAACACCTCAGTTTAACATCCAATAAAGGGAAGTGGAGGGAGAGGCAAAGTTGAGATGGAATAGGTGGGTAGAGGAAGGAGAAGAGTGAGAGAAGGGAGTATAGAGAGGGAGAGGTGTGGGGGTGCAGGATAAAAGAGGGAAACAGTGGGGAAGGAATATGTTATCCTGTACTTCCCTCCACGTGACCCCAATTGGAGTCTTGGTTTTAGGTGCCCTTCCCTTCTCAAGTCTGTTTGCTGTCAACAGAGGGGGAGGGGTGGTGATAAGTTGGCCCATGCCTGTATTTCCTTCTCACTTGAGATCATGGTATACTTTATCCTTTCTCAGCTCTACAGAAGATCTTACACATCATCCAGACTTAGCTGCTAAGTGGCAAGTGGGCGGCACAGTGGCGCAGTGGTTAGCACCGCAGCCTCACAGCTCCAGCGACCCGGGTTCAATTTTGGGTACTGCCTGTGTGGAGTTTGCAAGTTCTCCCTGTGTCTGCGTGGGTTTCCTCCGGGTGCTCCGGTTTCCTCCCACATGCCAAAAGACTTGCAGGTTGATAGGTTAATTGGCCATTATAAATTGCCTCTAGTATAGGTAGGTGGTAGGGAAATATAGGGACAGGTGGGGATGTGGTAGGAATATGGAATTAGTGTAGGATTAGTATAAATGGGTGGTTGATGGTCGGCACAGACTCGGTGGGCCGAAGGGCCTGTTTCAGTGCTGTATCTCTAAACTAAACTAAATTAAGTAACATTTGCACAACATGAGTTCCAGGTAATGATCATTTGCTAAAAGTGAAAGCCCAGCCATCTCCCCATCATCTTCAATGGCGCCACCATCACTGAGTCCTCCATCATCAACAACTTGGAGGTTACTATTGACCAGAATCATAAGTTGACCAACCATACCAATATTGTGGCTGCAAGAGAATCCTGTGGCAAGTCCTTCATCTCCTTATCCTCAGCATCACTCCGCAGTCTCCAAAGCTTACGTCAGGAGTATCACAGTCTACTCACCTGGGTATGTGCAGCTGCAACAGCTCTCAAGCTCAACACCATAGAGGACAATGCCCTCCCTGTCTTTGGACTCAATATTCACCCCTCTATCAGTGGCACACTGTGGTTGTCGTATGCACAATCTATAGGATGCACTGCAGAAACTCACCAAGATTATTTCAAAAGCACTCCCCACTCTTGCAACCTCTACAACAAAGAATCATAGAATGGTTACAGTGCAGAAGGAGGTCATTTAGCCCATTGTTTCTGTGCTGGCTCTCTGAAGGAGCAATTCAACTAGTGGCACTCCCCCAACTTCTCCCCATAGCTCTGCGCATTCTTACTTTTCAGATAATTATCCACTTCCCTCTTGAATGCCTCAACTGAACCTGCCTTCACCACAATCTCAGGCATTGCTTTCCAGATCCTAACCACTCGCGTGAACAAGTTTTTCCTCATGTCGCCATTGCTTCTTTTGCTTAAATTTGTGCCCTCTCATTCTCGATCCTTCCACCAATGGGAACAGTTTCTCCCTTTGTACTCTGTCCAAACCCCTCATGATTTTGAATAAAAGAAGGACAAAAGCAGTGATGCCATTTGAAAACCATCACCACTGAGTTACCCTCCAAGTCCCACCTCATCCTGACATGGACATACATGACTGTTCCTTTATCACTAGATCAAGATCCTGGAATTTCCTATCAGACACTATTTTGGTAGCATTAATGGCACAAGAAGGTAGCATTTCAAGAAGAAGGCCCCCACCAATTTCTCAAGATAAATAGTAATGGCATAAAAACAAAAAGTGCTGCAAATACTCAGCAGGTCTGGCAGCATCTGTTGAGAGTGAAGCAGAGTTAATGTTTCAAGCAGTTCTGATGAAAAGTCACAGACCTGAAACGTTAACTCTGCTTCTCTCTCCACAGATGCTGCCAGACCTGCAGAATATTTCCAGAACTTTTCTGTTTTTATTTCTGATTTTCAGCATCTGCAGTATTTTTCTTTTATTTTAGTAATGGCATAAATGTGCTTTACCAGATTTGTGCACATTCCAAGAACATAGGAACATGAATAGGCCATTCAACCCTCAAACCTGTTCTGCTATTCAATTAGATCATGGCTGATCTGTATTATAACTCCGTTTAGCTGTCTTGGCTCCATATCCATATGGGGCGGCACAGTGGCGCAGTGGTTAGCATCACAGCCTCACAGCTCCAGCGACCCGTGTTCAATTCTGGGTACTGCCTGTGTGGAGTTTGCAAGTTCTCCCTGTGTCTGCGTGGGTTTCCTCCGGGTGCTCCGGTTTCCTCCCACATGCCAAAGACTTGCAGGTTGATAGGTTAATTGGCCATTATAAATTGCCCCTAGTATAGGTAGGTGGTAGGGAAATATAGGGACTGGTGGGGATGTGGGGGGATGTGGTAGGAATATGGAATTAGTGTAGGATTAGTATAAATGGGTGGTTGATGGTCGGCACAGACTCGGTGGGCCGAAGGGCCTGTTTCAGTGCTGTATCTCTATCTCTATCTCTATCTCATCCTTACCTAACAAAAATCTATCAATCTCAGCAAATCCCTCTGCACCCACCTAAGACAACATGTGCAGAACCTGCTAAGTTTCTATGTTCAATATAAATTTCCATAATGCACCAAAGCTGCAAATGTAACACCTGGGCTTTGTAACTTGCCCTTCATGGTATGGGAATTTGTGTGCTGCTGCAGGTTTTAAAGGTCTGCAGCAACTTAAAGGGGCAGTATGTTCGTGTTGGTGTTCAGAAAATGATATGCAAATTTGTGCATATTATTTTGTATTTTATGATTACAGTCCCTACCACTTCAAAATATCCATATTTAAATGGGTTTATGTTGGCCAAAAATCAATAACCATTATCCATTTGCATTAAAGTCAATATTAAAATCACTGGTGTTACAACCGAGGCGGGAGGAGGGCACTGTCTTTTCTAGTTCCTACTTCTACTAGTCTACTTCTCGACAGGTCACAACATATATTTTTTAAAATGTGTACCCAGTTACAGATGCAATCAATCATATACTCTACTCTTTATCCCAGAATAAAATACACCAACCAGGATTCTTTAATAACAAAATTATCAGTTTATTATAAAACAAGACTTAATCAGTAACAAAGCAAAGCATTAACATGCAGATTGAAATATGAAAGTTCCCCTTTTTAAATTCCCCACACACAAACTCACACACACACTGAAAAAAATACAGAAATCCTCTCTGCAGAGGTCTGTTACAAAAAAAAAAATGACAATAAAGAATAGTTTGGTCAAATGCTTGCTAATTTGTGAAGGAAAAAAGAGAAGATATGGAAAGATGCCAATTGTCCCTTTTTGGTCTGGCTTCCGAAATATGCGTAGACGGCTGTCATTGGGATCTTTCTACAGCAGCTTTTTCAGGTGACGTTGAGGATCAGTTTGGCAGGCTTTCCAGGAGAAATATAGCATTAGGAGTTTCTGGTGGACTTTTCAGGAGAAATGCAGCATTAGTTTCTCTATTTCATACACTTGATACTCAGGAAGTTCTCAAAGATATGGAAGAGGGTTGATGGCTGCTCTCTTGGCTGGTTTTCTCCAACTGTCTTCAAAACAGTTCACGCCCCAACACACTGTCCAAAGCAAAACCAAAAACAATAAATCAAGAATCAAGCCTCCTTGACCTGTCTCTTCCCCAGGTCACCAAGGTTTCTGTTGTTTATTGCTTAAAGCACATGACTTCCAGCAAGGCTGTTTTTAAGCAACATCTCAGTGCCCTTTCAATGAACTGTCAACAACAAAGCAATGTCCAGCTTCGATGAAATCTTTAGCCTTCCAATGAATCCATTTTCTGTCCTCAGTAACATATACTTAACAAAAGATATAGAAGCATTTTCATAACACTGGTAATAACGTCCTGAGTATTCAGTTTATTTTGGGTAGAATCAGCTGTGATTAATCACTAGTTTGCACCTTGTTAAGGTGCACTGAAAGCAAAAACAAGCATAAGTAAGTAAAGAAGTAAATAGCACCTCATTAATGTTCAATTATATTTTGTGCCTTTATAATGTCTAATTCTTTCTAAATGGCGTTGGGTTACAGTTTGTAAACTGACTGCACTTTAAATAAAGCTGCAGGCCAGAGTGTTAACTACACAGAAGGAACATTTTTTGTTGATTATTGAAATAGAGCTCTTGTATATAGCGGGCAAATAGCATTTGCACGAACATGACTGCTATAATGAGGATTACATCTATATTTACTTCATTAGGTATGGCCCCAAAATTTAACTTGTCTCACCTTGGTTATTATAATTTCAAGACACATAGTACATATGTTAATAGGATAAAATATTAAATGTCATATTTTATTTAACTGCTCTCAGTTTCTCCTGGAGGCAGAGTTTTATTAGTTTCAGCCAGGTCACCCTTGAAGATAAGAATGATTGTAAAGGGTGTTCCTTCCCGATTGCCTCAAGGACTCTGTTCCTTGTGGCCACAACAATTTCTATACCAGGTCGTTGTCTTCGCTGAAGAAGATGTTATGGACCCGAGAAAGAAATCTATTTAGAAAAATCTAAGTTATTTCAGAAGTGTTTTGTGAATCTCATTTTTTATATAACCGGATAAACATAGATACGTAAAAGTACATTTGGATTCTGTTGCTGAGAACCTAAAGCCTTTTTTATATATGATTTTCTAAAATCACTTTTACTTGTTAGCAAGATAACAAAATAGTTGACTTTATCTTTTCTTATTACTGACTACCTTTGACATGTAGTAAAAGGAAATATCAGTTATCTGTTGTCCACAGGAACTTTTGGAAAATACAACCAAACAAACTAATAAATACGAAATGATGCAAACACACGTTAGCAAAACACTAGATGAACTGAAATCCAACATTGAGTCCCTTTCGAAGAAAATACATTGCGACCTAACATCAATCCAGCAGAAGTTGTGTGGTAACGACGGCATCTTGAATTACAATGCACTAGATTACTTAGGTGAGTGCAATACAACTTTACGTCTATTAGACAGGAACAGGAAATAAAGATTTGACTTGTAGATCAAGAACACTGGTTCCCAAACTGCGGGGTACGCCACAGATATTGGAGTGGGTCAGGGTTGCGAGGAGGACAGGTTGACTGAAGCAACCTCACACAGCCAGAGGAAGTGTGTCAAAAGTTTGAATTTCTTTAAATTTTTCGAGAAACTGAGCAAATTTGAGTTTAATTGTTTTAATGTATACACTGATGCAGCCTCGCATAGGTTGATCCCAACACACTGTGATGTTTGAAACCCCGCTGATTTCTGGAATTGGAAGTTGCACCAATCAGAGATACCTCTGTGTCAGCTACTATGCACTAGAAACAGCTCTGATTAGTCCATCGACCAATTCTATAAAGGCTGCATTTGCTGACAATGCTATCACTAGGTGGCGCTGCAGCGGCACATGTGCAAATGCAGCATGTGCCACTAAAACGTCATAGTCTGCGACTTCAGGCAGCTGCCAGGACTAAAGATGGCGCTGCTCAAATAATCACACGAAGGCAACCTAACCTAAACACATGGCAGCACACAATGGCGGGAAAGAGTGAGCGAGCGAGTGAGCGGGCCAGGGACGGGGGTGGTGAGCGGAGCGGGTTGGGGCCAGGGAGGGGGCGAGCCAGCGGGCCAGGGACGGGGGAGGGTGGGAAGCGGAGTGGCCGGAAAGAGCGGAGCAGCCGGAGAGAGCAGCGAGGGGGGGGGGAGCAGAGCGGCCGAAAGAGCGGATCAGCCGGAGAGAGCAGCGAGGGGGGGAACAGAGCGGCCGAAAGAGTGGAGCAGCCAGAAAGAGCAGCGGGGGGGGGGGGGGGGGGGTGGGGGTTGGGAGCGGAGCTTGACGCCTGGGTGAATACCCGTTAGCGTTTCATTCCTGTACACGTAAAGTGCATGTGCAGAGGCCAACCAGGCGCATTGCCCGAAGATGCACACGTCATGCGTTGACGTCATCGGCGCATGCGCTAACCAGTCCGGGCAAGTTGGAACGCAACGCACACGCAGAGAGCAGGAGCCTGTCTGCGCATGTGCACACCATGGCGCAGCCTGATGACGTCAGTGGCCGGCTGCGTTGTCAAGAATCACTTTGAAATCAAACGTCCCGCCTCGAAGTTAAGGTACAAGATTTTTTTTCAAACGGGAAGTTCTTTCAACTGAAGGGACAGATGAAGGTAATCAAAGAAGCTCGGTGTGGTGAAGTTTTCGCAAGAATGTGCTAACTTAGGGAGGAGTGCCACACATTTTCGATAGGATCTGAATCACCACTTTATCATCATTTCAACGACCAGCATTTCCAGGTTTTACTGCGCTACTTGGCTGACATATTTGGCAGCCTCAATGATCTTAACCTTGCTTTGCATGGTCAGAACTGTGACATTTTCATCATCCACGAAAAAGTACAGAGCTTTCCCAAGAAAGCCTTACGCCATGGAGTCGCTATGTTCTGCAACAGTGTAACTACATTCCTGACATCGTTTTCTATTATTATGGACTGTGAAATGTCAGTCCTAAAATTTAAAGGTGTAATTCAGGAGCATTTGCCTTAGGTTTGCACTAAATTCAGCGGATATTTTTCTGGAAAGTGGGCAAATGAATTTCGGGATCACCTGGGTTTACAATCCGATTTTAGGGGACTTTGTAGAAAAGGCCAAAATTGACTTAAGTCTGAAAGAGAATTTTATCATTGGTGCTGGTGACTCCAATTGAGAGACAATTTTAAAGTTCGGTCTCTTGATCAGTTCTGGCTGCCAACTCGAAAAGAGTTCGTGTTGTTCCAAAGGGCTGTTAAAATACTTGTCCATTTTGCCTCGATGTATCTTTGTGAAGGGGGCTTTTCTTCAATTATTTACATCAGAAACAAGTTATTGATGCTGCTTGAATATAGAGACTGATTTGCGAATGAAACTTTCCAAAATTAGACCAAAACTTCAGTGTCCGAGCAAATTAGTTCATCCTACTCACTGAGCTGAGGGTGAATCATCATTTATTCTATTATGTTCTACTGGTACTATGCTATTTATGTTGTCTTCTGTCTGAAGCTACATTAATCGAGAATATAAATTCCTCTTTTGTGGAAAAATGTGGTGGTGGGGTGGGGGTGAAATAGCTCTTCACCGATTGCATGAAAAGAGCTTATGGTGAACTGGGAACCCATTTTACACTTCGCCTGACCATTGACCTCAATGGAAAAGAGAATCGGGGCTGGTATAAAACAACCTGTTGATTCACCCTCACTCATTTTTTATCAATGCCCAAGACTAATTTTTGCCCCTCTATTGCCGCAGATTAAGAGTCATCATGAAGACTGACAGAATTGTGCTGTAATCTGCAGCCAGACTTCCCCACTGCAAGCATGGCACTGTCACTTCAGCCCTAAATGCACCTGCTTGAGGCTGGTAGAAGGAACATTAGCAACATCAGTCAATTTACAGTACACATATGTATCAAGTGGGTGGCTGAAGTGTTGTTTGCCGAAACAAGCAACGGCAATACTTTCTCCATGGGCGTGATGTTATTTAGGCTGTGTTCATCCACTGCAGGATGTAATCCTCCTCATGCCTTGTCCATTTATCTTGCCCATGTGGTTCCGAGGTATGTTATGTCAGCTCTTCATCTTTTTTTTGGTCTTCCTCTTTTTCCTGTTTTTGGCTGCCACTCCATTCGCCTTTATGTCCACCTGTTATTTCTTCGAGCAACATGCCCAGCCCATCTCCAATTGGCTTCTTTTATCTTCTGAATGATGTCCATAACTCCGGGATTTCTTGGTATATTTCATTAAACCTGATTTTATCGCGAATGGAGATGTGTACCATTTGTCTTTCCATTGCTCTCTGAGCTGTACAGTTTTTGTTCTATATATTTTGCAGTTGTCCGTGATTTCGCCCCATATGTCATGGTCGGTAGTACACACTGATCATACACCCTCCTCCTTAATGCCAGTGGTATTTTTTCATCATGCCGAAAATAAGCATGGAGGAGCTGGAGGCGGTGACACTGGAGAAGGCTTGTGAGGTACTTTTTCCAAAAGACAGGATTTCCTAAATGGTAATCTTGAGATCTGTCAAGCCCTGTAAAGATTAATGCTGGATACTCTCTTTTCCATCCTTAAAGCCAGATCCAATATGCACTGTATGTTTGCCTCACTTAATATATTCAGGCTGATCCTGGAAATTCCGACAGGTCAGCACTTAACAAGATATGGTGGGTGCTTATCTCAGTGTGCTGACTACCTGCTCAATCCAAGCGTTCCATGAACAGCAAATAATTGCTGCTAGTACATGCATTAAGTCTCAAAAAATCAAACATAAGTTTATGGATGTGAAATGACGTTTGCTAAAGCATTCACAATTTAAATACGAGCAGATTTTTCTTAATTCATGTTCTGATACACTGAGCACACTCTTGGTGAAAGGAAGCCAGTTTTATACTTAAAGTAAATCTGTGACCATAACATTTCCAATGGGGGAACTTTAACATGGTGGAATGCATGGGTTTGGGTGGGGAGTAAAAACCAGGGAAATTGACAGCGCGTCGGAAGCCAGCTCCATCCGCTGAAGTTTACATTTAAATTGATTGCGTTAGGCTGCATGTGTGCAATCTGTTTGGAGAGACAGGTTGCAAATTAACATTTGTTAATTGCTCACCAATTAAAGTGAAATTTCAACTCGCATTTGTATTAATGTTGGGTCTGCATTAGAAGTAGTTCAGAGATGGGTCACTTGACTGATTCCTGGGATGAAGGTGTTAACTTATTTGGGCCTGTATCCATTGGAATTTTGAAGAATAAGAAGTAATCTTATTGAAACAGATAAAATCCTGAAGGAACTTGACAGGATGGTTGCTGAGAGGATGTTTTCCCTTATGGGAAAGACTAGAACTAGGAGACCAAGTTTAAAAATAAGGGTCTCCCATTTAAGATGGAGATTAGGAAAACTTTTCCTCTGAGTGTTGCTAGTCTGTGGAATTCTCTACCCCAGAGAGCAGTGAAGGCTGGGTCATTGAATATTTTTAAGGCTGAGGAAAATTCTTGATTGACAAGGGAGTCAAAGATTATAGGGCATAGACAGGAAAGTAGAGTTGAGGCCACAATCAGATCAGGCATGATCTTATCAAATGGTGGAGCGGGCTCGAGGATCTGAATGGCCTACTTCTGCTCCAAGTTCATATGTTCGTATGATGTACAGGTTTCCTGAAACTCGCCAGTGAAAGCAAGAAGTATTGAAAGTCTAGATGGTATCTCAGCAGCGCAGCCTGGAAAATACCTCTTTACCTTTAATCCTTACCTTCTGAGACACCCCTCCCCCATCCCCTCATCATATCTGTAAAGCTGAAACTCCAAATTGGTGGCTGCAGAATGGAAAGGCTGCCTTTGTTTCACAAGTGTTCTGTGTTTTGTCATTGAATCACATAGCTCCTCAAATTATTTGCATGCTCTGTACTCGTAATTGCACAATAGATGGAATTTTGACTGGTAATCGAGGTTACCTTCATGTTACATGCTATTTCTAAAAGCACCTATGTAGTTTGTTTTTAAAGGAGAAGGCTGTCCACGACCATCGAGAGAGAACCTCCATCAATGGCAGACTATTTATAATAAGCTGTGTTGCCTCACTGGCCATGAGGAACAAGCCCTCAATTATTGGGGTGAAGGGGCTTTGAAAGACTGCACAGGGGAGTTCTTGGTGGCTGTGTGGCAGTCCAAAAAGTTAATTGTACTCTTCAACTTTCTTGTTAATTCTTTATACTCAGAGTGAATTGTATGCAGGCACATCTGCTCATCAGCAGCATGATACTGTATTGGCCTTGTTGCTGTTTGCACAGCCATTTGTCAAATACCCCATTGCTAATGTTTTCTTTCTGTTCATGTAGGGGGTTCCAAAATGATTGAGGGGGCACCATGAATGAACAGGAAGCTGACCCATCATATGAGCACCCATCATGCTAGCACCATCATAGAAACATCCACCCCAAAGAAACTGGACAGAGAGAGACTTAAAAGGGAGGTTATTCTTTGAGACCTCGATGGGTACATGTGTGCCATCAGTGAGGCCCTACACTTTGGGAAACTTGCTACCCGGTAAAAGTGCTTTGCTCTCTTCTGTCAAAAGTATTCCTCCAACAAACATGGTGTTGGTGGACTGAAGTCTGACCAATGTGGTGAATGTCACTAGTGGCGGTCTGAAAAAGTTCCATGGTATAAATATTGTGGTACCTTTCATCACAACAGGCAGTGATGTCTCCATGCTAGATTTTGTTTCCAGACCAGGCTTCAGTCGATGGCTTACCTTAGTCACTGCTCTCCGCTTCACCAGGGTAGCAAAAGCAGGTCTCTTCAGACATGGCTCAGTAGTTCAGCCTGGGTTGGAGTATGTAGTTCCTGTGCCTAATTGGGTGTGGGTGCCAGACATCTGCCATTCTTCCCTCTGCTTGAACTGCTCCTGCTCCTAAATCCAATACACACGTTGGCAGGTGCATTGGAATGCCTATGCTGAATAGTATGGGTGGAGCTGAGGTTGGCATCTGGAGGCCTGTGCAAAAGGAGTTCTGTGATGCAAAAAGCAGAGGAAACAGCAAAATCTAGTGTTAAACATTTGACAGTCCCCACTTTAAGAATGGATCTGCTGTGTAAACATCATGGAAAAAAAACTGAACCTCATGTTTCAAGCAGGTGAGTAGGGTACAAAGACTAGACCAGCAAAGAACCATGGGGCATATGTCATGGGACTTATTAGCATTAATTTAAATAATTCTCAGGCACTCTTGCAGTCTGGCCTGAAAAAATTGTCAAACATTTTCTGCCACAGAATCAGTAGTGTAGTGTTGCCTTTCTCCAGTGCCTCTGCTCAATTCTGCACTGCTTGTCTGCTGAGTGCGAGGGACCACTCCCTGAACACAAAATTAAGGAATTGACCCCAGAAATTAGCATTTACCAATGACCTGCAATACCATTAAACTCCTGGGAGTGGTGCTACTTAGCTATTGTAAACCTTTTCCTCAGCAGCTGTGCCAGTAAATGCTGAGTTTCACTGCAGGCCTTTAAAGTATATTTTATGCATGCAGAAGAATTTTTCAGCTTTTTTTTCCTCCCAGTAGGGAGCATCACACACAAGGGGCACGCATCAGAAATTCAGGCATATGACAAGAAAGTCATTACTGGTACTCCTGACGTATCTCTACCCTGCTGGGAGTGCTAAGTTGGAAAATTAGCCCTATAATAGCTAGATATTAGCTCTGTAAATGCCAAAATAGTGAAAACTAAGCATGTATAAATGTTACAAGATATACAAGTTCACATACTTTCTTTACATTATTCCTGTAAAGTTTTGTTTTTCTCTTTTCAAAATTATTTTTTAAATAAATATTGATGTGCTAAGAGAGAAGCAAACAAGCTCTCTTTTTCTTTGGAAAACATTGAAACAAAAAGCTATAAACAGAAAATTGGCAATTGAATTAGAAATTATGACTACCTTTTTTTTAATTCATTCATGGGATGTGGGGAACGCTGGCCAGGCCAGCATTTATTGCCCATCCCTAATTGCCCTTGAGAAGGTGGTGGTGAGCTGCCTTCTTGAACTCCTCAGTCCATGTGGGGTAGGTACACCCACAGTGCTGTTAGGAAGGGAGTTCCAGGATTTTGACCCAGCGACAGTGAAGGAACGGCAATATAGTTCCAAGTCACGATGGTGTGTGATTTGGAGGGGAACTTGCAGGTGGTGGTGTTCCCATGTATTTGCTGCCCTTGTCCTTCGAGTTGGTAGAGGTCGCGGGTTTGGAAGGTGCTGTCTAAGTAGCCTTGGTGCGTTGCTGCAGTGCATCTTGTAGATGGTACACACTGCTGCCACTGTGCATCGGTGGTGGAGGGAGTGAATGTTTGTAGGTGGGGTGCCAATCAAGTGGGCTGCTTTGTTCTGGATGGTGTCGAGCTTCTGGAGTGTTGTTGGAGTTGCACCCATCCAGGCAAGTGGATAGTATTCCATCACACTCCTGACTTGTGCCTTGTAGATGGTGGACAGGCTTTGGGGAGTCAGGTGGTGAGAGTTACTCACTACAGGATTCCTAGCCTCTGACCTGCTCTTGTAGCCACGGTATTTATATGGCTACTTCAGTTCAGTTTCTGGTCAATGGTAACCCCTAGAATGTTGATAGTGGGGGATTCAGCGATGATAATGCCGTTGAATGTCAAGGGGAGATGGTTAGATTCTCTCTTGTTGGAGATGGTCATTGCCTGGCACTTGTGTGGCGCGAATGTTACTTGCCACTTATCAGCCCAAGCCTGGATATTGTCCAGGTCTTGCTGCATTTCTACATGGACTGCTTCAGTATCTGAGGAGTCATGAATGGTGCTGAACATTGTGCAATCATCAGCGAACATCCTCACTTCTGACCTTATGATTGAAGGAAGGTCATTGATGAAGCAGCTGAAGATGGTTGGGCCTAGGACACTACCTTGAGGAACTCCTGCAGTGATATCCTGGAGCTCAGATGATTGACCTCCAACAACCACAACCATCTTCCTTTGTGCTAGGTATGACTCCAGCCAGTGGAGGGTTTTCCCCCTGATTTCCATTGACCTCAGTTTTGCTAGGGCTCCTTGATGCCATACTCGGTCAAATGCTGCCTTGATGTCAAGGGCAGTCATTCTCACCTCACCTCTTGAGTTCAGCTCTTTTGTCCATGTTTGAACCAAGGCTTTAATGAATAGATTTAAGACTGTACTCCAAAAAGAAAAAGGAAGAGCTGCATTGAAATAGAAATTTCTCATCCTCATGGTATCCTAAAGTGCCTCCAGCCAATGGATTACTTTTGAAATGCAGTCACAGTTTTGAAGGCAAATACAGCAACCAATTTGCAAACAGCAAGATGATTTAAACAGCAATGAAATGAATGACCAGTTAATCTGTTCTGGATATGCTAGTTGAAGGATAAATATTGGTCATGACATCACATGAATTTCCCAATCTTCAGAAAAGTGCCATTGGATCTTTTACATTCACCTGAACAAGGCGACAGGGCCTAATTTTATCACATTTCAGCAGAAAGTCAAGAAAGGCAACTTTCATTTATATAGCACTTTTAACATAGGAGATAGCCCAAGGCGTTTCACACAAATGTATAATCATGCAAAAAATGAACACTGTACCAAAGAAAGAGGTATTAGGAAGGGGGACCAAAAGCTTGGCCAAAGGAGGAGAGAAAGATGAGAAGTTTAGGGTGCCAATTCCAGAGTCTGTTGCAGAGCTGGTTAAAAGCACAGCACCCAATGGTGAGTGAATGGAGGATGGGTGTTGTAGGGCTGAAGAAGGTTACACAGATAGGGCAAGACCATAAAGGGATTTAAACATGATAATGAGAATTTTAATTGGCAGGTGTGGAGGGACTGAGATCCAATGTAGATCAATAAGGGCAGGACCAATGGGTGAGGGGGATTTGGTCTGGGATAAGACAGGAGTAGCAGAGCTTTGGGTGAACTGAAGTTTACAGAGTGTGGATGATCGTTGGCCAGCCAAGCAAGCATGGAAATAAAAATAGAAAGTGGTGGAAAAACTCAGCAGGTCTGGCAGCATCTGTGGAGAGAGAAACAGATATACGTTTCAGGTCTATGACCTTCCATTGCAAATGTCGAGTTTGGAGGTGACAAAAGTAGAGATGAGGGTTTCAACAACAGAAGGGTGGAGATGGAAGTAGGCAGTTTTGTGATGGAGGGGACATGGGATTGGAAGGTCAGCTCAGGGTTTGAACAAGACAATGAGGTTGTGAATAACCTGGTTCAATCTGAGACAGTGGCCGATGAGAGAGATGGAAGAGTTTATGGCAGGGCTGAAAATAATCGTGTTTAATTGGAGGAAATTGCCAAACAGCAGTCTATTTATTCATTCATGGGATGTGGGCGTCATTGGCTATGCCAGCATTTATTGCCCATCCCTAATTGCCCTTGAGAAGGTGGTGGTGAGCTGCCTTCTTGAACTGGTGCAGTCCATGTGAGGTATGTACACCCACAGTGCTGTTAGGAAGGGAGTTCCAGGATTTTGACCCAGTGACAGTGAAAGAACGGCGATATAGTTCCAAGTCAGGATGGTGTGTGACTTGGACGGGAACTTGCAGGTGGTGATGTTCCCATGCATCTATTGCTCTTGTCCTTCGAGGTGGTAGAGGTCGCGGGTTTGGAAGGTGCTGCCTAAGGAGCCTTGGTGCGTTGCTGCAGTGCATCTTGTAGATGGTACATACTGCTGCCACTGTGCGTTGGTGGTGGAGGGTGTGAATGTTTGTAGATGGGGTGCCAATCAAGCGGGCTGCTTTGTTCTGGATGGTGTTGAGCTTCTTGAGTGTTGTTGGAGCTGCACCCATCCAGGCGAGTGGATAGTATTCCATCACACTCCTGACTTGTGCCTTGTAGATGGTGGACAGGCTTTGGGGAGTCAGGAGGTGAGGTTCTCACTACAGGATTCCTAGCCTCTGACCTGCTCTTGTAGCCACGGTATTTATATGGCTATTCCAGTTCAGTTTCTGGTCAATGGTAACCCCTAGAATGTTGATAGTGGGGGATTCAGCGATGGTAATGCCGTTGAATGTCAAGGGGAGATGGTTAGATTCTCTCCTGTTGGAGGTGGTCATTGCCTGGCACTTGTGTGGCGCAAATGTTACTTGCCACTTATCAGCCCAAGCCTGGATATTGTCCAAGTCTTGCTGCGTTTCTACACGGACTGCTTCAGTATCTGAGGAATCGCTAATGGTGCTGAACATTGTGCAATCATCAGCGAACAACCCCACATCTGACCTTATGATTGAAGGAAGGTCATTGATGAAGCAGCTGAAGATGGTTGGGCCTGGAACACTACCCTAAGGAACTCCTGCAGCGATGTCCTGGAGCTCAGATGATTGACCTACAACAAGCACAGCCATCTTCCTTTACGCTAGATATGACTCCAACCAGCAGAGGGTTTCCCCCCTATTCCCATTGACTCCAGTTTTGCTAGGGCTCCTTGATGCCATACTCGGTCAATTGCTGCCTTGATGTCAAGGGCAGTCACTCTCACCTCACCTCTTGAGTTCAGCTCTGTCTGACAGCACAAAGGCAGTGGGAGATGCTGAGAGACATGATGAACAGGATATTATTCATGACTTTCATTAGAGCCTTTTCATTGTTGTGGCAGGGTCAGAAACTTGGAGAGATTTAAACAGAGTTGTAGGAAAAATGGGCATGGTTTGAGAGGTAATAACATGTTCAAGGCCTTTCAAAAGGAATGGGAGGTTGAAGTTTTCAAGAACAGAGGGATAGTTTTGAGCAGGATGGCGATGATGGCATTTTTGAAGGGGAGAGGGATAGTATCTGAAGGGGAAATAATTTGCAGTGTTACATAGAAACATAGAAAAAATAGGAGCAGCAGTAGGCCATTTGGCCCA
This sequence comes from Heterodontus francisci, assembly GCF_036365525.1. Classification (NCBI taxonomy): domain Eukaryota; kingdom Metazoa; phylum Chordata; class Chondrichthyes; order Heterodontiformes; family Heterodontidae; genus Heterodontus; species Heterodontus francisci. The sequence continues at coordinate 30,746,624 of NC_090393.1, read as the reverse complement.
TCAGGCCTGCTCTGCCATTCAAAAGAGATCATGGCTGATTGTCTAATTCAGTACCCTGTTCCCGCTTTCTCCTCATATCCCTTGATCCCTTTGGCATTAAGAAATATATCTATCTCCTGATTGAATATATTTAATGACTTGACCTCCACTGCCTTCTGCAGTAGAGAATGCCACAGTTCACCACCCTCTGAGTGAAGACATTTCTCATCTCGGTTCTAAATGGCATACCTCGTATCCCGAGACTGTGACCACTGGTTCTGGACTCCCCAGCCAGCGGGAACATCCTCCCTGCATCAAGCCTGTCTAGTCCTGTTAGAATTTTATAGGTTTCTATGAGATCCCCTCTCATTCTTCTAAACTCTAGTGAATATAGGCCTAGTCGACCCAATCTCTCCTCATATGTCAATCCTACCATCCCAGGAATCAGCCTAATAAATCTTCTTTGCACTCCCTCCATGGCAAGAATACCTTCCTCAGATAAGGAGACCAAAACTGCACACAATACTCCAGATGTGGTCTCACCAAGGCCCTATATAACTGCAGTAAGACATCCTTGCTCCTGTACTCAAATCCTCTTGCAGTGAAAGCCAACATACAATTTACCTTCCTAACTGCTTGTTGCACCAGAATGTTTGCTTTCAGCAACTGGTGTACAAGGACACCCAGGTCTCATTGCACCTCCCCCTTTCCCAATCTATCACCATTCAGATAATCTGCCTTTCTGTTTTTACAACCAAAGTTATTAACCTCACATTTATTCATTTAATACTGCATCTGCATTTGCCCACTCACCCAACTTGTCCAAATCACATTGGAGCCTCTTTGCATCCTCCTCACAATTCACTTTCCTCCGCAGCTTTGTGCCGCAGCCTCACAGCTCCAGCGACCCGGGTTCAGTTCTGGGTACTGCCTGTGCGGAGTTTGCAAGTTCTCCCTGTGACCGCGTGGGTTTCCGCCGGTTTCCTCCCACAGCCAAAGACTTGCAGGTTGATAGGTAAATTGGCCATTGTAAATTGCCCCTAGTGTAGGTAGGTGGTAGGAGAATGGTGGGGATGTGGTAGGGAATATGGGATTAATGTAGAATTAGTATAAATGGGTGGTTGTTGGTCGGCACAGACTTGGTGGGCCGAAGGGCCTGTTTCAGTGCTGTATCTCTCTATGACTCTATATATTGTGAATAGCTGGGGCTCAAGCACTGATCCCTGCGGTACCCCACTAGTCACTGCCTGCCACCCAGAAAAAGACCCATTTATTCCTACTCTCTGTTTCCTGTCTGTCAACCAATTCGCAATCCATGCCAGTATATTACCCCCAATCCCATGTGCTTTAATTTTGCACACTAACCTCTTATGTGGGACCTTATCAAAAGCCTTCTGAAAATCCAAATACACCACATCCACTGGTTCTCTCTTATCTATTCTACTAGTTACATCCTCAAAAAACTCCAATAGAGATGTTAAGCATGATTTCCCTTTCACAAATCCATGCTGACTTTGCTTATGCTTTCCGGGTGTTCTGCTACCACATCCTTTATAATGGACTCTAGCATTTTCCCCACTACTGATGTAAGGCTAACTGGTCTGTAATTCCTGTTTTTTCTCTCCCTCCTTTTTTAAATAGTGGGGTTACATTTGCCACCCTCCAATCTGTAGGAATTGCTCCAGAGTCTATAGAATTTTGGAAGATGAGCACCAATGCATCCACTATTTCCAGAGCCACTTTCTTTAGTACTCTGAGATGTAGATTATTAGGCCCTGGGGATTTGTCAGCCTTTAACCCCATTAATTTCCTAAGCACTATTTTTTACTAATACTGATTTTCTTCACTTCCTCCCTCTCATTAGACCCTTGGTTCCCTAACATTTCTGGAGGTTATTTGTGTCCTCGTTTGTGAAGACAGAACCAAAGTATGTGTTCAATTGTTTCCCATTATAATTTCTGCATTTTTGACTGTAAGGGACCTACATTTGTCTTCACTAATCTTTTTCTCTTCACATAATTATAGAAGCTTTTACAGTTAGTTTTTTATGTTCCCCACAAGTTTACTCACATACTCTATTTTCCCCTACTTAATCAACCTCTTTGTCCCCCTTTGCTGAATTCTAAACTGCTCCCAATCCTCAGACTTGCTGCTTTTTCTGGCAATTTTATATGCCTCCTCTTTGGATCTAATACTATCCCTAATTGCTTTTGTAAGCCACGATTGAGCCACCTTTCCAGTTTTATTTTTGTGCCAGACTGGAATGAATAATTGTTGTAATTCATGCACATGTTCTTTAAATATTATCCATTGCCTATCCACTGTCAACCCTTTTAATAAAATTCCCCAATCTACCATAGCCAACTCGCGCCTCATACCTTTGTAGTTTCCTTTCTTTAGATTCAAGACCCTAGTTTTGGATTCAACTACTTCACTCTCCATCTTAATGAAGAATTCTATCATGTTATGGTCGCTCCTCCCCAAGGGATCCCGCACAACAAGATTGTTAATTAATCCTTTCTCATTGCACAATACCCAGTCTAGGATAGCCTGTTCTCTAGTTGATTCCTCTACGTATTGGTCTAAAAAACCATCACGTACACACTCCAGGAAATCCTCCTCCACAATATTATTGCTAATTTGATTTGACCAATCTATATGTTGATTAAACTCACCCATCATTACGGTTGTACCCTTATTGCACGCGTCTCCCATTTCCTGTTTAATGCCATTCCTTACATCTCCACTACTGTTTGGGGGCCTATAGACAACACCCACCAATGTTTTCTGCCCCTTGGTGTTTCTTAGCTCCACCCATACAGATGCCACATCATGATTTTCTGATCCAATATCCTTCCTCACTACTGCATTGATTTCCTCCTTTACTAACAACGCTACCCCACCCCCTTTCCTTTTTTGCCTGTCCTTCCTAAATATTGAATACCCCTGGATGTTCAGTTCCCATCCTTGGTCACCCTGCAGCCATGTCTCCATAATCGCAACTATATCTATTTGCACTGTTAATTCATCTACCTTATTGTGAATGCTCCGCGCATTAAGACACAATGCCTTTAGACTTGTCTTTTTAACATTGTTAGTCATCTTAGCTTTATTTTGCTCTATGGTCCCATTTGTTTCTCGCTCTTGTTTTCTCTGCCTTCCACTTTTGCTTCTTACCTTAGTTAGCATGGGGGCTAGGAAGGGAAACTGGGTTCTCAGCAGTTTAGTCAAAGGAGCAGAAGGTCATTCTCATGGCCAAGGTGAGCTTGGAGAGGGTATAGGAGAGGAACGAGAGAAAGATGAAGGTTCAGGACTAGGGGAGGGACCCAGTTTGACTTGTTGGGTGCGGTAAATGGAGGTGGTGAGTAGCAGAACAGCTGGTCAGCACATCTAACAATACAACACTTCTTCAGTTCTACACTAAATTGTTACTCCTGGAGTGCTAGAATGGAGTTAAGCTGAATCATTCCAATTTCAGGTTCCACATATATCACAACTATAAAATAATCTCTATAACTTCAGTGTACACACTCATTTTACAAATTGGTTTTGTAATGCTGATTATCCATTGAAACTTACACATTTGTTATTTTACAGGCATAATCGAAAGAAAAGTAATTGACCTGTTGCAGAGACACATGCTGATGCTCCACATAGCAGAATTGCAAAAGGAAACTCCTCCACTCAGTCCTGCAAGTAGTGCATCAAGTATCCCAACAGTGAATATCCTGTTAGCTGGTACAGAGCTGATCAGGTTCATGAAACCCATAAAAATCAGTCCACCAATAATAGATGATGAGACTGAAGCCGAGACAGTGAAAGAATCTGGTAACTAAATGCTAGTCAACTGTTTCAGATGTTCTGTTGTGATTTAGTACCACATACTAATATCTGGTTCATCTTTATTTCCTCCACAGATGCTGAATTTTTATTTCCCTTGAATTATTTTCAATTGCGTGAACTGGTTTTGCATGAATTGGAAGGGACAAAGTAAGTAGTAATGCCATAGAATGCACAAAATCTTCCCAGAAAATTCAACAGGGATATCATATCTGATCCTGTTGGGAAATCAATAACAAAACATGAAACATAAATAAACTTTTTCCAAGCTACTGAAACTAAATCAGTTATTTATACAAGTGTTTTCATTGTTACTCTGTCATGCCTTTGTGTTATACCTCAAAACTTTCCTATGTAACATACTTTCCAACATGTCCTTCTTGATCTATCTCCATGATAGGTGACACTGTGAGCCTGAAACCCCATTCCCACTAATCCAAGACCTAAAAGAAAATCCTCCCAAGTTCTTTTCACGAAACGAGGGCATAATCACATAACGTGAACCTGCCAATAGTACTTACACTCTTATACTATTTATCTCTTATTAAAAATATTACATTAGGTGCATGCTATACTGAAGTCTGGTCTGTAAAGATCTCCAATGTTAAAATGCCTACACTTACATAGCTATTACCAATCCTACCACTGGGTGACAATGTATTATCTTTTCCCTACCAATCACTCAAAATGCTTTCTACAAAACATTTCATCTATGCTTTTCTCAGTAACTGAAATTTCTAATATTCAAAAGTCGGGTATTAAGCAGAACAAAAATCCTATTTTGCAATAATCAGATTAAATTTACCCATCAAATTATTTTTTAATACCTTCATTAAATTTTTACTTCAAAACATCAGCCTCTCTAGACTGTTTATTTTTCCCTTACAAAAGTTAAGAATTGTAATTGCAAGTGTGTGTTTTAAGCATGTACAGTTTGCAGAATTTCCCCAGCATGAAATCTGTGTTTTCTGAGCATGTGCGACTTGCAGAATTTCCCAGCTGCAATCTGTACAATAATAGGAGTTGAAGGGTGAAATTATGTGTGCTCTTCCTGTGAGGATTTAACAGCTTCATCCAAAAAGACTTTGAAGAAACTGGATATTGAATTCTCAGACCCCTTATTTCAGGCAAGTGATGACATTTATATAAGTGTATTACCAATCGCACTTTGGTACGTTCATAATCCGTATGGCTCACCATGAAGTAATTGATTTCTTAATTGTTTGTCATTCCATTATTTCTCCATGCTTTGCACTGTCGTCTGGTGGGAGTTCTCTGAAGGTGGCCTGCAATAACAGGCTATTTTAGTTTTTTGTACGGGTATTGGAGGGAAAAAATTATAAAACTTAATAGCTTGACTGCAGTATATTCTTAAATTAAATTAATGGATGGATGGATAGAAAGTCTAAAGACGTTGGATAACACAGTTAAGGCGAAATTTGCCTATTTCCCCCCCCCCTTAATAGTCTCCATGATGTCTCATAATGCAATTAGCTTGGTTTTATGTAATGAATCTATTTCCTCTTTCCAAACTGTAAATGCACAAGCAACCATATGGACACAATAGATTTTGATAGAGATTTCAAAAGTTTGTTCATTATGTAAATTCTCCCACCTCGATTCCTTAAATTAATTTTGAAGAAACTTACCTTCTTCTTCCCTTCCCCTTCACTATCCATTAGCAACAAATTTCCCCAATGATAATCCCCTATTGGTATCTGGGAGGCAAATACATTAAACTCACAAGTGAAAGCCCAATGCATAGTTTGTGGACATACTAATCTCATTATGTATAGAGTGCTATGACATGGGTTTATGCCCGTGATTTGCTACATGAGTGAAATGCTCAGCCAAGTTATCAGAAATACTTCTCCATAGGAAGTAGTAAACTCTTGCACACCTTTGAATGGTAGCTAATTATAGAGATGTCTAATGATATAGTAAAGTTGTACTAAGCCATCTAGTGGAATGATATATAAATATTATGTGCTGAGAGAAGGAAGGAGACCATTTGAATTATAATGAAAGTAATAATTGGATTTCCAACTCATAGGGTTATAAAAATGTAATCCCATCCTAGACTGACATGTCCATCGCATGCAAATTGTTCTCATGCTAAAATCAGCGATTGTTTCTCAACTGTTCATTCAGGACTGTTTGCTTGTTTAAATTGGGCACAGCTGGGATTTCCTGCTCTGGCCTTTAGAAGCTTTCTTCTTAAAAATGCATCACAATGCGCCTGACAATTTACGATAGCATTCAGCACTTTTTTTTGCTGTTTCTGCATTATTTTCTGCTGGTGTTTGTTGCTGCACTTTTGTGCAGGCATTTTCCCACAGCTTAGTTACTACCAGCTGCTGCTTCAGTAGCTACAGCCACAATATTTAGCATGAGTGTTCTACTGGGCATTGTTTTGACCTCAGTGCGACCATTAACGTTAAAACAAAAGATATGAACTCCCCAGACCAATTTAAAGAAGTACACAACCGACTTTTACTATAACAACAAAACTAAAAATCAACATTAAATAATACTTTGTAAGTAGCTAATACACTAAATTACAGAGAAAGATATTTCCCTTTAACTTATTAAAACACTTGAAAACCCCACACTACATTTATACATTACATAATGTCCTCATTGAAGCGTTATCTTTGTGGTTAAAAGTCCCAAACTCCTCCCAGTTGCAATGGGTTGGATCTCCCAGTCCTACTCAAAGTCAATGTCCTCGCCGCTCACTTCTTCCAAGTACTTATGACCTAGACTTCTGTGAATAAGGTGATCTCTGGTGACCCTGTTGGTCTTTTTTTCCCTTTGCAAACCTCAGCTTTTGTATTGGGTTCAGGTTTTAGCAGCTTTTCGCTGTATCAGTGTACTGAGAGAAGATGCTTTCTCTTTCCACTGAGGCTGCCACTGATGGTCTTTGTCTTCCAGTCTTCCTTACAGCCTCCTAACTTCTGAAAGTCTGTCAAATTTATTCAGAATCAAAAGTCAATAGCCATTTGTCTTTTCCAATATGCAGAGTCCACAAGTCTGGCTACAGCAGAACCAGCCAAGCCTTCCTTTGTTTCCAGGTGTTAAAAATTTCAACTCATGTTTGCAGCTTCAGAGCCCCTGGCTCCTTATTTATGAGGTACTGCATATTAAACTGCATTACAGAGAAAGATATTTCCCTTTAACGTATTAAAACACTTGAAAACCCCACACCACATTTATACATTACATAATGTCCTCATTGAAGCGATACCTTTGCGGGTAAAAGTCCCAAACTCCTCTCAGTTGCAATGGGTTGGATCTCCCAGTCCTTCTCAAAGTCAATGTCCTCATCGCTCACTTCTTCCAAGTACTTATGACCTAGACTTCTGTGAATAAGGGTCTTTGATCTGGGTTCCTTGTTTGCATGGTAGATTTATTGTGAGGTCACTGCACTAAAGATCATAGTTTTTTAAAACATAATCTTACCACAAAGTCCAGCGTTCATAACAGGCATCACAATGGCAACGATGGATTTGGAGGATGAACAGAAGCTCAGATGGTGGAACAAAGGCAGGTGCAACTGCATCTTCGATGTTTGGATTCCATTTCGCCTTGTCCGGGGGAGCTGAATTTTCAGACTTAGGCACACCTACTTGAAAATGTGAGGAAAAGACTATGCTTCACCAAAGAGGCAGTCATGGAACTGTTGTCACTTCCAAGCAAGATCTACCACTGTGACTGTGAAAATTACTACATCATTAAATTCTTAGTAACAGGACCCTTCCAGGTCATCACTGGTGACATTTGCCACATCAGTCTTCAGTCCTCTGGTATATAAAACAAGTGACGGAAGAGTCTCTGCCTGGAGAAACATTTGTGTCACTTTACTGATGGAAAGGAAGCACCAGCTCAAACCACACAAAATGTTTACCAGGTGGCAGGCTTCCAAAAAATACAGGACTTCTTTTGGTGGCACATATATGACCATCGGGACTCCTGGCAAGCACTCAGTGGTAGATACAAATAAGATTGGCTTTCATTCCATTAATGCATAGTTTGGGTCAGGCCACTATAACAGAATAATGCAGTTTAATGTGCAGTACCTTGGCAGCAGACATGGTGTCTTCATTTTGTGGCAGTCCAACATTATTTGAAGAAACAAGGTGACTAGATGGCCTGCTTCTAGGATATCATAGCACTGTATTTCTACTTCAGACACCTGACTCCTTTCCCCCACCCCCAAAAGCTACAAACAGGCTGATTATTGATGTAGCAAGGCTCATGCCTTTACACAATTTCTGGTGGAACCTGCCTAAGCGGGAATTCTGAACTTTCAACAGACCGGCGGGAGGGAGGGAAGTAAAAACAAGAAATGCTGGAAATACTCAGCAGATCTGGCAGCATCTGTGGAGAGAGAAGCAGAGTTAACGTTTCAGGTCAGTGATCCTTCTTCAGAACTAGCAAATATTAGAAATGTGAAAGGTTATAAGCAAGTAAAGCGGGGGGTGGGGCAAGAGATAACAAAGGAGAAGGTGTAGATAGGACAAGGTCACAGATTAGCTGACCAGAAGGTCATGGAGCAAAGGCAAACAATATGTTAATGGTGTGTTGAAAGACAAAGCACTAGTACAGATAGGGCGTTAACCGACTGAAAATTGAACACCCGCAAGTACAAACATGAAAAAAAACAGTGGGTAAGCAAACTGAACAAACTAAGATGAAATAAAATAAAAACAAAAAAAATAAAAAATAACTAAAAATAAAAGTAAAATGGGGGGCCCATCATGCTCTGAAATTATTGAACTCCAATGTTCAGTCTGGCAGGCTGTAGTGTCCCTAATCGGTAAATGAGATGCTGTTCCTCAAGCTTGCGTTGATGTTCACTGGAACACTGCAGCAATCCCAGGACAGAGATGTGAGCATGAGAGCAGGGGGGAGTGTTGAAATGGCAAGCAACCGGAAGCTCAGGGTCATGCTTTCGTACTGAGCGGAGGTGTTCTGCAAAGCGGTCACCCAGTCTGCGTTTGATCTTCCCAATGTTGAGGAGACCACATTGTGAGCAGTGAATACAGCATACTACATTGAAAGAAGTACAAGTAAATCGCTGCTTCACCTGAAAGGAGTGTTTGGGGCCTGGGATAGTGAGGAGAGAGGAGGTAAATGGGCAGGTATTACACCTCCTGCGATTGCAGGGGAAAATGCCGTGGGAAGGGGGCGAGGTGGTGGGGGTAGTGGAGGAGTGGACCAGGGTGTCGCGGAGAGAATGATCCCTTCGGAATGCTGACAGGGGAAGGGAGAGGAAGATGCGTTTGATAGTGGCATCACGCTGGAGGTGGCGGAAATGGCGGAGGATGATCCTTTGGATATGGAGGCTGATGGGGTGGAAAGTGAGGACAAGGGGAACCCTGTCACAGTTCTGGGAGGGAGGGGAAGGGATGAGGGTAGAGGTGCGGGAAATGGGCCAGACACGGTTGAGGGCCCTGTCAACCACAGTGGGGGGGAATCCTTAGTTGAGGAAAAAGGAAGACATATCAGAAGCGTTGTCATTGAAGGTAGCATCATCAGAGCAGATGCGTCGGAGATGGAGAAACTGGGAGAATAGAATGGAGTCCTTACAGGAGGCAGGTTGTGAAGAAGTGTAGTCGAGATAACTGTGAGAGTCGGTGGGCTTATAATGGATATTAGTAAACAGCCTGTCCCCAGAGATGGAGACAGAGAAGTCGAGGAAGGGAAGGGAAGTGTCAGAGATGGACCATTTAAAGGTGAGAGAAGGGTGGAAATTAAAAACAAAGTTGATAAAGTTTTCCAGTTCGGGGCCAGAGCAGGAAACGGCACCGATACAGTCATCAATGTACCGGAAAAAGAATTGGGGGAGGGGGCCTGAGTAGGACTGGAACAAGGAATGTTCAACAAATCCCACAAAAAGACAAGCATAACTAGGACCCATGCTGGTACCCATAGCAACACCTTTTACTTGAAGGAAGTGAGTGGAGTTGAAGGAGAAGTTGTTCAATGTGAGAACAAGTTCAGCCAGGTGGAGGAGGGTGGTGGTGGATGGGGACTGGTTGGGCCTCTGTTCAAGGAAGAAGCAGAGAGCCCTCAAACCGTCCTGGTGGGAGATAGAGGTGTAGAGAGATTGGACGTCCATAGTGAAGAGGAGGTGGCTGGGGCCAGGAAACTGGAAATTGTCAAAATGACGTAGGGTGTCAGAAGAGTCACGGATGTAGGTGGGAAGAGACTGGACTGGGGAGAAAAGATAGAGTCAAGATAGGAAGAAATAAGTTCAGTGGGGCAGGAGCAGGCTGACACAATGGGTCTGCCAGGACAGTCCCGTTTGTGGATTTTGGGGAGGAGGTAGAAGCGGGCTGTCCGGGGTTGCGGGACTATGAGGTTGGAAGCTGTAGAGGGAAGACCTCCACAAGAGATGAAATCAATGACAGTCCTGTGGATAGTAGCTTGATGGTCGGTGGTGGGATCATGGTCCAGAGGGAGGTAGGAAGAAGTGTCTGAGAGTTGGCGCTGAGCCTCTGCAACATAGAGGTCGGTATTAAACATACAACAACAGCACCACCCTTGTCTGCAGGTTTGATGACCATGTCGGGGTTAGACCTGAGAGAACAGAGTGCCTCAGGTTCAGACGGGGACAGGTTAGAGTGAGTGAGGGGGGCAGAGAAATTGAGATGACCAATGTCTTGCCAACAGTTTTCAATGAAAAGATCAAGAGTGGGTAAGAGGCCAGGGGGAGGGGTCCAGGTAGAGGGAGAATGCTGGAGGCGGATGAATGGGTCTACTGATCGGGGTGGGGGGGAGGACTTTTGGTCAAAGAAGTGAGCCCGGAGGCGGAGGCGACGGAAGAAGAGCTCAACGTCATGCCGAGCGCGAAATTCATTGAGGTGGGGGCGTAAGGGGATAAAACTGAGACCTTTGCTGAGTACAGAACGTTCAGTGTCAGAGAGGGGGAGGTCAGAATACACAGCAAGGAGTCAGATCGGAAGGGGTGGAGTCAGAGGGAAGTGAAGAGGAAGAAGGAGCTGGAGGGGCATTAGTCCCCATCAGCTGCTGGAGCTTGCGTTCCTTGACACCTGAAAGGAAGAGAAAAAGATTTTTGTTAATGCATCGGATGAGACGAAGGATGAAATGAAACTGCGGAGTAGAACAGCTTTGAGATAAGGTGAGGCGGTGCTGCTGGAGAGAGAGGTTCAGTGTGTGCATGTGGCGGCGCATAGCACTGAGTGTGGATCTCAGGATGCAGCGAGAACAGCAGTCCAAGGAATGTTGTATTTCTTGGAGATACCTGTAATCCTGAGTGGATTCAAAACATGATGGGTGAAACTGCAGTTGGAATCCACGTGGAATAAGTCCGAGCCGGAGACAGTCACTGAGGAAGGAGATGTAGCTGTGAAAATGAGTTTTGGTAGACACTTTATCAAACACCAGGAAGGAAATAGAAAGCAATGAAGGTGAACCAGGTAAAAGGGACAAATGAAAATCCTGTCGGAGAGAAGAGCAGAACTTCTTCAAGGTAGGCATTCCTGGAAGAGAAGTGGCAGTGAAGGGAGGGAGGGAGGGAAGTACTGCTGTATAGCTCTAAAAATGTGTCCAATAAATAGGGTACATAAGCTCAACAGTAAGAACAGTACATGTGGAAAAGAGATGCTGCAACTTACCCTTGAGGTGTGATTGAAATCGCCAGGCCAGGGACTGTCAGAGGGTTGGGACTGATATTGCTAGTTACTTTGGCTACTTTAAAGAGTAGCCATAGTAAGTTGTTATGGGTGTGTTTCATAATGCATGTTAGAGCCCCAGTGCACAGTAGCAACATAACACTTTTTTTGTGCACATTTGTGTAACTAAGCTCTTTATTTGTTCATGTTCTATTTTTAGTATTGAACGCTCAAAACTGATTTCGTATTTTGAGATGCAGCAATTTCCATGGAGATAAATATGAATCCACACACATAATTCTCCAAAAGGTTAAAGTTCTACATAGAAGCAAGAGTAAAGTAATTGTCAATGTTTCACAAATGCTGTTTCAGAATGTTTCCTAATCCCCTTGAAAGGGCAACATTGCAATTACATATAAATTATATTTAAAGGTTAGCATCAGCAGCTAGCAGTAAGACTTAAATTGTCCTGCTATATAGCTGTAAGTAATGGATGTGGAACCTTTCAGAGGAACCCGACAACAAATTTGAAATGGTTATGTTACTGAGTCATTGCATCAAGTTTACATACATGTGCACAATGAAAAAATTACTTATCATAAACTTGGAATCTATATTTGCATCCAATGTCTGGAGTCATCTCAATTTTACTGTATCAAACATGTTGTACTGAAGATTAGAAAAGGTTCAAAGGATTGAATAAACCATTTATTGGCCAGTTGTGGAATGCAACATTGCTTAATACCCTATTCTGTCAGCTGAGGTAGCAAGTTCAGAGAAAAGGAACCAAGATGAGGATCTAATGGCATAAGTATAGTCTCCAGATTTTCTGGACTGTCCAGGAGATTGCTAATAATTCACCACCATTTCCACTTTTAAATCTATAATGTATTAAGTTGCCATGTATGGTGCACAAACTTCATGTATGTCAGCATTCAGTGACCACAGATGCACAATTTTACTACTAGATGGAGCTTCATAATCTCCAGACGCTGCAAAACTCCATGCCCATACCCACAGAATCATTAATATGTTCTGGGGGAAATTCACTTTGCTCTGACTTTTCAGGGACAAATTTGTGGGAGGTCCACTTTTTTTTTAATTCTTCAGGTATATTCGGGTTGGAAGGCATGGGTTGCTGTAGAAGGGAGAGAAGGGTTGTGGTGCTCAGCTTACCTCCACCTTTGCATTTTTCAAAAATTGGATTACATTTCAGTCATGTTTTCTCATAGACTACATAGGATTTTCTTAGAAACCGAAACAGGTTGTGAACCTCAGTCAGCAAAATCTTTCTTTTTGAATTAAAAGGAAAGATGGACACAAGTGTAAATACATTGAATTTTAGTACAAGTAAATTATATTTCTCTCCAAAAGAGGGAGACTTAGCAATTTTGTATTGTAATTCATAATTCTATTTCAAATATATATAGAAAGCTATTTATTTTGGAATCCTGTAATATAAAGAAATGACAGGCTCATTTAAGGACTGACTAATCTTACTGAGATCACAATTTTAACTCCCTCTGATTTTTGAAATGTTGGAAAGTATAGACAAGAAAGGAAGGTATAAATTATAATTTTACAATAGCTTGTCAGCAAAACATTTATTTCCTCCAAATTTGAAAAATAAAAGAAACGCATATTTGTAATACGTTATTTCCTCTTACACTCTTACTACATCATTGCAGTGTTCATAAATATTCAGTTCCAATGTGGATTGTTTGCTCCAGTGTCTGATTACGAAACATACAAGCATCACGCACAAGCTACGCACACAGAAGTAACAAAAGAGCATTGACGACTGTTCAATCTGAAGGTAAAGGATAACTTTATAGAATTAAACAATTTTGTCTTTCAAAGTTTCTGTAAAACTTGATCAAATATGTAGGAGAAGCTGCTTTCAAAATTCCAAATAATGGCAAAATACTTTAGCCAAGATTTTGTTCAGTTGATGACTCGATATAAAGAGGATAAGCAATTACTATTTTTACTTCCATTCCACCTCAGTTAATGCAAACACTGTATTTCTGCACCTTGATCTGATAAACTATGACCATTTTCTTTAATTATCATTTTCACTTTTTACCAGGCTCATTACTTCAATTTACAAATAGAACTCAATTCCTTTAATATCCTGAATTTTAAAAGAAGAAAATATAATTTTCTACTTTTGGATTAGAAAAAACACAAAAAAGGCATGAAGAATAACTAAGTTGCCATTTATTCAAAGAGGGAAGAAAATGAGGAAGGTGCAGATAAACATGAAGGTAGCAAAGAAGAATTGTTTACTCCTGGTCTTTCTCTTCTCCGTGAGTGATGATATGTACCAGGTTCTTGTAGTCCAGGTTACCAGACACATCTGGAGGGAAAGCTGTGAACATCTGCTCAACCTGAAAAGATATTTCACACATGAAGTGTTAATGAAATATGGACATCTAAAAAGCAAAACTTATTAGAGCTTCTGACAAAGATACTTTGCCACATTGAAGTGTGATAATATTCTTTTGAATGTTTCTTTTTTTTTGCTGTTATTTTTGAAGTAACTCAGTCATATATCTCTTTTTGAAAGTGGTATAAGAGAGGAAGAACTTGTGCTACTGTCATGCACCTCCTGGCATCTGCCTCAAGGGTATTTCTGGTACAGGCAGGGGCCTGCAATATGAACTAATTGGGGGATGAGAGTATTGAAAATGGATCAACATGGTCTCATATGATTAATATACTTACACCTCATTAGCAAAGACCTCTTATTCAAAATAACAAGCTTTTTTTAAAATAAATGTGAGGCCTGTCCCCACAAGATGTGTGACCTCTGAACTAGGATTTTAAAAAAAGGCATTCTCGCAGCTGACCATAGCTGAAATGGCTCATCCACAAATGGTTATCTTTGATCATTAATGACTTGAAATGACTGATCTATGGAACAGCATAATCTTGGAGATTACAGAGATCTGCAGATCTGCTCTTCAGGTTTGAATATCACATGAGAGTAACAAAAGATGATCATGGAGTAAGAGAAATCAAAATCTAATAAAGGTGACCTAAAAAGAAATAGGACCATCTCAAAATGGCCAATTTCTGGTGACACATTTATCTTAATTGCTTATATGTTAAGAGTTTAAATATTGACTTTTCCTTATGTATAAATCTACAATTTTTCTTAAGATAATCCACTGTTTTCATGAACCTACCTCCTCCTTGGTAAATCGTTCAGCTTGGGTCATCAACATTTCCTCTATACTACAAAAATGGGGAAAAAATTGTTATTCAAATAAATGTAAACACTTTGGGATTATTAGATATGTCAACGTATGAGGCACAAACAGAAGAGCCTTAAATTAGCTAAAATATACTTACTAATCCTTTCTTAAAACACCCTTGCCTTCTGGATCAAATATTTTGAATGCATTTAAGATTGACTCTTCTGGATCTGTACCTGTGAAGTTGTATAAAAGGACAATGTTTTTATTTAGATATTGCAATTAGGTTGTAACAGTAAATGAATTGCAGTTAAAAATATCTTAATCTAATTTTGAAAGTTATTTTGCTAGTTAATCCCTTCTCTGCACCATCCCTCGTATGAGAGGACAAAAAGGCATTCCAAGCCTTTCATTAATCAAACAGTCACTGGGAAATGGACAGTAAATGTTCCCATCACTATTTCTTTGCTCTGTTTTAAGTCAAGTTTACATAGTGTTCAGTTTTCAATGTTATGAAGGAAATTCAGTTTCCCTGGCCTAGCCTGAGTTACCCAATATCAACTAGGATAGCAGTAGAAATTGGCTTGTGTCCTCAGTGTAGGGAATGGAAAAATCAACTTCTTCCTGATCACTTGATTTTCTTTTTTAATTCATTCACTGGAGGTGCACGTTGCTGGCAAGACCAGCATTTATTGTCCACCTCTAATTGCCCTCAAGAAGGTGGTGATGAGTTTCCTTTTTGAACTGCTGCAGTGCTGTTAGGGAGAAGGTTCCAGGATTTTGATCCAGCAATAATGAAGGGACAGTGATATATTTCCAAGTCAGGATGGTGCGTAGCTCTGAGGGGAACTTGGAGGTGGTGGTGTTCCCATTATGGCCGCTGTCCTTGTACTTCAAGCTGGTAGAGGTTGCAGGTTTGGAAAGTGCTGTCTTGGCAACTTGCTGCGGTACATCTTCTAGATGGAGTATACTGCAGCCATGGTGCAGCAGTGATGAAGGGAGTGAATGTTTAAGGTGATAGATTGGGTGCCAATCAAGTGGGCTGCTTCATCCTGCATGATGTTGAGCTTCTTGAGTGTTGTTGAATCTGCACTACTCCAGACAAGTGGGGAGAATTCCATCACACTCCCGACATATGCTTCATAATTGTTGAAAGGCTTTGAAAAGTCAGGAGGTGAGTCACATGTTGCTGGACACCCAGCCTCTGACCTGCTTTTGTAAGCACATTATTTATATGGCTGGTCTAGTTAAATTTCTGGTCAGTGGTGAACCCCAGGATATTGATGGTGGGGAATTTGGTAATGGTATTGCCATTGAATGTCAAAGGGGGTGGTAAACTCTCTCTTGTTGAAGATGGTCATTGCCTGGCACTTTTGTGGCCCAAATGTTACTTGCCACCTATTTGTCCAAGCCTGAATGTTGTCCAGGCCTTGCTGCATGTGGATACCGACTGCTTCATTATCTGAGGAGTTTCATATGGAACTGAATATTGTGCAATCATCAGTGAACATTCCCACTTCTGACCATATGATGGAGGAAAGGTCACTGAAGCAGCTGAAGATAGTTGAGCTTAGGACACTGTACTGAAGAAACCATGCAGAAAGGACCTGGGCTGAGGTGATTGGCCTGCAACAACCACAACCACCTTCTTTTGTGCTAAGTAAGACACCAAACAGTGGAGTGTTTTCCCTGATTCCCATTAACTTCAATTTTACTAGGGCTCCTTGATGTCACATTCAGTCAAATGCTTCCTTGATGTCAAGGACAGTCACTCTCACCTCATTTATTTAGCCCATATTAGGGCCAAGGCTGTAATGAGATTTGAAGACAAGTCATCCAGGCAGAACCCACACTGAGCATCAGTGAGCAGGGTTTTGGTGAATAAGTGCTGCTTAATAGCATTGTCAATGACCCCTTCCATCGTTACGCTGATGGTTGAGAGTAAACTGATGGGACGGTAATTGGCCAGATTGGATTCATCCTGCTTTTGTGAACAGGATATACCTGAGCAATTTTCCACATTGTTGGGTAGATGCCAATATAGTAATTCTACTGGAACAGCTTGGCTAGAGCCACAGCTTTCTCTGAAGCACAAGTCTTCAGTGAATTAAATTAACTGTTAAGACTGGCTTCTGTGATAGTGGGGTCCTCAGGAGAAGGCAGAAATGGATAATTCACTCAAAACTTCTGGATGAAGACTGTTGCAAATGCTTCAGCCTTGCCTTTTGCACTCACGTGCTACGCTCAGCCATCATTGAGGATGGGGATATTCATGGAGCCTCTTCCTCCTGTAAGTTTTTAAATTACCCACCAGCATTCATGACTGGATGTGGCAGCACTGCGGAGCTTTGATCTGTTGGTTATGGAATCACTAGTTCTGACTATAGCATGCTGCTTCTACAGCATATAGCTCCTCGAGGTTGGCACCTCATTTTTAGGTATGTCTGGTGCTACACCTGATATGCTTTTCTACACTCCTCATTGAACCAGTGTTGGTCCCCTAGCTTAATGGTAATGGCAAAGTGAAGGATATGCTGAGCCATGAGGTTATAGATCGTGGTGAATACATTGCTGCTGCCTCATGGATGCCCAATTTTAAGCTGCTAGATCTGTTCTGAATCTACAAATGGTGGTGGAAATGAGGGTGGCTGCACAAGAGGCCAGAGTCAGAGGAATGGAGAGTTCTGGTACATGGTAGCACACTGCAGGTTAAAGAGATAGGGAGGGGTGACGCTATGGAAAGATTTAAGTACATGGATGAGAATTTTAAATTTGGATTTTGGAAATTGGGAACCTATATAGGTCAGTGAAGACAGGATGATGGGCAAGCAGAGACTTGTCTGCTAATATCATCACAGTAACTTATACCCTATTATCCTAATGTGTAAAGTGTTCTGAACTTATTTTCATTGTTCACTTCATGAAATATTGTCATTCTGCATTCCCATATTTCTTGTAAGGCAACATTTTTTTGAATAATCAATTTTTTCCATTTAATTCAACTGTAAAAGGAGTGAGAAAACAATGTGAGATTCATCTTTGAAGGAACCCACAGTAAACTTAATCTATGTTTACAATTTCTTTGTGAATTAATTTTTTTAGTTCTCAGAATCTACCGGCACAGCATAACCTACCATCTGTTGCAAATTAGCGACAATATTGACATGTTATTAAGTTCTTCCCTTGTCTAATTACAATGTTTCTAATAATCTGTGGCTTTCTTCTGTAAAGTATTCATTAATATCATTTATTTCACTTACCCTTAAGCTTTTCACCAAACATGGTAAGAAAAACTGTAAAGTTAATTGGTCCGGCAGACTCTTTAATCATTTCATCCAGTTCTTCATTTTTTACATTCAGGCGGCCTGAGAATAGATTACTAACCATTAATAACAGTCTCTTGACCTCAACCGTGAAAATCAGTTTGTAATAGTAAAACTAACCCAGAGCAGCAAATGTGTCCCTAAGGTCCGCCTTATCAATGAATCCATCCCTGTTCTGATCCATTATTGTGAAAGCCTGGCATCAAGGCAAAATCAATACAGTATTAAAAACTGGTATCGTTGGTTATAACTTATGTTTCAGATTCAACAGCAACACATATTTAATATAGTGCATCAGTGTCCTATGCCATACATCATTCCCTGTCCAACAGAGCAAGTAGACAATGTGCTCCTTGTTTTTGCCAATGTCAGTGTTAATCATTAATTTTTGTTGAAGGCATAGTCTTAAGTAGTGTCTTGTTCATGAGCCATTCAGGAATACTACAAATCTCTGCACTACAGTGTGATAGGACACAGGTCTACATGTGCAACTCCCCTCATTTCACGAGGGAAAGCAAAGAATGGGAATAAACATTCAATGAAAAATGCTGAAGGTAACAGATGAACAGAGAGGCTTCAGGGTTCAAATGCATAATTCCCTGAAAGTGTGAGTGCAGATAGATTAAAAAAGAGTCCAACAACATTTTGGGTTTTATAACTAGCAGCATAGAGTACAAGAGCAAAGAAGTAATACATTTATACAGAACATGCAAGATAAATTTATAAAATCAACAAAGTCCACTGGCAACACAGGAGTTATTTCTCTGCATCAGTAATCTTTCTTTACTCTCAATATTGACCTTTAGTTTTGTAAAAATTAGAGCAGAGATAATGAATATTATTTAGGGGGCAAATTGTTTTTCGTTTTTGCCACAGAATTCAAAGGAAGATTTTCTTTGTTTGCTATTTATAATGAAATTGCGTACAACTGTATAAAGAACATGTCGCCCATTCTTTGTATAGTCAACAGAGTAAATATTCCTCACTGCCTCAAATTGATATTACCAGTTTCTCATTCTCAGGTTTTATTCTTACTTCTGATTTATAATCACTTAGTTGGAACAATATCTGTGACCAAATATTGACTGTTTCAATAAGTAGAACATGGAAGGAATGGTAAAAGAAGTAAGTTGTAATTTGTGTAATGGCCTCCACAGTAAGATGGTGTCCATCTCCCCTGAAAGACCTAGGTTTGGACAAACATCAAAATGAAGTCACTGATCAGATCTTTCTCCTCAGCTCACAGTTATTTTGCAAGAGCAAAGTGCTGCAGATGCTGATTTGATCTATGTGCTATAATTGGACCTTAACAATTACAAGAAACTCAGTTGTTGAAACTCAGTTATTAAATCTTTGCTTTTATGGCTGCATTGATGTATATCGTATAAGACAGTAGGATTGAAAGGGTTAACTAAATAGGTCATTAGTTCATGCTGACAAGACTGTCTTGGAAGGTCAAAAGAGTAAGTCATGAGTATTACTGATAGTTACAGGTGCAGACCTTTTGCCACTGACAACTCTTCACAGTGTTCTCCCACAGTGATCAAATGCACATGGATTACCCTACACAGTGACCTTTGTGAAAAACAGCTTTTCACTTGTGAATTTACTTAATTTCACAGTTTTTGGTCAAATTAATGATCATGTGTGATTGAGCAAGAAGCATAAAAGCCATATTTGCAATCAAAGTGAGAACGCTAAAACTATAGTTAGCTATATTGGCAGACAGACCCTGAAAACGTTTATATGACATTCCTTTGTCCACTATTCTAGCTGAGGTGTTAAGCGAGTTAAAATAAAACCATCTTATGTTAAAATAATGCACCAAACAATACCATAATTGTGTTAAGCCACTTACCACTAATATTGCCAAATATAATCTCTAAGCTCCAGTTTTTCGTAGCCATTAACAGTGACTGTCAATTGCTTCAGCTGCTCTACAAGTCAAACTGTATGAAATGTGGTGCATTATTATAGATCTTTCTCTTTAAGGAAGCAAAGCATCACTATTTTCCCCCAATGCTGACTCACATTGGTGAATGGTTCCTTCGATAATGCATATTGTCATGCAAGCCCCCACCTGCCAAGACTGCGGCACACATTATTTCGTCACATGAACATTCAAACTTAAAATTGTGGCTGGGAAGAAAAGAGGGCCTAGCACAAGGAATTGCCAAGCCCCTGGAAAGACCTTTTTTGCATACTGGCAGTCAGTGTTGGAACAAAGGACCCACTCCCTGCTTCTCCAATACACAGAAGACCTGGTCAGGTCAGTTTAGTCACATGACTAACTGGCTGTTTGAATTTGAGCTTGCTGAGAGAAAGAAACTCAGAAAGCTGTTTGCTCCTGGACTGAAAATATCTCTCTCCTGTCTGCTCCCATCTCTTTCTCACGGAAGTGAAGACCCATTGAAGGCACATGTACCCCAAGAAAGAAAAGTCTCTTACAGTGAACAAGGTTTAAGAAGAATACTGGGCCCCAACGAAAAGAAGACTACCTACAATCAAGGACTACAGCAAGCTTGAAGCACAGTAAAAACCCTTCTTCAAAGATTGCCTCAAACTTTTTTACTTTAATTTTCTTCTCTTTTCTGTCTCCATTTGCATATGCGTATTGCGTATGCATGCTAGCTTGGGGCGCAGCATGTATCTGTAGGCGTTAACTGATTTAGAGTTTAGGTTTAAGGTTTAATAAACGTCACTTTTCTTCTTTAAATCTAAGCATGTTTATGCACATTTATTTGCCTTATAATTGCAAAGTGGTGAACAAGGATTCACCAAGGGTGAGCTCAAAGCACAGTGTGTTCAAAAATTAAACTGTGTTACAATAAGACCAGGTGAAGACAGTAAAAGACCCCTAGACACCTTTCTCACCTGGTCGTAACAATATCCTCCAGCACCTCAACCAAGTGATAATTCATCATTTGAGAGTCAGCAACAACTTTCATTTATATAGTGCCTTTAACATAGTAAGATGTCCCAAGACGCTTCACAGGAGCATTATTAAAAAAGTGGATAGTGGTGTGAAGGGATTCTGGGATGCACAAGAGGCCAGAATTGGAGGAGTGCAGAGATCTTGGGAAGTTGAATGGCTGGAGAAGGTTACAGAGATAGAGAGGGGTGAAGCCATGGAGGGATTTGAAACAAGGATGAGAATTTTAAAATCGAGGCATTGCCGGACCGGGAGCCAATGTAGTTCAGCAAGCAGAGAGATGATGGGTGAATGGGACTTCGTACAAGTTAGGATACGGGCAGCAGAGCTTTGGATTAGCTCAAGTATATGGAGGGAGAAAGGTGGGAGGCTAGCCAAGACAGCATTGGAATAGTCAAGTCTAGAGGTAACAAAGGCATGGATGAGTGTTTCAGCAACAGGGGCAGGGGCAGAGACAGACAATGTTATGAAGGCAGAAGTAGGCAGCTTTGGCGATGTAGTGGATTCAAAAAGGTCACTGGTTATTAATCATAGTTACCATCACAACTGAACGCCCTCCTATGCTTACTGGAAATTCACACTTGGGATTTACTGTAGGAATCAATGTAAAATGGTCAAAAAAGTACTGCTAACACTGGACTACATTGCCTAATTCTGTGATCCTTATTGCTCCCTAATAGATATCAGATAACTTAGTTCTGACCAGGGATCAAAGTTAAGACTTTGGTGGTGTCTCATAACTACTTGCTTAACTTCCTACACAAGGGGCACTTTGTCTATCTTTCAGAGAAGATGCTTTACTTTTGAGGAATCCTAAAGCAATATCATATCTGATCTCAAACAAAAAGCAAAATACTGCAGATGCAGGAAATCTGGAATAAAAACTGAAAATGCTGGAAACACTCAGAAGGCCAGGCAGCATCTGTGGACAGAAGGTAAGGTTAACATTTCAGGTTAATGACCTTGCGCATGCCCCATTCCCCCAGCCCCAACTTTGGTTACTGGCTTTGTTGATGCGTATATGCAATGCTATGCATGCAGGAGAGGCTACTTGAAAGGATATTTCTCTGGAGACATAAACTTCAACAAAATTACCTCCTTGAATTCCTGAATCTGTGATTGATCAAACATAGAGAACACATTGGAATTTGCTCCCTCTATCTTCTTCTTTGCCTTCTTGGGAGACTAAAAAAACAAATGAACCATCCTGATCAGCATAGGTTTAGAATATGGTTGTACAATATTGCATGGATACTACCTCCCTGGGCATCATGAGCTATGACAGTCTTGCCATGAGGGTAAAAGGCCCAAATCTCTCAGATGCTGCAGGCAGAGGTAGGTCCTTCTTGTTCTATACTGTTGATATAGCAGATCCTATTCCATCATTCAATATGCCTTCAGTCCCTGCTTCATAAATCCACTATACCTGCAGGGCTTATTAATAGGATAAGTATTTCATTGTACAGAATATATATATGTATATATCATATCAGGCAAGATATATATAAACAATCAAATAACTGTAAAAGTCATCGAGCACAAATAACACTGACAGTTTTAATTATGTCCTATGTCATGTAGAACTATTATCTTACAGTCAGTGGAAAACTTCACATCTAACTAGCAGACCAACAATCAAAAATAAATTCTGAAAAGAAAATTCAATATTTGTTTTTTTTCTGGTTCCCTCCACCTTTTATTATTCTTGTCAGACCTGCAGCAGATGGGGCCAGAAAATGCTTGGAGATGCATTCTACCACATCCCTTTCTCTCCCCACTTGCTAAATAGGAGGTCCAGTGGCTTAATTTGTGCCTCCCCATCCAGTTTCCCCCCTCCCTTTAGATAGAGGATCTGGATCGGCGCAGGCTTGGAGGTCCGAAGGGCCTGTTCCTGTGCTGTAATTTTCTTTGTTCTTTTGTTCTTTGTTCCCTCCCTTGGCATCCAGCAATCCAAAATTGGTGGATGAGGGTCATAGAGTTTTTCCACCAGAGAACCATACAGAATCATTCTCAGAGCAAGTCATGTACATGTTGAGCAGCAGAAAAATTATGAGCAGTACTTCACAAACATATTTGGTGGCTTCTGTTGTAATTTCTATTCCAATTTCAGCATGGCTTTCCAGTGGAGGCCAGGAAGCCCATCTCCTTTATATAAATGTGCTTACAAGCAGAGACTCAGCTGGGGTCAAGGACACATCTTCATGTCTTTAGCTGAGCTTCAGCATACTGTTGCTTATTAAACATTATTTTGTATGTGTGCAGTACTTTCGATTTTTTTCTAGTGTTTATTACCAGTCTGGTAACCAATAAAGTTATCACTAGGGCCTAAAGAAGAAATAAGGTGGCAAACAGCTATTGCCCTTTTAAAGAAATCTCAGTGAGGATTTCATATTATAGGGCAATCTCTTAAAGCAGTGCAACAGAAATATAACACCCAAAAAACAGTTTTACAGTTGTTTTATGGTGAAAGGATTATTTCAGCTGAATCAATAAGGAACAATTTTTTCGTGGCCTGAAAAAAAAAGCCCCTGAAAAACTCTCATATCATCGCTGGTTCCGTTATTGTATATTTCCTCAAAAAATCATTTGTGTTATCTAGCCATAAAGATAATTTTTCCCCATGATAATATGTTACTTTATAGCATACAAACTAAGAACTTGTATTTATATAGTGCCTTTCATAACCTCAGGACATCCTAAATTGCTTCCCAGCCACTGTTGTAATGTAGCAATTCAGCAGCCAATTTGCACACAGCAAGGCTCCACAAACAGAAATGAGATAAATGATCAGATTATCTGTTTGGGTGGTAATGGTCGAGGGATAAATGTTGGCTCAGACACCAAAAGAACTCCTCTGCTCTTTGAATAATAATTTTTAATCTTAGTAATTTTTATGTCCATCTGAGTGGTTCAGTTGGTACCTTGGTTGAACATCTCATCCATCTGACAGGGCAGCCATCCCTCAGCACTGTACTGGAGTTTTGCCTAGAATGTGCTCAAGACTGTGAAGTGAAAGCTTGACTCCTTCTTACTCAGAGATGAGTGTGCCACCACTTGAATATAAATTTATACCATCACCTAGAAGTAAACTCAGTACTGTACCTGGGAATTTACATGTAAGAGAGAGTAAAATAAACAGCAACCTCATTACACTGTTAGAGCATTTTACAGAAGCAGGTCTTTATATTTTATAGCTCTCTCAAAAAACTTACAAGATTTATCATCTGTTTAATAGCTTATTACATCCTTTCAGAAATGGAAATGGCAAAAGATCTACAGTTTAGTATGTAGAATCCTGTAAACCCTGTTGTAAATTCCCATAAAAACAGCATGGAATCTCACTCATATTATCCTCCCTTTATTTCCTGCCAATTTGTTGTGCTCATTTCCTGAAAGGGCTGATTACTTGCCGAGTTACAATTCTAGAGACACCAAGACTTTAGATTTTTGATATGTGAGCTTAGACAGCAAATGTCAGCAGCCAAGCCCAACCATGACCAAACTCACACATATTCAGCAAGGGTCACTTAATATCAAGGAATCAGGGCTGATTTTCTCTCTGCTTACCTTGGGATGCTATAGCCAATTGGTGGACTGCTGGCACCATCCTAGCTGAGAACAACTAATTCAGTATCGACTGGGAATCAAATCTGGGTCTTAATGCCTGTCTGTGTGGCGCAATTATTTTCTAACAACCCCAGAGGCATCGGGGAAACTTTAGTCTTTTTATATTGCAAAAAGAAACCCCTTCCGGCTTGAACTATAAACATACTGATGTGTCCTAAAAATTATATTTCACATTCTAGTTCATTTCCCCTTCTAATCTTGCTTCTAGATTTAAAAAAAAACTTTCAGTAGACTGCAGAACTACAACAGCTTGCTGGAAGTGCATTATTAAAATCACCTAAAGCTGCTTAATTGTTTAACTCGATCCTTGCTCATCTTTTCCCCTGTGATAGAGCAGGCTACATAGTGGACGTCCAATGTAATACAATATGGCATGAACACAGTTGCTTACCATTGCTGCAGCCTGTGTGGTGTCGCTTTTAGGAGGAACACAATGCCCTAGACAATGCACACTGCAATATATACACTTTGTAAAGTATAAAAATAAATGTATTCCTACTTTGGGCATTAATTAGTAGCCTGTTCCTTCAGACACCACCCCTAACATTTTTGAAACTATTTGATGTCATGCTATGATCCCTAGTACAATGTGTGTATGTGTATGCACTCCTCAAGGTTAAAGAAATGTTATGCGTCACAGCTGATTCTACTTTTAAGATTTTGACCTAAGCCCTCGGCTTACTCTTTGTCTTGTGCCATGAAGCTGGGTAACATGTGCACTTGCTAAATTAAAAGAGAACAATGCAAGAATGCAAAGTATTGGAATTTCTCAGAAGCTCCAAGATCCCAGTTCTGTTACTCTATGCCAATCATCAAAGTGCATCAGTGTTTACTCAGATTTAAATGACAAAGGTCATGTTTACTCTTTCCCTGACAACGTGACTTAGAGAGTAATTAAAAGAGAAAGTCCATTGCTTTTATTCCATAATGTGAATCTGACTCTAAGTTACATGGGAGCAATAAAAGGGAATATTCCTTCTGTTCACTTTGTATCAGTGACATAGTAAACTTTAGCAGGATGATTTCCAATGCTCATTACTCATGGAATTCAAAGAATGTTCTAGAAGAATGGGTTTCTAATTGCCCTAAAATAAGTTGTTAGAAGAAATCCTGCTGCCATGTTTATGGTATAGCCAAGAGAGGCAACTTTCTCCATGATGATTTTGCACTGAAGTGCAGATTTTGTAAATTTTACTTTTATAATAACGCTCAACAAGAATTTGAAGATGAATATTGCCTTTTTCCAATGTACATTTAACATTAAATCTAAAGGTTACGTTATCAAGAATCCTAGCACCAGTAATGGAGAATCTTGCCCACCATCAACACATATTGGAAAATGACTGTCATGAAATATTATCTCCTAATGTGAACATTAGACTTAGTTGTTTGTTCAAAAGAAGGGGTTCATTGACCCGTTCCATGGCTGGGAATATTTGTCCCAAACACAGACCCAATGTGCTTTCATTTGGAATTATTAATGTTTGTGTGCTTGATTTGGGAGTGTTACTAAGATCAATACCGTTAGCAGTCTGATGTAGGAGAACCTGATATCTGAGAAGACAGCAAGACAATACCACCAGTGGAATTAAAGGATATACATGCTTTATGGAAAATAATCTGCTGAGTGGCACTTCAGCAACTGCGACTTGTATTTATATAGTGCTCCTGGAATGCAGGAAAACATCTCGGAGCACTTTACAATAATGAGGAAAAGAGAATGGTGAACACTGCAGTGAGTAACTCACCTCCTGATTCACCAAAGACTGTCCACCATCTACAAGGCACAAGTCAGGAGTATGATTGAATACTCTCCACTTGCCTGGATGGGTGCAACTCCAACAACACTCAAGAAGCTCGACACCATCCAGGACAAAGCAGCCCGCTTGATTGGCACCCCATCCATAAACATTCACTCCCTCCACCACCAATACACACAGTGGCAGGAGTGTGTACCAGCTACAAGATGCACTGCAGCAACTCACCAAGGCTCCTAAGACAGCACCTTCCAAACCCACGACCTCTACCACCTAGAAGGACAAGGGCAGCAAATGCATGGGAACACCACCTCCAAGTTCCCCTCCAAGCTACACACCATCCTGACTTGGAACTATATCACTGTTCCTTCACTGTCGCTGGGTCAAAATCCTGGAACTCTCTTCCTAACAGTACTGTGGGTGTACCTACCTCACATGGACTGCAATGGTTCAAGAAGGCAACTCACTACCACCTTCTCCAGGACAATTAGGGATGGGCAATAAATGCTGGCCTAGCCAGTGATGCCCACATCCCATGAAGTAAAAAAAATACTGAGCATGGGGAAAGAAATGTAGAGACCAGAATGAGAACTGGAAAGCACAGTCATATATGGTTTGGAGGTGATTTCTGAAATCAGGGAGTGAGGTGACTAGAGGGGGAATTAAGAGAGATTGATCTGGAGGGCTGAACGATCAGCTGCCAGTGGTAGAGCAGAAAGACTGAGAGATGAAGAAAAGTGTAGTGTTAGAGGAGCAGAAGGTGCATCTGCAGATAGGGTGGAGTGAGGTCACAGAGTTAAATGTAAACAAGATCAAGAATTTTGAAATTGGCAAACCGTGGCATGGGAACCAGTGAAGTTTGCAAAGGATGGGGATGATGGAAATTTGGGACTTAGTACAGGTGAGGTTGCAGTTCTGTTTTGGGTGAGTTGAAGTTTGTGGGGCTTTGATGTAAGAGGGCCCGAAAGGACAGTGTTAGAGAAGTCTTATCTTGAAGTGATGAAGGCATGGTCTAAGATTTTGACACCAGAACAAAAGTGATATGGGTGGAGGCAGGTGGAAGAAAGCTGCTTGTGAAGGAGAAAGCTGATCTTGCAGCTTGAGTAAGATGCCAAGCTTCCACATACCATGTCTCAGCTTGACATAGCAGCTGGGGAGATGAATGGAATCAAGGCAAAGACAACAAGATACCAATGGAGCCAAAGAGAAAGGCTTTGGTTTTACTGTAATTCAGCAGAGGTCATTTTGGTTAATTCAGGTCTTAATATCAAACTGTCAGTTTAAGAGTGTAGCAAGTTGCAAGCAGAGAGGTAGATCTGGCTGTTATCACCGTACCTGTGCAAGATGATCTGATGCTTCTAGGTCATTTCACCAATTGGTCGCATGTGGACAGTGTAAAGGGTGGCGGGGCTGGGGGGTGGTTGGGGAAGGATGGATCCCTGCTGTACATCAGAGATGCCTTTGTAAGCAGTGGAAGAGAAACCTTAGCAGTTCTCATATGTGGAAATGCATCAGCATACATAAGTCTCAAAATCAAACTGTTGGTTAATCCACATAAATTGCTACTCTAATTACCTAATACGAAACGTACACATTCTTCCTGTAGCAATATATACCATTTATTTAAACCCAATGCTAGGGATGAATTAGGTCCATAGGAGTACCATTGAAATTAACTGGATAAAAACATTCAAATTACCAGCACTTGTATGTCTCTTGCCCATTATCCTGCTATGAACAACCTAACTATTAAGGTCTTGGTCTGCACGGCTATCTGGAGCCTAGTTTAAAGAATCTGACTTGAGTGGCAGGGCTACTTTTCCAGGTCCCATCAGTGCTTGGGTGGTCAATCATCAGAAGTACCCTGGACTACTGTAACCTGTCTGCTCAGGGATCTGCCACAGAAAATCAACTGCTACAATCTCCAAATTTTAAGATGCCAGATTGTCATATAAACCCAACTCATTCACTAATTTCTACAAGGCTACCTTCTACCCTAGCAACTGAGATACTGTATTTTATTGGTTATGTTACTAGACTAGTAATCCAGAGGCCTGTACTAATAATCCAGCAAATGTGATTTCAAATCCCACCCTGGCCATTTGAAAATTTAAACTCAGTTTAAAAAAGTAAATAAACTTGGAAGTAAAATTAACTGGTATTAGTAACTGTCTGATTGCCATAAAAATCTAATTGGTTTGCTAATTTTATTAAGAAAGGAAACCTGCTGTACTTGCCTGGTCTGGTCTATATGTGACTCCAGTCTGACATCAATGGAGTTTGCTGTTAACTGGGCTCAAACGTGGCCTAGCAAGCCACTCAGTTATATCACCACCTTCTCAGTGGGATTCAAGGATGAACAGTAACCTTGCCAGTAATGTCCACATCGTGAGAATGAATTAAAAAACCTCACTGCCACCAGCATCATCCTACACAGGGTGTGCATCACATTCTTGACATATCTTCAACACTGACCCCAGAAAGCCTCTTCCTGTTGCTTCTTATCTCTTTTGGGAAGACATTGGAGTGCATGATGTTGGCTGCTCTTTTGACTTCCTCTGCCAACCTTCTCACCCAGTTTGCTTGTTTCTCCCTGTCCCGTATGCCGCTTTGAGCAGCAGCAGTAGATTTTGTATCCTTCTTGTGCACCAAATGTCTGGTTCAGCTATTTTCTGCTTCCCTCCCCCCCCAAATCTGGCAAGCATTTAAGTGCGACTTGGGGCCAAACTCCCGCCTTCCCTGTTTTTACTCTCCCGGGCATTTCTGTTGAAATGCAGGCTGAATTTAGACAGCTTTTCCCAATGCTATTTATCTGACATTGCAATTTATAGTGGGGTCAATGCCATGATCTCACGGCAGCAGAAAATACTGCCTTTCCTCACTTCCAAAGGAACAATGTGCCCTTGACATTTCAAGGTCATTGTGTCTTATATAGTATAATGTTCCTGCCCATGTAAAACAGTACACCTTCTGACATACTGCGAACAGAACGATGGGATATTTCCTAGTTTTATAAAAGAATACAGCATTTAAGTATTACAGGTAATATCATTCCCCTGGAGCCTTCCAACTGGGACACGGAGCAAAAAAGCTGCTGCATCAACTTTAAGAAACACATCGAAAACATGAGGGTCCATGAAACAGATGATTTCAAGTTTTGTGCATGGTGGTCTTGCAAAGTAAGGACAATGGAGAGAAAGGAAGAACTTGGATTAAAAATATAGATCTGCCATGGCTAACAGAAGGATGGGGCTGACTCAATGAGCCAAAAGGGCTACTCCTATTTGAATATTCATGTGTTCCTATATACTATGTCGGAACAGGGTTGGGTAATATATAATGTCTTGATAATCACTGACCAATGCAAGCAAATGGACCACTGGGTGGAGAACTACCTAGAACTGTACTCCAGGGAAAATGTTGTCACTGAGACCGCCCTCCGTGCAGCCCAGTCTCAGCCAGTCATGGATGAGCTGGATGAACAGCCAACAAAATCGGAACTCAGTAATGCCATTGATTTTCTAGCCAGTGGAAAAGCCCCTGGGAAGGACGGCATTACCCCTGAAATAATCAAGAGTGCCAAGCCTGCTATACTCTCAGCACTCCATGAACTGATTTGCTGTGCTGGGATGAGGGAGCAGTACCACAGGACATGCGCGATGCCAATATCATCACCCTCTATAAGAACAAGGGTGACCGCGGTGACTGCAACAACTACCATGGAATCTCCCTGCTCAGCATAGTGGGGAAAGTCTTCGCTCGAGTCATTTTAAACAGGCTCCAGAAGCTGGCTGAGCGTGTCTACCCTGAGGCACAGTGTGGCTTTCGAGCAGAGAGATCCACCATTGACATGCTGTTCTCCCTTCGCCAGCTACAGGAGAAGTGCCGCGAACAACAGATGCCCCTCTACGTTGTTTTCATAGATCTCACCAAAGCCTTTCACCTCATCAGCAGGCATGGTCTCTTCAGACTACTAGCAAAGATCGGATGTCCACCAAAGCTACTAAGTATCATCACCTCATTCCATGACAATATGAAAGGCACAATTCAGCATAGCGGTGCCTCATCAGACCCCTTTCCTATCCTGAGTGGCGTGAAACAGGGCTGTGTTCTCGCACCTACACTGTTTGGGATCTTCTTCTCACTGCTGCTCTCACATGTGTTCAAGTCTTCAGGAGAAGGAATTTTCCTCCACACAAGATCAGATGGCAGGTTGTTGAACCTTGCCCATCTAAGAGCGAAGACCAAAGTACGGAAGTCCTCATCAGGGAACTCCTCTTTGCTGACGATGCTGCATTAACATCCCACACAGAAGAGTATCTGCAGAGTCTCATCGACAGGATTGTGGCTGCCTGCAATGAATTTGGTCAAACCATCAGCCTCAAGAAAAGGAACATCATGGGACAGGACGTCAGAAATGCTCCATCCATCAATATCGGTGACCACACCCTGGAAGTGGTTCAAGAGTTCACCTACCTAGGCTCAACTATCACCAGTAACCTGTCTCTCGATGCAGAAATCTACAAGCGCATGGGAAAGGCGTCCGCTGCTATGTCCAGAGAGTGTGGGAAAATAGCGCACTGACACGGAACACAAAAGTCCGAGTGTATCAAGCCTGTGTCCTCAGTAACTTGCTCTATGGCAGCGAAGCCTGGACAACGTATGTCAGCCAAGAGCGACATCTCAATTCATTCCATCTTCGCTGCCTCCGGAGAATCCTTGGCATCAGGTGGCAGGACCATATCTCCAACGCAGAAGTCCTCGAGGCGGCCAACATCCCCAGCATATACACCCTACTAAGCCAGCGGCACTTGAGATGGCTTGGCCATGTGAGCCACATGGAAGATGGCAGGATCCCCAAGAACACATTGTACAGCGAGCTCGTCACTGGTATCAGACCCACCGGCCGTCCATGTCTCTGCTTTAAAGACGTCTGCAAACGCAACATGAAGTCCTGTGACATTGATCAGAAGTCGTGGGAGTCAGTTGCCAGTGATCGCCAGAGCTGGCAGACAGCCATAAAGGCGAGGCTAAAGAGTGGCAAGTCGAAGAGACTTAGCTGTTGGCAGGAAAAAAGACAGAAGTGCAAGGGGAGAGCCAACTGTGTAACAGCCCCGACAACCAATTTTATCTGTAGCGCCTGTGGAAGAGTCTGTCACTCTAGAATTGGCCTTTATAGCCACTCCAGGCACTGCTTCACAAACCACTGACCACCTCCAGGCACTTACCCATTGTCTCTCGAGACAAGGAGGCCAAAGAAAGAAAGAAAGAAAGATGTTGTGACATTATGTGGTTATGTACAAAATGAAATGTCTTTGTACCATGTTTCCTTAATGATTGTTACACGATCTGACTTGACAAGATGTGGTACTCATTTAAAAGAAAAAAAAACTTGTATTTACATGGCTTCTTTCACAACCACATGATGTCCCAAAGTGATTTACAACCAATGAGGAATTTCTGAAGTGTAGTCACTCTTCTAATATAGGAAATGCAACAGCCAAGTTGTACACAGCAAGTTCCCACAAGCAGCAACGTTATAATGACCAGATAATCTGTTTTTAATAAGTGAGGGATAAATATTGGCCATGACACCAGGGATAATACTTTTGCTCTTCTTTGAAACAGCACCATGGGATCTTTTTAAGCCCACCTGAGAGGACAGGTGGGGCCTTGATTTAATGACTCATCCAAAAAATGGCACCTCTGACAGTGCAGCACTCATTCGGTACTGTGCTGAAGTGCCAGCCTAGATTTTTGTACTGACGTTTCATGTGGTGGATCTTGAACTCTTAATCTTCTGCTTTCGAGATGAGAGTGCTACCACTGAGCCATGGCTGATTGATGACTAGGCTATTGTTATAGTTTTCAGGCCTTTCACATAATTATATCTAATTAGAATCTCCTGTAAAATGAATAGTTAATGTTCGCACCATAAGTACATGCCTATTTAGATTATAAACAGTGTGCATTTTACTTTTTTAAACTTTTAAACTTTAAACTAGTTTTCCAATGATAGTCAAAAGTTATCTATTATAATGCAATGTGCATCTGATAGTCATGTAAGGGTCTATTTTCCAATTGCCAAGTCGCCACTCATACATAATGCACTGCGCAGGCTCTTTCCAGGGTGGGGAAGGTAATGTCAGATGAAGTTCTTGCCAAAATTCATAATGATATGCAAATTCTCTCCAATGTGGCGTTGCAGGGAGGGCCATTCTGTGCTGACAGGAAGTCAATATTTATAGGGAAACTAGTCATCTTCAATTTCCATAAACTGAACCTGACATTTTGGAAGGATTTTTGTTTCAGATTATTGCAACAGCTCTTCATTTGCCAGGTTGTTTTGGACTATCAGCTTTAGTGGATTTAATTTTCCTTTCTGCAATTATAGTTTGTAGTATGGGCACTCCAATGGCAATCCCTTGGATTCAATATTTTGGAGGAGGAAAATGAGAGAAGGAATGATGCCAGTCATGTAAAACTGTACTTGAAGTGGACTGCCCAGATCCACCATTTCCATGGATCCATATCTGTGGGCAGAGGCACATATACCTTGACATTTGATCAAACTTTATAGTGCTCTATTTAGACTGCACCTTGACTACGGTCTCCAGTCGTTGCCAAGAAATTAGAGAAATATTCAACTGCTGAAGGCAGTGCAGAGAAGAACCATGAGGTTAATCCCCAAAGTCAGAACAGTGAAAAACTGGAGAAACTTGGATTTCCATCCTGAAAAGGGGGCAACTGAGAGATGATCTTAGAGATATATACAGTTTGGAAAAAGGTAACCTGAAATATTATTTTCAACCAAACTGCAAGAGTAGAATTAGGGACACAAGTTCAAACTAAAAAAGGGTACCTTAAGGACAGATTTTGGGAAAATATTCTTCAGATATTTCTTTGGATGGATGAATCAAATAAGCTAAATGGCTTTCCTCATCCATTATTATGTTGTGATCTGAGGAAAACTGTCTTCACACGTCATTATTCACTTGAGTGGCAGAGTTATATTATTTCCAGGAAATTGAACTCTATTACATCTGTCAATGGTTGTCAAGATTTCCAAGGAAGAATGTGCATTTATAAAGCAACTTTCATGACCTCAGGATGTCCTAAAATGCTTTATAGCCAAGCAGAAATGAGATCATGACCAGATAATCTGTTTTAGTGATGTTGGTTTTTCAGATAAATAATTGTCAGGACACCAGGTAGAACTATTCTTCAAAAGTTCCATGGGATCTTTTATGTGCAGCTACAAGTCTCTGGAGTGGGACTTGAACCCACAATCCTTGGACTCAAAAGTGCTATCACTGAGCCAGGGCTAACATTAGCCTTGAACCCATATGCCTCTGAATCAGTCCATGCTTTCACAGGGGACATCAGCAATATAAGTCAATCTTCAGTTAACAAATGCACCAAAAAGGTGACTGATTATTCACCAGGGCAATTAACTGAATCCCTTTTCCTTTGGACAACCTGCAGCAGAATTGGAGGTCACATAGCAGGATTCCTTGAACTCTAGGATGTGGTTGAGTGGTCACACAGCTCTGCAGCCTCCTGTGCACAATTCCTTTAGCCTTCATGATCTGTAAGGACTTCCACTTCATAAAAGTTGTAGTCCTCTGTAACCATCAACATAGGATTGTGCAAGTGACTACTTCCCAATCAACAGTTATGTCACTTTAAAGTCAGTCCACAGTGACAGGACTACTTGAGTCACAAGAAAGGTTGTCTCAAGGCTACCCTCTTGAACACTCTTTAATGATATCTCCCAGACAGCTAAGAATAGCAACAAAGTGGAGATATAAGGAGACCATTGCAACTGCCATCAAGGAATTTGCAATAATCAGCTTGCATCTTGAAGCATCCTGGACAAATCTGGGGGTGTCTTTCAATACAGTGTCACCAAGGTCTCTCAACATCATCGCTGTGTGTGATGCACAAGTTTGCCATCCAAAAATTCATAACCATGGAGCAGGTGGTGAAGGAAGATGACCAGTTGCAGCCAGGAATTGAGGAAGATGCAGACAACAATCCCAAAGAGATTCTTCTGGAACCAACATTACAGTCAGCTAGAGCCTTGCCTTTTGCCCTCACAGACAAAACCTTCACCTAAGTGCCACAATTACCCAATGCATGAATGGTCCTCCCTATATCTGCACCATGCAATGGCCAAAACGCCTTCCCAACATTGTTCTCTGCACTAACTAAATTGTCACATATCCCATTCCTTTCTGCTGCATCTTCTGGCATTTGAAGTCTCAGATTACTCAGAGGCAGAAGCATATATTTCATGCATGACTACACAGATGTTGGTAATGGACTCCTCCACATCTGCCTTGAAAACAAATGAGGAACAAAGTCCTCATCACATCAGCTGAGGAAAGTGTCCACCATGGAGTCAGGCAAAGACCATCTGATTGTGAATATTAGAGGATTCACCCTATAATATTTCCACTGACTGATTATCATGGTCATGCTTGTGAAATAAATATTATCTAATTGGGAATGATGTCATATCTAAGCGCCCTGCAGTTTCAACAGGTGATACTGCAGAGTAGTAAGACATTGGGGTTCAAATCCACTAGGTAGCCTATTAAATGTAGGTATGCTACTTTGGGGAAATGCTAAGCAGCAATCATAGAAAATGGCCCAACATCAAAGGGGGATTTATCCTGGGACTCTGTCAAGAGAATTCCCATCGCAAGGCACTGTCACAACACCCCTCCACCCCACCAATCCCAGGGCACTGTCATGCACCTCCCATCCTGATCATTTTCATGCACCTCCTATCTCATGGTACCATCACAGTAGTGCAGGCAGAGATAAAAACAAGAAATGCTGGAACCACTCAGCAGGTCTGGCAGCATCTGTGGAAAGAGAAGCAGAGTTAATGTTTCGGGTCAGTGACCCTTCATCGGAACTGACAAATATTAGAAAAGTCACAGGTTATAAGCAAGTGAGGTGGGGGTGGGGCAAGAGGTAACAAAGGAGGTCTAGATTGCCTTCCTCAGTGCAGGCAGAGGGTTGGTAGCAGGATATTTGTCCATTATTGGTGAATAACAACAATAAAAGCAGGAAGAGCATAAAGTGAATGGATAAAATAAATAAATCCCTTTGTTTTAAAAAATTGAATGAGATTAGGTGTTCTGTATCATTAAAGAAATGTGTTTCCTCATCCAAGTGGACTAAATTTTCTCTGTATTTGTGCTTCTTTGGGACTCTGTACTAGTAGAATGCCACATTTCCATAATTAACAATAGGCTATGATGGTCATTTACAAAGTAACCTTGGGCACTCACATTGGAATTCACATGCAGATATTGCTATAAATCTTAAACCATCTGCTCAAACAGGGGGCCACCAAAATAGATAAACTACTTGAGCACAGACTGCATGCTCCTGGCACTGATTCAAAGAAATTTAAGGCACATTGATGAGGTTCTACTGTTACCAGCTCCTGTTTTATCCTGCAGACATTTCCATCACTGTTGTTAGTTCCCCTATAGACTTTTAGATGGCTGACAATGAAATACCTGATCCAAATAAAGTTTATGTTGGCACAGTTACTGAATTGCACCAGTAACTGCAGTGCGTGGGATTTGCTTTGTCTGTAAAGGGCACCTCATCTTCATAGACTGACCTTATGAATGGCTCTCTGACATTTTACTTTTGATTAACCATTTGATTACTGGGTAACTTTTCAGTTTTCAAAAATATACTGATCTATTATTCATGACGTTTTAGTGTGTATTAATGATGTATGATATCAAAGATGACTTGGTTGTACAGCAGGATGGTATAATGAGGATCTGCTCCTTTATTATACACACAGTGAGCTACTGATCCTAAGAAGCCTACTGGGGAGGTGCTGAAAGGAGGCAATATGGTTCTCAGGAGGGAGGGAGAAAGGGAACATCAGATAACATGTAACCCTCACACTGCTTTTAACTGTGCCCTGCCCTGTCCTGCAGCTGAGCAATGTCACATAGGTTAGAGTCTTTCATAAAAAGAGAGACGATAAGGTAAACTTTGGGATAGGAAAAATCATAGAATCTTAGAATTACAGCAGAGAAGGAGGTCATTCTGCTCATCGTGTCCCATCTGGCTCTTTGCAAGGGCAGCTCAGCCAGTCCCACTCCCCGCTCTTCCCCTGTAGCCTGCAAATTTTTTCTCCTCAGGTGCATATCCAGTTCCCTTTCGAAAGCCACGATTGAATCTGCCTGCACCACCTCCTCAGTCCATTCCAGATCCTAACCACTCACCGCATAAAAAAATGTTGCTCGTGTTGGCTTTGATTCTTTTGCGATTCATCTTTAATCTGTGTCCTCTGGTTTTCGATCCTTCTGCCAATAGGAACAGTTTCTCCCTATCTACTCTGTCCAGATCCCTCCTGATATTGAACACCACTCAATCTTCTCTTCCCCAAGGAGAACAGCCCCAACTTCTCTAATCTATCCTCATAACTGAAGTCCCTCATCCCTGGAATCATTCTTGCAACTATTTTCTGTATCCTCTCTAATGCCTTCACATCCTTTCTGTGTGGTGTCCAGAATTGGACACAATATTTCAAGTTGAGGCCGAACCAATATTTTATAACAGTTCACCATAACCTCCTTGCTTTTGTACTCTATGCCTCTAGTTATATAGTCCAGGATCCCATACACCTTATTAACTGCTTTCTCAACCTGCCCTGCCACCTTCAATGATTTGTGTACATATTCACCCAGGTCCCTCTGTTCCGGCACCCACTTTAGAATTGTACCCTTTATTGCCTCTCCTTGTTCTTCCAAAATGTATCACTTCACACTTCACTGCATTAAATTTTATCTGTCCCATGTCTGCCTATTCCACCGGCCTGTCTACATCCTCTTGCAGTCTATCTCTATCCTCCTTGAGTTCCCAATACTTCCAAGATTTGTGTCATCCCCAAATTTTGAATTTGTGCCTGGTACACATAAGTCTTGGTCATTAATATGGATCAAGCAAAGCAGGGGTCCTAACACTGACCCTGGGGAACCCCACTATAGACCTTCCTCCAGTCTGAAAAACAACCATTCACCACTACTTTCTGTTTCCTGTTCTCAGCATATCCATGCTGCCAGTGTCCCTTTTATTCCATGGGCTTTAACTTTGCTGACAAACCTACTACATGGCACTTTATCAAAGGCTGCCTTTGCTGACAATGCAACCACTAGGTGGCGCTGCACTGGCACATGCACAAATGTAGCCTGTTCCACTAAAACGATGGCGTTGCTCAAATAATCACACAAAGGCAACGTAAACCCATGGCAGCACAGAATGGCCGGAGAGAGCGGGCAGGGGCAGGAGGGGGAAGAGCTGGCGGGGGCGGGGGAAGAGCGGGCGGGGAGGGGAGGGAAGAGCGGGCGGGGGGGGAAGAGCGGGCACCGGAGGAGGGGGAAAGAGCAGGGGCGGGAGTGGTGAAGAGCGGAGACAGGGGCGAGAAGAGGGGGGCGGGAGAGTGGGAAGAGCAGGGGTGGGAGGGGGAAGAGCAAGGGTGGGAGAGGGGAAGAGCAGGGGCGGGGGGGAAGAGTGGGCGGGAGTGGGGAAGAGAGAGTGAGCCGGGTGGGGTGAAGGAGAGAGCAAGGGGATGGGGGGAGAGAGCGAGGGGTGGGGAGGGAAGGAGAGAGCAAGCGGGGTGGGGGGGAGGAGGAGAGAGCGAGAGGGGTTGGGGGGAGGAGGAGAGAGCGAGCGGGGTGGGGGGGGAGGAAGAGAGAGCGAGCGGGGTGGGGGGGGAGGAAGAGAGAGCGAGCAGGGTGGGGGGGAGGATTAGATTAGATTAGAGATACAGCACTGAAACAGGCCCTTCAGCCCACCGAGTCTGTGCCGACCATCAACCACCCATTTATACTAATCATACACTAATTCCATATTCCTACCACATCCCCACCTGTCCCTATATTTCCCTACCACCTACCTATACTAGGGGCAATTTATAATGGCCAATTAACCTATCAACCTGCAAGTCTTTTGGCTTGTGGGAGGAAACCGGAGCACCCGGAGAAAACCCACGCAGACACAGGGAGAACTTGCAAACTCCACACAGGCAGTACCCGGAATCGAACCCAGGTCTCTGGAGCTGTGAGGCTGCAGTGCTAACCACTGCACCACTGTGCCGCCCGGAGGAGAGAGCGAGCAGGGTGGGGTGGGAGGAAAAGAGAGTGAGCGAGCGGGGTCGGTGGAGGAGGAGAAAGCGAGTGAGTGGGGTCGGGGGGAGGTGGAGAGAGCAAGCGAGTGGGGTCGGGGGGAGGAGGAGAGAGCGAGCAGGGTCGGGGGGAGGAGGAGAGAGCAAGCAGGACTGGGGGGAGGAGGAGAGAACGAGCGAGCGGGGTGGGGGGGGGGGAGGAGAGAGAGAGCGAGCGGGCAACACCTTTTGGAAGTCCATGTACACCACATCATCCATTTTACCCTCATCAACCCTCTGTTACCTCATCAAAAAACTCAATTAAGTTAGTTAAACATGATTAGCCCTTAACAAATCTATGCTGGCTTTCCATAATTAATCACATTTGTTCAATTTGTCTATCTCTTTCACCATCCAGGGAGCTCTGGCTTTGTTTGTCCTACATTTCCCCTTGTGGGACTGTACCTTGTCTGTACCTAAACTGTCTCCTCTTTAAAAGCAGCCCATTGTTCCATTACAGTTTTGCCTTCCAATCTTTGATTCCAATTTACCTGGGCCAGATCCATTCTCACTCCATTGAAATTGTCCCTCCTCGAATTAATTATTTTTACTCTGGATTGCTCCTTGTCCTTTTCCATAGCGAAACGAAACCTAATGGTTCTATGATCACTGTCTCCTAATGTTCTTCTACTGACACTTGATCCATTTGGCCCACCTCATTCCCTAGAACCAGATCCAGCAATGCCTCCTTCCTCGTTTGACTGGAAATATACTGATCTCGAAGAGGGGTAGCACAGTGGTGCAGTGGTTAGCACTGCAGCCTCACAGCTCCAGCGACCCAGGTTCAATTCTGGGTACTGCCTGTGTGGAGTTTGCAAGTTCTCCCTTTGTCTGCGTGGGTTTCCTCCGGGTGCTCCGGTTTCCTCCCACATGCCAAAGACTTGCAGGTTGATAGGTAAATTGGCCATTATAAATTGCCCCTAGTATAGGTAGGTGGTAGGGAAATATATAGGGACAGGTGGGGATGTGGTAGGAATATGGAATTAGTGTAGGATTAGTATAAATGGGTGGTTGATGGTCGGCACAGACTCGGTGGGCTGAAGGGCCTGTTTCAGTGCTGTATCTCTAAACTAAACTAAACATACTCCTGAACACATTTCAAAAACTCTTCCCCCTCTCAGCCCTTTATAGCCCTGTTCATATTGGGATAATTAAAGTCCCCCATTATAAATACTCTATAGTTTTTGCACCTCTCTCTAATTTCCTTGCAAATTTGTTCTTCTATATCTTTTCCACTAGTTGGTGGCCTATAGAATACACTCAATGCTGTAATGGTCCCTCTATTGTTTCTTAGCTCGAACCAAATAGATTCTGTTCTTGACCCAACTCTCTCCAGCAATGTAATATTCTCCATAATCAATATTGCCATCCTTCCTCCTTCCTTTCCTTCCCCATCTTTCCTGAACACCTCTTATCCAGGAATATTTAGTACCCTGTCCTGCCCTTTTTTGAGCCAGGTCCCCGTTATTGCCATGACATCATATTCCAACTTGATTATCTGTGCCTGCAACTCACCTACCATATTTACCACACTCTGTGCGTTCACATACATGCAGAGCAAACCTAATTTAGACCTTATTGCATTCTGTTTTGCTCTGACCCCACTTCTTACACTCCCAAATCTTTGTGCACCTTATTCTTCCTCTCTAATGTTACCTCCTGGTTCCCATCTCCCTCACAAGTTAATTTAAACCTTCCCCAACAGCACTAGCAAACTAACCTGCAAGGCCATTGGTCCCGGCTCTGTTGAGGTGCAACCTGTCCGCCTGTACAGGTCCCTCTCCCCCAGAACTGATCCCAATCTCCCAGAAATCTAAAGCCCTCCCTCCTGCACCATCACTTCAGCCACAAAGTAACAAAGTACCATTAGAAAACTGTAAAGTAGTGAATTTGGACCTGAAATGAATACAGAATCAGGCTCAGCTGTGATATTCCCCATGGACAATCAATGACATTTTATGGATACAGTAGATGAGTGATTGAGACAAGACGTGTGGTAAACATAACATGCCTGAGAGGAAAAAGAGGACTTTGAACCTATGGTCCCCAAAGCTCTCCATAACTGGGGTTTTCCTTGTATAATTTCTGGTCTGTTGTAGACTAATTTTTGGTTTCATTGATTTTTCAACAACTTCATTATTGTATCATGCAAGGACCAGTATCGTAAAAGGCAAACTAAATGGATATTGGTCTTTTCTCGTCTCGCAATTTCTCTGTTTTTATGTCCAGTGACAAATAACCCACTGACAATCACTGTCTGGACTGACGCTGGAATGGTACAATGCACGGAAGGGCACTCAGGGCCAATTACACCTCTTTTACTTTTTGACTGTCTCATTTAAAATTTCCCTCCTTGCCTTTAGTTTGCCCACATAGAGTTATAGTGTCATTTACGGCACAGAAGGAGGTCATTCAGCTCATTGAGTCCATGCCAGTTCTCTACAGAGCTATCCATTCAGTCCCACGCTCCCACTCAATCCCTGTAGCCCTGTAAGTTTTATTTCCTTCAAGTGGCCATCCAATTTCCTTTTGAAGTCATTGATTGTCTCTGCTTCCACCACCTTTGTGGGCAGCGAGTTTCAGATCATTACCACCCGCTGTGTAAAAAAGTTCTTCCTCATATTCCCCCAGCATCTCTTGCCCAAAATCTTCAATCTGTGTCCCCTCATACTTGTACCATTAGTTAATGGGAACAGTTTTTACTTGTCTAATTTATCTAAGCCTGTCATAATCTTATACACCTCCATCAAAACTCCCCTCAATCTCCTTTGCTCTAACGAGAACAACCCCAGTTTTTCCAACCTAACCTTGTAACTAAAATCCCCCATCCCTGGAATCATTCTGGTAAATCTCCTCTGCACCCTGTCAAGGACCCTCACATCTTAAAGTGTAGTGACCAGAACTGGACACAATACTCCAGTTGGGCCCTAACCAGAGCTTTATAAATGTTCAACATAACTTCCTTGCTTTTGTACTCAATGCCACTATTTATAAAGCCCAAGATCTCATAAGCTTTACTAACCACTCCCTCGACACATGTCGGCAGCATTTATATTCATTTTTGGGATGTATGTGTCATTGGCAAGGCCAGCATTTATTGTCCATCCCTAGTTGCCCTCGAGAAGATATTGGTTAGCCTTCTTTTTGCACCACTGCAGTCTTTGCGGTGAAGGTGCATTCACAATGCTGTTAGGGAGGGAATTTAAGACAAATGGAGAGTATTCCATCACACTCCTGAATTGTGCCTTGTAGGTCGGAGACAGGCTTTGGGGAGTCAGGAGGTAAGTCATTTGCCACAGAATACCCAGCCTTTGATCTTTTCTAACAAACCATTTTTAGTTTAGTCCCCAGAATGTTGATGATGAGGGAGCCTGTAATGGTAGTGTCTTACAATGTCATGGAAGGGTAGTTAGAATCTTATTGCAGATGGCCATTGCCTATCACTTGAGTAGCATTGAATGTTACTTGCCACTGATTGGCCAAAGCCTGAATGTTGCCCAGGTCTTGTGGAATGTAGGCATGGACTACTTTATTATCTGATAAATTGAGAACGCAGCTGAACACTGTGCAATCAACAGTGAACAGCCTGATTTCTGACC
The DNA here is from genome assembly GCF_036365525.1 of Heterodontus francisci. Classification (NCBI taxonomy): domain Eukaryota; kingdom Metazoa; phylum Chordata; class Chondrichthyes; order Heterodontiformes; family Heterodontidae; genus Heterodontus; species Heterodontus francisci. The sequence continues at coordinate 30,704,519 of NC_090393.1, read as the reverse complement.
TCATGTTGGAGGGAAGGTTGTTGATGAATCAGCTGAAAACAGTTTGGCTTAGGACGCTGCACTGAGGAACTTTTGCAGTGATGTTCTGGGGCTGAGATGATTAACCTCCAACAAGGGCGGCACAGTGGCGCAGTGGTTAGCACTGCAGCCTCACAGCTCCAGCGACCCAGGTTCAATTCTGGGTGCTGCCTGTGTGGAGTTTGAAAGTTCTCCCTGTGTCTGCGTGGGTTTCCTCCGGGTGCTCCGGTTTCCTCCCACATGCCAAAGACTTGCAGGTTGATAGGTAAATTGGCCATTATAAATTGCCCCTAGTATAGGTAGGTGGTAGGGAAATATAGGGACAGGTGGGGATGTGGTAGGAATATGGAATTAGTGTAGGATTAGTATAAATGGGTGGTTGATGGTCGGCACAGACTCGGTGGGCCAAAGGGCCTGTTTCAGTGCTGTATCTCTAAAAAAAAACTAAAACTACAACCATCTTCCTTTCTGCTAGATATGGACTTTAGCAAGGCCTTTGACAAGGTCCCGCATGGTAGGCTGGTCCAGAAGGTTCAAACACATGGGATCCAGGGTGAGCTAGCAAATTGGATACAAAATTGGCTTGGTGATAGGAGGCAGAGGGTGGTAGTGGAGGGTTGTTTTTCAGATTGGAGGCCGGTGACCAGTGGTGTGCCGCAGGGATCGGTGCTGGGCCCTCTGTTGTTTGTCATATATATTAATGACTTGAATTTGAATGTAAGGGGCATGATTAGTAAGTTTGCAGATGACACCAAAATTGGTGGTATAGTGGACAGTGAAGAAGGTTGTCTAAGGTTACAACAGGATATAGATCAACTGGGAAAGTGGGCAAGGGATTGGCGAATGGAATTTAATGCAGACAAGTGTGAAGTGATGCATTTTGGGAAGTTAAACCAGGGCAGGACATATACAGTGAATGGCAGGGCCGTGGGGAGTGTTGTTGAGCAGAGAGACCTTGGGGTGCAAGTACATAGTTCCCTGAAAGTGGCAACACAGGTAGACAGGGTGGTGAAGAAGGCGTATGTCATGCTTGCCTTCATCGGCCAAGGCATTGAGTGCAAGAGTTGGGATGTCATGTTACAGTTGTACATAACGTTGATTCGGCCACATTTGGAGTACTGTGTGCAGTTCTGGTCGCCGCACTACAGGAAAGATGTGATTAAGCTAGAGAGGGTGCAGAAAAGATTCACAAGGATGTTGCCTGGTTTGGGGGGCTTGAGTTATCAAGAGAGATTGGATAGGCTGGGTCTGTTTTCCCTGCAGCAAAGGAGGCTGAGAGGGGATATGATAGAGGTATATAAAATTATGAGAGGCATAGATAGGATAGATAGCCAGAGTCTGTTTCCCAAGGTAGGGGTGACTAAAACTAGAGGGCATAGATTTAAGGTGAGAGGAAGGAGGTTTAAAGGGGATCAAAGGGGTAAATTTTTCACACAAAGAATAGTGGGTATCTGGAATGAGCTGCCTGAGGAGGTGGTGGAGGCAGGAACAGTAGCGACATTTAAGAGGCACCTGGACAGGTACTTGAATGAGCAAGGCATAGAGGGATAATGGAATTAATGCAGGCAGGTGGGATTAGTATAGATAAGCATTATGGTCGGCATGGATGCGGTGGGCCGAAGGGCCTGTTTCTATGCTGTACGACTCTTTGATTCGATATGACTCTGGCCAGTGAAGAGTTTTACGCCTAATTCCTGTTGACTACAGTTTTACTAGGGCTCCTTGGTGCTCCTATGTGGACCAAGGCCATAATGAGGTCTGGAGCCAAGTGGTCCTGCTGGAACTCAAACTGAGCATCAGTGAGCAGGTTATTGGTAAATGTGCCATTTGATAGCAATATTGATTACTCCTATCACCACTTATATTTGGGAGTAGACTGGTTGGTTCAGCTTCTTGTAGACAGGATATACCTGGGCACCTTTTTTCATTTGTTTGTGAGATGTGGGCGTCGCTGGCTAGGCAATTGAGAAGGTGGTGGTGAGGTACATTCTTGAACCACTGCAGTCCTTGGGGTGTAGGCACACCCACAGTGCTGTTAGGAAGGGAGTTCCAGGATTTTGACCCAGCGACAGTGAAGGAATGGCAAAATAGTTCCAAGTCAGGATGGTGTGTGGCTTGGAGGGGAACTTGCAGGTCCTGGTGCATCTGCTGCCCTTGTCCTTCTAGGTGGTAGAGGTCGTGGGTTTGGAATGTGCTCTCAAAGGAGCTTTGGTGAGTTGCTGCAGTGCATCTTGTAGATGGTACACACTGCTGCCACTGTGTGCTGGTGGTGGACGGAATGAATGTTGACGGTGGTGGATGGTGTGCCAATCAAGCGGGCTGCTTTGTCCTGGATGGTGTTGAGCTTCGTGAGTGTTGTTGGAGCTGCACCCATCCAGGCAAGTGAAGAGTATTCCATCACATTCCTGACTTCTGCCTTGTAGATGGTGGACAGGCATTGGGGAGACAGGAGGTGAGTTACTCGCTGCAGAATTCCCAGACTCTGGCTTGCTTTTGTAGCCACAACATTTATGTGGCTGGTCCAGTTCAATTTCTAGTCAATGTTAACCCCCAGGATGTTGATAGTGGGGGATTCAGCGATGGTAATTGAGTGTCAAGGGGATTAGATTCTCTCTTGTTTGAGATGGTCATTGTCTGTGACTTGTGCAGCATAAATGTTACTTGCCACTTATCAGCCCAAGCCTGGATGTTTTCCAGGTCATGTTGCATATGGACATGGGCTGCTTCAGTATCTGAGGAGTTGTGAATGGTGCTGAACATTGTGCAATCATCAGCAAACAACCCTACTTCTGACCTTATGATGGAGGGTAGGTCATTGATGAAGCAGCTGAAGATGGTTGGGCCTAGGACACTACCCTGAGGAACTCCTGCAATGATGTCCTGGGACTGAGATGATTGACCTCCAACAACGACAACCATCTTCCTTTGTGATAGGGATGACTCCATCAGTGGAGAGTTTTCCCCCTGATTTCCATTGACTCCAGTTTTGCTAGGGCTCCTTAATGCCATACCATGTCAAATGCTGCCTTGATGTTAAGGGCAGTCACTCTCACCTCACCTGTTGAGTTCAGATCTTTTGTCCATGTTTGAACCAAGGCTGTGATGAGGTCAGAAGCTAAGTGGCCTTGCTGGAACCCAAACTGAGCATCAATGAGCAGGTTATTGCTGAGCAAATGCCGCTTGATAGCACTGTCAACGATCCCTTCCATCACTTTGCTGATGATCGGGAGTAGACTGATAGGGCAGTAATTGGCCAGGTCAGATTTGTCCTGCTTTTTGTACATAGGACATAACCTGGGCAATTTTCCACATTGCCAGGTAGATGCCAGTGTTGTGGCTGTACTGGACTAGCGTGACTATGGGTGCAGCTAGTTCTGGAGCACAAGTCTTCAGTACAATTGCCGGAATGTTATCAGGGCCCATAGCCTTTGCAGTATCCAGTGCCTTCAGCCATTTCTTGATATCACGTGGAGTGGCACTTTTCCACAGTGTTCTGATGAAAGGTCACAGACCTGAAATATTAACTGCTTCTCTCTCCACAAATGCTGCCAGACCGGTTGAGTACAGCACTGTTTTTATTTCACAGTGTCGGGTAGATGCCAGTGTTGTAGCTGAACTCGAATTACATAGCCAGGGGCACAGCTGATTCTAGTACAAATGTCTTTGGTACTACAGCTGGGATTTTGTCAGGGCCCCCACACTTTGCTGTGTCTGTGCATTCAACCATTTCGTGATGTCATGTGAAGTGAATCGAATTGGCTGAAGATTGGCATCTGCGATGTTGGGGATCTTAAGAGGAGGCCAAGAAGGATCATCCACTCAGCAATTCTGGCTGTAGATGGTTGCAAATGCTTCATCCTTTTTTCCACTCAGGTTCTAAGTTCCACCATCATGAGGATGAGGATGCTCATGGTGCGTCCTCCTCCCATTCTTAATTGTCCCTATGACTAATGGCAGTAATTACAAGAGATAAAAGTGCTACTGAAGTAATCTTGGTGAGTTGCTGCAATGCATCTTTTAGTTCGTAAATATTGTAGCATAGTGTGCTGGTGATGCAGGGAATGGATATTGAGTTCAATAGCAGGGATAACTATCAAGCAAACTGCTCTGCCCTGGATGGTATCAAGCTTCTTGAGTGCTGGACCCATGCAGGTGAGTATTCCATCACACTCCTGACAAGCCTTGTAGATTATTGAGTGGCTTTGAGAGATCATACTCAATTGAATGGTGTCTTGATTTCATGGGTAGCTTTACTTCTGTAGAATTCAGCACTGCACCAGCTCACCATATCTGGATGAAGGCTGTGATGAGGTCTGGAGCAAAGTGACTCTGAAGGAATCCGAATGGAGTATCAGTGAGCAGATTATCGCTGAGCCGGAGACACTTGATGGAACTGCTGATGACTCCTTCCATTATTTTACTGATGATGGAAGGAAGCTGAGGGAGAGCTACGCCTGATTAAATTTTTTTCCTGTTTTTGTAGATCTTCTTAGCACGCGTCTGGGGATTAATCAAATCGGCTATTTTGGGAATAGAATTTCAATTACTTCATTCTGGAAGAGTTGAATATCACTTCTTCCAAGATTGTGTACAACTGATGCAAATGCTATTTTAATAACATGATTGGTATCTCCCTATTATCAGTGAGCATCATGATCAGCTTTCCCAATGGCCAAATGGATAAAGGCAACACCTAGCCTAGTGGTGAGCTTTCCAAACAAGCCTTACACAGCCCTAGGACCGGGTAGGCTATGGTTTCAAATCCTGTGTCTGTGACAAATCAGGTGATCTGAACTGCTGCTGCATGGGCCTGGGTTAAAAAGAAGGAAAACACATTCAGAACTCTTGCTTTTGACTGCTGTGCAGTAACTCCTGCTAGATAATAGAGATGTGTGGAAGTTGGGTAAAGACAGGACGAAGATATAGTTCCTCTCTTCCCCACCTGCCCCCTCCCACCCCACTGCAAGGTTGAATAGCCTGCTGATGCTCGCATGTGAATGGCTATTTAGTATATACATCGGATAGGAGTCGACACTCATGCAAATGAACCCTACTGAAATGAGCCAATATTTTCAAGAGGAGAAAATTGCTTTTATATTCTTATTGAATAATTGCTTAGCATTCAGTATTTACATATTTTATTAAGATGTTTGATGTCTTTGTGGAAACATATTAAAACCATTACATCCCCACTAGATGGTGCTTCGAACAAAATTTTCAACTCTCCAGCTAGGCTGGAAAAGCATCGTTGGTTTTGTACAGATACGGATAAAATATTAGCCTCTTTAATCACACTTTCTTTTGTAGAAATATTTATTAATTTGCAGCTTTTACCCTGCATTAACACAATTAGCATTGTTGTCAATCACACAGCACACAAATAAATAAACATCCATTCAATTATAGTTCACTCCACTATCTCCTAGCATTATAAAAGGAGGCCATATAGTATAATGACGCCATTTAGCCTCATCTGTGACAAAGATACTGTCAAACATACTTCACCTAACGTCTGGTATTTAAAAAAAAATTATTTATTCCTTCACAGGATGGGGCCATCACTGGCAAGACCAGCATTTATTGCCCATCCCTAATTGCACTTGAGAGGGTGGTGGTGAGCTGCCTTCTTGAATCACTGCAGTTTGTATAGTAAAGGTACTTCTACAGTGCTATTTGTTAGGGAGCTTCAGGATTTTGATCCAGTGACGATGTCGGAATGGCAACATATTTCCAAGTCAGGATGGTATGCGACTTGAAGGGGAACTTCCAGGTGGTGGTGTTCCCTTGTGCCTGCTTCCCTTGTCCTTCTAGGTAGTAGATGTTGCAGGTTTGGGAGGTGCTGTCAAAGAAACCTTGGCAAGTTACTGCAGTGCATCTTGCAGATAGTACACACTACAGCCACAGTGTGTTGGTGGTGGAGGGAATGAATATCGAAGGTCGTGGATGGGGTGCCAATCAAACAGTTACTTTATTAAGGTGATCCACTATTTACTGCACCGAGACACTTTGGCAGAATAATTCAGATATCCCCTGCAGATAGGACATTATTTATTTGAGGAATGCACTGGGAAACTGTTCAAAAGTCCTCCCACGTACATATCACATATCCAGTGAATGCAGACTTCCTGTTAGTTTATATTTCTAGTTAACTGTTTAACAGCCTTCAACCAAATAAGGAAATTTGAGAAGATCCATTTTGGTCAGTTGATCTGAAGATACCTTATCACAACTTTGACGAGGAGGCAATTAACCTAAGACCTCCCTTTGCCTTGAGATGTAGGAGAGCTTAAAAATTATTCAGATTCCATTCTCAGACAACTGGGCATAAAATTAACCTGAGGAGAATGCAAAGGCCAAAGCTGGTTGTCTGTATGTTTGGTAACTTCCAGCTTTTACTAATCTATCATATAGCTGTGCAATAATGATTATAGGCTTGTTTTTTTGAAGAATCTATGGAAAAATTAGTTTAGTTACAGCCTAGTGAGATCAAAAGACCAAACTATAATTAGTAAGTACTTGAGGCACAAGTACTTGTCCATTGTATTCCATAAAGATGGGATATAAGCTTTTGACTTAGAAGTAGCATTCCCACCTCTGAGTCAAAAAGTTTGAACCCTGCTCCACATAGTCCCGGTAAGTGGAGACTGGCGTTGCTGCTCTGAATTATGGGTTGACATCCAGCATGATACAAGTTTCTGGTGTGTGGGGGTGGCTCTCCCCACCGCCCTGCCACCACCACCACCCCCCTCCCCCCGCCCCCACAATCATAAGGGCTGTCGGAGGCTGTTATAGCTCTACCATAATATGAGACTAATCACCCTACCAGCTAGTATAAAAATGGTTACAGCTATAGAAAGAGCATTTTCATCATTGCCAGTAAGATTATTACTCAGCATGCATATCCTGCCACTACTTCACATTATTCTACAAGGGAGGAGTGTGAAAACATATAAACAACATCCCATAAAGAACAGGGGAGTGCTTATTATGAAATGTTTTGTCTGTAGCAATCCAATAATCAAAAGTCCTCTTTATATTTGCTGCTCCAATCAAAACTAGTGATACCACATTGCCTATGTATTTCCTCCCTCCTTTGAGCATCCAAATGGTAGAACTGAGTGGTCTAATGGAAAATGTTTTCTGCACATGGCTTTAGTTCTGGATTTGCTTGAATTTATCTTTTTCATCATATAGCCTCATTCATCGGTGCACACAGTGCCATCGGACTTTGGCCAGCATGGTTGGAAATTAGAATTGCAACTACCATCATCTTGGGAGATCACAAGTTCCCTGTGCCATTCTAAAGTTTCTAAAGAACACTGGAGCATCTGGTGCAAGTTTGGCATTGTTTGCCATGAAAACAACAAAAATCCTGAGAGGCTGCATGGGGGAGATATGGGCAGGAGCATCATTGTATTTTTTCAGCATTGATATGGGGGTTCTTCTGGATTGGTGTCAACTGCATGCCTCCATCTCCATTATTGTACACAGAGCATCAGGATGTTGAAGCAGCACTATTGGTGCCTGGAAGGATCCTGTGGATTGGACAACACAACTTTAAGGAAGTCTCAACAGATAGATCGTTTGTGTCTGCTGTGTTCTGTGTAACTTGGCCATTAGAAAAGAGGGACCTGTGCAGCTGGAAGGTTCGAATACAAACCTGCATCTTTGTCAAGAAAGAGTAGCCCTGGCTAATGTAAGGCCAGGCAAGACTACATTATCCTTCAGTACTGCACTGGAATGTCTGTCTAGATTATATACATAGGTTCTGGAGTGAGACATGAGCTCATACTCTTCTAGGTCAGAGGCAAGATTGTTACCGGACAAGCCAAGCTGATGCTATGGTACATTTTGCTCACCATTATTGACATGTCCCAAATACTTAGTTCTGGTAACCTAAGGCAAATTAATATCTGTGTTCCCCATTTTATGACATTTACTAATGGAACCAATGCAGTCTATCCATGTGTTTAATTTAATTTTTTAAATGGTAACAAAATTCTCAAGGGGTGAAAGTCAATGTTGATGGGGCAACAAAAGAGGTGGCAGCAGACTGGCTGTCCATTACACACTCTGTCTGTTTCCTTACCATTGACTTCATGAGTGCATAATGAGTGGCCAATCTGCCAACAACTGTTTTCCGTCCCCGCTGAATTTGATTTCCCCCTCCTCTTTTTCTGTTCATTAGAACAATTAGCAGCTTGTCTCACCCCTGAAAATTCTCTTCAATGCCAAAAATTTAATTCTGGAAAACAAATCACTTTGATCTTAATATGCCACATGTGTCTTTACCCAAAGGTGAAACGCTGGGAGTTGTAGTGTGTGCCTATAATCAAACTGTAACTCCTATGCCATAATTTTGTCCATCTCGAGCTGTTTTGAATGTTCTGCACATGCAATTGTGTAATTTGACATTTTATAATGGTTTTTTGTAGGCATGCTGGAGTTTTTATGCTTGACTGTATTTAAATTCAACAACTATATTCAAAGGTACCTCTGTCATATGTAAAAACGTTATTGCAAACCACATTTCTGGAATGCAACAGGCAACTAACGAGGCTGTTGTCCTTGCACAGAATGATGACTAAAAGGAACTTTGAAAGATTTGTTTTTGCATTGCAACAGTTTTTGCAAGTGGTCAAAGTTGAACATTTAATTTGAAGCTTGGCGTATCCTTATTACAGAACAGCAAATGCTTCTCCTTAATAATTATGTTGCAAAACATGTAAATATAAATTAGATTAGATTAGATTAGATTAGAGATACAGCACTGAAACAGGCCCTTCGGCCCACCGAGTCTGTGCCGACCATCAACCACCCATTTTATACTAATCCTACACTAATCCCATATTCCCAACAAACATCCCCACCTGTCCCTATATTTCCCTACCACCTACCTATACTAGTGACAATTTATAATGGCCAATTTACCTATCAACCTGCAAGTCTTTTGGCTTGATAAGCCCAAATTATCAATTTTTTTGTGCTTTGCAGTTTGGATTTATGACTTCTGTACTGATTTGTCCCATATATTTATGTGGTAATGATTTCTTCTTTGATTTTTCTTCTTCCTTTCCCTTCTGAATTTTGTATTGTGCTGTCTTGAGGCTGTTACATTTATACTTGATCCTTTGTTGAGTGGCAGGACCGATTAATGTAATAAACTGTCAATGCAAAAGAATATTCTGATGGATGGGCAGTGCGCAGTCTGTAAATACGGCTCCTGGAAAAATCTGGAGCCTACAGGCAGCTGTTATGTAATGGAAACCAGGGCTAGGATTTATAGGTTCAAAGTTCAAAATAGAGTCATCAGTGCACTTTTTTTTTGTGATTGTCCATTACTTAGAAAGTATGTACCATCAGCTGGACCAGTAGTGTACCAACACATTGTCTACCTCCCACCTAGAGGGTCATGGGTCATGTTCCAGGATTGCCTATCACTCAAATATATTTATTTACCCAAATTAGCATTAGTTTCTCAGCTCTCAAGAGCAGCAAGATGGACAACCAAGTGAAAATAAGGTATTCTGATTGGTAGGGGAAAAAAAATTAATACAAGGTGGCCCATCCAACTTAAATAGTAACTCCCACCATGTGGTCGGAGACTTGTATTGTCAGCTGTCAAGAGAAACATGTAGCCTAGCCCTGGACCTACATATTTTCTCAGCTGGAGGAAAACTTGTGATTGTCTAATACTGGGATTTGTAGATGTGTGATCAGAATTTTTCTCTGTTTTAGTCAGGTATTATAAAATTATCCAATAGTTACAATATCATACAACAAGTACTGGCTTTTGTTTTAGAGAGCTGAATTGGAATTGCAGTCTTGACAAATATTGATACTTCTCTAAGAAGGTTGCTTCTTCCAGTCCTTGGTTGAAAGGGAGAAAGTTGCCCAGTTTGGGCATGCTTCCTGCTAGGATAACTAAAGTGCCATGGAATTAACTGTGAAGCCTGGACTGTTCCCTCTCAATCAATGCAAAAAAAACTGAGTAAAAAGAGCTCTATGTGTCTTGATGGCCATGTTGGTAAATGCACTGGGTTGTAAACACCAAGAAGATGCCAGTTTTGGTTCCCTATCAATGCTGATTTAGCTCATCATGACCAGCTTAGTTGTAGAGGCACTGCAATTGGGCCTGAGCTAAAGAGGGAAAAATCAATTGCGATTCTTATCTTGACCACAATCCATTGCCCTCCTGAAGGTTGGTGAGGAATATTAGGTGAGGACAGGATTAAGCTTGACTTTGACCTCTATGCTTGAATAATATTGCAACACACAGCTCACACATAAAGACTGAGCAGCTGGGTCAGATACCCAAGGGCTGTTGGCACCTGTGGAATCAAACCATAGCCCTATCAGAATTGAAAGGGAGGAAAACACAATAAGTAACAGGACAAATGACAAAATAATGTAGAATCTGTCAGAGGAAACACAGGAGCTGCAGCTGTCAGTTTTATTTGAGGTAACACTATGCTATTAAATTATTAAAAGGAGTGGATGTTGCCTTAAGCATATATTCCCAGCCTTCAACTTGTATTAGCAGAAACAATACTTTATGGTGCACAGAATCAGTTGGAAAATGTAGATGTTTGCTGGAATGTGAGGAGCACAGGGCAGGAGCTATGACTGATAGATTCACTTACTACTGCATCATTTCACTGAGGTAACAATTGCAAAATCTAATGTATTAAAAGAACTCATTAAACCTTGATTGCCACTGCTTTATTGTTAAACTCAGAGCAGTGTGAGAAGCTGACCCAAATTGGTGAGTTCAAGTAATTAATATTTCTCCCTTATATTTACTTCTGCTTTTAATGAAGTAGGAAGTGCATCAAAGGTAGGTTGGTTTTAACATCTGACAGTATATACCACAAATCTACTTTAGTAAATACTTTATGAACCTTAAAAATACCGGGCATCTCACAGTGGTACTGTGCCTTGAAGCAGTAACATGTTGTGATATGAAGTCACTTGGTATGTGCAATTTACCTTTGGTGAGATTTCTTCTGGTTGCTTATTTGGTAGTGCCATCTTAGTATAGCGAATTTCTAGCAAAATCATAGAGCAACAACTTATATACTACCCTCATACACAAGAACACCTTTAACAAGGGAGGGAGGAAGACGCTACAAGAGACTGGAAGGGATTAATAGGGGATCGACGGAAAACACTGTTAAATGATATGTTTTAAGGAGACTTTTGAAAAAACAGAGACTGCCAAGAAGCCAAAATGGTTTTGGGAGAGAGGTTCAAACAGCAGAGGGTAGTGGCAGAAAGATTGTCTGCTGATGGAGGAACAGAGGGAGTGAGGGATGAGAAGTAATTTGGAGTCAGATGAGCAAGATCTGCTGCCTGGTGTATACATCTGGAGAAGATTACTGTGGTGAGGTGGAGTGAAACAATGGACGGATTTGAAAATCAAGATCAGAATCTTGGTATGTTGGAGCTTTGCAAGAGCAAGTGCCATGGAAATGTGGAACTTAGCAGAATTCTGATTAACTGGAGCTCATGAAAGCTTGAGAAGGAATGGCCAGTGAGGAGAGCATTCAACAAATCAATCCGCAATAATTAAAGTATTTTGGCAATTAAGGGAGAGAGAGAGTCTAAAAGAACATGTTCATAATTTTTCTAAAAAGAGCAATCAGAGGGGATCTTCATATCTTGTTTGCAATTACTTCTCCAATTTCTCTTCCCCAACCCGTTTCCTGCAGAAAGATTCTGAGCCCTATGACAAGGTGCACCTTGACTTCAAAAAGGCTTTTGATAAAAGGCTATGAATAAACCCCAAGTTGTGGGGACCAGAGTAAACCATGGGAATGAATAAAAAACTATATGAAGAGTAGGAAACAAGTACTCATTAAAAAAATTATGTCAGAGTCGGGGGTGGGGAAGTGCTGACTGGGGTGCTTCAGGGTTTCATACTGGGAGCATGACTGTTTCTGAAGGGCGGCACAGTGGCGCAGTGGTTAGCACCGCGGCCTCACAGCTCCAGGGACCCTGGTTCGATTCTGGGTACTGCCTGTGCGGAGTTTGCAAGTTCTCTCTGTGTCTGCGTGGGTTTTCGCCGGGTGCTCCGGTTTCCTCCCACATCCAAAGACTTGCAGGTGATAGGTAAATTGGCCATTGTAAATTGCCCCTAGTGTAAGTAGGTGATAGGGAATATATGGGTGGTTGTTGGTCGGCACAGTCTCGGTGGGCCGAAGGGCCTGTTTCAGTGCTGTATCTCTAAAAAAATAAAAAAATAAAAAAAAATAATTTACATGAATGGCCTGGATTTCAAAAACTCAATGACAAGTCGTAGGAGTTGCAGACAATAGAAAACTAAGAAGGGCAGTGAAATTGGAAGAGGCATCTCCAAAATTACAGAATGGGTTGGGCACAATATGTAAGTGGGCAGAACAGTGGCAGACAAGTCTAAAGTGCTAAACATTAGAAGGGAACATAGATTACATGTACTCTAGGAATGGCGTCGAAATAGCTAAGGATGAAGCTGAAAGAGACTTAGTAATCTTAGTAGACTCAAGTCTAAACATGCCCAGCTAATGTCAAGAAACAATCAACAAAGCCAATAGAATGTTGAACTACAAAGTAGTAGAATGTAAGGCAGAGAAGGCAGTGATCAAACTTTATAATGCTCTGGTCAAACTGCATTTTAATACTGCATCTATTTCTGGTTTCTAAGAAAGTAGAGAGTGATTTGGAGGCAGTGCAGAAAATGCCATAGAACTGATGCCTAGTGTCACTTCCCTCTGAATTATGAGGAAAGGTTGGAGAAACTTGGGCTTTTCAGTCAAGAAATTAGCTTTCTAAGAAATGGTCATTATAGAAGTATTTAAGATTGTTAAGCGTATCGAAAAAGATAACCCAGAATATTACTTCAAATGAAACTGTGGGAATAAAACTAGGGGTCATTGACTCAAACTACTAGCGGGTAATTTTAGAATTAATATAAAGAAATTCTTCTTCATACAGAGGGTGATCAACATATAAAATAAATTTCCATAAAAAGTAGTGGAGTCAGAAACAGTGGAATAATTTACCAATAATTGAATGACACACAAAGTTAATGTTAAGATCTCTCTGAATGGATTAATTAAGATGAGCTGAATGGCCTTCTTCTTCACCTGCAATTATCCTGTGATCTTGTGAGTCCAGGAAGTGAGTTTTTTTAACCTTGATTTGATTTTGTTTGGTACAATAGTTAATATAATTCCAGGACTCGAGTTCAACTTGTATGAATCTTATAACTATAGAAATGATTAATACAGAAGATTGTAAGTACTCTTATTGGTAGATTTGGTTTTTGTTAGAGGTACACTTAGTTGTACCTTGGTTTCCTGAAGTGGAATTGATGCCTGATGTGTTTGTGTGTGTTGCTGACTCTAGTTTGGTGTCCTGCTATCTGTACTATTTGTGCAGCAGAATATCATCACCAGCTATTGGTGTCTGAATGTTTTCTTATCATCTCTGTGTTGGCTGCATCTGTTGCTTCTGTATAGCCTTAGTTTGAATGATCATATATCTTGTGTTATGACCTCCGCAAGACGGTTAACTTTAACATATGAGAAATGAACCCCCAGACCAATTTAAAGCCTTACATGACAAAGTTTCATGTTTAGGACTTTTATTATAACAACTAACTAAAAGAAATCCCCATTAACTAAATAGTACTTTTTAAAATTCATTCATGGGATGTGGGCGTCGCTGGCTAGGCCGGCATTTATTGCCCATCCCTAATTGCCCTTGAGAAGGTGCTGGTGAGCCACCTTCTTGAACTGCTGCAGTCTATGTGGTGTAAGTATGCCCACAGTGCTGTTAGGAAGGGAGTTCCAGGAATTTGACCTAGCGACGCTAAAGGAACGGCGATATCGTTCCAAGTCAGGATGGTGTGTGGCTTGGAGGGGAACTTGCAGGTGGTGGTGTCCCCATGCAACTGCTGCCCTTGACCTTCTTGGTGCTAAAGGTCATGGGTTTAGAAGGTGCTAAGTAGTCTTTACTTATTAAAATACTTGAAAACCTCACACCACACTTATACGTTACACAGTCCTTTTTGATGGCAAAGTCCTTTGTGGTTAAAAGTCCCAAACTCCTTCCAGTTGCAATGGGTTGGATCTCCTAGACATTTTAAAACATCAATGTCCTCTTCGCTCATTTCTATGAGCACTTCTGACCTGGACATCTGTGAATAAGGTGATTCCTGGTGATCCTGCTGGTTTTCTACTTCTCCACAAGCTTCAGCTTTCAAACCAGGTTCAAGTCTTCACAACCTTTTGCTGCATCAGGCTTCCAAGAGCAGGTGTCCCCTCTCTCTTGAGGCTGCAACTTCTGGTTGTCTTCCTTACAGCCTGCTTTGAGGCTGCAACTTCTGGTTTCCTCTCTTACAGCCTGTCTGCCTTCAGAAATCTGTTAAATTTATCTGGGCTCAAAAGTCAATAGTTTATTATCTTGCTCCAATATGCAAAGTCCAGAAGTCTGGTTTCACAGAGCCACCGGGGCCTTCTATTGTTCCCAGGTGTTAACAGCTACCTGGTACATTTGCATCTTCAAAATCACTGACTCCTTGTTTTACAACCCAAAAGTCTGGGAGGGTGAAACCCTTTGTTAGTCAAGTGTTACCCCTGAAGTCTCCGTTTTTTTTTCAAACTAAATCTTTGATCTGTGTTTTCTGTTGTCCTGGTAACCAAGACTTCTGTCTTGTCCTTTCACAGAGTGGATGTGAGGTCACCTAACCTTCCATCTTAAACTTTTTTTAAATCACAATTTTAAAAACATAATCATGCTACAAAGTCCACTGTTCATAGCAGTTGGGAATTGTTTTTGCCATATTTGCACCATGTACCTTTCTTGGTCTTCTTCAGTTATGTTGCCATTTTAGATAATATTGCTTTGTTACCCCCTACTCCCTGAAGAGTGGAGCCATGTTATTAGTCAAATTGTATAGAGAAATAGCAATTGCCAATGCTATCTTAAATCACAAGCAATTTGTAATTGTTATTTTTAGTTAATTCATCAGTTGCGCTATCTTGTTTCCTTTTTCCTGCCTTGAGATAATTATTTCTCATCCTTTATTGTGTAACTTTTAGCTTTGTCAGATATATTGTCAGTAACAATGGAGTAATCTGTTCTTTGAAATGCCTGTTGTGTCTGAATATTCCTGAGAGAACGCTAGACGCATATCTGTACTGTCCTTTGTTCCAAGTAGAGGGAAAAGCTTTGCAAGTGTTGTATTTAGTCACCATGTGAAATGTCTTTTCACTGTCTTATTTCATGTAGTGTTATTTTGCAGATTCCTCTTGTTATTGGTTTCTGGCTAGGTTCTTGTAATTGTTGTCTGCCTAGTTACAGTGGATGGCTGCACATTGCAAGGTGTATTTCACATCCTAAGACTAATTTTTTTTTTGCCATCACTCTTGTTCAGTGTTGTCATTTCTTGTTTCTGTTGTATTCCTAGAATTTCTGTGCAAGTCCAGTGCTGCGATGTCCTGAGTATCTATATCAGTACTGGATAGTTCACTGTACTCACTGATTTTTGCTTTGTAACATTTCCGTATCTATTGTAGACAATCATCTGTGTAACTATCCTCATTCATGTTGTTTATCAACTCTGCTAAACATTTTTCTTTTTGTTGGGGGGGAAGCGGGGGGTGTCTCAGGCCATGCATGACCTGAAATACAGAAGATGGATATCCTTCCCCCACACTTCAGTCAACATTGCTACAAAATAGGTGGTATGTATTGGCATCACAGGTGATGAGTCTCCTGCCTTACCCTCAGTGTGGAGGTAATTAGTTTCCATTCCCTTCAGCATCTTGGCTGAGATCAGCAATTCTATAAAGAGGAAGGGATCGAGCCTCTGTCTTACCAGCTTGTGGCACTATATGAGTGCTCCAGTGTGTTACACTCTCCCTAAAATTCAACTTCAAACTTTTCACACAGCCTTGTATTTTAAATAATTTTTCCCAGATCCTCAGAACTATGGACCTCTTTGCCAATGTAATCTTACTCCTACAATTTTCAGGCTTTTAAAATCCCAGATTGGTATCAACTATTCTCTACCTCTGGACTTACCTCATCACCTCTTTTATTCTTTTCAAGGCAATGTCCTGCATTAACTAAGGGCCTTGGCTCTTCACCTTAGTTATTGTGTGTTCTTGAGTTATTAGTAAAAAAAAAAAATCTCCAGGATGCCATCTATTTTTGGTAAATGTAAATTAGTAATGTATTCAACCATGGAATATTAGTATATGAGACAGTAAGTGTAATATATTGCTCCCTCATTGTGACTTTCTGGTCACAATTGGGTCATTAAGAACAGCCATAGGGTTACTTTTCATTCTTTTAATTTATCTACCTCCCAACTCCCTTCCATTTTGACCTCTTTTCTCCTTTTGTCCCATTGCCTATTTTCTTGATCCCTGTCATTAATTATTTCCCATTGTTCACCTTGCTACTTCATGCTACAATCTTTTTTTCATTCATTCATGGTATGTGGGCATCGCTGGCCAGGACAGCATTTATTGCCCATCCCTAATTGCCCTTGAGGAGGTGATGGTGAGCCGCCTTCTTGAACCGCTGCAGTCCATGTGGGGTAGGTACACTCCAGGATTTTGCCCCAGTGACAGTGAAGGAACAGTGATATAGTTCCAAGTCAGGATGGTGTTTGGCTTGGAGGGGAAGTTGCAGGTGGTGGTGTTCCCATGCAACTGCTGCCCTTGTCCTTCTAGGTGGTAGAGGTCATGGGTTTTGAAGGTGCTGTCTAAGGAGCCTTGGTGCATTGCTGCAGTGCATCTTGTAGATGGTACACACTGCTGCCACTGTGCGTCGGTGGTGGAGGGAGTGAATGTTTGTGGATGGCATGCCAATCAAGCAGGCTGCTTTGTCCTGGATGGTGTCGAGCTTCTTGAGTGTTGTTGGGGTTGCACCCATCCAGGCAAGTGGAGAGTATTCCATTATACTCTTGACTTGTTCCCTGTAGATAGTGGACAGGCTTTGGGGAGTCAGGAGGTGAGTTACTCGCCACAGGAATCCTAGCCTCTGACCTGCTCTTGTAGCCATGGTATTTATATTGCTACTCCAGTTCAGTTTCTGGTCAATGGAAACCCCCAGGATGTTGCTAGTGGGGGATTCAGTGATTGTAATGCCATTGAATATCAAGGGGAGATGGTTAGATTCTCTCTTGTTTGAGATAGTCATTGCCTGGCACTTGTATGGTGCGAATGTTACTTGCTACTCAGTGCTATGGCTCTGCTAATCTCCTCTACTACCACAGCCCTTGACAGGCCCATGGATTCTCTTAACTCTGCTCTTGGCATCCTCTGTCTCATCTATCATGGCTCTCCTAAAGCAGCCATTCACATCACCCCATTCTCTTATTTCGGTATAAAGTCTGTCCATTTCTGTCTCTGAAAACAAACTGATCCAATCCTTTTGCTGTTTCCGTCTTCAATTGTATCTCCCTCTGACCATCTTCTCAGATTTTCTATTACGATTGTCTTTCAAAATATCTGCTCCCTGACAAGTAAGGCTATCATCACTCAGCACCTCATCCTGTTTGAGTCCATCAATATTCAAGGCCTTACCAAAACTTGGTTCACAAGTGGTCAGTGACTCTTTCCACCTTACAGAGGCTGGCCCATCCAAGTATTTATTTCACCAGATCATTCACCATAACTGTTGTGGTGGACATCACCAAGTCACTTCTTGGCCTCATTCTTTACTGCTTCACCTTTCAGTCCCTCACTGTCTAACAACCCTCTTAGTTTTGCTTCAAAATCTTTTAAAACAGGCGCAATGAGGGCCAGTTTCAAAGAATGAACCGTCTGTACTACAAGGAGACCTGAAAGAAGACTGGCATAACATTTCAACATTCCGACCTCATATTTGTGCCATCATTAAGACCGCCTATTTCCACCCCCGTAACATCACCCGACTTGTCCCTGTTTCAGCTCATCTGTTGCTGAAACCCTCATTCATGCCTTTGTTACCTCTAGACTTGACTATTCCAAAGTACTGCTGGCTGGTCTCCCTCATTCTATTCTCTGTAAACTTGAAGTTATCCAAAACTCTGCTGCCCATGTCTTAACTCGCACCAAGTCCCGTTCCCCTATCACCCCTGTGTTCGCTGACCTACATTGGCTCCTGGTCAAGCAACGCCTTGATTTTAAAATTCTCATCCTTGTTTTCAAATACCTCCATGGCCTCATCCCTCCCTATCTCTCTAATGTCCTCCAGCCCCCCAACACTCAAATATAACTGCACTCCTCTAATTCTGGATATAACTGTGCTCCTCCAATTCTGGCCTCTTGTGCATCGCTGATTTTAATCGCTCCACTATTGGTGGTTGCACCTTCAGTTGCCGAGGCTTCAAGCTCTGGAATAATCTCCCTACTCCTCTCTGCTTCTCCACCTCACTTTCCTCCTTTAAGACACTCCTTAAAACCAATCTTTTTGACCAAGCTTTTGGTCATCTGACCTGTTACGACCAGGTGAGAAAGGGATCTAGGGGTTCCTCTCAGCCTTCACCTGGTCTTACTGCAACATGGTTTAATTTTAAATACACTGTGTTTTTTGCTCTCCCTTGGTGAATCCTTGTTCACCATTTTCCAATTATAAGGATCTCTGCTTGTTCCAGGTCCCGTTTACCTGGTGGTGGCGGCACCCCTCCACCGCCTTTGTTCGGCAGTGAGTTTCATCTGTTGACTTTTTTTTATTTAAATAAAACCACCCAGTTTGTATATTTTAAATAAACCAGCACAAACAGGTTTTCTTAAGTTTAAAGAAGGCTGAAATTTATTAAACTTGAACTTAAACTCTAATTCGGTTGATGCCTAGGGATACACGCCACGCCCACGCTAGCATGCATATGCAATACACACATGCAAATAGAGACAGAAAAGAGCAGAAGAAAAATAAAGTGGAAAGGTTTGAGGCAATATCTGAAGAGATTTTGTTCCGGTTCTTCATGCTCATTGTAGAGTCCTTGATTGTAGGTAGATTTTGCTTTTCGTTGGGGCCTAGTATTCTTCTTAAACCTTGTTCACTGTAGGAGACTTTTCTCTCTTGGAGTTCATGTGTCTTCAGTGGGTTCAGAGGCTTATGAGAAAGAGATGGGAGCAGACAGGAGAGATCTTCTCAGTCCAGAAGCAAACAGTCTTTCTGAGTTCAACCTGTTTGTACAATTCAGAAAAACCAGGTTGCCGAGCAGATTAGTCATGTGGCTAGCTGGACTGACCGCATCTGTTTGTGGATTCGGCTATCCCAGCAGTCATCCTGAAATTTGAGCTCCCTCACCTTTAATGTCTGGTGCTCAAAGTCCATTTGTGGGTTAAATGTGCCAGGAAATGGTCCTTTGTCCTTCCAATCACTGTCTGTTAATATGCAAATGTATTTTCCAGCCATGGCTGATCTGTTTAACAAGTCATTTCCTCGCTCCAGCAACAGTTTAAAATCAATGTTCATGACAAAATTAATGTTCCTCATTCTTGGCAGGTGGGGGCCTGCATGACAGACCTAATATCTCCTTTTATGGCTTGGTGTCCTACTTTGGTTTATAATGCTTCTATAAAATGCCTTGGGACTTTTTATTTTGTTAAATGCACTATATAAGTTGTTATTTCATGTACAAAATCTAAATTGTTTATAACTGATGGTAAATGGAGAAAACAAAGTCACCCTTTCATCTCTCTTGCAGTGTAGAGTAAGTTAAAATGTTATGCACATTGCATCCCCAAGGAATTATTTTAGTCATAACCACACGTACCAGCCCTTGTCCAATCCATTCATATAATGGCTCTTCAAAAACAACGTTTCTGGTTTTTGGCTGACTTCCATGTCAAAAAGTTTATAATTTGCTTCTTCTCCATGTTAAGGATAGCAATAGATTAAAAGAAGAGACTGACAATGTTGTCAAAAAAAGTAGTAAGCCTGAAGATTGGGAGGATTTTAGAAATCAGCAAGGGATGACCAAGAAATTGATAGAGGGAGAAAATAGAATATGGGAATAAACTAGCAAGAAATATAAAACAGATTGTAGGAGCTTCTCCAAGTATGTAAAAAGCAAAAGTAAATGTGGGTCTCTTAGAGACAGAGATAGGAGAAATTATAATGGGGAATTAGGAAATGTTAACCAAATATTTTGCTGCTGTATACACTTTAGAAGGCACAAAAAAATACCTGAAATAGTAGCGAACCAATGGTCTAATTAGTGTGAAGAGCTTGAAGTAATTAATATTAGAAAGGAAAAAGTACTGGAGAAGTTAATGAGACTAAGAGCTAACAAATCCCCTGGACCTGATGGCATCCATTCCAGCATTTTAAAAGTGGTGGCTGCAGAGATAACAAATACTTTAGTCTTCCAGAATTCTTTAGAATGTTCCCTGTGGATTGGAAGGTAGCGAATGTAACCTTGCTGCTCAGGAAAGAGTGAAGACAAAAAATAAGGAACAATAGGTCATTTAGTCTAACATCAGTAGAATGGAAAATGTTAGGATCTACCATTAGGGGTGTGGTACCAGGGCAATTAGAAAATCAAAATACAATTAGGCAGATTCAACATTTTATGAAAGGGTAATAGTGTTTGACAAATTTGTTACCGTTTTTGAAAGTGTAACTAGTGGATAAGGGGGAATCAGTGAATGTAGTGTATTTGGATTTTCAAAAGGCATTTGATAAAATGCCACACAAGAGGTTGTTACAGAAAATTAGGGCTCATGGCATTGGGGGTAATATATTAGCATGGACTGAAGATTGATAATGGACAGAAAACAGAGAGTAGGAATAAAAGGTTCATTTTCAGGTTGGTAGATTGTGACTTGTGGAGTGCTACAAGAATCAATGCTTGGGCTTCAGCTTTTGACAATCCAAATCAATGACTTAAGTGAGGCGATCAAGTCTGAAATGGACACACTTGCACACAATATTTGTTTTATATACAGATTATCCATGGAAGTTGTTCTCCGTTTAACACAGAATGTCTATTGAGAATAGTTTAGATTTTAGTTTCTATTGTGTTCATCAGAAAACACTGCAACGGTGTGCAGTTTCCTATTTTCTCCCCACATTCTAAGACATGCTAGTCATTTGTGTCCACATTGGAAGGATCAACAGTTGAGTTTTTTAATTCATTCTTGGGATGTGGGCATCACTGGCAAGACCAGCATTTATTGCCCATCCCCAATTGTCCTTGAGAGGTGGTGGTGAGCTGCTTTCTTGAATCACTGCAGTCCATGTAGTGTTGTTAGCAGTGCTGTTAAGAATGGAGTTCCAGGCTTTTGACTAAGTGGTAGTGAAGGAATGGCGATATATTTCCAAGTCAAGATGATGAGTGAGTTGGAGGGAAACTTATAGCTGCTGGTATTTCCTGCCTGCTGCCCTTGTTCTTCTAGGTGGTAGAGGTTGCAGGTTTGGAATGCACTGTCATAGGCGCCTTGGTGAGTTGCTGCAGTGTATCTTGTAAATGGTACACATTGCTGCCACTGTGCAGCGGTGGTGAAGGGAGTGAAAGTTTGAAGTATGGATGGGATGCCGGTTAAGCGGGCTGCTTTGTACTGAAAGCTTGTGTGTTGTTGGAGTTGCACTCATCCTGGAAAGTGGAGAGTATTCCATCACACCACTAACTTGTGTCTTGTAGATGGGGAGTCAGGAGGTGACCGCAGCATTCCCAGCCTCAGATCTGCTCTTGTAGCCAATGTATTTAGGTGGCTCATCCATTTACATTTCTGGTAAATGGTAACCCCCCCAAGATGTTGATGGTGAGGGATTCAGTGATGGTAATGGCATTAAATGTCAAGGGGAGCTGGTTCGCTTCTCCATAGACACACCTTGAGTGAATTATGCTGACATTTAAACCCAAGATCTTCTGGGCTTGAGTCTGCTGCCCAACCAGCTAAAGCATTCAATCTATTTTTGTTTTATACAGTACCTATTTCATTGATTGTTCTGAGATAGATATTAGTTTTCTGGCTGGAGTATTCTGTCTCCTAGTATTGTCTGATCTGCCTGTATATTTTGAAGTACAGATCTTTTTAACTATAATGAACATTTTTATACATACCTGAAGAAAACATGCATGGTGCAGTTTCTGTTTGCATCTGGATTACATTTCTTTTTAAATAGAGACCTTGTTGTGATTTAAGTACTTTTTAATATCCTGATGTGATAGGAAAGGAGGATTTTCAGGGAAGAAATAATGCACTACACTTAACTGGGCTTTACTCAGTATCATATGGACTGAAATAGTACAAATCATTGGCTGAGACACTGTGCTGTGTGAGGACAATAGTTTTATTGCTCACTAATTATCAACAGTGAGCAATAGTCTACCATTAATGATGTCAACAGGCAATAGACCGGTATCTCAATGGCCTATGATGTCACTGCAGCACAACTGGAGAGAAATAAATATGTCTGGCCCTATTGATTTATGTTTAAGAACGACATCACAAGTACTCTTACTTGGCAATTTATTCTGGATTTCCCCTTGTAAGTTATTTTATATTTTCTTTAAATTTCCCTGTGCCATGCACCAAACCTTGCCCAAGAGGACAAGCAAATAGCCTGTTCCTTCCCGATACTATTCTGAAAGCAGGCATTAGAAGGTGTATGAAGCATGTTGGGGAGACTTTTATTTTCAACTTCTCCTACTTTTCTCCCTCCACAAACTTGAAGCCATCCAAAACTCTTGCTGCCCATGTCCTAACTTGCACCAAGTCCTGTTCACTCATCAACTCTGTGCTTGCTGACTTACACCAGCTCCTGGTTAAGCAACAGCTCGATTTAAAAATTCTCATCATTGTATTCAAATCCTCCATGACCTCAGCCTTCCCTATCTCTGTAATCTCCTCAAGCCCTACAACCCTTCGAGAAATCTGCACTTCTCCAATTCTGGCCTTTTAAGATTCATCATTGGCTCCACCATTGGCAGCCATGCCTTCAGCTGCCAAGGCCCTAAGCTCTGGAATTTCCTTTCTAAACCTCTTTGCCTCTCTTCCTCTGTCTCCTCCTTTAAGAGACTCCTTAAAACCTACCTCTTTACCCAAACTTTTGGTCATCTACCCTAATATCTCCTCATGTGGCTCAGTTTTGTTTTATTTGATAACCCTCATGGGAAGCGCCTTGGGACATTTTATTAATGGCATAAATACAAGTTGTTGTTGTAGTTTTTGTTCACTGGGAGCAATTGGTTTCTGTACTTTATTTACTCCTGGCAACATTGATAAATCTTGCTGTGCACAAACTCACTGGTGTAAAACCATACCCTACAACTGTGTAGCACACTGCACTAAAGCTTCAATGTTCTGTGGTCCGTGCTCCCCTTTTTTAATTAACCATTACTCCATTAATTGTTTTACTGTCAGTCAAGTTAGAATTCTTGTATAAGCTGTGACCTTACTCCTCAATGTATCACAGATTTCTAACTCTTAGGTATTTTACATGAACTACTCTTCTATTGATTTATTGCATAAATTTGATTTTTATACAGTAATAGCAATAAATGATTATGTGCAAAGTTTACTGCCTGATTAAAATGCCTCATCCAAAGTTCAATTTGTTTGGAATTCTCCCATTCTAATGCATCATACCCTGAATGAGAGGCTGTACAAGCAGCCTGCTCCCTCATGCAACTCTCAAACTGGTTGCTAAGATTATAATTGTATGAGACAGGCTTGGGCTCATTGACTTGCACATTTCTGAACAGAAAACAGTTTTTCTCACTCTGAGGAATGGCTTGGCTTTAACTCTTGTCACTTCTCACTGATGACCTAATTAAGATGGGGAACATGTTGACAGGCAACCATACACATCTGGAAACGTGGTACAAATTGTACGCCAAAATTCAAACTACTGCATGTTGTACAAGTTCAGTGAACCTTGCAATTACCTCCATTCACTTAGAGAATTTATTACTGATTGTCACTTTGTGGGAAATCCAAATATATTTCTGCTTGTTAAAATAGCATGGTCATCTTTGCTCTTAACAGACAAATTAAACTGATCACTTTGAAACCTGTAGTGCCACCAAGAAATTTAATTTATTTCACTGTCCTAGAGCCTCAGATATAACAAGCAATGTATCTTATAGAATTGATTTGGTTTATGTGGAAGTTACCAAAAAAGCTTGGAACCAATACGGACATAATAATTGATTTTACACATTTTTGTAGCTAAGGTGAGGATTTCCATGGAGATTTTTTGTTTAGTTGTTTTACAAGTGCCAGTGCTGAGACTCAACAGGTCAGGCATAAATGTTTAGCTGAGTGTAATATTCTCTCTACAGTGAGGTAACAATGGGCCACATTTTCCTCTGCGGGAAAAAGGGAAAAATGCCAATTTTTAAATCATAATTTACAACCTGCACACACAATTGTGGGAATGTGCAGTTTTGTGTGGTTCCTCAGCTTGTCATCTTATTCATGATAACAAAACATAGTAGCCAATCATGGCACATTTGCAATATAGACCTTTCGATGTTTCTCAAGCAGTTAATAAGATATGTGTAAAAAGCGCTGCACTGACTGGAAGAAATGATAGCACACCTGTAGTAAGTAAAGTAGTAACAGTAAAGGCACTGCATGATGCAATTTTCAGGGCACATCACCCTACCTCAATTCCCATTGTTGTTACATTTAAATGTAAAACTGAGGCTGGATTTTCAAATGCCAGCGGGTTGGGACTGGGTGTGGACGTGATTTAAAAATTGTGATCCTGGAGGGCATCTCTGGATCTCAACACCTCTGGGACAGACTACAATTTTTAAAGTGAGGGCAGTGGGGAGGAAACGGGCAACCTGCTCGCCTCCAATTAATGGCCCATTAAACTCCTAAGAGGAGCTTGTTAAGGGGTCAGGGAAGTCGGAACTGGAATTTTCAATCTGGATACCAGTGAACCCGAACAGTCCGATGCATGTTACTGCATAGCTGTCAGCTTCACAGCAGGGTGAAGAGAAACTTTTTTTTCAGGTTAAAAATTATGGGGCCCTCGGGGATCTTGCACTAGATTAGATTAGATTAGATTAGAGATACAGCACTGAAACAGGCCCTTCGGCCCACCGAGTCTGTGCCGAACATCAACCACCCATTTATACTAATCCTACACTAATCCTACACTAATCGAGTCGAAGAGACTTAGTAGTTGGCAGGAAAAAAGACAGAGGCGCAAGGGGAGAGCCAACTGTGCAACAGCCCCAACAAACAAATTTCTCTGCAGCACCTGTGGAAGAGCCTGTCACTCCAGAATTGGCCTTTATAGCCACTCCAGGCGCTGCTTCACAAACCACTGACCACCTCCAGGCGCGTATCCATTGTCTCTCGAGATAAGGAGGCCCAAAAGAAAAACACTAATCCCATATCCCTACCTGTCCCTATATTTCCCTACCACCTACCTATACTAGTGACAATTTATAATGGCCAATTTATCTATCAACCTGCAAGTCTTTTGGCTTGTGGGAGGAAACCGGAGCACCCGGAGAAAACCCACGCAGACACAGGGAGAACTTGCAAACTCCACACAGGCAATACCCGGAATCGAACCCAGGTCGCTGGAGCTGTGAGGCTGCGGTGCTAACCACTGCGCCACTGTGCCGCCCTTCATAGGCATTACCTCATATTTGGATTTTTCAACAATGTCTTCTTTTATGCTGCTGGCCCTCTGAGGAGCTGCCTGCTCTCTTTGGCAAGGCAGTGCCAGGCCCCATCATGGCTGGTGTCTGCCTTGTCACTCACACTCTGCAAGCAGCTTCTACCATGTTACAAAGGGAAAACATTTTTCACCCAGAGGGTGGTTGGAATCTGGAACACAGTGCCTGAAGGGGTGATAGAGGCAGGAACCCTCACAGCGTTTAAGAAGTATCTGGATACTTCTGTGCTGTATAACGTTATGACTCTAACATTTAAGAAGTATTTAGATGAGCACTTGAAACGCCATAGCATACAAGGCTATGGGCCAAGTGCTGGAAAATGATTTTTGGGACCTTATTTTGTTGAAGTGAAGCGTTCCCTTTGGGGGTGGGGAGTAAACTATACTTTGATAGATTCACCAGGGACAGATTTGTTACTGAGGTGATTATATTGCATGGGTTTATTTACTAATATAAGCACTAGTCACAATGCATCAGCCACTACATGCCTGTAACTGCAGACATGTCCCTTTCAGTATTTGCCCACATGAACCAAACTATGCAGCAAGAATATTTTAATGCAGTGGGTATCAGCCTCTGGAAGAGATGGGGATTTAATTTGCTTACTTTACATGTTTGAAATTACATGGAGTTAGTTTTCTTTACGTATAAGATTCGCTGCAACTGGTCAAAACGTACTAAAATACTGAGAATGTCAATAGAATATTGAAGGAATTGTTAAAATTATAGTTTTTACTATTAGACTGCAGTCTAAAGTGAACGTCTCTTTTAAAGCACTCGTGACTCGTCTCAAAAATTGATCAAATTGCTCTTCGCTACATTAAAAATGTATCATTTAAAAAGTAGAATCGTGTTTAAAATTAAGCAGGACACGCCAAACATCAGCTGGAGCATGTGTTGTGACCCTCCCTTGAATACCTATGCTGATAATGTGGGCGGGAAGGGGAAGAGGAGACGGGAGAGCGCCACTGGGGACGGGGCCATCTTTCAATTTGGTACCTTTTATTCAAAAGACTAATCGCTAAAGTATGAAGAATTAGTTAAGTTCCCCACATATGAAAGTTGATACACTAAAAACTAATATTGTAGCTGCTCCCATCAGCTCTGTACTGGCGCAGCTCTGCACTCAATCCTGTACAAGCAGCCGGATCTTATTGGATTGCACAGAAGTGCACCGTAAACTTGCAACAAATAGTTGGAGCCAAACTGACTCTTCAACATCCTGTGCGACCTGAGCGAGCCGGAGTGTGTGGGTGGTCCACAAACACAGCACCAATTACAGATAAAAGTCGGTCGCGCAACCGAAGGCTGTTTGCAGTTGGAATTTGTAACCTTTTCATGTTGCTGCAATAACATTAAAGTAGGTCGAAATGGATTGCACACACCATAATGACCGGCATCTGGATACCTCTATTTTCCTATAGTACTTGTTGTACTGCGTTGTGTCTCTTAGAAAAATTGTTAATGAAGTCGACAACAAACTTAATAAAACTTGGGAAGTCACTCCCCAGGGGGGAAAGGCTGAAAGTTGCAAAAGCCATTTGGTACTTTGGATCTTGAGGGCTGGAGCCCTGTTCCAGTTCCTGTCTCAGCTCTTTACTGGTGCACACTGTAGATAGTAGAGATGTGAGGAAAGTTACCCCGTTGGAATAAAATCGTCCTCCACTCGCCGAAATAGTGCGGGTCCATTATAACCCGTCACTTACTTAAATCATTATACACTAATAGGAGTAAATATGGGGCTTTCGCCGTCTTGAAGATGATTCTCTGAAACTGTACGACAGCGGGAAAGTGACACAGGGCTCGCGACAAGTGGAGTAAATCCCAAAAGTTATATCATTGTAATTGTAACACATTAAAGCCTGATTCTACAGTCTGCACATTTTCTAATACACAGCAAATTAGGATTGAAAAGTGAACTATCAGAAAGTAGCATTTCACATCCATCTATTATATAGTCCTTTGTGCAATATTGCTAAAGATGCTGTAATTTGCTCAGACTTTACATGACCCGCCCACCCTGCTAATTGTTCACTTTGCCGGTGTGATAATCTGATCAGAATCAAGTGCAATTCTCCGCTCGGCGGAGAATTGAAGTGAAGTTCAACAACAAAATAAACCCAGGGAGACTTTATTGGGGGGAAAAAAAAGAAACTACAAATCACCTCGGAGCCGGGATCGGCAGCGTGGCTCCAGCCCCTGAGTTATCCGCTTTGTTTTTTAGTTGCATTTCTGTGTATTCTTTGAAGTGGCCAGTTGCGGCGGGAATCCAGCCCGGATATTTAGTGGAGCCGAAGGAAAAATAAAGAGAAAATATCGCTTCAATATCCCCCAAGATGGCCGCCAATGTGGGATCGATGTTTCAATATTGGAAGAAATTTGATCTACGGCGGCTTCAGGTTAGTAACAAACCTCCACCTTTCCACGGAATATGAAAGGTAAAAGTGGCTCCAGCTCGGGCAAGGGGCTGAATCCGCCTTTTAGCGGCACTTGGCGAGGGGAAATTCATGGCTTCCGATTGATACGTATTAGAAATTGATCTCTGCCTTTGTTCAGTTCAATCATCGATCAGCAGCGCAGGCAACATGGTGCTGCGCACCGCCGCCGTCCCCGCTTCTGGCGGCCACAGTGCAGGAGGCTCCCCCTCCACACACACACATACACATACACAACAAAAAGTACAAGTCATGAATGCAGCTTAGCGAGCATTGTGAGTTTATGATGTTTAGGGAAGAATAGCTTTGTTTTAAAAATATATAGAGTTGAAACAAATAGGATAGGCTGATCATTGCGTTCACATTGTGGAAATTAGCCTTGCCACATCGCTTGGCTTCCTCGGCAAAGCCTTCCTTGTTTTCTTATTGACTGTAACGCTCTGGCTTCTTGCGACACAAGATCATCGCTTTTAACTGTATCCCTTAAATGTTTATTAACTTTTTTTTTGGCGCCTCATACTTGGGATTTAGCGATGTGTCAGCCAGTAATGTTGGAGCGGACTTTTATTTTATAGACGGGTCAAGCAGCATTCGCTTTAATCTAACTTCTGTGGCGATTAATTAGATAACTTTGTCTTTTTTTTTAGAATTGTTGTTACGAAACAGTTATTTTTTTCCGGGTTGGACTGTAATTGCCAAGATGAATGAGGACATTGACTCGAAAATGATCTTTTTGAAGCAGTTAATTACAGTTAATTTAACAGTCACTTAGATTTGCTGGAATACTGTACAAAAGATCGTGCTAACGTCTTTAGGGCTAATTTGAGATCTCGAGGGTCCCGAATCCAGTGAACGTAACTTAAGGACAGACAATTTCCTGCACTGTTTGTGGTATTTTGTAAATATCTGCGGAGTGGGATGATTCATGTGAGCAGTGTAATTGTATTCACTTCCTAATGCTTTGTAAATCAGGCACCAGCACCCGGAGACTCCAGCGCTCTGTATGATTGATGTTCTGTAACATCGGAAATGACAAGAACATTTCAAAGAAATGAAAAGGGGGGATGGGGATGGGGGGGGGGGGGGTGAAATTACCTTGGGCTACTTGGAGTCCTTGACATGGGATGTGGATGGTCCTATGACTTTTCAGACTGAGCTGCTGGATGCAGATGTGTGGTCTTTAAAAATTTTTTTTTTTTGCGGGGGGGTGGGGATGGGGGTGGGGTGGTGTGTACTGATTCGGCCCCAGCTGTTTGCTGCTGTGTTATTTTATTGGGGATGTTATGGATGTTTATAACTGCGAAGTGAGCGGCAGTGTCGCCTTGGTCAGGCCATATTTGATGGCGCCGCCCCTCGATTGGGGATAGAAGGTGACCTTGCCAGTCTGCTGCCCTCCCTGAAAGCGAGCCTGCCAGCTTCCCAACAAATCTTTTATTTTGTCTGAGCTTGTCGAGCTGGGAGACATTTGTTTATCCAGACAGCAGGTGAACGATTAGTACCACCGCCATCCAGTCGGAGTATAGGTTCGAATGTGTGTTAACAGTTGCTGTGGAGTCAGTAGGTTTCTCTCCCCCCCCCCCCCCCCCCCTCCGCCTTACTAAATCTGTAACTCTGTAAGTGGAGAGTGAGGACATTTGAGAAGTGAGAATCACAGAATTTAATGTCTCTTTCACAGGTTGATTTATAATTTGCAAGTAACTGTTTTAGAGTCTTTTATCAGAAAAGTATTTTTAGATTTTTCTCACCAAGGTTTGTGTCACAAAGTTTATTTCAGTAAGTTTTGATTTCTGGGGTGAAGCATTTTTTTTGTGCTTTAAAGATTTTTGAAGGAAGGTCACTATTTATTTTTGAGAGGTGGGGATATAGATCCCAAAAGCAAAGTTGCAAATTTTGCAGGTCTTTAACTTTTAAAGCACTGATCACAATTTTTCTGATCAGTTTTTAAAAAAATACAGATTGCATCATTTACTAATTATTCGTAATGTTTTTATCCTTCCCTCCTTCTCCCTCCCCTGTCCCCCTTTTTCTCCCACTTTTTCTGGGATATGTTTCTCTGCCTTTCAGGCAGCTACTGGTACTTTACTCATTCTTCATGCATCAGCCCAGAAGTGAGTGACAACAGGCATTTGACCATGTGGGACACCACACCACAGTTAGTTCTGATCCTGCCTTCACTTGATGTCCCGACACACACATCTCGCAGGTGTTGCTGGATGATGATCAGGAGTGCAGGCCCTGGCTGTGTTTTTTTTTAACTTCTGCTTAAGCAAGAGACATTGAGTCAATTGTAGTGAACCTACTTTGGCTCGAGCTAAATTCAGCTAATGGAATATTCTTGATCAAAATGATTCAGTTCTACACTGGTGGTACCTTTTAACAATGTTTTAAAATACTTTCCTGGGATTTATGCATCGCTGGCAAGGCCAGCGTTTGTTGCCCATTCCTAATTGCCCTTGAGAAAATGGTGTAGGTACATGCACTGTGCTGTTAGGAAGGGAGTTCCAGCTTTTTGACCCAGTGACAGTGAAGGAACAGTAATATCGTTCCAAGTCAGGATGTTTTTTTATTTATTTTATTTAGAGATACAGCACTGAAACAGGCCCTTCGGCCCACCGAGTCTGTGCCGACCATCAACCACCCATTTTATACTAATCCTACACTAATCCCATATTCCTACCACATCCCCACCTGTCCCTATATTTCCCTACCACCTACCTATACTAGGGGCAATTTATAATGGTCAATTTACCTACCAACCTGGCTGTGGGAGGAAACCGGAGCACCCGGAGAAAACCCACGCAGACACAGGGAGAACTTGCAAACTCCACACAGTTGTGTGGCTTGCAGGTGGTAGTGTTCCCATGCATCTGCTGCCTTTATCTTTCTAGGTGGTAGAGGTCGTGGGTTTGGAAGGTGTTGCCAAAGGAGGCTTAGTGAGTTGCTGCTGTGCATCGTGTAGATGGTACACACTGCTGCCACTGTGTGTCGATGGTGGAGGGAGTGAATGTTTAAGGTGGTGTATGGGGTGCCGATCAAACGGGCTGGATGGTGTCAAGCTTCTCAAGTGTTGTTGGAGCCGCATTCATCCAAGCAAGTGGAGAGAACATCCAGGCGTGTTCCTGACGTGCCTTGTAGATGGTGGACAGTTAGGAGGTGAGTTACTCGCTGCAGAATTCCCAACCTCTGATCCGCTCTTGTAACCACAGTATTCATATGGATGAAGGGTCACTGACTTGAAACGTTAACTCTGCTTCTCTCTCCATAGCTGCTGCCAGACCTGCAGAGTATTCCAGCATTTCTTGTTTTAATTCATATGGCTGGTCCAGTTAAGCTTCTGGTAACCACCAGGTTGTTGGTGGGGGATTCAGCAATTGTAATGCCGTTGAATATCATGGGGAGATGGTTCAATTCTCTCCTTTTGGAGATGCATTGCCTGGCACATGTATGGCACGAATGCCTGATTGTTGCCCAGGTCTTGCTGCATGTGGGCCCAGATGCTTCAGTATCTGAGGAGTTGCGAATGGTACTTAACACTGTGCAATCATCAGCGAACATTCCCACTTCTGACCTTATGATGGAGGGAAGGTCATTGATGAAGCAGCTGAAGATGATTGAGCCTAGGACACCGCTGAGGAACTCCTACAGTGATGTCCTGGGGCTTAGATGTTTGGCCTACAACAAAGACAGCTATCTTCCTTTGTGCTAGATATGACTCCAGTCAGTGGAGAGTTTTCTCCTGATTCCCATTGATTCCAGTTTTGCTAGGGCTCCTTGATGACACACTCAGTTAAATGCGGCCTTGATGTCAAGGGCAGTCACTCTCACCTCCCCTCTTGAATTCAGCTATTTTGTCCATATTTGGATTAAGGCTGTAATGAGGTCAGGAGCTGAATGGCCATTGTGGATCCCGAACTGAGCATCCGTGAGCAGGTTATTGCTGTGTAAGGGCTGCTTGATAGCACTGTTGACGACACCTTCCATCACTTTGCTGATGATTGAGAGTAGACTGATGGGTTGCTACTTGGCCGGATTGGATTTGTCCTGCTTTTTGTGGACAGGACATAGTTGAGCAACCTTTGACATTGTTGGGTAGATGCCAGTGTTGGAGCTGTAATGGAACAGCTCAGCGAGGGGCACAATTCATTCTGGAGCACGTCTTCAGTAATAATGCCGGGATGTTGTCAGTGTCCATAGCCTTTGCAGTATCCAGTGCCTTCAGCCATTTCTTGATATCACGTGGAGTGAATTGAATTGGCTGAAGACTGGCATCTATGATGCTGGAGATCTCAGGAGGAGGCTGAGATGGATCATCTGCTTGGCACTTCTGGTGGATGACGGATGGAAATGCTTCAGCCTTGTCTTTTGCGCTGATGTGTTGGGCTCCCCCATCATTGAGGATGGGGATGTTTGTGGAGCCTCCTCTTCTGTTTAATTGTCCACCACCTATCACGACTGGATGTGGCAGAACTGTAGAGCTATGATCTGAAGACCTAAGATATTAGGATAAAAATCATTAACCATCATGTAATGGAACTATTGATGTTTTTGACTGAAATGTTGCTTAATCAGCTCTTGAAGGGCAATAGATTTTGTATGGCAAATGTGGACCAGCATTGAACTACAGAAATGTATCTGTCGTGTTTATTTTCTGAATTGAACAAAGATTTAGAGGATGAATCTGAACAAGGGTGGTCTCTGTCTCCCACTCCTGTACACACACACTGCCATATGGTGATCACATTGAATAGCAGGGGTTCCTTTGGCCTTCAGTATTTTACTTGTAAAGCTTTAAAATTACTTGCAACTTGTTACTGACGTATCACTGTGAATGACATGCAACACATTGATGAGGCAATCGCTATTAAACAGATCTGCTGTATTTATGGCGATACTGTGATTTTTAAAGTTTGTGGCTCCATAGAGTTGATAATACTTCACTTTTTTTAATGGGGTAGGGAAACAATATTTGACTAAATGCACAACAGTGTTAACTGAACAGATCAAATGTATTCATTGATCAGGAACGATAGTGAAGAATGGTGTGTAAAATAGAGATGTGAATGGAAAAACATTTTTTTGTCTCTAACTTTTTTCTAACTCTCTTCACTTAGTGATTGATGGTTTACCACATAAATGATAACAAAGACAGAGTATAGGTTGGGTACAGAGAAGAAATAGCTTTGCCCAAAGAGATTGACAGAATCAATTTGACAAGAGAAATTGTGACATTACTAAAAGACAGATTACCATTGTCTGGAGAGAGGGTTGGTTTTCCTACCTTTTCCATGTAACCTTGATCTGCTGGTGTGTAAATGGGATTCATTTGAAAATGAAAACTTGTAAATGTATTTTTTTTGATTAACTTTATTTTGGGGTGAACTAATTTTTGGAGTGAACATACCCATTAACCCCTTCAAATGTAAAATTTCCAATTATTAGGGGGAAAAAAGGGCAAATTGGGTGGTACAGTGCATTACAGAATTGTCTTTTACTTCTGAGATTTGGTCCAAATGGGATCTTTTCTGCCCACCTTTGGTTTAAAGGTGGCACCTATTACAGTTCACCACTCTCTCAGTACTTCACTGCAGTGTTAGCCTGGATGATGTGTTCAAGCGGCACAGTGGCGCAGTGGTTAGCACCGCAGCCTCACAGCTCCAGGGACCCGGGTTCGAATCTGGGTACTGCCTGTGCGGAGTTTGCAAGTTCTCCCTGTGTCTGCGTGGGTTTCCTCCGGGTGCTCCGGTTTCCTCCCACATGCCAAAGACTTGCAGGTTGATAGGTTAATTGGCCATTATAAATTGCCCTTAGTATAGGTAGGTGGTAGGGAAATATATAGGGGCAGGTGGGGATGTGGTAGGAATATGGGATTAGTGGAGGATTAGTATAAATGGGTGGTTGATGGTCGGCACAGACTCGGTGGGCCGAAGGGCCTGTTTCAGTGCTGTATCTCTAAACTAAACTAAGTCTCTGAAGTGGTGCTTGAGCCCATAACTTTCTGACTCAGGAGGGTGCGACTACCGAACCATAGCTGACACCTAGAAGGTTGTCTGTGAATTTCAGTATCTTTTTTGCTTGAATGTTTATTTTTTTTTCCCTCACTCATCTCTTCTGTAAATGTTGACCCCTTGCTGGGGATAAAGTGGAAAAGTCCAAGTGGCTCTTATTTATGTTTAATCGTTGAGTTTTGGAAGGCTATTTGAGGGGGTGGAGGTGAAAGCTCCATCCTCACCTCACCCGATGCCCACACATCTACTTCCACCAGGTTCACTGGATATCAAACAGGAGCAGGAACCCACCCAAAATCTTTCCAATTCCCCCACCCTCTTTCCTAACGGTGGCCAGATTTATCATCCCTACTGTCTCCAGCAGCTAACAGCACTGATAAGAGATCAAACTTGGTTTGTATAAATTGAGCTATTGACTGGATCGACTCAGAGTCACCAGTAAGTGGCTATCTGGGTCTTGGTATTCACCTTGAAATTCTAGCTGTAGATCCCATATATTGATGTCAAAACACGTATCTAATGTGAATTAGTTTTGTGATATATTCTGCTGGTGAGATTGATAAATATTAATGTGTAAAGTTTTATATGGATGGATGAACTGAGGTGATGGCTGCAAATAGAGAAGCACAATTTGCCTTGTTGTCTTAGGGATTGACTTACCAGCTACTCTGAAGAAAGTATTGTGATGTCATCATAGTGGGATCTTTTATATCACTCTGGAATGTGATAACTTTAAGACAGCTGGGGAAGGAGGATAGCACTTGGGTATAATTGAAATTTATTCCAAGAATAACTGCAATATCGTATTTATTTTTCTTCATGTGAAATGTTCCCATGATGGCACAGGCCAGCTTGAGAACTGGCTGCGTGTTTAATTCTAAATACCATTTCCTCACATTGGATCTCTGATGCACTGTGCTACCAGGGAATGCTGTTTTCATCTCATGAGAAAAGTGGACTGCAGAACTCATGAGTAGAATTAAAAACAAAACAGCATTCCAGTGATTTATTAAAAGCATATTCTGTTTATTCCCATGTGCTGAAAACCATTTAATAAAAAGTAACAAGCCATTTCCTGCTACTCCTTTCAGTTGTTAATTTATGTCTCTTTTGGCAAATGTTGAATTTATGAACATGAGTGCAGTTATTGCTGGGAATGAGTATTTTCTCACTTTTATCCAGTGTCCACATCAGCACTTTGTAGGTTAGGTAAAGCATAGTATGATTCGGGTTACAGTTCCCTTGCTCAACTTCAGACAATGGAGTGAAGTTACATAGTTTAAGAACTGATTTTCCACTTTTATGGCATGTGTATGGACTTTCTGTTTCCCACACTATCCACCTGTAAGTAAGACTGCCAGTTCAGTGCCTGACTTTGGGTAGTTTTGTGTTCTGGATTTGTATCCCCTAAATGCTGACCTAAGACTGATCCAGCTCCTTTCAGCCAAGAAAGGAAACTTTTGGGTCATTCATTTTTTTTTATTTGTTCATGGGATGTGGGCGTCGCTGGCTCAGCCAGCATTTATTGCCCATCCCTAATTGCCCTGAGTGGCCATTTCAGAGGCATTTTAAGAGTCAACCACATTGCTGTGGGTCTGGAGTCACCTGTAGGCCAGACTAGGTAAGGACGGCTGATTTCCTTCCCTAAAGGACATTAGTGAACCAGATCGGTTTTTACAACAATCGACAATGGTTTCATGGTCACAATAGACTAGCTTTTTAATTCCAGATTTATTAATTGAATTCAAATTTCACCATCTGCCGTGGTGGGATTGGAACCCACGTCCCCAGAGCATTTGCCTGGGCCTCTGGGCTACCAGTATAGTGACATTACCACTACGCCACCGCCTCTCCCAGAGGGAGTCCATAACCCATGGAAATCTCTGACTAGTGGTGTTGCGTTAGCACATGTACTAGTTTTAGTAGAATATGCCTTACATACATTCTCACAATACAGGTAAAGGCACTTCGTGTGTTTATGTAATAAACAAACATTTATCACCATTTAGTAACCAAGCACTTGATCAATAAACATTTGCACACTCTGGTTTTCATTTTACCAACATACACATAAAATTGGCGAATTGCATGTGTATCCACTGTGTGAATATGAATATTGATATCACGCGCTCAACAGTGTTGTTCATTACTCATTTTTTGTTTACTATATGTGATTTACTACATCTGGACTCCCAGTTAGCTTCATGTGGTGAATGGCTAACACTGGCTTAGACTGGATTCTATCCCAACTTGTGGGGATGAAAAGCCATGAATGCAGTAGCTTCCCGTTAGATGCCAAGTTGAACATTTTCATGATGGTCAGAGAGTTAGAAACCATGAGTATCCCATTTTATGCTGAAATAGCTGATCTAATTCAGGGCAGTGGTATGGCTGTTGCATGTGTCTTAGGATCCTCAAATTAGTGCATTAGCAGAAAGATTCCTACTGCTCATCACTTTCCAATGTTACACCCATGAGCTTTTCCATGGTCAAACTAACAGCTAACATCACTGTCTAAGTTCTTGCATGAATAGTGGACACATTGTGAGGTATCAAGGAGTTGTGAATGCTGAAGGCAGTGTACACCAGCATGATTTAATACCTTCAGTGAAGGAGGAGACAAAAGGGAAAAACAGATGGGAAGAAAATCTTCATGTGGCTGATATAGGCACAAAAATGTGGTATTTTTATTTTCTGGTGTTGCAGCTTGTGTCTGTCACTGAGTGGAGGCATGATTCAAAGTGTACAAAAGGTGAAGTCACACGGGATCAGAGGTGAGCTGGCAAGATGGATACAGAACTGGCTCGGTCATAGAAGACAGACGGTAGCAGTGGAAGGGTGCTTTTCTGAATGGAGGGATGCGGCTAGTGGTGTTCCGCAGGGATCTGTGCTGGGACCATTGCTGTTTGTAGTATACATCAATGATTTGGAGGAAAATGTAGCTGGTCTGATGAGTGAGTTTGCAGACGACAAAAAGGTTGGTGGAGTTGCGGATAGTGATGAGGATTGTCAGAGGATACAGCAGGATATAGATTGGTTGGAGACTTGGGCGGAGAAATGGCAGATGGTGTTTAATCCGGACAAATGTGAGGTAATGCATTTTGGAAAGTCTAATACAGGTGGAAAGTGTATAGTAAATGGCAGAACCCTTCGGAGTATTGACAGGCAGAGAGATCTGGACGTACAGGTCCACAGGTCACTGAAAGTGGCAGTGCAGGTGGATAAGGTAGTCAAGAAGGCATACGGCATGCATGCCTTCATCAGTCGGGGCATAGAGTATAAAAATTGGCAAGTCATGCTGCAGCTGTACAGAACCTTAGTTAGGCCACACTTGGAATATTGCGTACAATTCTGGTCGCCACACTACCAGAAGGACGTGGAGGCTTTGGAGAGGGTACGGAAGAGGTTTACCTGGTCTGGAGGGTATTAGCTATGAGGAGAGGTTGGATAAACTCAGATTATTTTCACCGGAACGATGGAGGTGGAGGGGCGACATGATAGAGGTTTACAAAATTATGAGTGGCATGGACAGAGTGGATAGTCAGAAGCTTTTTCCCAGGGTGGAAGAGTCAGTTACTAGGGGACATAGGTTTAAGGTGTTTAAGGTGTAAACTCTCAAGTTTAGAGGGGATATGCGAGGCAAGTTTTTCACAGAGGGTGGTGAGTGCCTGGAACTTGCTGCCGGGGGAGGTGGTGGAAGCAGGTACGATAGCGACGTTTAAGAGGCATCTTGACAAATACATGAATAGGATGGGAATAGAGGAATACGGACCCTGGAAGTGCAGAAGGTTTTAGTTTAGACAGGCATCAAGATCGGCGCAGGCTTGGAGGGCCGAATGGCCTGTTCCTGTGCTGTACTGTTCTTTGTAGTGTGATTTGCCCCAGAGGCTATGTCATAGTCCCCAATTTACATTTGGAATAATTTGTGTTGCTGTCTGTTGTTCTAAAGTTTGCCCATCTCTTTTGTGATTGGTGACCAAAATTTGTCCAACCAGTGCATTGTATAGTCTCGGGATTATATTCCACTGTTGTTGCTACTTAACATAGCAATTCATTAGGTTTTTAGTTGCCTCACTTCTGCTAATTCTGTTTCATTCATTTTGTATTTGTGTCACCCATTGCCCAGCATGTGACACTTTGCATTGTCTGTAATATATATATAAAAATCTTAATATCTGCACACACTTTTTCTATTTTATGTTCCTGTGTTCACATTCATAGTGGAAAAATCGTGTTTGACAAATTTGCTCGAGAGTTTTGATGTTGGAGCTAGCAGGGTAAATAAGGTGGAACCTGCAGATGTAGTGTACTTGGATTTTTGGAAAGCATTCTACAGAGAGCTGGCTTGTGTGCCATAACAACTCTATGACTTTTGATAACTGTATGTAATCCTGTCGTGTTGGAGTTATATGGTCCCAACAGTGTAGGTACTGCAATCTAGACAATTTATATATGGGCAATTGTGGTTACAAATATGTATATAGGAATTTATAATTGGAAAAAAAGCTAACAGGAAATGCGTGCCGTCATTGAGTTTTAATATATTAAAGATAAGAACTAATTCTAAGACCTTCAAATGGAGGTTAAATTATGTCCTGCTCAATGTTCTCTCCCCTCAAATCTTGCTTCACCTGAAGACTACACTAGGTCTTGACTCCCTTTGTGCAAGGCCATGGGCTATTCACTGGTCAGTATTAGGTCTTAGCTGTCAACTGTATGCCTGTTTGCATAACTGGTACTGACTGTATTGTCAACTGCATGTTTGATAGTCTTAGGTTCGGTTTCAGTATCCAGGCCATTTATATAAATAAAACAACAGAGGTCCATGCAGTGATTGAGGTGTAAAGTCACTCCAGTCCACTCCATTGTTTAAGATTACACCTCTAGTGTAATGTAGTAGTGTTGTTTTCTATTGATTAATATACAGTACTATACCCTTCCCTAGATGTTTTAGCAAGTCTGAGGCCATATTTTGTTCTGGTCAGGCCAGACCTTTGAGTACTGTGTTCTGGTCATGGAGACACTATAGAAATGTGCAAGCACTGAAGGCAGTGCAATGAAGAGTTATAAAACTGAAATCTACTGTTAGATTGAGTTATCAGAATAGGCCCTCCAAGCCTGCGCCGATCTTGATGCCTGTCTAAACTAAAACCTTCTGCACTTCCAGGGTCCGTATTCCTCTATTCCCATCCTATTCATGTATTTGTCAAGATGCCTCTTAAA
The DNA here is from genome assembly GCF_036365525.1 of Heterodontus francisci. Lineage (NCBI taxonomy): Eukaryota > Metazoa > Chordata > Chondrichthyes > Heterodontiformes > Heterodontidae > Heterodontus > Heterodontus francisci. The sequence goes on along the minus strand of NC_090393.1, from coordinate 30,665,205 downwards.
CGTCGCTATCGTACCTGCTTCCACCACCTCCCCCGGCAGCAAGTTCCAGGCACTCACCACCCTCTGTGAAAAACTTGCCTCGCATATCCCCTCTAAACTTGAGAGTTTACACCTTAAACACCTTAAACCTATGTCCCCTAGTAACTGACTCTTCCACCCTGGGAAAAAGCTTCTGACTATCCACTCTGTCCATGCCACTCATAATTTTGTAAACCTCTATCATGTCACCCCTCCACCTCCATCGTTCCGGTGAAAATAATCTGAGTTTATCCAACCTCTCCTCATAGCTAATACCCTCCAGACCAGGTAAACCTCTTCCGTACCCTCTCCAAAGCCTCCACGTCCTTCTGGTAGTGTGGCGACCAGAATTGTACGCAATATTCCAAGTGTGGCCTAACTAAGGTTCTGTACAGCTGTTGGTTATTATTGCTATACAGATATTCCTTCAGCCTGCCATTTTAAAATGGTTACCACTACTTTCCAGGATATAGAAGTTGGGTTATAGGTTTACCGTCGCATTGAAAGGATTTTTCTTTAATGCATGGGCGTTAGGTTTGTCTGCTTCCAATCCTGTAGTAACTTGCCAGTGCATAACAGCTTTTTAATAATGATGTCCACTGCAATACATATCGCCTCTCCGGTGGTCTTCCACATTTTTTTGTATTCATTCAAGGGATATAGGTGTCGCTGGCTAGGCCAGCCATTATTGCCCATCCCTAATTGTCCTGGAGAAGGTGGTGATGAGCTGCCTTCTTGAACTGCTGCTGTCCATGTGGGGTAGGTACACACACAATGCTGTTCGGAAGAGAGTTCCAGGATTTTGACCCAGCAACAGTGAAGGAACGGCGATTTAGTTCCAAGTCAGGATGATGTGTGGCCTGGAGGGAAATTTGCAGGTGAAGGTGTTCCCATGCATTAGCTGCCCTTGTCCTTCTAGGTGGTAGAGTTTGCAGGTTTGGAAGGTGCTGTCTAAGGAGCCTTGGTGTATTGCTGCAGTGTATCTTGTAGATGGTACACACTGCTGCCATTGTGTGTCGGTGATGGAGGGAGTGAATGTTTGTGGATGGAGTGCCAATCAAGTGGGCTGTTTTGTCCTGAATGGTGTCGAGCTTTGTGAGTGTTGTTGGTGCTGCACCCATCCAGGCAAGTGGAGAATATTCCATCACACTCCTGACTTGTGCCTTGAGGATGGTGGGCAGGCTTGGGGAGTCAGGAGGTGAGTTACTCGCTGCAGGATTCCTAGCCTCGACCTGCTCTTGTAGCCATGGCATTTGTATGGTACACTAGTTCAGTTTCTGGTCAATGGTAACTCCTGGGATGTTGATAGTGGGGGATCCAGTGATCGCAATGCCATTGAATGTCATGGGGAGATGGTTAGATTCTCACTTGTTGGACATGGTCATTGCCTGGCATTTGTGTGGCACGAATGTTACTTGCCACTTATCAGCCCAAGCCTAGATATTTTCCTTGTCTTGCTGCATTCAGTATCTGAGGAGTCACATTGTGCAATCATCAGCAAACATCCCCACTTCTGACCATATGATTGAAGGAAGGTCATTGATGAAGCAGCTGAAGATGGTTGGGCCTAGGACACCACCCTGAGGAACTCCTGCTGTGATTGACCTGCAACAACCACAGCCATCTTCCTTTGCGCTAGGTACGACTCCAACCAGTGGAGAGCTTTCTCTGATTCCCATTGACTCCAATTTTGCTAGGGCTTCTTGATGCAGTACTTGGTCAAATGCTGCCTTGATGTCAAGGGCAGTCACTCTCACCTTACCTCTGGAATTCAGCTCTTTTGTCCATGTTTGGACCAAGGCTATAATGAGGTCAGGAGCTGAGTGGCCCTGGCGGAACCCAATCTGAGCGACATTGAGCAGGTTATTGCTAAGCAATGCTTGATAGCATTGTTGACGGCACCTTCCATCACTTTACTGATGATCGAGAGTAGTCTGATGGGGCGGTAATTGGCTGGGTTGGATTTGTCCTGCTTTTTGTGTACAGGATATACCTGGGCAATTTTTCACATTGCCAGGTAGATGCCAGTGTTTTAAATATATACTATCAGACCCAAGGGATTTGTCTTCAGTCTCTCTAACTTGTCTCCTACTTCTGCCACATTGATCTTAGAATTTTCCATGATAGTTATACCTTAACAATTACACATCACGTTATCCTCTCGTGAATATATCAAAAATATTTAGTACATTAACTTTTTTTTTACAACTCAACTTCACCACCACTTTTCTCTTCTAGAGTTCTAATTTTCCTTCAGTTTATTATTCTTGTTGCACTGGGAGATGCTTATTATCATGGTTGGTTTCTTAGCTATTCTCATTTCCAGGCCCCTTTTTTCCACTTCTGATGGCTTTTTAAATCTGCTTCTGTATATTTTTATATACTGTTCCCAAAGTTCACCCCTCTATTCTCCCCAAATGCTTTGTGTATTCTGTTTTACCCCCTCTAATTTAATTTAAATTGTCCTATATGTCCATTTTGTGTATTGACAAATAATAAGTTTTTATGTTTTTCTCATTACCTGCTTTAATGAAGAAATATCTTAAGCTCATCTTGGATATAGGAAGAATTGCAATCAAATGCTTGGTAAATGATAGCAGTTATAGTCTTACCTGGGGTTCACATCAATCATTTTTGTGGAAACTCAAAAGCACTGTGTTCATATTGGTACATTTGTGTCTTTTTCATTAAAATAATGGCCCGGATTTTGCAATGGTAATGACGACAAAACTGCCAGTGTTCGTCGTTATTATTCCACTGAAACTTCTGGAGTCTTCACATGTGCAGAATAAAGTGGAAATCCAGAAGTTGCTGTCAGTGATTCTACGCTACTCCAGAGGGTGAGCTGTTGAGGTAACCCCAGGCTGCAACCAATGGAAGTCAGTTAAATTGATGAGAAAGTTTACTCTTGCACAGTTTTGTCTTGCTTTAAAATCCCTTGAAAAAGTTCCACCTTACTGAATGAGGTGTAGCTGGGTTTTCAGCGGCATGCTAACTTCGTAATTGCTGCTGAATACCCTCACTGGCTCTGAAAAGCTAATTTTATATTTATAGAATGTCAAATTTCTCCATAATAAAAGAAATCCACATTTTTTGAAAATAAAAGTTTCTTTTAATCTTTATTTTAGCTTCTATCTTAATCCAGTCATTTATTTGGCTGTCTGAAAATTTAAATTAAAAGTGAAGGATATTGTGTTTTTGTAACTTCCTGCTTTGCTGTGTATGTGACTACTATAATTTGATTGCTGCTGCATGCTAAGACCTCCCCTTGACTTGGTGCCAGATTTAAACTGCTGTTGGGAAAGGGGAAAATCACACCACAGAGATTTCTAGGTCTTTGTGGGCAGCCTTTGCTAGGGAACCCTAGCAAAATTGAAGTCGATGGGAATCGGGGAAAACTCCCAACCGGTTGGAGTCGTACCCAGCACAGAGGAAGGTGGTTGTGGTTGTTGGAAGCTAATCAGCAGAGCCTCACGACATTGCTGCAGGAGTTCCTCAGAGTAGTGTCCTAGGCCCAACCATCTTCAGCTACTTCATCAATGACCTTCCCTCCATCATAAGTGTGGATGATCGCTGATGATTGCACAGTGTTCAGTACCATTTGTGACTCCTCAGATACTGAAGCAGCCTATGCCCGCATGCAGCTAGTCTTGGACAACATTCAGGCTTAGGCTGATAAATGGCGAGTAACAATCGTGCCACACAAGTGCCAGACAATGACCATCTGGAACAAGAGAGAATCCAACCATCTCCCCTTGATGCATTACCATTGCTGAATCTGCCACCATCAACATCCTGGGGGTTACCATTGACCAGAAACCTAACTGGACCAGCCATATAAATACTGTGGCTACAAGAGCAGGTCAGAGACTGGGAATTCTGCAGTGAGTAACTCACCACCTCACTCCCAAAAACCTGTCCACCATCTACAAGGCACAAGTTAGGAATGTGATGGAATACTCTCCACTTACCTGGGTGAGGTAAGAAGCTCGACAAATTCCAGGACAAAACAGACTGCTTGATTGGCACCCCATTTATGCCACAAACGTTCACCATTGGCGCACAGTGGCAGCAGTGTGTACCATCTACAAGATACACTGCAGCAACTCACTAAGGCTCCTTTGACAGCACCTTCCAAACCTGCGATCTCTACCACCTAAAAGGACAGGAGCAGCAGACGCCTGGGAGCACCACCACCTCCAAGTCCCCCTCAATTCGCACACCATCCTGGTGAAAGGTCACTGACCTGAAACGTTAACTCTGCTTCTCTCTCCGCTGATGCTGCCAGACCTGCTGAGTATTTCCAGCACTTTCTGTTTTTATTATCGCACACCATTCTGACTTGGAAATATATCGCTGCTCCTTCACTGTCGCTGGGCCAGAATCCTGGGACTCCCTCCTGAACAGCACAATGGGTGTAACCACACCACATGGACTGCAGCGGTTCAGGAAGGTGGCTCACCACCTTCTCAAGGGCAATAAGGAATGGGCAGTAAATGTGGGCCTTGAGAGTGACGCTCACATCCCATGAATGAATTAAAAAAAGGCCAGCTGAGAGAGGGGTGAAACCAGTACTCATTGAGCAACCTCAGATTGAACATGAATAGCATTTGGGCAAGAAACACTCCATTAAATGCTGTTATTAGCCATGGTAGCTATTTGTTGTTGTGGAGAAGGGTACTGCTAAAATCACAGATGACTGGAATAACATCACATTCCATTTGGTATGTTTACTGTACCCTTGCTATTCTGCAAATTCCTCTGATCTTTTTCACACTTGATGCAATGTTGTTCTCCTTTTTACGCTGGACTGTAAGCATGGATGTCGGTCAAAATAATTGACTGTAAGGAGCAATACAATTATTAATTTGCCTGAAAAGTTTATTGGGGGGGAGGCGTCTGGTTAGTTGGAAATGTGTATGCAAAATGCCACCAGTAGAAATACCATATATATTCAAGTCATACAATAACCTGGGGCAGTAGCTTCACATATAGTTGTAAAACCTGCTATTCTGGGTTTACAAGTACTGCTTTTCTGGCTAAACCTGCAGTTCAGTAAAACTAAGCAGATGCAATGTTTTCTCATGTATGTTGCTGTGTGATCCCATGAAGGAATTATTTGTTACTTGTAGCAGTAAAGTGAAATGAACCATTTGTTTATGTGGATTCATAGAATCATGACGCCATTCATCCCATCAAATATATGCTGGTGTTTTTCTCCACAGGAGCCACTTAGTCTAATCCCACTGCCCTATTTGCTTCACATAACCTTTAATATTCCTATTTGGCAAACAATTGTCTGGTTCTCTTATGAAAGAACTTATGGATTCTTCTTTAATAGTTTGTGACAGCGCACTCCATATTTTAAGTATACTGTTTATGGACAGCTTTTTGAAGGCCTCCCTTTAATTGTTTTTGTTGTCTTATATTTGTATCTTCCCTTTACCAACTTGTTGATCAGTGGAAACATGTTTGCTTTTATAATCTTGAGACCTCTTAGAGGTTATCTCTTAATGGTTTCGGTGAAAAAAACTCTAACTGTTCAAGTCTGTTTCCATAACTTTAACATCATGGATGTAATGTTGTATAGCCACCAAAAGAAATAACTTCACTAAGAACTGGATTGGAATTAGAACTCCGTGACACTGATTAAGAGGCAAAGCTGAGAATAAGTAAAAGTAAAAATGTGAAGCTTGTTGTTCAGCCCAGGCTACTTTATGTTGACCCTTTTACAACTTCCAGATGGCCAAGTTTAAAAACTACATATTGTATGTGATAATGTGTGTTGGATAGTGTTTAAAAAAGAAACATGGTGCAGTGGAAATGGACATACAGTGTCGAGGACATCAGGTGACTAACCTTGTTTATGTGGGTAGAAGCATATTATTAATCCTTCATGTAAAATGCTATAGGTACCGGGATCAGAAAATGGTGAGGAGACGGGAATCCAGCATATCCTGATAATAGTAGTGTTGGCTGTTTAATTAGGTGTCTGATGCTTCGTTTCTGCAAAGCAACCATTTTTCACATTTGTATATTTCTGGCTGGGAGACCCTACTCCAACTTGTTCAGTGGAATTGTAGTGCAATTATTCAATGTAGCTAATGAGATACAGCAAGACTTTTAAAGAGGTGGGAAAACCAATTAACTGCAGTAACTTTGGGCTAATACAGTAGCTTCATGTCCGAAGTTTTCATTTTTAAAAAATCTTTATGCATGCCTTATGGCAACAGAGCAAGACTTTATCTAAACAGTTAAGCACACACCTGCAGTCACATTTTCCACAGCATTTCCAGGAGTCTGTTTTCCTTTCTTCTTCTTTGGCCCCCTTGTCTCGGGAGACAATGGGTAAGCGCCTGCAGGTGGTCAGTGGTTTGTGGAGCAACGCCTGGAGTGGCTATAAAGGCCAATACTAGAGTGACAGACTCTTCCACTGGTGTTGCAGATAAAATTGGTTGTCAGGGCTGTTTCGCAGTTGGCTCTCCCCTTGCGCTTCTGTCTTTTTTCCTGCCAACTGCTAAGTCTCTTTGACTCGCCACACTTTAGCCCCGCCTTTATGGCTGCCCGCCAGCTGTGGCGATCGCTGGCAACTGACTCCCACGACTTGTGATCAATGTCACAGGACTTCATGTCGCGTTTGCAGACGTCTTTAAAGCGGACACATGGACGGCCGGTGGGTCTGATACCAGTGGCGAGCTCGCTGTACAATGTGTCCTTGGGGATCCTGCCATCTTCCATGCGGCTCACATGGCCAAGCCATCTCAAGCGCCGCTTGTAGGGTGTATAAGCTGGGGATGTTGGCCGCCTCGAGGACTTCTGTGTTGGAGATACGGTCCTGCCACCTGATGCCAAGGATTCTCCGGAGGCAGTGAAGATGGAATGAATTGAGACGTCGCTCTTGGCTGACATACGTTGTCCAGGCCTCGCTGACATAGAGCAAGGTACTGAGGACACAGGCTTGATACACGCGGACTTTTGTGTTCTGTGTCAGTGCGCCATTTTCCCACACTCTCTTGGCCAGTCTGGACATAGCAGTGGAAGCCTTTCCCATGTGCTTGTTGATTTCTGCATCGAGAGACAGGTTACTGGTGATAGTTGGCCTAGGTAGGTGAACTCTTGAACCACTTCCAGAGCTTGGTCGCCAATATTGATGGATGGAGCATTTCTGACGTCCTGTCCCATGATGTTCGTTTTCTTGAGGCTGCTGGTTAGGCCAAATTCGTTGCAGGCAGCCGCAAACCTGTCGATGAGATTCTGCAGGCACTCTTCAGTGTGAGATGTTAATGTAGCATCGTCAGCAAAGAGAAGTTCCCTGATGAGGACTTTCCGTACTTTGGTCTTCGCTGTTAGATGGGCAAGGTTGAATAACCTGCCACCTGATCTTGCGTGGAGGAAAATTCCTTCTTCTCAAGACTTTAACGCATGTGAGAGCAGCAGAGAGAAGAAAATCTTCTTCTACACTATAACAAAGTACTAACCCACTCAGCATCACATTGGTACCATACAACATCTGCAACAAATTTAGTTACTTTAATGTAATTTTCTTCTTAGCTATCCTGCTGTCTTTGGCCTAGCCACATGCCACCAAGATCCTAGCTTAGCATGGTACCAATTGGCATAGATGAGAACAGGAGCTGAGGGAATGAACTTGTTTGTTGCCTACTGCAGAGCCCTGAGTGTTAAGGCTGTAGTTCTCAGTCTGTTATGCTCTTTTGCATTCAGTATCAATTGATTTGCAACAGGTTAAAGACACCCGTAGACGGCTGAAGTCTGACTAGGTATTTGGTTAAATTTCCAAATTTGGACTTGGTATTCTTGATTTGGTGAGAAGGCTTGCTATTGCAAATTTTCTGTAAGAAGGTTTCAAACAGTCTTAGTTAGGGTACATGGTGTGTGATTGGACATGACTGCCTGTCTGAGTCAAGCAGAAAGAATGTTGAAGGAAGGAGGGGTTGAAAAGTATATGCAGTTATAAATAACTATCTGAGCTGCTAAACTTTGATTCTTTATGATTCAGTTGCTGTTTTTAACCAAGAAAGCAATGTGAGATGCATGCATGAAGTTACAGACAATTGGTCCAACCAGACCATGTTTACTCTCATACTAGCAAATAGTTAGCATATTTACAAACTGTGTTCCTGTATTACTTCAACAAGTTTCTTTGATCCACCTATCCATTCTAATCTTGAATATTGCATTCTTTAATTTAAAAAAACCCTAATTTCAGAAGAACACTATGAATTGTGGTTTGATTCATCCCCCTTAAGAGGAAACCATTGCATAAACCAGTGGTCCCATAACCACCAAATGAGACTGGGACTGAGATCATTACATTGCAGTGCTTCCAAACTCCAGCATGATGCCTATCCCTGACTGGAGTGCATGATTTGTAACCACAAAAAATGCACAGTTGGTGGCTAATTCTAGGAGATGGTGGTTTCATTCTGACGTGCAACTGACAGCATAAATATGGTAACAACATAGAGGCTTGACTACAGCATTTAGTCAGCACTGAAAAAGCATCATTAACATGACATTTTGAAGTGCTGAAAGTTAAACTATTGCAATCATGGTAAGCACATTTATTTTTGACAGAAAGCGATTGAATCAAATTGTATTGATGCACAAAGTGTGACTTGAGACTTGGTAAATGGCCATTGTGCTGAAGAAGTTTGTTCAATTCGAATTGTTTTATACAATTTGCAAGCTTCTCCCTTACCTTCAGATAATCAGATAACTGTAGACGGCTTACATTACTGAAGATAGGTATGGGAAGGAAGAACCTTTTTCACTTGCAAAGGTCACTGCACACAACAGATCCTAATGTCTATATTTCTTGACATCCCAAAATACTCTGTTCTAAATGATCATAGTTTTTCATCTTAAGTAGTCCATTACACATTGTAAGTTGAAGACTTTGGTTACTCGCTGCAGTCCAGCCCGAGCCTGAAAGCTGTACAGAGAATATAGACCCGACCCGAACCCGACACACACAGTCTGGTTTGGTCGGGTACGGGTTGGGTAGCCAGGCTTTAACTCACTTACCTATCTCTTGATGTCTTTGTGTTGTTGTTTCTCCTCTTGTTCATATGTCAATTTCATTTTTTTTCTGTCGGGTAGGAGTTGGTGTGTTGTATAGTAGGATCAGGAACTACCAATGGCTGCAGGTTGCATTTGCAATGCAGTTTGTGTGTCTTAATCATACGTGCCTACCTTTTCACCTTCCCACTACCTCTTCCCCTTCCTGTCATTAACACTACCTCGTCCCCTTTGAACTACCACAGAACCGACCCCTGTATCTTTCCTGTTCCTTTCCTTCGCTGTCTCTTGCTACACCCTTAACCCTCCTTCGACTTGCTCCCCAGATTGGCTGCCACCCCTGAAACATTATCCTTATTTCTTTCCCTTAATGTGGCAATGTTTACTTTTAAAATTCAACTTTTTTTTTAAAGAAGTGGTTAACTTTGAACAAAGAATATGCCTATCTCTGTCTCCACCTGTCTCATGGGTGTTGGGCATTGAAATCTTTGTCTCATCGGTGAATTTGATTTATATAGGCCTTTTCTATCAACAAAATTCAAGTGGTAATTGGTTTGCTTCAAAATTGAAGCTCCAAAATTACTCCAAAACTGGAGTTTAAAAAAAAACTCTCCCACACACTTGTAAAAATAAACTTTTAAAATTTGTCCTCTTTCAAAATGTTTGAACAAAAACTGAGCAGAGAGTGCTTGGAGGTACTTGAGCTGACTGAACATCACAGATTAATCTTATCACATATCTTATATGTATACTGCATATGTTCAGAATGCACATTCCAGACTCAGCTCAGGGTTACAGCTCTGGCATTTGGCAAAGGCTGATGCCATCAAGTTAAATCTTTAACAAAGGCACAAAAAGATACATAAGACAAATTAGTGGATAAATGTAATCATTATTGTGAAAAATGTAATTATTTGCATTTTTAAAGTTTTGTTTAAACCCTTATTTTGTACTTTAGACATTGCAGTTACCCTGGGGGGAAAAAAAGAGTCTCATGATAAAATAGCAGCTATTGTGTGCCATACAGTGTCACATCTCGAGCATTGAAAATATCTATCACAGTGGTGCCTACAGGAATAACCTGCAGGTATTTGGAATGAGTTTACAAGTAACATGTGTCTTACATACCAAGTGCAGTATCAGTAATATATTACAAACGTACGTGCTCTGGGGATTCTGAAGGTAGTGCTGCAAAGATAACCTGAGCATAATGGGGCAGCACCTAATGTTCTGTGAAGGCCCCTGACTGAGACATAAGAATTGCCAATTTACGCAGTTCAGGGGAAAGTAGAGGCCCTGTGCGTCCATAGGACGCAGAAGCATCCAAGTTGTAAAATAAAAAATACATTAGAGATTACCGACCTAAATTATTGAATGGAAGCGCATCGTTGCAGTTCAAAGTTGAAATTAACATGAAAGTAACTAATCTCAATAGAGTTAGCATTCTACAAGTCAAGTTTTCATTAATTATATAGGCACCTAATAGTAAAGGAAAGCCGATGAAAACTTTTACACATATTTATGAATAAAGAAGGCTGGATAGGGCAGGAGGGTGGGTGCATTGCCATCTAAAGTTTTCAGCAATATACCTGACGTAAAGGAATGAATGGCCTTCCACAGCGACAACGAGCAGGTTAAGCTGTCGACTGGGAAACCTATTCAAAAATAAACGCAGCTCAAGTGGGTGAACATTATTTAAGGAGTTCTCTTAAAGAGTCAGACAATTCTTAAACGTTCATGCGATATGATGGTTCCCCCCCCCCACCCACCAATGAACACTAACCCTGTCCTCCCATTAAACGGAAATCAGAAATAACTCGTGACACTTCCAGCATCTTACTCAAAAGCAAATCGGCACTAGCCCCCAACTGAGCATAAAAACTGACCCTCTGTAATGCCCTCTCTCCCCAAAGAAATAAATGCTCTCCCCAAAGCAATCCATTTGGACCTTGAATTGATGCAGCTATACTTCCTCCCCCACGCTGAAAACTGGCTCTTGACCAGGGCTACCCAACCCTTCCTCATCCACTGTTGCCCCTTCTCCTCTCCACTATCCCTTGCATTCTCTTATTCCCCTACCCCTCCCAATCCATCATCTTCCCGCTATCCCGGGCATCCCCTTCTGGCCTCCATTATAAGAAATAGCACCTGGCGTAGTGCCATTCATCCCTGTATTATCTTCTGTAGCTTTCATTCCTGCAAAATTGCTCTTTCCCCTACCCCCTCCACTTTTTCTTCTCCATCCACATGCCCCCAGACACTCATTCTCTCCCAGTTTCCCTCTCTTTTACCCTCTTCTTTTTCCCCCTCCCCCTCCTTTCTCCCTTTTTCATCAACCATCATCCCTCCCCATCTGGGTCTAGTTATCCCACTGCTCCCTAACCTGCTTGTCCTACGTTTGGACTCCCTGTCTACAATGCGATTAATTGTTGATATTTTACACAATTGTGAACATGACAATGTATGTTTTGATCTTGATGGAGTTGATCTTAAATGGACTTTTCTGTATTGGGTTCCTTATAAATAAATGTTGCTGTAAAAATGCTTAATTTATATTTTAATAAGGGATTTTGTCTTATTAGTTATTGGACTTATTACAGAAAGAGGCAGGCTGAGTATTGCTGTTGTGTTCACCTTCCAAGAACTGGGGAGACTTCTTTAAAATATTCAGCAGTTGACTGGTAGTTAACAGTCCATAAAATTCTAGTCATGTTTACTGCCTTGGGGCTGAATTTTATAAGCCCCCCCAATGTCGGGGGTCATGATGGTGAGCAGGGGGTGGGGGGTGGCCCAGAAAATCCTTTCGGGAGAGGCCTGCAACGGGCCGCGACACTGTGAACATCCTGCCTCATTTTACCGGTGGTGGCGAGGCCTCATGGCGGCCTCCCCACCGTGCAGCAACGGAGACTTTATTTAAATATGTTAATTACATTAAAATGAATGAATAATGACTTACCTTGTTGGGATGGCCGTCCCACGCCGATATTCTGGCTGGTTGCCGGAAGTCCCGTGCCTTTGGATCTAACACTGGTAGGGAGGGGGGGGTGGAAAAGAACAGCATAAACTTACGCGATTGGTGGAGGGAATGCTGGGAAGGGGTTGAAGGGTAAAGTCGGGAAAGTTTGGGTGGTGGGCAGATGGTCGGAGTCTAATTTTTAATTTTTTGGCTGGAAAGGGTTATTTAGATATTGAGTACTCATTGGGGGAGTGGGAGAGGGGATTTAAACTGATAAAGTTTCCACTTCAATTTTTTCCCACCTGTCACTTTAAAAACTTAAATTAAACTGCAGGGCTTGAAGCCCTTTTAAAAATGGCACCAGCACCTGTGCAGTGGTGCCGGACGCCATTGCTGGGGACAAAGTGCCCGCCCCCTCTATGTTATTGGGGGCAGACGTTCGGCCGCCTCCAGGTTAATGAGCTGCCGTGCGAAATATCGCAGCGGCTCTGCGGCGCACATCTCGCACGTTGTGCCGTGCACTTTTTGAAGCTCGCCACCGAGAACGGCGGAAATGCTAATAAAATTCAGTCCTTGATGTGTGTGCCCCAAGCACAGCATTCTTGAAGAGCAGAATGTAACTTGATGCACTTTTTCTCATGCTGCATATAGACCTGAGATTTTAGGTGGATTTGGAACTCAATTGTTTTTGGTGTGGAGTAGATTTATAAAGGTATCGCCACTGCACATTTCCCAGAAGTGCAATATTATAGGGGTGTTGGACTTATTTTGTTTTCAGCCGACTGGTGCCATGTTTATGACGTGGCACCAGTTGGGTTAAGCTATTAAACAGTCATTCTGATAATGCAGCTGGTTATTTTCATAGCTTTATTACTTTTTCAAAACCTTGTGTACAAACTCTCCATATGCCAGATATTATGGGTGTAAAAACAGGCTGTATATTAACTGCTTCTTCCTAAAGTATTAACAGTATAATTCAGTATTTTTTTTTTCCAAAATATACTTTATTCATAAAAATCTGTAAAAATTACATTGCCAAACAGTTTCCAAACAGCACGAAAAAATACAAACATTGCAAAAGAGATCAATTTCTTTCAATAATGTCATGAGTTTCTTCCCAACCCTTCCGTTTCACAATTGTCATGTCAATTACAGTTTTACATTTACAGCAATTGAGAATATTAACGATACAGTTCGAGGGGCTTCCCATGGTTCCAGCCCCTCAGTCCAGCTTGGTGGGGGAACCTTACACTGTGGTCTTTCCCCATTGAGCCTTTGCTGCGGCTGCCCCAAGCTTTAGTGCGTCCCTCAGCACGTAGTCCTGGACCTTGGAATGTGCCAGTCTGCAACATTCGGTGGTGGACAACTCTTTGCGCTGGAAGACCAGCAAGTTTCGGGCAGACCAAAGGGCGTCTTTCACCGAATTGATAGTCCTCCAGCAGCAGTTGATGTTTGTCTCGGTGTGCGTCCCTGGGAACAGCCCGTAGAGCACAGACTCCTGTGTTACAGAGCTGCTTGGGATGAACCTTGACAAAAACCACTGCATCTCTTTCCACACCTGCTTTGCAAAGGCACATTCCAGGAGGAGGTGGGCGACCGTCTCTTCCCCACCACAGCCAACGCGGGGGCACTGTGCGGAGGGGGCGAGACTTCGGGTGTGCATGAAGGATCTGACGGGGAGGGCCCTTCTCACCACCAGCCAAGCTACGTCTTGGTGCTTGTTTGAAAGTTCTGGTGATGAGGCATTCCGCCAAATGACTTTGACGGTCTGCTCGGGGAACCATCCGACAGGATCCACCGTTTCCTTTTCCCGTAGGGCCTTGAGGACATTCCGTGCAGACCACTGCCTGATGGACCGGTGGTCAAAGGTGTTTTTCCGCAGAAACTGCTCCACGAAGGATAGGTGGTACGGCGCCGCCCAACTGCATGGTGCGTTCCGCGGCAATGTGACCAGGCCCATCCTTCGCAACACCGGGGACAGATAGAACCTCAGCACGTAGTGACACTTGGAGTTTGCGTACTGGGGATCTACACATAGCTTGATGCAGCCGCACACGAAGGTGGTCATCAGGATGAGGGCCACGTTGGGTACATTTTTCCCGCCCTTGTCCAGAGATTTGAACATCGTGTCCCTCCGGACCCGGTCCATTTTAGATCCCCAGACGAAGCGGAAAATGGCTCGGGTGACTGCCACGGCGCAGGAGTGGGGTATGGGCCAGACCTGCGCCACGTAGAGCAACAACGTGAGCGCCTCGCACCTGATGACCAGGTTCTTACCCACAATGGAGAGAGATCGCTGCCCCCACATGCCCAACTTTTGTCGTACCTTGGCTACTCGCTCCTCCCATGTTTTGGTGCACGCCCCGGCACTTCCGAACCATATCCCCAGCACCTTCAGGTAATCTGACCTGACGGTGAAGGGGACAAAGGATCGGTCAGCCCAGTTCCCAAAGAACATGGCCTCGCTCTTGCCGTGGTTAACTTTGGCTCCCGAGGCCAGTTCGAACTGGTCGCAGATGCTCATCAGTCTGCGCACGGACAGCGGATCCGAGCAGAAGACGGCGACGTCATCCATGTACAGGGAGGTTTTGACCTGAGTGCCTCCGCTGCCTGGGATTGTCACCCCTCTTATGCTCGCATCCTTCCTAATAGACTCAGCAAAGGGTTCAATACAGCAAACAAAGTATTTGCGATGTAGGCGATACTGGCAAGGCAGTATTTGTTGCCCTGAGGGCATTGAGTCAAACACTATACTGTGGGACTGGAGTCATATTTAGGCCATACTGGGCAGGAGCCGTAGACTGTATCTTGCTTGAAGGACTTTAGACAAGGCAGAAACAATGATGCGCATTATAATGGAAACAGAGGGAAGAAATGGGGAGAGAGATGGCAACTAGTATGGGGAAAATATACATGATGAATCCATCACTTTTTCTATACCTGTATCTTTTCAGAGTTCCTAGTTTGAACGTTTTTAAATTGCAAGTGATCAGATTTAAAGTCGGAGCTGACCTCTATTTGGTGCTTTAAATAGAGTATTAAATGTTGGTTTGAATCTAATGTAATGACTCAGCAATGAGTCAAATTGATGAAAGAGCAAGAAAATTGAAATCATATCCACAATTTGAAACAGGAACTGGTTCAATCACTTCAAAGGGGACTGTAGACTGTCTTATTTAAATCTCCTCTTTGTCAACCTGCCCAGTCGATATTGTTCTCTCACATCATGTTCAGCAGTGACATCTGCATGCCTGTATGAACCTTTTTTGTTCATATTGTTTCCGCTGATTTTGAAATCATTTCTCTAATTCAGTTGGCACTTTGTACACATAATTTTTTTTTACTGCCTTCCCATCACCTCACTATTATTGTCCTGTTGTTGACGGATGGATGGGATGGTCCATGCTGCAGACTCTATATAGTCAGGCCTGCCATTGGTTGGAGCATTTTAATGTAAATATGGCATAACTATTGTATTGGACCCATATTAAATGCTTATAACCCATCCAAATCCAGGTCCATTGCAGCTCCTTCTCTTAACCCTTTTGGATTTACTACAACCTGTGATGTGACATGTTGTTTCTGGAGCACACAGTTAATTATACAGAATACCCATTCCGTAATATATTCCATTTCTATAATCTGTCATTGTATTCTAGAGCAAGATAGTTAATTCGTACTTGTAAACTTGTTATTGTCTGTGTGTATAGCCATGGTTTTTTTAAGATTCCTGTTTGAGTGAGTTGATGTTTCTTGCTCTGTAATCCAAATAAAGCCAAATTGATAAGAGGTTGAAATAGATTAAAATCTGGGTCCATAATACCTAGCATATTTCAACCCAAACTGACTAACAGCAGAACAAGCATGTTACAATTTTGGTCTATGTTGACTATAGTGTAACTACACTCTGGAATATATTATGTGGCAATATGTGTCACATTATTAGATTGTTGAACAATATATCGTGGATGATCTGTGCAGATGTCATTAAAAGTACTTTTTTTTCTCTGATCTGGTATAAAGAGTTAAATTGGAGAAGTCAGAATTTGCTGTTTTTGTGTAAGTTGGCTGTTCATTTGTAAACGCAATAGTTGCTGTACCTGAAAAGTAATTAATTATATGTGGAGTACTATGGGCTAGTTTCTGAGAGATATAATGAAGAATTGTATTAATACAATTGTAATAAATAAGTTTGCTTTTAGTAAACATAACCTGTATTTTAGCTTGTATTAGTTTCAATTGAATCAAGTTTTTTTTTTGTTGAAAGATTGGTTTATAACCTTGACTAGTTTTGTTGCTTGCACTCACTGCAGTGATGCTGAAAAGTGAGTTGAGTGCTTCTTTCTGGATGATGTCGTACCTTTTTGATTTCAGTCTTGCTGTCATTCTTCTCTGGTGTGTGTCAATTTTGTGCAGGTCTCTTTATATCAATTTACATGCAAAAATGGATATTGGGAATTGAATCCTATTCATATTTTACTGATCCAGTTTGAGATTGCTTTACCCAAGTGTTTGTGTCTGTGTGTTTTTGTCTGTGTGTGTATAGGGGAGGAGGGAGACCCTGACATTTCCTGATGAGTCAAGACTTTAATTTTTAAACTTTTTTAGAAGCAAAACCCTGTAGGAAAACAGTAATTTTCTGAGTATTTTGAAATCTTTATGAACAGTCTTTATTACACCGCTTCAGAATTGACTGTACCTGTGAGAGGTGGCAACAGCCACAGTGACAGTCTTTCTGACTTGAACATACTTTGCTCTACAAACTGAATCTGCAGATGTATCAGTTTGTTCAAGGTTACAGGCTAATCGGAGCTATGATATGTGGCTCGTTTGGTTGGGTTACAGTCTGAATTGAGCATTGTTGCCTTTTCTATCAAGTGTTATTTATTTAGTTTAGTAAATAATATATTATATTATATATATATTTTATTTATATATTCTCTGGGAGAAAGAGAATGTGTGTTTGTGACCTGTGGTGACTAGGCCCCTAACCCACCTCTTCCCCCCCCCTCCACCTCCCCCGCCGCGGTCCAGATGATTGCTGTTGGGAGGCATCTTTTCTCCCTGTTGCCTCCTTCTGACAACATACGGATCGTGAAGTTGCTTAATAAGTAGTCCCAAATATGACTTCCTGCTACCCTTTATCTTGTCTGAAGGCTTTTAACTACATTGACAAGTGGATAAACCATGATCAGACATCTTCTGTTCGGTTCCCTGCCACATCCTTTGTAATGGCTGCACTTTTAGAGTATTTATAACACTGGGGGTGGCACTGCTATGTGGGAAAAGATAGCATGTATTTAATTTTGCCATTGACCAGTTGGCACACGGGGAAGCTCAATATAGGAGGTGAAGTAAAAATAAATGATCGTTACAGCAGTTTGATTGACCAGGTTTGTTTCTGCCGCTGGTTTTAAACTTGTGGATTGAAGGTAGGTGTCTTGCTTTGGAGCTGCATCTGATTGCGTTACTTAAATATTGACATTGTGTGTGTTTATTTGAGGAAACCTGGAGTTGTATTTGTAATGTACAACGTTATGTTTTTCCCCCTGTGATATATTTTGAAATGCATGAGCTTTTATTCCATTATGGTACTATACAAAGCCCGTAAGTACAGAATTTACAAGTTTTTTTCCATATATGCTGTATAATGCTGTTCTTTACCAATATATCAGTTTTTGTTGTAAGTGAAATGACTCTTATTAGCATCCACAATTGTATGGTGTTCCCTTATAAGGATTGGGATCCATATTGCATAATATATACATGTAGACTTTACCAGAAACATTGAGTAGATCACTTGGAACTGCTCGCTGAAAGGAATAATGACTGCAGTTCCAGCCCATCTTTCTGTGATGATTTTGGTGCAGATTCATTGACTGAATGAATGGTTTTAAATAGGAAAGCACAACTTGATAAAGGATATCCCACCAGAGGGACCATTGAAGAATTGATCTGTTATTTTTGTTCTTACCTTTTGGGAAATGGTGATGGTACGGTATGTGCAAATTACATATTAAACATTTAAATTGATGACTTGCCTTTAAATAGAGTTAGAACTATATTTTTTAAGGTCAATGTAACAAATGGGATATTTTAGATTTTGAAAAATATTGTCAATGTTTTATTATGGATTTCATATCCTGAATAAATATTTGGAATATCTTGGTTTTTCAAAGTACTGTTTATACAAAGCAGCTGCTGTATATTCTGTTTTGTCTCTGGGAGAAGATGATTATGGAGAAGCGAATTATAGAGAACAATGAATGATCTAACCAGCTCATTCCACAATCGGCAGCTAATTAGTATCCTTGTTTAATTATCCCTCTTACCATCGGTGGGGGGGGGGGTGGTGGGGGTGGGTGGGGGGAGGTGGTGAAGGCTGGAAAGAGAATTGCAAGAGCAGTCTCTTTCCACCACCAACTCTGTGGTAATGAGCGGTATCTGAAGGCATCAACCTATAATGGCCTGATAGGATATTTTCAAGTTAGAAACTCACATGGTAGCCTCTGAACTGTGCTGCAGTACACTCCACAGTCTCTTGGGCAATCGTTCATCTGCAAATGCAGGGTGGCTGTGAACTCTGCTTAATTAAGGAAAAGATATGCAATTTTCATGGTAACCAGGTGATTGCTTGATTACATTATAATGTAAAGCCATTAGGAAATTTTCACCATTCCTTTGTAATTAGTTCTAACAGACTGATTTTAAAAAGGACAGAATATCTCAAGCAAAGCTTGTATTGTTCCCCATTCTTTTCCCATTTTGACCTTTTTGAAAGGTATAGTGAGCATTGTGTTTGTGTATGTGTCTGTTCTTCTCCATCCCCCAAGATCTATTACTGAATGTTTTATAAATGCAAAGAGATGCATTTAATTGCTCTTCAGGGGGTTGGTTAGTTACTGCAGGTCTGATGGAATTGGTTGTTTTGATTAAGAGAATTCTGCTGGGATTGGTTTTTGCGTTTGATTCTCACGAGGTGGGCAGATTGTTCAGCTCTGTGGGGATTTGGGCTTTATGAATGACTGCTGGTGGAGCTGAAGTGGATCACAGAGACTTAATAAAAATAATGGAGGGGAAAGGCTTTTTTTTTGAGGTAACCTGAGTGATTCTGGTCAGGACTAACTGCAGGCACTGAATTGTTCAACTGGTTACAAAGCTGAACATAATTTGAATACTGGAACTACAATCCACAGCACACTCCTGTGTAGTGTTTGTATGGAACTGTACCCAGCACGAGTCAGAACCATTTGTGCAGCAGGAGAGGAGAAAACGGTTTGCGGATGATGGTTTAATGTCATGCTTGGCAGAGCAAGTCCAACAACTATTATTACTTGTTATATTTTAGCAACATTAAACTTGGTGCAGCTTTCTTCAGTTGGTCTGCACAGTGGGTGAGACAATTGTGGGAGAGGCTGAACTTGTAGCAGACTTACAGGAGTAGTCAGAGGAACCAGTGGCCACTGTCTTTACAGAAAAGGTCATATGAACATATGAATTAGGATGAGGAGTAGGCCACTCTGCCCTTCGAGCCTGCTCCGCCATTCAATAAGTTCATGGCTGAACTGATTACTCCACATTTTCACCTACCCCTGATAACCTTACACCCCCTTGCTTCTCAAGAATCTATCTACCTCTGCCTTAAAAATATTCAAGGACTCGGCTTCCACCACCTTTTGAGGAAGAGAATTCCAAAGACTCACAACCCTCCGAGAGAAAAGATTTCTCCTCATCTCTGTCTTAAATGGGCGACCCCTTATTTTGAAACAGTGACCCCTAGTTCTAGATTCTCTCACAAGGGGAAACATCCTTTCCACATCGACCCTGTCAAGACTCCTCAGGATCTTATATCTTTCAATCAAGTTGCCTCTTACTCTTCTAAATTCCTGCAGATATAAGCCTAGCCTTTTCAATCTTTTCTCGTAAGACAGCCTGCCCATTCCAGGTATTAGTCTAGTAAACATATCCTGTACTCCAATGCATTTGCATCCTTTCTTAAATAAGGAGACCAATACTGTACACAGTACGCCAGATGTGGTCTCACCAATGCCCTGTATAGCTGAAGCGTAACCTCCCTACTTTTGTATTCTATTCCCCTCGCGATAAGCAATAACATTCTATTAGCTTTCCTAATTAATTGCTGTACTTGCATACTAACCTTTTGCAATTCATGCACTAGGACACCCAGATCCCTCTGCATCTCAGAACTCTGCAATCTCTCACCATTTAGATAATATGCTTCTTTTTTATTCGTCCTGCCAAAGTGGACAATTTCACACTTTCACACATATACTCCATTTGCCAGGTCTTTGCCACTCACTTAACCTATCTATATCCCTTTGTAGCCCCCTTATGTCCTCTTCACAAGTTACTTTCCTACCTATCTTTTTGTCTTCAGCAGGTCCCTGTATCTAAACCCTAACCCCTAACCCCTACAGTCCATTCATCGAAGTCATTTATGTAAACTGTAAAACGTTGAGGCCCCAGCACAGATCCCTATGGCACACCACTCATTACATCTTGCCAACCGGAAAATGACCCTTTTATACCTACCCTCTGTTTCCTGTTAGCTAGCCAATCTACTGTCCATGCTAATATGTTACCCCCTACACCATGAGCTTTTATTTTCTGCAATGACCTTTGATGTGGCACCTTATCAAATGCCTCTGGAAATCTAAGTACAATACATCCACCGGTTCCCTTTATCCACAGCACATGTAACTCCCCCAAAGAACTCCAATAAATTGGTTAAACATGATTTCCCTTTCACAAAACCATGTTGACTCTGCCTGATTACCCTCAATTTTTCTAAGTACCCTGCTATAGCATCTTTAATAATAGTAGGGAGAGGCGGTGGCATACTGGTATTGTCACTGGACTAGTAACCCAGAGACCCAGGTATTGCTCTGGGGACATGGGTTCAAATCCCACCACAGCAGAAGGTGGAATTTGAATTCAAATAATAAATCTGGAATTTAAAGCTAGTCTAATGATGGCCATGAAACCATTGTCGATTGTTGTAAAAACCCATCTGGTTCACTAATGTCCTTTAGGGAAGGAAATCTGCTGTCCTTACCTGGTCTGGCCTACACGTGACTCCAGATCCACAGCAATGTGGTTGACTCTTACATGCCCTCGAAATGGCCTAGCAAGTCACTCAGTTCAAAGGCAATTAGGGATGGGCAATAAATGCTGGCCTGGCCTGCGACGCCCACATCCCATGAATGAATAAAAAAAAAACTTCTAACATTTTCCCTAAGACAGATGTTAAGCTAACTGGCCTGTAGTTTCCTGCTTTCTGTCTTCTTCCCTTTTTGAATAAAGGAGTTACATTTGCTATTTTCCAATCTAACGGAACCTTCCGCGAATCTAGGGAATTTTGGAAAATTAAAACTAACGCATCAACTATCTCACCAGCCACTTTTAACACCCATGGATGAAGCCCATCAGGATTTGTCAGCCCACAGCTCCAACAATTTTATCAGTACTACTTCCCTGGTGTTTGTACTTTTCTTGAGTTCCTCCCTCCCTTCCATTTCCTGACTTGCAGCTAATTCTGGGATGTTATTTGTATCCTCAATAGTGAAGACCGATGCAAAATACCTGTTCAATTCATCTGCCATCTCCTTATTAGTCAATCTTAATTCCCCACACTCACTTTCTATAGGACCAACGCTCACTTTGTTAACTCTTTTTTCTTTTTAAAATATCTATTGAAACTCCTACTATCTGTCTTTATATTTCTAGCTAGCTTTCTCTCGTACTCTAATTTTTACCTTCCTTATCAATCTTTCAGTCATGCTTTGCTGTTTTCTATATTCTGTCCAATCTTCTGACCTGCCTCCCATCTTTGTGCAATTGTAGGCTGTATCTTTAAGTTTCATGCTATCTTTAGGTCAGCAGACACATGCTGCTTGTATAACTAGAGTTTGCGTACAGAGTAGCAAGATGTCAGGTTTGCACTTGTTGCCTTTTCCTGTGGCTGGATCCTAGTCTTGGCTCAGTCATTCGGAGAAACAAAGGGTGGAGGGCAAGTCTTTGTTTGCTCAGACAGAAAACCTGGCATTGCTCTCAGCCACGCTTGTGCATTTCCTTTTGTAGTAGACTCAGATTTTGGAACAATCTGCTCTCCTGGCATGGAATGATTAGGAAGAAACCTTGCACTACATGTTTTAACACTTCACCCTGTTTTAGGAGAAGAACCTCCATGCGTTGCTCTTCTGCTTTTTGAGAGCTGGTGTCTGGTGTCTGTGCTGGGCTCCTTTTTAATGCCAACCTCAGAAAGAAAACCCAAGGAACCAGGTCATTGTGTTTATATGACCAAAACATGCTTCCTTATTCCAGTGGCAGAATGGTACACCCTTGTTCATGGGGATGTATCATCTAATCTCCTGGGAGAGGCAACAGAACAGGGAGGGGAATAGAAATGTACAAGATTATGACAGGCTTAGTTAAGTTGGACAAGGAAAAGCTGTTCCCATTAACAAGTGGTACAAGGGCTATTTGAAAATTTTGGGCAAAAGATGCAGAGGAATATGAGAAAGCACTTTTTCACGCAGCGGGTGGTAATGACCTGGAACTCGCTGCCCGCAAGGGTACAATCAATAACTTCAAGAGGAAATTGGATGGCCACTTGGGCTCCGGGGTTCGAGCCGGGGAGTGGGACTGACAGCATAGCTCTGTGGAGAGCCGGCATGGGCAAATGGCCTTCTTCTGTGCCGTATATGACTCTATTTGGAACCGAGAACATGGGCTTCTTTCGATGGGAAAAGCAGTCAGCAGGGAAACCAACATGTCTGCAGTCCGTTACGCTGCTGCATTTTAAAAGATTGAGACAGATTTATGGCACTTTGTTTAGTTGCTTATGTTCTGTAGGTAATGTTCTTGCAGTTGGTAAAAACTTTTTGAAGAGCTAATTGTGAACTGTTAGAGTTGAAAGTAGTTTTAAATTCCAGTAGTGCATTCTACTTTAAAATGGCAGAATGGAAAGGTGTATAATCACTTCTCTACAGACATTCCTATACCCACATCTTTAATTCAGTTGTGCTCGTATTTTTGTGTGACTCTCATTTGCTGACAGAAACTGCCAGCAAGGTTTTCTGCAGCCCAAATTGAAGGGGCAATTAAAGTCACTAATAGCGAGTGGAAATTCTACTGATGTATTTGATTTTTTTTTAAATAAACAGGAAAATTTTGCCTTGAAACAAACCCTAGCTTTGAATTAAATTCCTGCCAGTAAAATGGAATACGTGACTCTGTAACTTAATGAAAGCAGACACTAATATATTCAGAGTCACAGTGCAGAGTGTCGGGATGTCGTGAACCCCTTTTCCTCTGGAGACGTGTAGAATCGTGATATTGGCTGTAACCCACTGTGCTCCGGGCCCAGCATAAATCCATCAGGCAGGCAATATTGTGCTTGGACTGCTGAATAATTTACAGCTTTCTCGTCTTCCTGACCAAGGGCAGTGGGGTTCAGGGGTTAATAACAGGTTTGGTTTTCACTGTCAGCTGCTGACTTGATAACATATGAATGAATCCTATTCTGTTGATTAGAATTTGAGGAGGATCAATTTTTAATCAGCAGAACATCTTACTCATCAATAAGAGAAAACTGCAAACCCAGGCTGGACTTTAACTTTAGTTGTACAAGTTTGTCTGTGTAGGGAAATCATAGGCGCCTGAACATTGGGCACACGTATAAGAATTGATGTGCTTTTAAGTGTCTGTCCATTGACCACTTTACTCTAGATGAGTTAATTAACCCAATGATGAAGAAAGAAGAACTTACATTTATATAGCACCTTTCACAACCACAACAGAATCGTGGCCGTCAATTGGAAGCTCAGAAAGCTTCCACAAACAGAAGTGAGATAATGATCTGTTTTACTGATGTTGGTTGAACAATAAATATTGGCCGGGGACGGGGTTGGGGTGGGTGTGGGGGCGCACCCCTCTTGTCTTTGAAATAGTGCCATGGAATCTATTATGCCCACCTGAGAGGGTAAAACTGGCCTCAGTTGAACATCTCATCCAAAAAACAGCAGCTGCAACAGTGCAGCATTCCCTGAGTACTGCACTGGAGTGTCAGCATAGATTTTGTTAAGTTATGTATTAAATGAGCAGGTCATGTAAGAGGTACTGATGTATGCTAACAGTCTGCAGTACCTTCATAACCACTGATGGCTTACTTTCAGTATATGATTAGTTAGCAACTCTCAGACCTGACTGTAACTTCCGAAGAAGGGTCACTGACCCGAAACGTTAACTCTGCTTCTCTTTTCACAGATGCTGCCAGACCTGCTGAGTGGTTCCAGCATTTCTTGTTTTTATTTCAGATTTCCAGCATCCGCAGTATTTTGCTTTTATTATTGTAAAGTATCTCGATTGCTTTCTAATGTAGTCCTGTCTGCATCATGTTAAGTGTTTTATGTGTAATACACAGATAGGCAGTGGTGTTCTTTAAAATAGCCTGGCTGTTGATGTTCCTCATAAGGAATGCAAAAGCTGGTAAAAAAAGTTTGGTTTATGCATTGCCATTGTCCACATCAAATGCAGCTTGATGATCTATGGAGCTATGGTCTTGCCTGCTGAATAGAGCGATGTGTTTGCTTAAAATCTTACTAAGTTCATTTACTATCTCATCCTATGGAGCATCCATGTCCTGACCTCTTACTCCCCACCCTCTCTGCGCTACCATCAACATGAGTCATGGATTCCTCAGCTGGTGCAACATTGGCCTTGATGCTGTTCCAAATGCCAGACAATGAATCAGTCAGAAGATGTGGATCACTGCAGCAGACCCCGGGGGAGAGAGATAGCTGCTAGTACCTCCTGTAACATATAAATTGTCTTATATTAGTGTGCATCTGTCTAACTTCAAAGCTGCAACAGTATTAAAGAAAGTGAGTGATTTCCTGCTGATTTTTCTGGTCTTGGTAATCTGATCCCTCTCCAAGGCCAGATGTCAGGGTTTAGAAACAGCCATAATCTACAGGAACTTCCCCCAACTGTTGGTTTAGAATTGATATTTATATATCATGCCCTCACATGTGTGTAAGCAGTGGACTTGAAGGAACTGGTCAGGTAAAACACTGCTGTGTTTTAGTAGCTGGACATCACAATCTTGCACCAGACTGTGTGTAATGTCATGAAAGATCAGCTAGTTCACAGAAAAGAATCTGAGGAAATAAATTCAAGGGATATTGGTGAATCCTAGGAGATATTAATCATCTATAACTTGCATTTTCTTTTAATGTAGAAAAACCTCCCAGCGTGTGTCAAAGAAGAAATTCACCAATGGATGCAGTGTCAAAAAAAGAGATTAGGGGGATGTGACCATATGCTTGGTCAATAATGTGGCCTTCAAGAAGAGAGGTGGAGGGGTTTAAGGAGGGAATTCTACAGCTGGGGCCGAGGTGGCTAAAGGCACAGCTACCAATGATGGGGTGAAGGGAGGGGGAATGCATAAGAAGTCAGTCAGAGGAACAGAGTTCATGGGGGAATGGTGGTGGGCGTTGGAAGTTACAGATAGGGCGGGATGAGGCCATGAAGGGATTTAAGTCTAAGAATGAGAATTTTAAATTTGAGCTGTTGTGTGGACCTGGAGCCGATGTAGGTTGCTGTATGTAGGTATCAGGAGTGATAGGCAAGTGGAAGGTGCGGGGTGAGATACATGCAGGGAGTTTTAGATGAGCTAAAGTTTGTGGAGGGTGGAGAGCATTGGAATAGCCAAGTCTGGACCTGATAAAGCTATGAATGAGGGTTTCGGGGGTGGGTGGACTGTGGTAGGGAGGGAGGTGGGTGATATTGAGAATGTGGAAGTAGGCAGTCCATGTGATGGAGAGGATATGGGGTTGGAAAAACAGCTCGAGGTAAATTGGTTGCTGAGGTTGTAAATGGTCTGGTTTAACCTGAGACGGTGACCAGGAGGTTGGTTGGGGAAAGGAGGGATGGAATTGATTGCATGGGTATGGAGTTAGTGGTGGGGAGTTAAAGGTCATAGAAACATAGAAAATTGGAGCAGGAGTAGGCCATTTGGTCCTTCGAGCCTGCTTCGCCATTCATTTTGATCATGACTGATCATCCAACTCAATAGCCTGTTCCCGCTTTCACCCCATACCCTTTGATCCCTTTAGACCCAAGAGCTATATCTAACTCCTTCTTGAAAACATACAATATTTTGGCCTCAACTGCTTTCTGTGGTAGAGAATTCCACAGGTTCACCACTCTCTGGGTGAAGAAATTTCTCCTCATCTCAGTCCTGAATGGTTTACCCCGTATCCTTAGACTATGACCCCTGGTTCTGGACACCCCCACCATCGGGAATATCCTTCCTGCATCAACTCTGTCATGTCCTGTTAGATAATTTTGGTCTTCCCATTGTTTAAATGGAAGAAGTTATGGCTCATCCAGGATTCTATTTTGGATAACCATACTGATTATGCAAAGACAGTGAAGAGGTCAAGAGAGGTGATGGAAAAGTAGAACTTGGTGGTGTTGGCATATGTTTGGAAGCTGACTACACGTCTGCACATGATGTCACCAAGAAGTAGCATGTAGTTTAGGAACAGGAAAGGACCAAGGATAGATCCTTTAGAGATTCCCGAGATAACAGTGCAGGGGCAGGAAGAGAAGCTATTGCTGGAGTTGCTCTTGCTACAATTGGATAGTTAAGAGTGCAATCAGCCAAGAGCAGCTCCACTGAGGTCTACAGTGGAGGAGAGGCAGAGGGGGAGGACGATGTAGTTGGCTGTAACAGACTACAGAAAGGTTGAGGAGGACAAGGAGGGCTAAGGATTAACAAAGGTGTTATATAAATGCATGCTGTTAACATATTAAAACATTCCAAGGTGATTCACAGGAGCATTATCAAACAAAATTTGACACTGAGCCACATAAGGAGATATTAGGATTGGACTTGGTCAAAGAGGTAGCTTTTAAGGAGCGTCTTAAGCAGCATAGAGAGGCGGAGAGGTTTAGGGAGGGGCTTAGGGCCTAAGCAGCTGAAAGCGCAGCCACCAGTGGCAGAATGATTAAGATCGGGGATGAGCAAGAGGCCAGAATTGGAGGAATGTAGAGATCTCGCTGGGTTGTAGGGCTGGAGGAAGTTACAGGGATAGGGAAGGGCGAGGCCATGGAGGGATTTGAAAACAAAGATAAGAATTGTAAAATCGAGACATTTCTGGACCGGGAGCCAATAGTTCAGCGAGCACAGAGGTGATGGGTGAGGAGCACCTGGTACAAGTTAGGATGCATGTAGTAGGACACAGGCAGCAGAGTTTTGGATGAGTTCAAGTTTATGGAGAGTGGGAGGTTGGAGCACATTGGAATAGTCAAGTTTAGAGGTAACAGAGGCATGGTTAAGGGTTTCAGCAGCAGATGAGCTGACTGCCTTGGTGATAAAGTACATCTGGTAACAGATCTTCATCTCACAGTGAAATTAGATGCGATGGTTGTGAACGGTCTGGTTCAGTTTCAGACAGTGGCCAGGAAGACAGATGGGGTTGGTGGCTAGAGGACAGATGATTGTGACGGGGTCTGAAGACAATGACTTTGGTCTACACAATATTTAGTTGGAGGAAATTTCTGTTCATTGAGGACTGGATGTTGGACAAGCAGCGTGACTAATCAGAGACAGTGGAGGGGTTGAGAGAGGTGATAGTGAGATAGAGCTGGATGTCACTGAGGGGCAGCATATAGGGGAGAAATAGGAGGGTGCCAAGGATTGATCCTTGGGGGACACCAGAGTAAACGGCCATGGAGCAGGAAGAAAGGCCATTGCAGGTAATTTTCTAGCTTCGACTGGATAGATGAGAATGGAACCAGGTGAGAGTAGTCCCGCAGTCCCACCCAGTTGGATGACAGAGAGGCATCGGAGGAGGATGGTGTGATTAACTTTGTCAAAGGCTGCAAGGTCAAAAAGGATGAGGGGGATAATTTACCATGGTCACTGTTGGATTGAATGTCATTGGTGATGGTAGTTTGCAAGGACAGATGGGTCAAGGGTGGGTATTGTAAATCGCCTGCACGAACGAATGAACGAAAAACTGAATATCCTGCATCACGTTAATGAGGTCTCAGTCGGGCTTCACTGTTGGAATCTTTTAGTGATGCACACAATGGGGTGGGGTGGAAGGAGGGTGTTTGCAGAGAACTATGACACTAGTTCCATATGTTCTGGAAATGTCTGAAAGTCCAGCCAAACTAAGCCTTAATTACAACGGGAATCAGAGAAACATTGCTTTTAGGTAAAACCACTAAACTGCCTCCAGGGGATACCCATGGGCAATACATCTCTTTGCATGCGCCGATTAATTGACCACCTACTTTAAGCTGCTTATTAATCTATTCCTGTACTTTGGTGCCGAGCAATGTTAACAAAGTGATCACTGATAGAAAGAAGTGTGTAATCCCTCTGGCTAACCAGGCACTATACTTAAGAACACCCCTTCCCTCCCTGAAATACTGCTAATAAGAGTTCCTGTGAAATCAAAAGAATTCACAAGACCTCTCTTTCTCCTTCCTGATAAACTCTGGGAGTGTCTGGGATTTGGACATGCAATTTGATAATCTAAAAACTCCAGTTCTCTCTAAATGAGGAGATGATGATCTCCCTCCCTCTCCTCTGCCTCCCACAACTGAATTAACTTGCAAAGCCTCTGCTCACTAAGGTTTCAAATCTCTCTTTGCACCTTCTTTAGCATATTTGCATCAAATTGCTGTATTCGTTATTTTAATTAAGTTAACTAGTTCAAAGTAAATGAGTCAATGATTGCTAAATATTTAGCAGAGGAATTTTTAAACTAACAAGGAAGTGCAATTCCCTGTCCCAGGTCCCTGCCAACCATCTGAAGGCATTCCCCCTCACTCCACAATTCGGGGAAGGATTTCACCTCAAGTCACCCAGCTAACCAAAGGTCCAAGAGTGTGTGTGAACTTTATTCCCAGGAGCTGCCATCAGTACAGAAATTTGAGCACATAATCCAGGCTGACCGTCCAGTGTAGGGCTGAAGGAGCAGAAGGGCAAAAGCTCGCTTGATCTTTATTTTCAGTATGAATACAGACCGTGAAAGCGGGGCCTCACGATCCTTCTGACCTCTTGGGTTTTAAGCAGGAGGTGTTGTTTTTCAGATGAGACATTAAACTGAGGACCAGTCTACCCTCTCAGGTAAAAGATCCTCTGACACTATTTCAAAGAAGAGCAGGGAAGTTCTCCTTGGTGTCTTTACCAACATTCATCCATCAACCATCACTAAAACATATTATCTGGCCATTATTTTATTGCTCTGTGTGGGACCCTGCTGTGTGTGGGACCCTGTGTGCAAATTAGCTGCCGCATTTCCTTCACTACATCAATGACTACATTTCAAAAGTACCTAATTGGCTCTAAAATGCTTTGGAACATCCTGAGATCTTGAAAAGCACTATTTAAATCAAGTTCTTCTTTTGTTTTACATATATACCTTAGCCAAGAATACACTGTCATATGCTCAGACACCACTGACCGTCTAGCTGTTATTCATGAGTACCACATATCTCAATAGGTTCTGTGTTGAAAATTCTAAAATAAAATTTAATACGATGGCTGATTTTCAGCCTCTAGCAAATTTTTCTGTTGCTTTCATCTTAAGTTAATGTTGAAGCTTCCAGTTTGCAGGGAGTGGCTTCAATTGATCAACCTGTCTAAGGTTGAAAGCCTAAAGCTTTCTTAGATTTTTTTGTGCAATGAATATTAATAATTGTGGAACTGAAGGTTTGACTAGACTTTGCTGGAAGCTTAACTTACTGAAGAACTTAAATTCCTGTTTGAACTGCAGATTGTAGCCAAGAATCTATAACTATTAATGTTGGGGGGTGGGGGGAGGGAGTGGGCAAGATTGTATGTGTTATTTCCCAGAAGTTTCTTTAAAGCAGATTCAGATTTTTATTGATATGAAAACTAAAGGCATTTGCTTTTGAAGAATAGAAGTGTGATCTTTCTGCTGCAGAGTTTTAATTGGACTTCTATCCTGAAATCCTGATGAGAAGGTTCGCATTGCAGCCGCTGTTCTGTTTTTCTTGACCCAGTTTTCTTCCCTCCTTTCCTGAAATGGCTGAACTTTGCTGGGTGTAGGGTTCCCATGGATACCTTGTGCAAATGTCCACCCTTTATGTCTGAGTTCAGACGGTAGATATTGGCTGACTCTTTGACTGTGGATGGTATTGTTGAAGAGCATGACCTTGTTATCCACAGGAGTCCACACAGTGCATTTTCCAGCATAGGTCACTGGATAGTGATTGAGAGTGGGAAAATCTGATGAGTTTTTTCCCTCGTACCCTCTCTAGCTCATGGTTGATCATGTTGCATCCTTACTAAGATCAGCTGATGTGGTATTCACTGAGGCTGGAAAGTGGGACTTTCTGACCCATACTACTGGGGCAGCACAGTGGCGCAGTCGTTAGCACCGCAGCCTCACAGCTCCAGCGACCTAGGTTCAATTCTGGGTACTGCCTGTGCGGAGTTTTCAAGTTCTCCCTGTGACTGCGTGGGTTTTCGCTGGGTGCTCCGGTTTCCTCCCACAGCCAAAGACTTGCAGGTTGATGGGTAAATTGGCCATTATAAATTGCCCCTCGTATAGGTAGGTGGTAGGGGAATTGTGGGTATGTGATAGGAATATGGGATTAATGTAGGATTAGTATAAATGGGTGGTTGATGGTCGGCACAGACTCGGTGGGCCGAAGGGCCTGTTTCAGTGCTGTATCTCTAAATAAATAAACATCATAGTATTGCATCAGATGGTACTTTTATCGACTAGCCCAAGTAGGAGCTATTGCAGAGCTTTTTTAAAAAATGGCTATGGTTGTTTGTTGACTAAATCTAGTGATCAATGAAGTGCCCTGTTAACCTCCGTCATTTTAAAGAGTTTGTATGTAGAATTTCACAGAATTTACAGTTCAGAAACAGGCCATTCAGTCAAACTGGTCTACGCTGGTGTTTATGCTCCACATGAGCCTCCTCCCACCCTACTTCACCTAACCCTATCACTTATATCCTTCTATTCCTTTCTCCCTCATCTAGCTTCCCCTTCATTTCTCTAATCATTCCTCATTGTACATGCCCATTACACTTGGGGCCAGTCTTGTAGCTCCTCTCTGCACCCTGATCATTACATGTAGATAAAAACCAAAAGTGCTGGAAATACTCAGCAAGTAAGGCAGCATGATGAAAGGTCACAGACCTGAAACGTTAACTCTGCTTCTCTGTCCACAGATGCTACCTGACCAGCTGAGTATTTCCAGCACTTTCTGTTTTTATTTCAGATTTCCAGCATCTGCAGTATTTTGCTTTTACATTACATGTAGATGTTTTTTGTGGTGTGGTAATCACAATTGGATTGCAGTATTCCAATTGGAATTTGACCAGTACAATGTAGAGCTTCTCTGGAGGTTTGTACTGTATTTAATGAGTCTCAGACCCTCAGCACTATTACCTTTAGTAAACAATGTTAAAAAAGCCAAGCAGTATTTTTTTTAAACACTGAAATTAATCTAAAAGTGACTTTAATTGATGCCCTTTGACAAAAAAGACGTTTTGAAGTTTCTTTTGTGTTTTTGATGTAGGTGGAACAGAAGGGCGGATTGTATGTACAAGTAAGAATTCAGTATGATTGTCATTAGAATAGAATTGTAAAGCATTTTGTTAATTAGAAACTACATCCATCTCCTGTTTAATATTATCTGATGAGATGTCTGCTGTATTCCAGTTTCTTAGTTACCTTGAATTAATGAAACAACGTTTTCTTGAAGGTTTTCATAGAATTTCAGCCATCTAACTCAGTGTGAAATGGTGGAGCCAGTTGTAGTTTCCATCTGTTTTGTCACAAAGCCCAGGTGCTAGGTTTAGATCTGTATTTCCCTGGTACAACAAGGTCACAATGTTTTGATATTGGCTGTGGTGCAAGGTGGAGGTATTAGGCAGAGGGCAAATACTTCATTTCAGGCAACAAGGGAAAATGGGAAAGTAAATTCCCAAATCCGCTCTTGTGCCCCTCCAGGTTTGGTATTGCATTTGCAGGTGCTCGGGAGACAAGCCCCCTGTGCTGTAGTGATGCTTGTAACTCAGAGAGGCCTTTTGCTGGGTGATAGAGGGGCGAAGGAGGAAAATAAAGAAGAAACATGTTTACCAATGCATTTGGTGAAATTTGCATTCTTAACGCAAGATATTTTGAAAAACTTTCACATGAAATTAGTTCTGATATCTTTATTATTTTCTGACTGCTCAATCGTTCAGAGATTTATTACGAAGTGGTTTTGCTTTGCCTTCTAATGCTTTGCTGAATGGAAGTTGTGTATGTAGTTTGAGTGAAAACCCTTGGCAGCCTTTTATTTATTTATTTTTTACTGCTTCTGGAGATGACTTCATATTGGGTACAGTTCCATGGAAGCTAATAGGAAAAATCGTCACTAGGAGCGTGCGCAAGCCTCGGTAGTGAGCTTTGGTGGGCTTTTCCTACCGTGGGAGGGGATCGCAGCTGAATTGTCATGCCATCCACACATTCCAGCAGGAGTCACCGGATCATCAGTAGCAGGAATTTGGGCTGAAACTCTTTTGCCCCCAACAATGGGAATACTGGGATCAATTGTAGTGTCCTCACAGATGCCCTGGCGGAGATTATAGTGCAGACTGGGAATTGAGTCAAGGATCTTCTGCTCTGTATGATTCAGTAATTTACCATGTAGTACTTTAGCACCCTGGGCCTACACTTGAGCTTTGTGATGTCTATAAGTCAGATGAACTTGGTTTTCTGTATGACTTAATTTAATGTTTAATATTGACAGGCAAAGGTCTGATCGACACTATGTACAAAGAAAAGGGCTTATTTTGGGTGGACTGTCTTATTTATTAAAAAAAAATTTATTTAGAGCTATAGCACTGAAACAGGCCCTTCGGCCCACTGAGTCTGTGCCGACCAACAACCACCCATTTATACTAACCCTGCAGTAATCCCATATTCCCTACCTACACTAGGGACAATTTACAATGGCCAATTTACCTATCACCTGCAAGTCTTTGGCTGTGGGAGGAAACGGAGCACCCAGCGAAAACCCACGCAGTCACAGGGAGAACTTGCAAACTCTACGCAGGCAGTACCCAGAATCGAACACGGGTCCCTGGAGCTGTGAGGCTGCAGTGCTAACCACTGCGCCACTGTGCTGTCTTCTTCTTAGGCAGTCTCTTGGGATCGAGGATGACTTGTTTCCACTCCGGTTCAGTAGGTTCTGAGTTGGCTGATAAATCCAATGCATGATCTGCAGGTTCTGCCACATGAGGGGCAGGTGGTGCTGGAAGGGTCAGGTAGATGAGTAGTTTGGAGGTTTGTGCGCTCCCTCCGACACCTCGACTTCACCTCCGCGGTGTTCCCGACAAAGTCCCTGGAGGTGTACGATGCCTTCCTGAATGAGCTTTCTCCATTTAGGACGGTCACGAGCCAGGGACTCCCACAAGTCAACGATGACGTTTGATCTCTTCAGGGTTGCTTTGAGGACCTCTCTAAAGCATTTCCACTGTCTTCCTGGGAGTAACCTGCTGCGAACACGTGGATGGACTGTACTACATGTTCAACAGCCAAATGAAAGTTGCCAAATTCAGCTGTCAGTCTTGCTTTCAATCTGAGTTTAGAATGACCAGTTTTCAAACAGGAGTCATACAACCAAACGGCTATAAATGTTTTCTATTCACTGTTTTCTCTCTCAGTCTAATTTTTAGATCAAATAAACTTCTTAGTTTTCATAGTTTTACATATATATCAAATTGTAAATTTGACAGTCATCAATAAGCCTTGAATCACAGGAACAGAGTGACCTCCAAGTTCCCCTCCAAGCCACAGACCATCCTGACTTGGACACATATCTGCATTGCTTCATTGCTGCTGGGTCAAAATCCTGGGACTCCCTACCGAACAGCACTTTGGGAACACCTTCACCACATGGATTGCAGTGATTCAAGAAGGCGACCCATTACTAACTTCTCAAGGGCATCTAGGATAGGACTATGAATGCCAGCCTTGCCAGCGATAGCCACATTCTGAGAAGGAAATTTTTTAAAAAGGTAGTCATTGACAGTGATGATGACGAGTTTAAGATAGCAAAAAGTTCCAAACCTGCTTTATGGTTGGGGAAATAAGTTTTTTTTCATAAAACTGTTATTTGCATAGAAATGTGGCTTACCTGAGTCACACTGATTCATTGCCCGGCTTATTCATTCAACATTTAGTATGTTATCATCCATCGTGAAAGTAACATATTAATTGGCAAGCAAATTACCAAATGTTTCTCTTACCAATATGTCTGTTACAGTTGGATTTTCCTGCTGAAGTTGGACGATTCCATTGTACAAAAATGTAGCTTAGAATTCATAATAAAATGTAACAAATGATTTGTATTTGTATTGTGCTTTGCCAATTCTGACCTGAATCTCTAAAGATGCTTGACATATATTAACTGCTGTTACATGGGCAAATACAACAGCCATTTCACACACATGAAAACCCCAGAACCAGCAATGAGATCAGCGACCAGTTAATTTATTTTGGCGGTGTTGGTTGAGGGAGGAGTGTTGTTCTTTGAATAGCGCCATTCAATCTTCAACATCCACCTAAACCAGCAGAATAGACAGAATCAGTTCTTGAAGGACAGAAGCATTACAATACTTCCTCAGCACTGCACTGAAGTGTCAAGCCTATATCATGTGCTGAAGTTGAACTCTCAATTTTCTGACTCAAAGGCAAGAGTGCTACTGTGTGAGACAAGTTACTGATGGATTTTGAATTCTTCCTGGGGAAAAAAAAAGTCCACTAGAAACAGCAAATTCTCTTTGGAAAGGTTCACAATCCCACACCATGGATTCCCTGCACTTGGTCTTCAGTTTGATTTTGGAATCAAGCATTTACATTGATACTGAATCAAGGAAAAAGAACATTTTGCTTGCAAAAATATGTCACCAGCCAAAATATGAAGAAAGGTTTCTATTCAAGCTCTGCCTCCAAACTGAGAATATTGAGCAATTACACAATGGGTCTTTGTCACACTAGACCTGTGATCTTGCCATCTTTATTTTGCTTTGCTGTTATTTTAGATCGACCTGATACAGACCAGTAGCTACCATTTATAGAAAGGTGTCTGATCGGAAAAACTTAAGTATCAAAATGTTTGGCCTAGTAGCTCATTTTCGATGGAGCTGTCTCATGCTGGACTACCAAGCAAATGGTTGCCCTCTAGTATTAGAACAGGTGGCTGCACTTAATGTGAGCCTAGACAACATAGGTGCATAAGGAATTGACAGGAATGGGCATTTCAGGAGTCTTGGATACAGATTTCCCCTTCTAAACAGTGCAAGTTATTTGGTACCACAGGATCATAGATATCTTGTGCAGGGGTGATGGGTAATTCCATTCCCAAAACATTTGGAGGGGATTGTGTTGACACCTGGCACACAAATTGCTCGTGGTTTTTGTCCAGGTCAGTTCTTGTGTGTCTGGGGGCTTTTCAAACATTTAAAGCACGGCAGCTGAGCCCAGTTCTCCTCTCATTTAATGTCTGCATATGCTATTTCTAACATGAGTCACTGGATGGTGATTAGGAGTGGGAAGCTTAGCTGATGTTTGTACTCCCAAACCTGGAGATGCTGAGGCTAATTATACCACTTATGAATATTCACAGAATCACAGAATAATATAGTGCAGAAGAGGCCCTTCGGCCCATCGAGTCTGCACCGATGCATTAGAACACCTGACCTGTCTACCTAATCTCATTTGCCAGCACTTGGCCCATAGCCTTGTATGTTATGACGTGCCAAGTGCTCATCCAGGTACTTTTTAAAGGATGTGAGGAAACCTGCATCTACCACCCTCCCAGGCAGGGCATTCCAGGCCGTCGCCACCCTCTGGGTAAAAAAGTTCTTCCTCAAGTCCCCCTTAAACCTCCTGCCCCTCACCTTCAACTTGTGACCCCTCGTAACTGACCCTTCAACTAAGGGGAACAGCTGCTCCCTATCCACCCTGTCCATGCCCCTCATAATCTTGTACACCTCGATCAGGTCACCCCTCAGTCTTCTCTGCTCCAGTGAAAACAACCCAAGCCTATCCAACCTCTCTTCATGGCTTAAATGTTCCATCCCAGGCAACATCCTGGTGAATCGCCTCTGCACCCCCTCCAATGCAATCACATCATTCCCATAATGTGGCGACCAGAATTGCACACAGTACTCCAGCTATGGCCCTACCAAAGTTCTGTACAACTCCAACATGACCTCCCTGCTTTTGTAATCTATGCCTCGATTGATAAAGGCAAGTGTCCCATATGGCTTTTTCACCACCCTATTAACCTGCCCTTCTACCTTCAGAGATCTATGGACAAACACGCCAAGGTCCCTTTGTTCCTCGGAACTTCCCAGTGTCAGGCCATTCATTGAATACTTCTGTGTCACATTACTCCTTCCAAAGTGTATCACCTCATACATTTCAGCATTAAATTCCATCTGCCACTTTTCTGCCCATTTGACCATCCCATCTATATCTTCCTGTAACCTAAGACACTCCACCTCACTGTTAACCACTCGGCCAATCTTTGTGTCATCTGCAAACTTACTGATCCTACCCCCCACATAGCCATCTATGTCATTTATATAAATGACAAACAATAGGGGACCCAGCACAGATCCCTGTGGTACGCCACTGGACACTGGCTTCCAGTCACTAAAACAGCCATCTGTCATCACTCCCTTGCCTTTTTTTTTTATAATTGTGCTTAATTACAAATTAATTGGTTCTGACTCTGAGACTAAGTATAAAATCCTGACCAATGGATATTTGAACATTGATTTTCTTCAGAGAAGGAGTTTTGTCAGTCTTGCTCAAGTTTGTTGGGAGGAAGGAAAGGATACACTTCGTTGAGGTGCAAAGTTTCTTTCCTACATAGTTGAAGGAATGTGTCTGAATTTCCTATAGCCACTAATTGGCCATTTGGTCTCCCTAACTGCTGATGGAGTACTGGGAAAAGGGAAAACCGAGAGGGAAAGGGATTTCGTCCGACTGTGGCCTGGTGCTGTTATTCAATCATACGTTCTCACAAGCTCGCTCTACTCCTTGACACTGGGTTAGTCTTTTGCCACACTCTCTCCACTCCTCCAATTCAGCTACCATACTCCCACCTTTGGGAACTATCTGGTGTCATGCAAACCCCCCACCTGCCAAGAATGAGGCATATTAATTTTGTCATATGAACATTGATTATAAACTTGCTGGGAAGAAGAGAAGGCCTGTTACAAGGGCTGCCAGACACTTAGCTGAAAAACATTTGTGTACTAACAGACAGTGCTTGTGGAGACAAAAGGACCATTCCCTGAAACATTCAACCCACAATGGATTTTGATCACCAGACATTGAAGGTGTAAGGAAGAGAATTCCAGAGACTGCTAAGGTGATACAATCCACAAAAGCCAGGCCTGGTTAAATCAGCTGGTCTCATGACTTATTGGCTGGTCCAGGGTTTTTGAACTAGCCACAGAGTTTTTGAACTCAGAAAGACTGTTTTCTCCTGGAGTGAGAAGACTTCCCCTGTTTGCTTCCATCCCTTTCTCACAAGCCTCTGGACCCACTGAGGACACTTGAACCACAAGAGAGACAAACCTCCTACATCGAACAAGGTTTAAGAAGAATACTGGGCCCCAACGAAAAGCAAGACCTACCTACAATCAAGGACTTTACAGTGAGCTCGAAGAGCAGTAACCAAAACCATCTTCAGATATTGCCTCAAACTTTTCCATGTCATTCCTTCTTTTCTGTCTCTATCTGCATGTGTGTCTCGTGTATGCATGCTAGCGTGGGCGCATCGCATATCCATAGGCGTTAACCGAATTAGAGTTTAAGTTTAATAAAGTTCAACCTTTTTTTCTTTAAACCTAAGACAACCAGTTTGGCTAGTTTCTTTGCCTTAGAATTGGAAAGCGGTGAACAAGGATTCACTAAGGGGGAGCTAAAAACACTGTTTAAAATTAAACCCTGTTACGGTAAGACCAGGTGAAGTCTGAGAGGGATCCCTAGACCCCTTTCTCACTTGCTCATACCACTCGTTAATTCGTTCTGCCTCCTCACTTGTTTCAAAACTCTCTGTGCCATCAGCCCCTAACTCTCCTGTTTTTTTCCGTTCTGCTCAGGATCCACTGTTTCATCTCCTAACGTAAACCCATGCTGGTGTTCATGAGAAATGCTGTAGAAATGCAAGTTGTTTCAGTGTGAAAGGTTAAAAAAGATAAATTATTGACTTTTTTTGTAGGGGTTTAATGCAGGGAAAATAGATAGCTGATGCTCATTGTTCAATACTCAATTTAAAACCGCA
This sequence comes from Heterodontus francisci, assembly GCF_036365525.1. Taxonomy (NCBI): domain Eukaryota; kingdom Metazoa; phylum Chordata; class Chondrichthyes; order Heterodontiformes; family Heterodontidae; genus Heterodontus; species Heterodontus francisci. The sequence goes on along the minus strand of NC_090393.1, from coordinate 30,626,816 downwards.
TTGTGCATTAAAATTCAGACATTTGACGGTGCTGAAATTAGCAAATACAGTGATGACCCATTGTAAACCATTCTAATATCTCTCCAGATTGCTAATCAGAACAGACTTAGCCCTGTCAGTTTTTGTTAACCTCTGGTGGAAATGGAGATGTGTTCAACAAATCTGTTGATTGTCAGGCTTTGCCAAGCAAGCTGTATCAAACACAACTGATTTGTCAGTTGCCAGTAAAAAGCCTGGCTCTGAAATGATGACACCACAATAACAGTGTGTGCTTTAGTAAAAACTGCCAATGAGCGGGTCATGCAACAAAGGAAAAGTAGCAAAGGTGAAAGGAATGGATTAGGAGGTACAGAGTCTTCAGAGATAAGGAGGATGGACAATACAGTCCATTAATTGCTATTTTCTGCTATGAGTAAAATAGCAATTAGTATTTTTACATTAATCTAAATGCCAGTTAAATCTTTTTAGTCATTTTATAACATGATTTCATAGCCATTGGTTAGTGGAATGGAATTGATTTGCCTGGAGCAAATGCAGGAAATGCTTCTGATTCACAAATTTATAAGCACTTTGTTTAACAGCACAAAACAGTATGGGATTTATTTGTTGTGTTTGTGTGGGTGTGGGTGGGTGTGGGGTTGGGGGTGAGGAGTTAATCTTCATTTGGCTAACAGCATATTTTAAACTGTTGTATAGCCTTTAAAAATATTTATTGGAGTTGTTTCAGTGTATTTTTGCAAGCAGCTGATTGCAATAATTATTTATTAAAATAAATATTTACACTCTCATGGAGGCCAGCCTTACCCAAGGTACTGTATTTTCTGATGCTAGAGTGCATTTGCTAATGTAGCCTTGTTTTATTGTTTCTATGTGGAACACTGCTTCTAGGCTTGTCTTTCAATTAAGTATTTCCTAAACATGTAACTTGTTTCAGAATCATCATGTTAAAAGCATCTGCCATATATTTTTTGGGTAACACAATTTTTGTGATGCAAATTGCAGCAGTCAGAAAGATTATTATGGGAGTTTCAACTGGCGCCTAGTCTTGTTGATTGAATTAGACTAAGCCAGACATTAATTAGAGAACACCAGAGACTGGAGAACTCCCTGCTTTCTAAATGGTGGGAGTGAAAATGCTGCCATTGTAGTTAGGTAATGAACTGTGCCCTCAGACAATGGTAAGTATGTTTTGTTTTGGCTATTTATATTTACTGGCTTATTTTGAATTACTATGTAAAACAGCAGTGTTTTATCTCTTCAATTTTCAGTGTTGTGCAGAGATGAAAAATTACAAACAATGGTACTGTGTTTGCATAACCTTTTTATTTCTGATGGTCAAGATTTTAAGCTCTTGAATGTTAAGGACTTGGGGCTCCCCTGATGGCTCAGTGAGTTTGTTCAATGAGTCACTGGGCCATTTGAGATTCACAGATTTCCAGGCTTGATCCCTGGCCTGTGCTGAGTTTAGCTAGAGAGCAGCACTGGCACAACAATTGGCCTAAGTTCCTCAGTGGGAGGAGTAGGGAGGCAAAAGTTGGCCAGGGTTCTTGCTTCTGATGAACTCAAGTTGAGCAGGTTAGTTATGTGTGGATGTTGGGTAAGGATGGGGTTGAGTTTGACCGTGATGAGCTTAGAGTAAAATAGCCTGCCGCATTCCCCACAAACGAGTAATCGCCATTTGGATGATGGTGCAGAGTTAATTATCAGTGGATGAACCTGTCTCCCCAGCTGCTGCAATGTAGCTGTGGCCTACCTGAAGGACCAAATGTGTAAAATGTCAAACCATTTCCAGCAACTGCCACAAGTGACCAAAAGCAAATGGAGGGGTATCTTCTCCAGCCTACTCATCTCCTGTGTAATGTTGTGGCCAAGTGGCTGCATGCACAATATCGTACCCAAATACTGACAGAACAGAACTGAGCATTTCTGAAAAAGTGTTATTTGAAGAAATCATTTTCGGAAAAGCCAGATCTTTTTTACACATAAAAGAATTAAGTACTGACTTTTAAAGAAATAAAAGCTGGAAAAATGATGCTGTCATTTATACTCAAAATTCGGTAAGAATTTTTTTTTGGCCAAATATTGTCTGACTCACAACATGGCTTTTAATTCAATCAGGAATTGAGTGCAACAATTTCAAAATCTCACTTTTGATATCACATCAAAATTACTGACATGCTTTGGGGTGAGTATTGCATTAATGAAGTACTGTTGAGATTGCTGTAGAGACTGGGTTCAAGATAATAATTGCTGTTCATGTTCAAAACAGTTACTTATTCAGTATTAACCTTCTCCTCCTCTGTTGGTATTCAGTATTTTGATTTAATTTTAGATTCCCCTGAAAGAGCTGTTAGTGGTCCGTCTCATTTCACACGTTGGTTGCACTGCTCTCCTCCTCAGTGTCTCCCTGACAACTATCCGCAGCAGCTGATAAACGTTTTCATCTTCACTTGAAAGTTATGACTGAAGAGAAGCCCTAAATTGGGCTGTATGAAGACAGTGTGGGCAGACAATTAACAGAAGTTACTGTTGCATGAATAGATGGGGGAATAATGGGAATTATGCATTTACACAAAAAAGCATAATGCAGTAATGTACATTTTTGAGTCATTACACTTTCAGGAGCAGACTGTTTTACTATGTATGCAATTTCATGGTATCTGTATCATATGCTGCTTCTTTGGGAGGGAGTCCTAATGAGTGAGCTCTTTTCCCTCATTCTCTTTCTTCTACCTGCTGTATGCTAACAATGTGAACTATTCAATAAAAGAGTGAGTCAAGAGTACCTGGCCCAGTGACATTACTTAAATAATGCAGTGCAAGTCCCAGTACAGGGACAAGCAATGCACAGTAATGCAGCTCTCAATCGTAAAGATGCTTAAGGATATTAATTTCACATGGCTGCCTGAAACTGAGGTAGGAACATTGGCACTGACCCTCGTAGAGACTTGCTTAGTAACAAGGCAGGTAATCCACATCGAGTCCGAATGTGGAAAAACAAGCTGGTACAGTATAACAACTGCATCTTGTGGCATTTGACAGTTATTGCAGGGAAGTAAGTCTTTTTTCTCCTTCTCTAGGGTAAATTTAGTGCTTTCAATAGGGAGTCATGCACAGAGGGGGCATGGCAGAGATATGGGGGCTACACAGTAATTCCGACCAAGCCTTCAAGCTCTGTTTGTGCGTGTGTGTGTGTCTTGGCAGTGGGGCAGGAGCTGCCATTATTTTGGCTTGTATGTTGTGGTCTTAATATTCTAGTTTCAGTTTCAGAGGAACTAAATTTCTTACTCTCTAAATCTGTATCAGATGTTCAAATGAACTGAACCCACTACTTGACCACTTGTTAGACAAAATGGAACTTCACTCTCTTGTCAGAAAGATCAGTCAACATGGCATCTAATATCACCCTTTACTGGGGGAAAAAAATGAGTGAAGTGTTGAGTTGCTGTTCTAAAGATTTGGCTAACTTTTTAAAATTTGCTTTGACCCTCCTGTGTGTAGGCATCCTCCAGGTAGGTCTGCCCGTGCTACTCAATAATGTCTACTGTGCCAGGAAAAACCTGGTCTCTTCACTGTACCTCTTCACATGACTGTGATTTGGAGATCATTGTGTGGAGCATTTTGGGCACATAAAAATAAGTTGTTGTATTAGTGTGTGGAGCTTCAACCAATTTGTACTTTATTGTGCTCTGTCGCTACATAAGCTATTTTGGACTTCCAGTTTAGGACATCTCTTGAGATGTTTCCTCTGTTTCACCCGATCTATCTTGTATAACTAATTCCATTAACTGTATAGGTTGGGTAGGAGTAGCTATTTTATGTAGTTGACCATTTCTGCAGCTACATTCAGTATCTGATAAATATTTGTAGGCCCACTCTCTGTTTAACCAGGTGTTCTGAGGTATCTCTTCTAAATATCTCAGACCACTGATCTTGGATTAGCCACCATTTTCATAAGTTTAAGTAAGGACTGAAGTTATGGCTTGGCAGCTGAATTCCTGAAGTATTAGTAATCTTTTTGACATAGCTGTTTGAACAATTACTTTCACGATGAGCAGTTATTTCCAAGAGTACCATAAATATATTTGAAGTCTCACTTCCAACAATAAGTGCAAGGAACTCATGGTCTTCTTGGTGACTAAAATTGGGACCATCCTATTGACTGCCCTCCCTTCCACTAGATCACCTGGCCAAACTTCCTCTAAAGCTCACCCCTGCCCTAGCCCTGAACTTGCATCTTTCTCTCATTTCTCTCCTATCTCCCCTCATGTCCTCTCTGAGCTCATCTAATCTATGAGATCCACTTCCTGCTCCCTCGACCCTATTCCCACCAAACTGCTGACCACCTAACTTCCATTCCTGGTCCCAATGTTAGCTGATATTTAACGGTTCTCTCTTCAGGTACTTCAGGTTCCTCTCTCCTTTGAAATCTGCCATCATCACACCTCTCCTCAAAAACCCCCCACCAACCCTGGACCCCAGTGTTCTTGCAAATTACCATCCGATCCCCAACCTCCCTTTCCTCTCCAAAGTCCTTGAACATGTTGTTGCCTCCGAAATCCATGCTGAACTTTCCCAGAACTCCATGTTTGACTACCTCCGATCAGGTTGCCACAGTACCGAAACAGCTCTCATCAAAATCACAAATGACATCCTATGTGACTGTAACAAAGGTAAACTTTCAGTCCTCGTCTTTCTCATCCTGTCTGCAGCCTTTGACACAGTTGACCACACCATCTTCCTCCAATGCCTCTCCACATTCGTCCAGCTGGGTGGGACTGCATCCGACTGGTTCCATTCTTATCTATGATCATAGCTGAGATTCACTTGCAATGGCTTCTCTTCCTGCTCCTACACTATTCCCTCTGGTGCCTCCAAGGATATATCCTTGGCCCCCTCCTATTTCTCATCTGCATGTTTCCCCTCAGTGACATCATCCCAAAGCACAGCGTTAGTATTCACATGTACGTTGACAACACCCAGCTCTACCTCACCACCACCTCTCTTGACTGCTAAATTATCAGACTGCTTATCTGACTGACATCCAGTACTGTATGAGCAGAAATTTCCTCAATTAAATATTAGGAAGATCAAAGCCATTCTTTTTGGTCTCCACTGCAAACTCCACCTCCTAGCTACCAGCTCTGTCTTTCTCCCTGGCAATTGTCTAAGGTTGAACCCTGGTGACATATTTGACCCTGAGACAAATGTCCAACTACATATCTGTGGCATCACTAAGACTGCCCATTTCCACTTCTGTATTATTGCCTAACTCCGCCCTTCCTTCAGCTCATCTGCTGCTGCAGTCCTCAATTGTGGCTTTGTTGCCTCTAGACTTGACTATTCCAATGCCCTTCTGACCGGCCTCCCACATTGTACCCTCTAAGCTTGAGGTCATCCAGAACACTGCTGCCCGTTTCTTACTTGCACTGAATCTCCATCACGTATCACCCCTGTGCTCATTGACCTTCATTAGCTCCCCGTTTGAGCAATGCCTTTATTTTAAAATTCTCATCCCTGTTTTCAAATCCCTCCATGGCCTCACCCCTCCCTATTTCTGTAATCTCCACCATCCCACAATCCTTTGAGATATCTGAGCTCATCGAATTCTGGTCTCTTGAGCATCCCCGATTTTAATTGCTCCACCATTGCTGTCCACGTCTTTAGTTGCTTTGGCCCTATGCTCTGGAATTCTCTTCCTACACCTCTTTGCCTCTCTATCTCTCTTTCATCCTTTAAGATGCTCCCTTTGATCAAGCTATTGGTCATCTGCCCTACTATCTCCTTATGTGGCCCAGTGTCGAATTTTGCTTTTTAACGCTCCTGTGAAGTGCCTTGAGACATTTTGTCATATTAGAGACACTATGTAAATACAAATTGTCGTTGTGGTCATGATATTGTGTTCTCTTTCACTGTCATGCTTCAGCCATATTTGGGAACATTTAGTGGGATAGATTTTCTGATCAGTCACAACTGATGTGCATAAAGTGGCTTAACCAATCAGAAGTGCCGTGAAGATTGTTTAATGCGAAACCTTCACCCACTTAGCACCTCACGTAATTTGTTGATCTGGTTTTCAAGTGATGCTGGAGCATCAGTTGAAATATTTAGATGAGACCCAAATAATATCATTTAGGTGTCTGTGTGTTTCTCAGAAATCGTGCTGGAGTAAACACCCATCTATATAAAATGGGCATTCAGGGTTGCTATGGGCTGTGTTGTATGTGGGAATGCATTAAAAGAGTGCTAAAAGAAGTCTTATTTTATTTTGAGGTAGTTGTCCCAGCTTTTTTGTTTTTTTTTACTTTTTTCCCCATGTCTGCACTTAATTGCTGTATTTTGATGTTTATGCCAAGTGTTTTGGCATTATTACTTTTTGGACCATTGACAATATTGATACAAGGGGTGGTCCTTTGGGAGACTGCTTTACTTATGTTTTTAGGAGGTAGGAAAGGAGGAGCAACAGGAGAATGTCAGTTCGTCAGCCAGAGGCAGACAGTGCCCCCAGCTGTATCCTCACATATGCTGTTCGATGGAGATGGTGCTCTGCAATGACAACCAGAACCACCCTCCACGTTGCCAACTCATATAGCACTAACTCAATTTTCCAGCAGCAGGTTTGGTTGTCACTGTTTCATCCCTTAGCCAAAGACTCGAATCCTGTCTCCACATTTATTATGATATCCCCAGAGTTCTGCTAGGGATTTTTATTACCCAGACTGCACTTGCAAAAGCTGCAGTATACATGAAAAATATTGGAAACCTTTGAAACGGCAACCATCATGTTTGCCCTGTAAGCAGCACTTAGTTTTAAATATTCGCGTCTTTTTAATTTTAACCATCGTTCTTTGTAAGTAGCCCTTTAAAGGCTGGTTGAAAACTGACCAGCATTATGTAAATGAAGCTGATCCTCTGAAACCAGGTAGAGTAAGCACACTGTGGGTCCAAATAATGCAACTCCCAACTCATGCCCGATTGGTGGCTGCATTAGAAAATCTCCATTTTTTTTTCAACCTGAATCTTTTCGGTATTTAAAGTAAAAAAAAATGTCGTTACCCCAATGGGCTGTAAGTGCACTTCTAAAAAATTATGATTTTTGATTCCAACATCTAACGTCAGTCAAAGATATAAACTTATTAGGAAGTGACCCAGTCCAATCAATATGCAATCTGGCTAAAAGCACATTCGTGATCTATTGAAAATTATTCTGAAATACCAATATATTCTTTGAATGAGAAGTAGTAGTGTAGCTGTGCCTGTTTTATCCCAGCCTGGTGCTAAGCAGCTATTTTTTTTGCCATCAGTCTCCTCCTATTACATGTAACAAGGTTCCAGTGTATTTTAAATCAAACCATTTTAAACTTGAAACATTCCATTTGGTTACTTTTTTTTCCAGAAAAACTCATTCCTGCAATTAATCCTTACTATTTCCATTTTGTTGGTTGTTCTAAGTAGAAGTCCATGTGTAAAATGCATCTATTGGGCAAATGCAACTTATCATGATATACTGCCTTCCTATCTTAGATCATTCAGTAATGACAGGCAGTAGGGCCAGGAATTTTGTTGTTGTAGGTTACAGATAATTAACAGCGTTGAAAGAAGCCTGCTCTGTTGGCGTCTTGCTGGCTGGCCCCTGTCTGGCATCTTCAGTCAAGTCTCAAATCTAGCAAAAGTTATCAGCAGAATATCTTCCCCGGGTAGATAAGCCAGTGATGTTCTGTCATAGAACCCAATTTACTGTATGGCTGATAACTGCAGGTTATCCATTATTTCTGTAACTTCTAATTTCTTATCCTGAAAATATATCTGTCTGCTTTTTCAAACTGTCTATTTGTGATGCTATTTATTCTCTCTTTAATCTCTCGAGAAGCATTTCAGCAAATTAAACCAAGTAAAGAACTGGGTGTATTCATTATAAATGAGGAAATGTTGTTTTTCTGGATCCCCAAAGCTGTGAATGCATTTATTCTTTGATCATCTGATGCATCCAAGGTCTTGGATTTAGATACTTTTGACGGGGGGGTTAGTTTAATTTGCAGTGCTCCTTAACAGAGAGCTACCAGCAGGAGATGAAAGTTGATGCAGCATAAGAAATTTTTGCTGGAGGTAAATAAAAAATCTCAGGATCTAAGGCTGTTTGAACGGGAGCTACATTTAGCTCAGCACAAAGGAGACATCAGCTCCTGAGTTTAACAACAGTTACCCTTAAGTGTTCCTTAATTTAAAGCCTCACACTCTCAGGCTATGGGATTTCTGATTAAGGACCAGAAGATAACATTATATTAGAACACGTTAGCCTAAATATCCTCGGATTAAACCTCCACTTACTACACAATCAATCCAATAATATTGCTGTATATTTACATGGCGAGTTAATAATTGACTTCCAACTTTAGCTAACGTAGGCAACTATATATTGGCTCACAATTAATTATTTGGTATGAATTTACCAAAGCAGTAAGGAACTATTTTTTCAAGTATTTAGAAAGTTACAATGCCAGTAATGGCCTTTAAACATTTTTTGGTGGTGGTATCAAGATTATGCTGTTCTGCAATCTCCGCTCCGTAACACTTTGAAGGGCTGGGAGCTGCGGGATTTTGAAGTTTGGCAAAGACATGGTTGCTTCTGTTTTTCAATCCCTTGTCCTATATTTTGTGATGCATCTCTTCAGATGGTTTGATAGTGTCATGAGAGACATCGCAAGACTGATAAAGCTGTGATACTGTTAGTCAAAATGTTCTGATATCCTTTTATTCGGAGGTCCTGTGGATCATAAAAAGGCCAGTTAATTTATTTCCTGTAATTTTCTCCAGTACTGAAGCTGCTGATGTGCTGGATTACATTTCTGTCGGGGCCACTAGTACCTCAACAAACTGGCTGTTCTTTATCTGTGAGCATGTTGCATTGTCCCTTCTCGACCTCTCTGCAGCCTTTGACATAATCCACCACACCAGCCTCCTTCAAAGCCTCCCCTTCAATATTCAGCTTTGTGGGATTGCCCTCGCTTGGTTCCATTCTAACCTTTCTAACCGTAGGTAGAGCACCTGTGCTAATGTAATCTCTTTCCACCTCTACACTGGTACCTGAGTCCCCAAGATTCCATCCTAGACTCCCTCCTTTTTCTCAAACAACAGTGAGCAAGATAAACTCACAGGAGATGATACTTAAATAGCAGAAATGCTGAGTAGATTGTTTGCCTCAGTTTTCAATGGAGAGGCTGAAAAAGGACAGAAGTAGAATTAGTTGAGGGATATTATAGCAGTTAAGATAGACAGAACAGAAAGAACTTAAATTTATATAGTGCCTTTTGTGACTTCAGGGCATCCCAAAGTGCCTAACAGTCAATTAAATACTTTTGAAATGTAGTCATTGTTGTAAATTAGGAAACACAGCAGCCAATTTGTACATAGCATCATCCCACAAACAGCGATGAGATAATGACTGTATAATATGTTTTTAGTGAGATTGGTTGAAGGATAAATATTGGCCAGAATATTGGGGGGATCTCCCCTTCTCTTAAATGGTTCCATAGGATCTTTTATGCCCATCTGAGAAGGCAAAATAAAGCAGGTATTAGATAAATTTACTAACCTTAAGGAGGACAAAGTCTTCAGGTCCAGATGGATTGCCTCCTTGGATACTTGGAGAAACTAGGGAGTAGGTAGCAGAGGCACTAGTGTATATGTATAAAACATCAATAGAGAAAGGAATAGTACCAGAGGACTGGCGAGCAGCAAATATAATTCTTATCTTTAAAAACATTATTAGGAGTAATCTTTAAAAAAACCTTGCATTTATATAGCGTGTTTCATGACCACTGGACGACCCAAAATGCTTTACAGCCAATGTAGTACTTTTGGAAATGTAGTCATTGTGGTAATGCAGGAAACATGGCAGCCGATTTGTGCACAGCAAGCTCCCACAAACAGCAATGTGATAATGACCAGATAATCCATTTTTGTGATGTTGAGTGAGGGATAAATATTGGCCAGGACACTTGGAGAGAACTCCCCTGCTCTTCAATATGATGCCGTGGGCTCTCAGCCCAGCTCCAGGACTTGAACTCTCAACCTTCTGACTCAGCAGCGAGAGGTTCTTGTTATTCGTTCATGGGATGTGGGTATCGCTGGCTGGGGCAGCATTTATTGCCCATCCCTAAAGTGTTACTAACTGTGCCACAGCTCTGGCACAATCTAGGAACTGTAGACCAGTTAGTTTAATGTCTGGGGTAGGAAACATATTAGAATCTTTGAAGACTATAATTTATATTCACTTTTAGACAATGACAATGAGTTGAAGGCCATCCTCTTGAGGGTCAAATAAGCAATTTTATTTGGAGTATAAATGACAAGCGTTGATAAGTGCACACTTGTGATTTTATGTTACAACAGATGTCACCCTTAAGTCTGAATACAGCTTGTGATGCAACTTTTGAGTAAGGCTAAAATTGGCTTCTGATGTAAATTTTCCATTTAAAATCCTGGACTACAGGGTTTACTTTGATGTAATGTGTGAACAATAAAATGAAAAGGCAACTGCATGGTGTATTCCCTTAGGAGTAGAGAATCATTTTGGTGAAATCATCAAATGTATTGATGGCTGTTAAAGAGAATCACAGAAATTTCTGATGTTGAGCTAATAAGCAGTTGGAGCTACCAGTCTGTCAGACCTAGTCTGTGGAATTGAGCCAAATTGATTTGTCAGTCACAAGTGCAGAAGGCTGCCAACCAGCTACATTGCTGCAGTGTAGGCTTAATCAATAAACCCCCTATAGTAGTGTTGTTTGTTCAGTGTAGCAATGTTAGTCAGTATAGCGTTTCCAGGTTTTTGTTAGACAGATTTATGAAAGGTCTGTTTAAAAAGTATAAAGCATTAGTACATTGCAGAAACTAATGAATAGCTGGTTTGGCTCACAATCTAGATGACCCAATTGAACCAGGCTGTGTGGAGAAAGGGCCTGATATTATGACATAAAAGAACAATAACATCATAATTGGAAATGTCAGTGTGTTTTATTGACTGTATGAGGTAACAAAAAGAAACTCAAACTGAAGTTCTAAAACCGACCAGATCTAGGGGTTCTCTTAATTGTTGATTTGCTGGTTGTCACAAAACTTGCAATAGTTTCTGTTATGGATTTCTGAAGGTTGATGGGTAAGCAAGTCAGGCAAACTGGCCATAAATGTTACCTGTTATGTGATTTTAGTAAGGAGAAGTAAAAGTGGTCAAAGGGGATATGAGGATAATGTGGGGAAAAAGGCATTGAAGTGATCAGCCATGATCATATTGAATGGCGGCAGGCTTGATGGGCTGAATGGCCTACTCCTGCTCCTATGTTTACAGTGCAGAATGACGATATTGAAAATGCTGGTCCCTTTAATTAAACAGGATTCATTTCAGTGTTAATAGAGAGCAGCTGATGCTCATTATAGTTTTGTATTTAAGGGCTGTGTCCCCCCCCCGCAATCAGGGAGTTGCCTCTGGACAGTTAGTCCAAAAGGAAAGAGTGGGAGCTGATGTTTGGACTGAACTGTGAATTGCCAATAAAACTGTTGTTTGCTTCCTCATTTTGGTGACTAGACGTCTGTCTAACACAGAACGTTTGCCTGCCTTCTATTCCATTTTGTTTTGAGGTACTTTTGTCAGAAGAACCTGTTGCAGAGCCCAAAAGACATGGATGTCGGTGAGAAGGATACACCTTGGTGATGTCCATCTCCAGATAGATCACTGCTAGGCCTCCCCACTACCCAACATTGATTTAAACATACAATAGTTGGTTCATTTCCAAGACTGACTGAGAACAAATTTTCTTTCCCCACTTTCCTGGAGGTGCAAAATCCTGTTGGGTTGTGTTTCAATGTGCACTGACATCTCTCTGGTATATCTCCAAGTGACTGTTCTTCACGAGCTGTCTAGCTATTAAATTCATATACTTGGTGAGTATAATATATGAATATATTAATGAGACAATAGCAGGCTATTGGATTGGGTGTGGGGGGGTAATGGTGGGTGCAGAGATATAACAGCTAAATTCTAATCCTGTCTTCAACTTAACGGGGGGATTCCTACGTAGAAAATGGGGACCAAGTACTGTAATGATTTCCATTTCCCTCCCCCCTACTGACCCTTCAAAGCTGAAGGACGGTAAAGCCAGCTGTCGTGAGATCAGCTAACTGAAAACTATGAGCTGAATTTGGGGCCTACACAGTCTTTATTGTTCAGTACTGCACCACCATATGGTATGTCCACAGTCACCTCAATTTATTGATGTATTTTACTTCTGTTCCTTCTCTTCTGTGGCCCAATGAGTGCATGATCTCTGGCCCAGAGTGTGGCAGTTCCACTGGAACATGTGCAAGAACAGGCCTGAATAACTCTCTCTTTCCCTCTTTGTCTGGCCTTGGCCCAGGTGTTGCTTCATGATTTCAGAGTAAAGTCAAAAAATAAGAACTTGCATTTATATAGCAGTATCTGTAGTCACTTGTAATGTAGAAAAAGGTGCCATCCAGTTAGTGAAAATGTCGCACAAACGACAATGAGATAATGACCTGATAATCTGTTTTGGTGTGACAATGAACAATAGATAAATGTTGGGCAAGAGACTCCCTGCCCTTTGAATAGTGCCAGGGAATTGTTTCATACGTGAATATTAATGACAACACCTATTGTTTGGGTGGGTGGGTGGGAGAGGAGAGGGAGTGGGTGGGGTGGTTTTGTAGTGATGCGTTTCTCCACACCCAGCTCTGTGCATTCACTGTACTCAAGAAGTCCAGTACATTGAGGCACAGGGCCAGGAAATTGGTCAAGTAATTGCTGCATCTTACTTTATATAGGGGCAGAATTTTACATCCAGTTTGAAAGAGAGAGGAGTGGGTCTAAGACTAGTATTTTAAACTTAAATAAGGGCAACTAAGTGGGCATGAAAGCTGAGCTAGCTGAAATGAACTGGGTTACTAGGCTAGGAGATAGATCAATAGGGAAGCAGTGGCAGACATTCAAGGGGATATTTCAGAAAAGTCAGAATAAGTATATTCCTGCTATAAATAAAATTCTAAGGGGAGAACCCACCTTATATGGTTAACTAAAGAAGTTAAGGAAAGCATCAAACTTAAGGAAAAAGCATATAATTGTGCAAAGATGAGTGGCAGGTCAGATGATTGGTCAGGATATCAAGAACGGCAGAAAGAAATTGGAGTATGAGAGGAAGCTAGCTAGAAATGTAAAAACGGATAGCAAGTGTTTCTACAGGTATTTAAAAAGGAAAAGAGTAAGTAAAATGAGTGTTGGCCCTCTAGACAGTGAGAATGGGGAGTTAATAGTAGATAACAAGGGCATGGTGGATGAAATTAACAAATATTTTGCTTCTGTCTTCACTATAGAGGATACAAAAAACATTCCCGTAATAGCCATAAGTCAGGAGGTGGGTGGAAGTGAGGAACTTGGTGAAATTACAATCACCAGGGAAGCGGTACTGAGCAAACTAATGGAGCTACTGGCTAGCAAGTCCCTGGGTCCTGATGGGCTTCATCCTAGGGTCTTAAAAGAGATGGCTAATGAGGTAATAGGTGCTTTGGTGTTAATTTTTCAAAATTCGCTAGATTCTGGAAAGGTTCCATTAGACAAAGTAGAAAATATAACCTAATATAAAAGCAAAATACTGCGGATGCTGGAAATCTGAAATAAAAACAAGAAATGCTGGAACCACTCAGCAGGTCTGGCAGCATCTGTGGAAAGAGAAGCAGAGTTAACGTTTCGGGTCAGTGACCCTTCTTCGGTTCCGATTCCAGCATTTCTTGTTGTTAGAAAATATAACCCCTCTATTCAAGGGGGGGAGGTAGAAAACTGGGAACTATAGGCCAGCTAGCTTGACATCTGTCATGGGTAACGTGTTAGAATCAATCATTAACGAGGCTATAGCTGAGCACTTAGAAAAACTCAAGCGAATAGGGAATAGTCAGAATGGTTTTGTGAAAGAGAAATCATGTTTAACCAATTTATTGGAGTTTTTTGAAGGAGTAACATGCGCTGTGGATAAAGGGGAGCCCGTTGACATACTGTACTTGGAATTCCAGAAGGCATTTGACAAGGTTCCACATGAAAGGTTATTGAGCAAAGTAGGAGCTCATGGTGTAGGGGGTAACATATTAGCATGAATAGAAGATTAACTGGTTGGCAGAAAACAGAGTGTGTGCATAAATGCGTCCTTTTCTGATTGGCAGGATGTGACGAGTGGAGTCCTGCAAGGGTCTGTGCTGGGGCCTCAATTTTTTACAATTTATATCAATGACTTAGATGAGGGGAGTGATGGCATGGTAGATAAATTTGCAGATGGCACAAAGATAGGTAGGAAAGTATATTGTGAAGAGGACATAAAGAAGTTGCAGACTGATATAGATAGATTGAGTGAGTGGGCAAAAATCTGGCAGATGGAGTATAATGTGGGAAAATGTGAAGTTGTTCACTTTGGCAGGAAGAATAAAAAAGCAGAGTATTTCTTAAACAGGGAATGACTGCAGAATTCCGAGGTGCAGAGGGATCTAGGTGTTCTAGTGCATGAGTCACATAAGGTTAGTATGCAGGGACAGCAAGTAATAAAGAAGGCTAATGGAATGCTATCCTTTATTATGAGAGGAATTAAAAATAAAAGTAAGGATGTTCTTTCTCTTTCTTTCTTTGGCCTCCTTGTCTCGAGAGACAATGGGTAAGTGCCTGGAGGTGGTCAATAGTTTGTGAATGCCGTGTCTGGAGTGGCTATAAAGGCCAATTCTTGAGTGACAGACTCTTCCACAGGTGCTGCAGATAAAATTGGTTGTCAGAGCTGTTACACAGTTGGCTCTCCCCTTGCGCTTCTGAATTTTTTCCTGCCAACTGCTAAATCTCTTCGACTTGCCACACTTTAGCCCCCCTTTATGGCTGTCCGCCAGCTCTGGCGAACGCTGGCAACTGACTCCCACGACTACATGTCGCGTTTGTAGACGTCTTTAAAGCGGAGACATGGACGGCCGGTGGATCTGATACCAATGGCGAGCTCGCTGTACAATGTGTCCTTGGGGATCCTGCCATCTTCTATGTGGCTCACATGGCCAAGCCATCTCAAGCACCGCTGACTCAGTAGTGTGTATAAGCTGGGGATGTTGGCCGCCTCGAGGACTTCTGTGTTGGAGATACGGTCCTGCCACCTGACGCCAAGGATTCTCCGGAGGCAGCGAAGATGGAATGAATTGAGACGTCGCTCTTGGCTGACATACGTTGTCTCGGCCTCGCTGCCGTAGAGCAAGGTACTGAGGACACAGGCTTGATACACTCGGACTTTTGTGTTCCATGTCAGTGCGCCATTTTCCCACACTCTCTTGACCAGTCTGGACATAGCAGTGGATGCCTTTCCCATGCGCTTGTTGATTTCTGCATTGAGAGACAGGTTACTGGTGATAGTTGAGCCTAGGTAGGTGAACTCCTGAACCACTTCCAGAGCGTAGTCACCGATATTGATGGATGGCGCATTTCTGATGTCCTGCCCCATGATGTTCGTTTTCTTGAGGCTGATGGTTAGGCCAAATTCGTTGCAGGCAGTTGCAATCCTGTCGATGAGTCTCTGCAGACACTCTTCAGTGTGAGATGTTAATGCAGCATCGTCAGCAAAGAGGAGTTCCCTGATGAGGACCTTCCGTACTTTGGTCTTCGCTCTTAGACGGGCAAGGTTCAACAACCTGCCATCTGATCTTGTGTGGAGGACAATTCCTTCTTCTGAAGACTTGAACGAATGTGGGAGCAGCAGGGAGAAGAAGATCCCAAACAGTGTAGGTGCGAGAACACAGTCCTGTTTCACACCACTCAGGATAGGAAAGGGGTCTGATGAGGCGCCGTTATGCTGAATTGTGCCTTTCATATTGTCATGGAATGAGGTGATACTTAGTAGCTTTGGTGGACATCTGATCTTTTCTAGTAGTTTGAAGAGACCACGTCTGCTGACTGGATCAAAGGCTTTGGTGAGATCAATGAAAGCAACATAGAGGGGCATCTGTTGTTCACGGCATTTCTCCTGTAGCTGGCGAAGGGAAAACAGCATGTCAATGGAGGATCTCTCTGCTCGAAAGCTGCACTCTGCCTCAGGGTAGACACGCTCAGCCAGCTTCTGGAGCCTGTTTAAAACGACTTGAGTGAAGACTTTCCCCACTATGCTGAGCAGGGAGATTCCATGGTAGTTGTTGGTCACCGTGGTCACCCTTGTTTTTATAGAGGGTGATGATATTGGCATCGCGCATGTCCTGTGTTACTGCTCCCTCGTCCCAGCACAGGCAAAGCAGTTCATGGAATGCTGAAAGTATAGCAGGCTTGGCACTCTTTTGATTATTTCAGGGGTACTGCCGTCCTTCCCAGGGGCTTTTCCACTGGCTAGAGAATCAATGGCATCACTGAGTTCTGATTTTGTTGGCTGTTCGTCCAGCTCATCCATGACTGGTAGAGACTGAGCTGCATTGAGGGCGGTCTCAGTGACAACATTTTCCCTGGAGCACAGTTCTAGGTAGTGCTGCACCCGTTTGCTTGCGTTGGTCAGTGATCGTGTCCCCTGATTTAGACTTGAGGGGGGGATGTTATGCTTCAGTTATACTTGGTATTGGTGAGACCATGTCTTGAATATTGTGTGCAGTTTTGGTCTTATTTAAGGAAGGATGTGAATGCATTGGAGGCGGTTCAGAGGAGGTTTACTAGATTGATATGTGGAATGAGTGGGTTGTCTTATGAGGAAAAGTTGGCCAGACTGGGCTTGTTTTCACTGGAGTTTCGAAGAGTGAGGGGAGACTTGATTGAAGTATGTAAGATCCTGAACGGTCTTGACCAGGTGAATGTGGAAAGGATGTTTGCTCTTGTGGGTGAGTCCAGAACTAGGGGGCACTGTTTGAAAATTAGTTTTCACACTGTTCGGACAGAGATGAGGAGGAATTGTTTCTGAGGGTTGTGTGACTTTGGAATTCTTTGCCTCAGAAGGTGGTGGAGGCAGGGTCACTGAATATTTTTAAGTCAGAGGTAGATAGATTCTTGTTCGGCAAGGGAATCAAAGATTATCGGGGGTAGATGGGAGTGTGGAATACGAGACAGAAACAGATCAGCCATGATCTTATTAAATGGTGGAGCAGGCTTGATGGGCTGAATGGCCTACTTCTGCTCCTAATTCGTATGGTTGTATGCTCGTATAGACCCTCCTATATATGGCTTGGGTGCTTCCTATAGTGTTTAATTGGAACATAATTCATTGGTTGGCCTATGACTATTTCTAATTGCCCCCCAGTCAGCAATCTACAGCTTGCTGTAGTGGTTATGATTGGAACTGGATGTGTTAGCTACAAGCTGATGGCAGAAATATAGTTTTAGTCTCAAGTGCCTGGGCCCAATCTATCCAGTGAACAGTGGATTTTACAGAGTCTTTTTGTCTAACATTGTGTAATGTTTAGATAAACAGACTGTACTTTGTTAGAAAGGGACAAGTATGGCATCTATATATCTATGCTAAATGATTAGGCTGCAAGTTTTCAAAGCCAGCTAAACTGTTTCGTCAAGAATATTTAAGATCAGTCTGAAAATTTCATGAAATTTAACGTATTTTAAGATGGAATCACATCCAAAATGTAGACAATTTTGCAGGTAAATATAACCTTCTGATAACCTCTCCCTTCAGATAACTAATTACCCAATAGTTGCACTCTGTGTGTTACAGTGGCAGTGTAGTTTGGAAGCTGGGCATTAATATTGTGAATTGGCAGGTTTCTGCAGCCTTGGTTAATGTGCAGAATGTATGATAGTCAGGGTGAATTGTAGGAGACTTTCCGCAGTCCCAAGTAAATGCACAACTACTGCAGGCATCAGTGAGCATGTAGTTCAAAGCCAACGAGATGCTCTCAATACAACAGTAATTGATACTTCAGCTGTCATTTATATAAGTATAAAATGCTTAAGTATCATTTTAGTTCTATACTTCAGTTGATTATTGTGTGTCAGGGTGAGTAAATTAGATAAACCCTGAGGACAGTGGTTTTATAAAAGGAGTTGGTGTGCAGTGTTAGAGGAGCAGGTGAACAATATTTGAGATGTAAAGTTACAGGAAAAAAATAAAAAATGGACATAACTTTGAGATGAAAATATGCTCACCTCAAGTTTACATTTTCAGGAAATAAAGGGCTAAATGTTTGTGTTGTAAATATCTGAACATTATTTTCAAGGCGCAGTATCTGTACTGCTTCGCTTTTGAGATTCTTCAAATCAAACTAAATGTTGGCGAGGTTGAAAATTTGTTTCCTGCTTTCATTATCTTTGTCGTTTTTAAAGCTCTTCCTGATGATGACTAATTTCTTCTGTTGCAAAGATTCTTGACAGGATGTTCTGCATCTAGGTTTGGTGACAGAATCTCAAGTGAGTCAAATATGCTAGCGTCCCACCACTGGAACACTTAAAGAAAACCGTCACATGGTTACAGTGGGGCTGGTTTATGTTAGTGTCCGAGAAGACAGCAGGACACCATCCAGTATGCTCCATTCCTGCTCTGAGCCCCTCCTAGTGCAGGGGAGAGAAAAAGCTAATTTTGATCAGGGCATTGTTACCATAAAGGTGTTTCAGAGGGTGTTAGCAGAGGGGTGGAATTGGGCCACCATCCATTAATTGTCCCTTTTGGGAGACCAGCTGTGCGATGTAAAATAGAGCCACCATAAAGGCTCCATGGGGAGAGGCCACTGTGTAAGGCCCTCCTGCTATATAATACCAAGGCACTGGAATTTGTGTAAAACCCCTTGGGCTGTATGCACCTGAGAATGTTTTCGGTATGTAATGCAAATGTACATTGTAAATGTAACCTAAAATGGCATGTGTCATGAGGTACCTCATATTATGTATTGAAAGAAACTGATGTGTATTGCACTTCATGAAATGTCCAATTTGAATTGTTTTGTAATTTTTTAAAATTGAATTTTATGAATAAAGTATACTTTGAGGGGAAAAAAGGCTTTCCCAGGCTGACCTGCAAGAAAGGCCCTCCCTGTCAGAGCTTCCCTGCACGCTTGGAGTCTTGCTGCTTCCATACGCTGCCCTCGAGGCGGCTGCAGTGGGGAAGAGGCTGTTGCCCACCTCCTTCTGGAATGTGCCTTTGCAAAGCAGGTCTGGAAAGAGATGCAGTGGTTTTTGTCGAGGTTCATCCCGAGCAGCTCCGTAACGCAGGAATTTATGCTCTATGGGCTGTTACCAGAGATGCAAACCAAGATAAATATCATCTGCAGTTGGAGGACCATCAACTCGGTGAAAAGACACACTTTGGTCTGCCTGAAACTTGCTGATCTACCAGTGCAAAGAGCTGTCAACGACCGAGTGTTGCAGACTGGCACATTCCAAGGTCCAGGACTACTTTCTGAGGGACGTACTAAAGCTTGGGGCAGTCGTCACAGAGGCTCAATGGGGAAAGACCACTGTGTAAGGTCTTCCTGCCATAGTGAACTGAGGGGTTGGAAACCATGTAAAGCCCCTGGGGCAGTATGCACCAGAGAATGTTTGTTTTTGATATGTAATGCAAACGTACATTCCAAATATAAACTGAAAGGGCAAGTGTAGTGAGGTTAGATTAAAAGAAACTGATCTGTATTGCACTTTATGAAGTGTGCATTTTGAATTGTTTTGGATTTTTTTTTACAAATTTTATGAATGAAGTATATTTTTGGGAAAAAATGTAAAGTAGAGAAAACTGAGTGTGCAAGCTCTTTGTTAGTGAAAATATTCTTAAAGAATGCTAAGAACTGTGAAGCTCAGTAAATTTGTTTTTTTTAAACCTGAGAACTGTGGGCATCCATCAGGGGACCTGGCTTAGAAGAGCGACTGAACCTCACTCTATGAGGGAGCTGATTGAACATGTAGAACTGAAATGACATAATTAGCTAAGCATCCTGGGTTAACAACCATATCCAGTAATATTCATTCAATTCCCTTGTGTGTTTGGGCTTGATTACTCTTCAAACTCAGTTCCCGCAGTGGCATCAAGATGTAGTATTCAAAAGCACGAACAGAAAAAAGGCTGGGGGCGAAACACACCAGGATGTTTTAGTTTTAGTCTTTTATCGTAATCTTTTTATAGCTGTTTGAACTTTGAAAGGTGTATTTTGAATTGGTAAAACTGTCTGCATAAGGTTTACAAAGGGAGAGCATTCCTATTACCAGGGAGATACAATAAAATTAGGTTACTTCTACTGCCTGTTACAAGCTGGACAAGTGATAAACCACAGTGAGGCCTGCATGGTATAGCTGTGGCTTTATAGTCTGTTGGCAGGTTTTCAGCACACAGACCCCATTATCTGCTCACAGCACGATAACCAATGTATTTCATTGTACAGTTTAGAGCCTTGATGTTTAAGCATTCTAAAATCTTAACATTTTTTTGTGATAGTTTGCCAGATTCCATCCATGTAATTGTTAATCAACCAGACATACATGTACGCTAGTGAGTTATTTGGTCAGCTTCCCTTGTGGAGATAATTTATTACACCTCACTGCTGGCCGTGACATGTCCTCTAGTTACTTTGCTGGCTGATTTATTTTATTCACATATTGAGAATAGATGCTTTAATAAGAATTTGATTCAGTCAATGAAACTGGCCTTAAAAGAGCACCTGTCTATTGCCATCACCTAACAACATCTACCTCAACAATATATTAATGATTCAGACGGGTTCTAGTCTTCAGAGCCCACCTGAAGTCTGTCCCAAGGGTAATTGTTGCAGTCAGGAGTCACTGTATAGTGCATCTTTTTTTGCAGCAGAAACTTTGACACTCAACTGCAATGAAAAGCTTTTGTTTTAGTGTAAACAGCCTTTTCTGCTGCAGTTATTTAAATGTGCTGTCAGGAATGTACTGTAACAGTAAGGTAGCAGGTGATTCAGAAGATTGTATGGCTGTGTAATTTGGTCTGAAGAAATGGTAAATTGGTTAAAAAAATTCTTATTTTACTGTCAGAAGTAAAAATAATAGTTTTTTTTTGTGGCTGTTTTCTCCTCACCCCATCAATTGGACAGTTAACTCATTGCCTCGACCCTTTTATTTTAAAAGGTAATGTAGGAAACTAATGACGACCCCACAAATCCTCCACTCGAGGTTAGAGAACTGGGGCAAGTTCACAATCTCAGTTGTGCTGCTGCAAAGGGAGGCTTGACAGTCCATGAATTGGGAAGGGAAGGGTAAGCCACCAGCAGAGTGCCCTTGGCCAGCTGTGCTAGTGATCAATTGAAGAGTAGCAGCTGCCAACCCTCTTGGGCACAGGAAGCATGTGGCCAGGTGAGACCTGTACTGGGAGAGAAAATAAAGGTTCATACATCATCAGAAATAACAATTTGCATTTATATAGCACATTTAACGTAGTAAAACATGCCAAGGCACTTCATAGGAGTGTTATCTGATTTAAAAAATGACGACAAAAAAGAACTTTCGGGTTTCATGGTTATAATTGTATTAGTAGAAATTACTATCTGCATAGATTTTCTCTTTTTTAGGTTAGATTAGAGATACAGCACTGAAACAGGCCCTTCGGCCCACCAAGTCTGTGCCGAACATCAACCACCCATTTATACTAATCCTACACTAATCCCATATTCCTACCAAACATCCCCACCTGTCCCTATATTTCCCTACCACCTACCTATACTAGTGACAATTTATAATGGCCAATTTACCTATCAACCTGCAAGTCTTTTGGCTTGTGGGAGGAAACCGGAGCACCCGGAGAAAACCCACGCAGACACAGGGAGAACTTGCAAACTCCACACAGGCAGTACCCAGAATCGAACCCGGGTCCCTGGAGCTGTGAGGCTGCGGTGCTAACCACTGTGCCGCCCTACATTTGTGATGATTGTGATGATAGTAAACCTCCTTGATCCAAATTGTATTTCGACTCCTCCCACCCATCCACCCCCCCCCACCATCTTACTGATTTTTCAATACGTTAATTTGTTTATTTTTAAACATAATTCTGTTGCTTTTTATATTGATGAAAGTTAGGTAATTAAAGGCATCTCAAAATATAAATTAGTGAATGCGAGAAAAATGGAGATAGGCTCTAAATTTACCAATGTTACTTAGAGGCCACAAGGATGGCTGGTGTTGGAAATGAAAGTTATTTTGCTGTTGTGGAGCCTGGGGATTTGTCTGAGTTGGGGGTTCAGGTAGGAAGCTCCAACCTTTTGGAGCTGGACGGTGGGGGCTGAATATATGTTCTAAATCGGTGTGGGTCACACATGTCTGGAGAAATGCAAGTTCCCATTTTAAAAAAGGAAGATCCATCATATGCACAAAGTCATCCACACTCAGAGTTTGGACTGTTCTTCTTTCTATTCCCTTCCTCCCCATCTTTCTGCCTCTTGCCGTCTCCCCCACATTCTGCTGCTGCAACTTCACTGCTCCTTTTGTCTCCCCTCTGACCGTGCCCTACACTAAGCAATGGAAACTGCTGCTGCTACTAAGACTGGGAGCTTCTTAAAGGTGGCCTGGGGTTAATTACCCTTTGCAATTCCTTTTTATATTGGATATTCTGGAATTTATAGTGCTCAATTCTGTGGGTGCATGGATTTCAGTGTCACTCAGTTGACTGCCGTGCTGTAATCCTCTACTCCTCTCTCTGATAGAATGTTGCTAGGGGCTGCCACCTACTACAGCCCCATAGACAGTGCACTATGACAAACGTATCTGGGTGGTTCCTGTCCAAGCAGCAGAGATGATGGTCAGTTAGTCTGCAACTTGTGTAGGTACCTCTCCTGGACCTTGGGAGGCTGACTTTCTTCCATTGTTCGGAGACTGCAGACAGGTTGAACAGATAAAGCATGGGAGCCATTATGTGCTTGGAAACTTGGAAAATTCAGCTCATACCAATCCCCAGGGCTGGAGTGCTGGTCAAGGCTGCTTCCTAATTGACGCACAAGGTTGCTCCTTGATTAGGTGTAGTAAAATTATAAACCTGTCTACATTTATCATTTGGTGCACAGAGAAAAGCTTCCCCAGTCTTGGGAAATAATGGAGGCAGTTGCACTCTGCATCTAACTGTGCTGCACTTGGCCAGGAAGTGTCTGATGCTGACATCAGTTGTCCAAAATTGGAAAGTTTCCAATTTCATTGCAGGTAAACCTTTTACCTAAATGAGTGCAAAACTCCCCATGTTATTTTCAGAAGGTTCCAAACTTCGTAAACATAGTGGTGAAATGCGGCCAAATGAATTTTTAAACCCTGGAATGAAGTGGTATAATTTCTATTAACATTGTTGTATATTAGCTGTCTTATACTCTACATTGTGAATGTTTTGTATTGTGCACAATTGCTTCCGTAGTCCTTGAGGGATTACCATAAAATGCTACTTCAGGAGCATACCGTTTAATTGTCTTTGTCCTCTTCCTGTGTGTGGAGATTGGACCCTCACAACTGTACCTCTTAGAAAGAGTAAGTAAAGGCCCAAGTGTCAGGGGTTAAATTCCAATGCGGCAATAATGTGCCCATCCTTCACGCAGAGGTGGCATCCTCACCAGGCGGCTTATATGTTGTCATGGATACTAACACATGGTACCCCTGAGATTCTAGACAGGAATTAATGGCAGTCCTGTGTATAGGTTTCCTGTCAAGGGCTAAGAGATGGATTACATTGATGTGCCATTTGTCATACTGTAATTGTTCTAGCAAATGGAATACCCACTAGTATAAACGTTCAAGCTTCACTAATAGAAGTGAAAATAGGAAGAGAGAGGGCTAATACTGTATTACGTTCAACAAAACCACAACTTGGCTGATGACATTTGGTAAAAAGAATAGCCATTTACAAGTAATACTGTGTAAAACATTTAACACTGATGTTCCAGCTGTCAAGAAAGAATACAGTAGCTTTGCAAACCTGGAAAGAAATGAAATTTTTAAGATAGATATTTGAATAAATATATTTACAGAAAAATGTGTTATGTGCAGGATTTAAACAACACCTCATATCAAACCAGTGGTGTGATTTTTTTTCACACAATGACACAGTATTGAAGGCTGATAGAGCTCAAGGGAGGGATAGTGGCAATTAAAATTGCTTAATAAAGTCTACTAAAAATGAACTATTGTCAGAAGCCACAATTAGACGACCTCTCATCCCTGCTTAGCTTTTATTTTAAATCTTTCTGACTCTCACCTGTGTGTTACTTTTCATAAAGTATTTCTTTTGTTTCTCATTTTATTTCCTGAACCACAATGTTCTCGGGAGAATTATTAATGGCAGTGGATACATCGAACAATGGGCTGAAGTGTCTTTATTGAATTTTGTTTTTAGTAGTTGCACTCCATAAAAGAAAAATAGGTTTTTGATTCTCAAGAATAAGACATCCAATTTCATGATTATTTTTAAAAAAAACCTCAGTTAAGAAAGCAATTGAATAAATACATCTTAACTTTATAAATAAGTGCTTAACTGGTAACAGATCATTTGGGTAATGGAGTTTGGTGCAAATTTCGTGACTTATTTTGGAGCATGTCAGTTTAAAATTCTGTTGTTCACACATCCTGTTAGTTGGAGAAATAATTTCCCTAACAGTGAAATATTACAAATTTTCACCATTTAAAAAGTACCACGCTGATTTATCTTAAAATAAAGTGATGATGTCACTTGTTAAATTTATTTTGTACAAAAGCTAATCCAGAAATACACATCCCTCAATCCAGTGTGTTTTCCAATTGGTGGGTTAATATCAAAATGTAGACTGTAGTGCAATTCATATTGTTTAACATGCACTTCATATAAACACCTTCAATTCAGCAGTGACATCTCATCCATAACTGTGTAGTTAATCTTATGGATATTAATAAGTATCGAGGGATTTATCTAACACTATTAATCTGTTTTCCCTGCATAGTGTAATGGCACCTGAACTATATAACACACATTCCTCACCTATTACATCACTGCTTCAATAAATATCTTGCTCTTATTAATGCTACATGACCCTCTTTTTCTTTTTGATAAATGAATAATGCTGAACAAAATGAATAATCCCTGAAAAAATGCAATCTCGGATCCATTTAATTTGAGATTTTAAGATGGACACTTTTGATTTTGTACTTTATTTGTAGCAGGAATTCCATCCTGTCAATCTAGAGGTTGTTGAAACTGGGACCAAATCATACTTTTTTATTACTGCAATGCTGCTTTCAAGTGCTCAATACTTGGGATCACAGACATTTTGTTATTGGTCACTATCTCTAATTTTTTCTTGTTAGACCTTCCAAATGCCCAACTAATATATACTTGCACTTCTATAAGCTCTGATCACATCCACTTCTCAAAGCGCTTCACACGTGCTACCTTTGGAGTCAAGGGATTGTTCTTATGTAGGCAAACGTGATCATATTCTTCATCATAAACCCTCGACAAACAGCCACGAGATGAACGGCCGGCTAATTTTCTTTTTTTTGGTGACACTAGATAAGGGAGGAATGTTGGCTGCCAAGAGAAATTGTGACTCTTCAAACAGTGCCATGGGATTTATAACATTCATGTGAAGACCCCCGGGAGCCTTGTTTCACTGCATCTGATGACCATGCAGTGCCTCCTCAGTACTGCACTGGAGTCAGCCTAGATCAGGTCAACTCAAATGATAGTTTGGACATCTATTCTGGATCATTGTAATCAGTCAGGAAGGCAGAGTCAGCTGAGGAGAGACTGGAGCTAAAAAGAGCGTAAAAAAGCCAGAATAGTTGTCTTTTCTGTTTTTGCAGAAAATTACTTTTTATGTAAGTTGGATATTTGATAAACTGCTCAAGACAGAACACAATTTATCTGAAAGAAAGATTTGCATTTATATAGCACCTTTCAAATCCTCAGGAAGTCCCAAAGCCAAGGAAATACTTTTCAGGTGCTGTTAGTGTTGTAGGAAACGTGACAACCAATTTGTCCATAGCAAGCTCACACAAACAGCAATGTAATGATGACCAGATAATCTCTTGTGTTTTTTTTAATGATGTTGATTGAGGGATAAATATTGGCTGTGACATCAGGAAAATCTCCCCTGCACTTCTTTGAAGTAGTGCCATGGAATCTTTTACACCCATCTGAGAGGGTAGACGGGGCCTTGGTTTAACATCTCATCTGAAAGACGGCACTTCCGACAGTGCAGCACTCCCTCGGTACTGCAGTGGAGTGTCAGCCTAGTTTTTGTGCTCAAGTATCTGGAGTTGGACTTGAATCTACAACCTTCTGACTTGGATGTGAGAGTACAACTGGTGCTTGGTCCAATGGCACCTGAACCATGTAATACACAGTCCTCGCCTCTTATCAGATCTCCCTTCTGTTAATTGTGTGTCAGTTTGATTATATGCAGGTGGAGGGTGTTAATTGGCGTCTTGAGCACTTACAAGCAGACACTTTGAGACTGGTGGAGGGTTTGAGTGAGGAGTTATATGTTTGTAATCCTTTTACTCTGTACACTAAATGTGAAACTGAGTAAAGATAGGCTCCAGCATTAGCCTTCCATAACAAGCATACTGGAGTTTAACATCCTTGACTTTCTCTGTTCGATTGGGGGGAAAACCTTACAATTTATCTTCAACACTGTACCCTCTCATTTCTGTATCATTCTAGTATATCTTTCTGTACCCATTTCATGAATCTAGTATCTTATTGTACCGGAATTATAGTACATGCTATACTCTGAACAGTGGCCTAATTTATGTTTGTACAAGTTCAGTATCACTTCCTTGCTTCTATATTCAGTGTCTCTGCAAATAAAATCTAGAAGTTTAGCACGAATGTTTTTGGAAAATTATGGTAATCCTTCAGTATTGTGATACATACCATCTTGACCTGGTGACTTTTCTACATTGTAGTCCTATTAACTTTTTTAATATCATTTCTTTTTGAACATTTATCTCCAGTGAAGGCTCTTCACATCCTCTTCAGGTATTTCTACACACCCACTTTCACTTTCCTCCAGAAAAATGGGAAAAAATATCAAGCATCTCTCCTATTCCCATGTGCACAAGTACAAGGGAGTCCTTTTTTGTCTCTGTGTCATGATCCCTTCTTTAACTATTCTTTTCCTTATACTTACAAAATAAACTTGCTGACTGCCAACTTTCTTTCAGGTTCTTTCTTGGCCTTTCTATTCTTCCTTTTTAATTCCCTTCTATTTGTTTCTCAGCTTTCCTCTACATTTCACCCCTCCACATTTCTAATATTTTTAAAGCCTTATTTTTGTTCTACCTTTCTATTTCTCCGTGGACCACCTGAATTCCTAGTTGGAATATATTTAATCAGTACTTTATCCGTCTCTTCAAATACTTATTCAACTACCTCCCCCTGCTGGTCACTGTTTGATTTATTATTTTTCCGACGAGTGAAAATGATCTGGATCCCATTTTATCGACTGAAATGAACTGATGTCCAGTTCATTTTAGACTTTGTTTTGGAATTAGATTTTAGTGTAAATGATTCTGTATTCTCTTTTGGGCCTCCTTATCTCGAGAGACAATGGATACGCGCCTGGAGGTGGTCAGTGGTTTGTGAAGCAGCGCCTGGAGTGGCTATAAAGGCCAATTCTGGAGTGACAGGCTCTTCCACAGGTGCTGCAGAGAAATTTGTTTGTTGGGGCTGTTGCACAGTTGGCTCTCCCCTTGCGCCTCTGTCTTTTTTCCTGCCAACTACTAAGTCTCTTCGACTCGCCACAATTTAGCCCTGTCTTTATGGCTGCCCGCCAGCTCTGGCGAATGCTGGCAACTGACTCCCACGACTTGTGATCAATGTCACAGGATTTCATGTCGCGTTTGCAGACGTCTTTATAACGGAGACATGGACGGCCGGTGGGTCTGATACCAGTGGCGAGCTCGCTGTACAATGTGTCTTTGGGGATCCTGCCATCTTCCATGCGGCTCACATGGCCAAGCCATCTCAAGCGCCGCTGACTCAGTAGTGTGTATAAGCTGGGGATGTTGGCCGCTTCAAGGACTTCTGTGTTGGAGATATAGTCCTGCCACCTGATGCCAAGTATTCTCCGAAGGCAGCGAAGATGGAATGAATTGAGACGTCGCTCTTGGCTGGCATACGTTGTCCAGGCCTCGCTGCCGTAGAGCAAGGTACTGAGGACACAGGCCTGATACACTCGGACTTTTGTGTTCCGTGTCAGTGCGCCATTTTCCCACACTCTCTTGGCCAGTCTGGACATAGCAGTGGAAGCCTTACCCATGCGCTTGTTGATTTCTGCATCTAGAGACAGGTTACTGGTGATAGTTGAGCCTAGGTAGGTGAACTCTTGAACCACTTCCAGAGCGTGGTCGCCAATATTGATGGATGGATGATTCTGTATTCTGGCACAGGCATAATGGGCTGAATGGCCTCCTGCTCTGTGTCATTCTATGATCCTAGAGTACATCTAAACTGAAAAAGGGAAATCATAGTATGTCTAAATCTTATTGAGGAATTTCACTGTTATCAGTGACTCTTAAGGTTGTTCTCCGATTGTTGCAGCACAGATATCAGATGCTCATGGAGGCCTACAGAGTAACCTGAAAGGACCATGCTGAGTTCTGCTCACATGAGGAATATGTAGGACAAGTTGTAGCTTTAGTTGAGGTTATCACAAGGCTGAGGGGAAACCTACTCAGATTGCCTTTGATTCTCAAGGCTTTTAACTCATTGCCTCGTGAATCTGGAAGCTTTATCTTCATAGTCAAGTCTTGGATTGCATCTGGGATGTATATTGTGGCTACCACGTCTCTGTAGGGTTAATGAGAGGTTTGTTGAACCTCACTTTCCCAAAAGAATAATGAGATAAAGTTGTCCTCTTGTACGTCTTCTTCAATGATGTGTCGAACTACATTGAAAATGATGGACTTGGAATAACAGGGCTCAGTGTTGGGTCCCTTGCTATTTGTGGTACGTATTAATGATTTGGACTTAAATGTGGGAAGGCATGATTGGGAAATTTGCTGATGACACAAAAATTGGCCGTGTAGTAGATAGTGAAGAGGATAGCCGTAGACTCCAGAATGATATCAATGGTTTGGTTGAGTGGGCGGAAAAGTGGCAGATGGAATTCAATCTGGAGAAGTGTGAGGTAATGCATTTGGGGAGGGCAAATAAAGCGAAGGAATACACAATAAATGGGAGGATATTGAGAGGGGTAGAAGAAATGAGAGACCTTGGAGTGCATGTCCACAGGTCCCTGAAGGTGGCAGGACAGGTAGATAAAGTGGTGAAGAAGGCATATGGACTGCTTTCCTTTATTGGCTGAGGTATAGAATACAAAAGCAGGGAAGTAATGCTGCAACGGTATAAAACACTGGTTAGGCCACAGCTGGAGTATTGTGTACAGTTCTGGTCACCACATTACAGAAAGGACATAATTGCTCTGGAGAGAGTACAGAGGAGATTTATAAGAATGTTGCAGCTATGAGGAAAGATTGGATATGCTAGGGTTGTTTTCCTTAGTACAGAGGAGGCTGAGGGGTGACTTAATTGAGGTGTACAAAATTATGAGTGGCCTAGATAGAGTAGATAGGAAGGACCTGTTTTCCCTAGCAGAGAGGTCAATTACCAGGGGGCACAGATTTAATGTGATTCATAGAAGGATTAGAGGGGGCATGAGGAAAAACTTTTTCATACAGAGGGTGGTGAGTGTCTGGAATTCACTGCCAGGAATGGTGGTGGAGGCAGAAACCCTCAATTCTTTTAAAAGGTACCTGGGACATGCACCTGAAGTGCTGTAACCAGCAAGGCTACGGATCAGTTGCTGAAAGGTGGGATTAGAATGGGCAGCTACTTTTTTTCCCCCAGCCAGCATGGACACGACGGGCTGAATGGCCTCCTGTGCCGTAATTTTTTTATGGTTCTATGGTCTGTTTTAAGAATTTCTGAAAGTCTTGTGATGCTCGTTTCACAGATATCATGTTGTTAGTGAACTGACCTGGGCATCTGGTTTGCTGTACTTAATATCTCACACTATGAGCCAATGTGGGATGGATGTCCATTGGGATATGGTGGTTTGTTCTTCCAAAAGTAGTAGTATTCCTTTCATGGCCCAAAGGAAATCTTGAAGGTATTGATTGCAAAATATAGGGTAGCTGCCCAATTGTTGTTTCATATCAGTACCTGGAGATTCTGGTGGATCAGGACCATGCTGAGAGAGAAGTCTCAATGCAGGTTAAACATGTGGCATATAACATGCCTGAACAGTTCTACTTTACTCAGAACTCCTGGGCATGCGATGGATGAGTTTATTTCAGCCATGTATGAGATTCAAAACTAAGTTGGCTAAAAGGAAAATGGCCACTGGGAGAGTGGCCTCTGATTTATGCAGACTCGTACTGAGTACCCTAGAGGGGAGAGCCAGCCACATTGCATGTACGCACCTTTGCCAAAGCTTCAATTCTGACCTGGAATAAGCTGTTGGTGATGAATAACATTGGTACCCTACTCTGAACTTGGATGTCAAAAACATTAAGGTGGCTGATCAAAGCAAACTGCTCTGTGTGGGTCACTGTGAAGACAGATGTTTGGCATGTAGCTGATTAGGAGTCACCTGGAGTGCTTGGACTGAGAATAACAGCTGCCAGAAGGTGTTAAGTGGTGGCTACATACTAGAAACCTGCTCATTCATCCTGCCTTGGCATCTGCTACGATTTTGGATTGCAGAGAGCCAATCAGCTGCCACTGGAGATTTTTTTGCCTGCAACTAGTGGAATCAGCGTTTGTTGTGTACCCATGTTAGCAGCTGCCTCCCACACTTTGGGACGAGCTGTGCTCCACTAGTGTAGAGCTCTGGTACCTGTTCTCCATCTTGTGAAAGCTCACTGACAAATTAACTGTCCTCGCTGGATTTGGGGAGGAAAGGTAAGTGGGTCTCTGAAAGCAAAGTGGCTCCAAGATGATCTGCCTGGTGATGGTTTTGTAATCAGGCATGTCCACACTACTGCAGGCCAGTGCTGTTAATTAACCAGCCAAACTGTTTCGTTAATGAAACTTGGAGGGTAAAGCTTTCACCTGGGGCTGGGATTCTTCCTGCTTGGCTGTTGATGGGTAGCGTGGCCCCAACTGGATATGCAGAGATGTCTTTAGCTGGCTAAATTCTATTACTATCCCTGAAAACACTTGAAGTGGGAGGGGAAAATATTTAAGCCTCAGTTCTGCAAGCCTTCACCAAAACCCTGTGGACTTGGGTAAATTCTGCAGGTGTAGTTTTCTCAATAGCTGGGTTCAGAGACTACTGCAGGTTACAATAGGTTTTTATGCAGGTCAATTACCTGTCCAGCTGAAAATAAGTGATGGGCACCAGTTCCAAGTGTCTCTTAGCATCATTTCCCAGAATGAGATCTAGGCCAGTATCCTTCCTTTTTTTGGACATACAACATGTAGAGTATGGAAATAATTGCCAGTAGGCATTCTAAGAATACCTCCCCATTTTGACCTAATACTGTTGCATTTTCCTGGACTACCTTTTGAATAGTTAAAATCCCCCAATTACAATTCTTAGTACTACAAATTGATTTAAATTGCATATAAATTTCATCTTTGATTTCTTGCCCACTACTTGACTGTCTGTAATGTACTCTCAAAATGGTAACCAAACCCTCATTATTTCTTAACTCACTTCTGGCAGACTGTTTAAGTACCAGAGTCACTAGGTGTGATCATTTTCTCAGTGAGTCGACCATATGTCCCTTGTTTCTTTCCATGTGTGCTGAAAATTATATAAATAATTTTTAATTTTTCGTCTCGACTCGTCATACACTAAATTTCAGATTTCAGTCAAAGTTACAATGTCATATCCCTCCAAAAAAAAACCTTGCATTTATATAGTGCCTTTCATGACCTCAGGACATTACAAAGCTCTTTATTTCCAATGGAGTGTAGTCACTGTTGTAATGTGAGAAATGTGGCAGCCAATTTGCACACAGCAAACTCCCACAAACAGCAAAGTGATGACAACCAGATAATTTTTTTGTCATGTTGATTGAGGGATAAGTATTGGCCAGGACACCAGGGATAACTCCCCTGCTTTTCTTCGAAATAGTAGCATGGGAACTTTTATGTCCAGCTGAGAGATCAGACGGGGCCTCAGTTTAACATCTAATGCGAAAGACAGCGCCTCTGACAGTGTAGCACTCCCTGGGAACTGCACTGGAGTGTCAACCTAGATTTTTGTGCTCAAGTATCTAGAGTGGGACTTGAATCCACAACATTCTAGTTAATGTCTCTGATTTTCTGACTTCTTCATATAAAATGTTAAAAGCATTAGATATAAACACTGCAAACAAACTCATTTATAGTTTTCAGTATTATTTCCCATTTTTCTTAGCAGGCTGGGTGAAAGTTGAAAAAAATGCTCTTGGCTGCCGCAGGAGTTGTGCAGTGTTGAATATCTATACTTACATTTCTCGAGCACCTTATCACATCAATGTTTTAAAGTGCTTCATACCATGAATTATCTGTTGAAGAGCAGTCACTTCTTTTTGATGTTGACTATCCCTGTCTTTCTCTGTCGTATCAGTTATTAACCAATCAATCCATATTTCCCAAATATACTTCAAACATCAAGGCACCTTGCATGATAGTCCCTGTTCTGTCCTCTTAGATTGTTGGTGAAGCTTTGATGTTCAAGATGAAGGAAAGTGGGTATTCTAAAGGATGAAACTGCTGTAATCGATTATGATATCATTCCCTTCAGGCAAATGCTCAACAAGATTTACATAATTAAATACTTATGTTAGTCTGCTGAAATGAATAATGAATGGACACCATTGTCCATTTAAATATACTTAGTGCAAAATCTTAGGATTATACACAGCCTCATCTTACAGCATCATTTATGGGCTCTGATGTCTAGCCTTAGGCAGCATAGTAATGGGAGGTCATGTTTTAACCTGTAATTGTCTGTTATTTTTGCAATTAATTGAAATGGGACGGATGGACAGACTGACTGTCTTTTTCCTCTTGTCTGTCCCACATCTCAGCCTCTTGTGCCTGAGTTTACATGTCTGCTCAATCGTGCTGCTTGTTTTTGCTCTCGCCCCCTCCCTAACTTGAACCTACTCCAGGCCTACAACTCTCCCAGAACTCTCTGCTCCTCTCATTCTGGCCTCTTGTGCTTCTCTTATTTTCATTGCTTCAGCTGCTTAGGCCCTAGGCTCTGGAACTCTGTCCCCAAACCTCTCTGCATCTCTATCTCTCTCTCTTCCTTTAAGATGCTCATTAAAACCTTTCTACCTCTTTGACCAAGCTTTTGGTCACCTGTCCTAAAATCTCCTTATGTGGCTTGGTGTCACATTTTGTTTGATAGCACTTGTGTGAAGCACCTTAGGACATTTTACTACATTAAAGGTGCTATATAAATTCAAGTTATTGTTGTAGTGAAATGCATTCAAAAGCAGTCTTGGGAATCATGACCTTTTCTGTGGCATAGTGATGATAAATTGTATTAGGAGTGGCCTTCTTGTCAAGCAAGCGCTCGCCAAACAACATCTTGCCATGTTCATATTGGCAATGTTAGTGTTGAGATTGGTCCACCAGCCTGGCCTATACCAACCATATAATTCTGTGTATACCACTCAAAGTAACTCACTTTATTGAAGTGGGGGAGATCAAGGAGGAAACTAGTCCCTTTTCTGTTCCCATATGAAAACACAAACTGTAATAAAGAAATCCAACTTTACTCGTACAACTTCTTAGGGTAGGTGTAAGAGAAAGTAACATGGTTTACATTAGAAAGGGATCTGGTGTGGTTAAAAGCTCATATTGCTGAATATTTCACTGATTTTTTTTGCATTAGGCTTTGGTGCCATTCAATGCTTTCAATGTCTTGATTGATTTGGGGGATTGGACCAAAAATACATGCTCACATATTGTACAATATAGTGGGAAATTACAGTGATATCTAAGTACCTGAGCAGACCGTGTAAGGAATCCTCCTGGCCACATATACAAAAGTAGAATGATACAGCACAGAATAAGGAGGTCATTCAGCCCATCACACTTGTGCTGGCTCTTTGAACAACCTATCCAGTTATCCACCTATTAACTTAATTAACCTATCCACTCCCCTGCTCTTTCCTCAGAGCCCTGCAAATTCTCCCCCTTCAAGTATTCATCCAATTTCCTTTTCATAGAATGGAATCACAGAATCGCTACAGCACAGAAGGCAGCCATTCGGCTCATTGTACTGGCTCTTGGAAGAGCAACTCAGCTAGTCCCACTCCTCTGCCTTTTCTCCGTAGCATTGCAAATATTTCCTCCTCAGATAATTATCCAATTCCCTTATCAAAACCATGATTGAATCTGCCTCCACCACACTCTCAGGCAGTGCATTCTAGATCCTAACCACTCGCTGCGTGAAAAAGTTTTTTCTCATGTTGCCTTTTGTTCTTTTGCCATTCACCTCAAATCGGTGTCCTCTGGTTCTCGACCCTTCTGGTAACAGTTTCTCCCTATCTACTCGGTCTGGACCCCTCAATATTTTGAACACCTCTATCAAATTTACCTCTTAACCTTCTGTTTTCTAAGGAGAACAATCCCAGCTTCTCCAATCTGTCCATGTAACTGAAGACCCTCATTCCTGGAACCATTCTCGTAAATCTTTTCTACACTCTTTCTCTAATGCCTTCACGTCCTTCCTAAAATGTTGTACCCGGAATTGGACACAGTACGCCTGTTGAGGTCAAACCTGTGTTTTTATAATGGTTCACAGTTTGCACTCTATGCCTCAATTTATAAAGCTCAGGATCCTGTATGCCTTATTAACCACTTTCTCAACCTGCCCTGCCATCTTCAACGACTTGTGCACATATACCCTCAGGTCCCTCTGCTCCTGCACCCCCCTTTAGAATTGTATCTTTTATTTTATGTTGCCTTTCCTTGTTCATCCTACCAAAATATATCACTTCACACATCTCTGCATTAAATTTCAATTTTGCAACTTACTAATGGATGTTTCCACCACTCTTTCAGGTCGTGCATTCCAGATTATGTAATAAAATAGGCCAAAACATTGCCACTGACCTTTGCTTAGCTGAACAACTATGAATACCTATCATTTTCTATGATGATACTCAGAAGGGACCTCTCTGGTTTCAGCTATAGTGTCATCAATTTATAACGACTTTTCTCACTGTTTTCAGCAGTTTTTCACATAACTTCCTTTCAGTATAAGAATATTGTGTGCATCTTTTAACTCCTAACCTATGATTCTAAATGGCTCCTTAATTAAAGGAACAAGTGTTGTAACTGGGTTTCAATGAGAATCACTTAAAATTAAGGTACCTTGTTTTGCCGGTTCCTGAGATGGCCCTGCAGCTGCTTCTGTTACGTCCTGTGCTGCGGTGGCTGGTTGGTCCTGTCTGCTTTCAGTCACATGTACCGTCTCTTGTGCTGGGTGGTGGGTCGGGGGCTGGTGGTGGTCTGAATGGGCCAGATGTAGGTTTGCTTTGATAGATGGCAACCTCATCTGTGCTGTACAGGGTTTGCCTTCCTTTTACCTCACTTCATGGAACATTACCTCAAGGGCCTTATTGATAAATCTAGGAGTCGAACTGTCCATTTTGCTGCAGTCTCTATTTTCACTCAGCCCCATATGCAGCTGCTGAAACAGTGCTGCAATATTCTTGGCAGGGTGTGAACACTCATTCTGGCAGCCTGCCGGGCAGGGGAACACTCATTAAGGGAAAGAGCCTTCAGGTCAGAATTGTGTACAGAAAGGTTGGCGGGGTATTGTACCATTCCCACTCCAACAGGAATTTCTACTGTTTTTCATTTGAAGGAACATTCTATCTCTTCCCTGATACAAAACATATAAAATTAACAAATGAGTCATGATAATTGCATTTATATCCAGACTCTGGGAGGACCCCTAAACTAAGATGATAATTGTGGGTTGGGCTGATTCAGGTGATACACTGAGGATTCAGGAATCTCATTCTACCAGTCCTGATATGAACCCAGTGGAGAGGAATGACTGAAACCCTGTCCTTCCAAGATACTGGAGACTGTGTGTGTATCTTGGAATTGACTGTTTTAGGATACCATGTCAGTGATATGTAGGGCACGAAGCTAATCCTGTGCCATATTCACCATGCCACTCGGGTGATATAAAACGAGAGCCCCACAATATTTGAATATTTTTGTTGGAGCAATTATCACAGCAGGACTGAGGCTTCTAAATTACCCTTGAGATCAGCTTTCACATTGCCGGGAAAGCTATTTTTATTTATTAACAAGAACTGTTTGATAGGCTGGCTTAAAAGTTATTCTTCTTCTGTTGCAATATTCATAGGTTTTCATTAGTAAAAATAGTGATGCTAAGTGCCTGGATTGAAAAGATAACTGACAGGACTGTGGAGTATGCACTTGAGACAGAAATGGCAGCTTAAGAAGCACTCTAGAATTACAAGTATTAAAATGTGTGTGGTTTGAGCTATATAGTTGACTGAATGATGAGGCTGACCTGGAAAAATTAAAAGTGCTCAGTTGGAAAATTGAAAGTTAATATTGTTCTAAAGGAAGTGGAGATCTGTGTTTGTGCTTGTATGGGGAGACCTCACAGAATCTGGGAAGCAAGCTATTGAAATACTGTCATTTTTGCTTTGAAATAAAGGATTGAACAGGCTTGTTCCATGCAGTGCTTTCAGAATTTCATTTTACAGTGTGTTACTTTTTTGTGTTTGGGGGGGATGTGGGGGGAGGGGTGCAGGGGTTTAAGTTTTTGAAATTTTTTTTTCTTAAAATCTTCCTTTTGTGAGACAGCTATCCTGATCCAGTGAACAGGATGCAGACAGGTTCCCAGCCTTTTCCTGATGGTGTAGAGTTGACCATTTGGAGGGGTGACTCCCTGTGTGTGATTCATGTCCTCCTCATGTTGAAATATCTGACCTCTGCTCTGCAATTTCTCATGAGAACATTGAAGGAGCCCATATACCAGCTGAACCCTGAATGTAGCTTTGACTGGGACCTATTTGTAGTGGAAATTGAGTCACATTCAGTTAATGTGGGCAAATAACAGCAACAAGTCACTTCCAATAGCAGTCCTCACACACAGAAATTCCTGTGCACTTTTACAAGATAGTGGACATTGCGCGGGAGGGAAAAGTGAAGAGAGGCATTGGATGCATTGAAAGCAAAGTGTCTTTGAGAGGCTTTTGAAAGCAGAGAGAAGATAATGTTGAGGATGCAATTGCAGAGGGTGGTATCATAACAGCCAAAGGAGCAGTAATCTATAGTGGGTTGGAGAGCATGAGGAATAGAGGGTATGCACACGGCAGACAGCTGCAGAACACTGAGGTCAGAACAGTAGTTAGTTTTATTTTGTTCGTATCTCTGTGCCTCGTAGCATATAGGGTAACCTAGTTCTCCAACTGCTTTCCGTCCAGAGGAAAATATATGACTGGTTGATTGGAGTATCACCTTGTCTTGCATTCAACAGATCATGGTTTTCCACAGGGAGTGAGGCCTTGGCAGCGACTTGAATGTGAGGATAAAGATCTTCATCTAGTTCTGATGAAGGGTCACTGACCTGAAACATTAACTCTGCTTCTCTCTCCACAGATGCTGCCAGACCTGCTGAGTATTTCCAGCATTCCTTGTTTTTATTTTAGATTTCCAGCATCTGCGGTATTTTGCTTTTATTATTAAAGATCTTGCAGTCGGTTCTGTCAAGCATTGCTCTGTTTTTGCCGAACTCCAATATTTCACAAAGGTGTTTGGAGCCTGTGCAGGTGGGGATCAAAGCTGGATGAATTTTAGTTCATGGAGGGTGCAAGCAAGGAGGCTGATGAGGAGGGCAAAGCTAGATATGTGCTTGGCTTGTGAGAATCATGTTCATTTTTTAGAAACTGCATGGTGCTAAATGCCAGTGATGCATCGAGATTGTAGAATGGTCTTGTTGAATGCTTTCCTGTTGTTTGCTCTTTATGGGGGA
This sequence comes from Heterodontus francisci, assembly GCF_036365525.1. Taxonomy (NCBI): domain Eukaryota; kingdom Metazoa; phylum Chordata; class Chondrichthyes; order Heterodontiformes; family Heterodontidae; genus Heterodontus; species Heterodontus francisci. The sequence continues at coordinate 30,588,884 of NC_090393.1, read as the reverse complement.
CTGGAATATGCCAGCCATGGAACTTCAAAGGCAGCAGTGTTCCCTGCTTTTCTTCAACTTCACCAATGGTATGGTGTGGGGTTCAGTATTATAGCAATTGATCATATAGTTGAGAATAGCTTGCCACACAATCTGCTTTCGAATTTTATTGTTCAATGTTTCTTGAAAACTTTGAACTATTAGTTGCCCTCTTGAAAATAAGGTAGCCAACTATTTGTTACCTTGGGCAAGCTGCTGGACTTCTGACCACCAGTGACCAGCAAGTCAATGTGGCTCTTTGCTACAATAATGAATTGTCACTCAAAAAGGATATTGCTAACTATAGTGGAATTTTATGGCCCCCAAATGAGCGGGGTGGTCTCGGGGGCTGGGGGGGGGGGAGCCGTTCCTGACCTCCTCTTGCTCCCGCTGCAATTTTACCTGGGGCGGCAGTGAGAAATGGCCTGCCTGCGCCATGCCAATCAAGGCCCTTAAGTGGCCAATTAACTGGCACTTAAGGGCGGCCTCCTGCCGCTGCAGGTATTTTACACTCAGTGGCCGGACGGCAAAAGCCTCAAGAACCCTGCCTGGTAAAACCAGGTGGCGTTCTTGCGGGCTGATTGGGCACCTGTGCCTCATGGAGAGCCACCCCCAAAGCACAACACTCCCCCCGATCCCCCTTGCCTTGCTGGGGCTGGCCGAATGTCCCTGACGAGGACATAAAAGCTTACCTGTCTTCTGGGCTGTCCTTCACCTTGCTTGCGATGGCTGGGTGTAGTCCCAGCAGTGGCCACTGCTTCCTGTGGCGCTGCTGGGACTAAGAGTAGCTGGCTCACTGGCCAGCAGCTCCATTAGGCGGGACCTCCTGCTTCAAGGAGGTGCAAGTTCCGCCCGGGATCAATTAAGGGCTCCCCAGGTGGCCTGATTCAGCATTGGAGAATGTGACCAATGGTTTTCTGGTTTCAGCATTAGCTGTTAACAAACTGCAATTACAACTTGCTAGTCGTTCATCAACCAAGTAGAGTCTTATTAGTTTAACTTCACAGAGCAATTGAGTGAGAGGACGTTTGAAATAGTAGACTCGAAGGCCCGTTGGAACCAGAGTAAACTACTGTGACGATAGGTTATGTTGTTGTGAAAGAAATAGAGCAGCATCAGAAAGTTTCACTTGGCTTCAAGGTTTCACAATTACATTAGCATGATTTTCTGTTGGCTAATGTCTATCATTTTTGTGGTCGAAAGGGTTCCTTTGCACTTTTGCCTATGAACAATAAGTCTCATGAGGGCATTTTTGTGGCCTAGACAGAGAATCACATGTTTCTATCTGTATAGAGATGGAAATAACTGATGGAAGGTGTGCAGACAGAAAGTCTTAATGAACTAGTGCACTGGGAAGAAGTAAACTTCACACTGCAAGTCTATTTGATTGTAGAGTGATAGGCATAGTTAATAAGCATGCTGAATTCTTTGCAGCTGATCTAGGGGTTAGGATGCGAATGGTTTTGGAGATCATTATTGAAAATGATCAATTGGCTTGCACTACTCTTCTGAGCCTGAGAGTAGTAGTCTGTTTGGTGTGCATATCCTATTTTAAAGTATGGTAAAACCACCAAGGAATCACATCGATATAAGGTACAGAGGAAATCCATTAGAACTGCTGTCACTGATTTTCAGAAGGCTTCTGTTCTAGTACTTCATGTAGTCTTCATGAAATCTGGGCCTCCATTACTTGGATTTTGCCCAGGATGTGTATTCCAGGTAGGTTCAATGAGCCCATTTCTCTGAAAGAAGAGCGATGGAAGGTTGTCCTCTAACATTCATCTTGTTTAGTGTTCTATCAATAGTGTATTGGATGGCATTATAAAGAATGTTCTTCGAATGTCTGTTCCAAATGTTGCAGAATAATTGCAGCACTTTCCAAGTTTGATTTTTTTTGTGGGCTCGCCTGAAGATTTGAGGGGAGACTTTTGTTCAAAATAATCAGTGGAAAATCATTGAGCTATCCAATTTCCCTACCAGTGTGCTCTACTCAACATCTTGAACAATAGCCTAACGGTAGGTGTGGCGATGGATGCCCTCAATTATTGCATTATGGCTCTGCACTGATGAAGTATGGATCTTGAAAGAATTGACTAGAAGATACATGAAGTGTCTGCCCTATTTGTGATGGTTACTGATAGCTAGAGGGTTGGTTGGTTGCCAATTTTAGCCTGAATACTGTTCTTCAGAACCTGAGAAAGGAAATTGAACTAAAATGCCAATGCAAATTTAATTTATGCATATGAGGTGTGTCCAAATAATTCTCATTTGTGGTCTGGAGGTCCAAGTATGCCACAGAAAGGTTTCCTTGGGTTCATGTGTGGAACCTGGGACCAAACTGTGAGGTGGATTTGTCTTGAAAAAGGCCAGCAATTGAAGGGTACGCTTCAACCTATATACAGTTGTTACTCTGGAGGTTGTCTGCTTCATGGCAGGCATGAGTCATTGCCAAAGCTGCTCCCATCAGTTTCCAGATTTAGTAATTGATCAGTGAGCCTTCTACTTGGCATTGGATTTCGATGTCTACAACAGCAAGGTGGCTGACAGGTTACAAACTGTCCTGCATAGATTCTTTCACCACACTGAAAATGGATGTTTGTCATATGAGACAACTCTGAGGTTTGGAATGACCATTGCTGAAAAGCATTACCTGCAAGCCTGAGGTGCAAGTGTGTATTCATAGATTCAGAGTTCGGTATCTACCATAAATGAGTTGCAGAGAGGCAAGCAATTGCTACTGAAACTTTGTATCTTTAACTGATGGAAGTACCATTCAATGGGGTGCAGGGATCTCTCTTCAGAATACGAAAAGTCAGGAATCAAGCGAGGTAGTGTTGTCTAACCCTAAAGATCAGAATGAAAGAAGTAGCTGCTCAATCTTTTTCGCAAGCCTAACTCAAGAATGGCAGAACGATCGAGTCCTTTGTCTGGTTCCTCTTCTATGACACCATCTTGTTCCAGAATTGCACATGCTTCTCCTGGGGATTCTTCCAAGCTGGGATGCATTATGTGTTTTTCATCAGGTCTGCTGCTTGTGGAATGCAATATTTGGGCATGCTTTCCATTCTAACAGTCCAGCAACTTGTTTATGGTTCTTCCATCTCTAGTCTCTTATTTTGCCAGTCAGCATGTTTATCATGGTCTGATCTTGTAGCCTACTACGAGCTCCAAGCAGTCTTGCTGACTTTTCTTTTCTAAAGCATCCTGAACAGTAAGCAAAGACCATTATACACTCTTTGAGTTTGGACAAGTTGACCATTCTGTGTGCCTTCCTTTTTTGCTCTTTTATCAAGTCCACTTTTGGTTTGCCTTAAATACAGATGCTGGATGTCCATATCAAAAAGTCCAAAATCCTTCAGGGGTGCAGTTATGTATCTATCCTGAGGTCAGGGGTTGCCCACACATCTTATGATGGTTTGTATTGCACACCAGGCTATTTGGAAGGATTTCTTGGGAGCTGTGTTAACCTGGTAAAACCTGCACATATAGAAATGAACTGTGTTGATGTGTCAGCCAAGATTGTGTGCTCTGAAGTCCTGTGTTCTGACTCAGAGGTAACAGTGAGTCAAACTGACACTCCACTGTTCTTGGTACTGAAAGGTATGAGTGCATTTATTTAGATCAACTGCATTTGTCAATGCTGTTTTCTAACATTTCATGTTACAGCCTAGATGTAGTTTTGCAATTTTTTGCAAGTTGAGATCCTCAGAGAATAATGAAGCTCAGTAGTTTGAACAAATTATCCAGCTGATTTTACACTAATATTCTTTTATTACGGACAATTTAGTAGTTGACTAATTTTTTTTAATGTTCACTTTTTTTTACCATGTTGCGTGAATCTGCTGAAGGGTTGCCATTAGGAGCAGTAGCTGTAAGTAGATTTAAATTGCTACTGAAAGGGTTTCCAGTGAAGGCAATATGTTATAATGTTCTAAACCATATGCACCATTTTCAGGGCTCATCAGTTTTACATTGATTTCCAGTGAAGTGTTTAATTGCATCATGAACAGGATATAATTCAAGCCTTTCACCAAAATGTATATTACAAAGTGATGTACAGTTCTGACAGCTGAAATTCAGAATTATTCAGGCATCATAAATTGAGATTAATTTTGAAATTTATGTGTAGATGGTCTACTGGAATCACAAAGAAACAAACCCCAAATTACCAGCAAACAAAATACCCATTGCAGAAATATGTGCAGTATCAAAAATTTTGCTCATTTTGCCCTCCAGTTCAAGGGTGTTTTATTTATTATTTCCACACAAGATCAGCTTAATCCAGAAAAGAAAGGGCACTTTTTTTTTCATCCAGTGTTCTTCAGTTGCCTGAACATTTTAATGAAGTTTTGTGGACTTTGTTTACACAACTGATATGATCAATAGTCTATTGAAGTTGTCTAGTAGGAGTTTTGATGGGTGAAGGGGAAATTGTCATTTGTTTGGATCGTGTATTTCAGTGTAAAATGATATAGCTTCTAAATAATATTACTTGTCTGTTGGATTTTAACTCAATTTATAGGGACGGAAATTGCTTTAGGCTAGTTTCCGCATCTGAAATGAGTGCCATGTAGGGAGTTCGAGACCAGCCAAATTTGGGCTTTGGGCCTCATTTAACATTATTTGGCTGAGCTCTTGCACTTCCACAGGCAGCTCGCTCATTTTAAAAAGATGAATGTCCCGAGGCAAGCCTCCAACCAGAAAATCGAGATACTGTGGATGGGGAACAACTGCTGCCCCTCCTGCCTCCAAGGAATGTTTTTCTTTAAATGCCTATTTTAGGCAAATGCCAAAGACGTCTGAAAACTGGGCCCTACAGGACACCTTTAGGACATCTTTTGGTCCCTGAAATTGGCTGTAAAAAGGGCAAAATGAGGTCCAATTTCTACCACATAGACTCCAAATTTAGTTATCGCTATGTGTTAAAATATTTCTTAAAATGCAGTTTATTTGTTTCACAAGAGACTAACTCCTTTTATAAATCATGTGCTTTTTTCCCCTCAAGTGATATGCAGGTACACTTGCTGTAGTTTGAGTGCACTTGGCTGATTGTGATTTGAGAGTGCAGTGGCAAAGCTTATGTCCCAAACACAAGTATATGAGAGTATGGCTGTTGTCAGTTGGTGAAGGAAACTGCTTTATCCATTCTTTGGTCTAATAGCGAACTGTTTTATTTATCCCTTAATAAAATTAGAGTTCAGTGTGTGTCTGCTGACTCACTCCTTCATAGTTTGTGCACTAAAATTGGTTTCTGGTCATGAGCCTGCTGACTCATTGTTCATCCTTGTGGGCTATATTAAGTGAGATAGATAAATGTTAGTTTACATAGTCTGAAACTGCTAGAGTCCATTATTAAGGAAGAAATAGCAGGTCATTTAGAAAAACATAATGCAATCAAACAGAGCCAACATGGTTTTATGAAAGGGAAAACATGTTTGAAAAATGTATTAGAGTTCTTTGAAGTTATAACAAGCAGAGTGGAGAAAGGGGAGCAGGTAGATGTGTATCTGGATTTTCAGAAGGCATTCGATAAGGTGCCACATAAAAGGTTATTGCACAGAATAAGAGCTCAGGGTATTGGGGGTAAGGTATTGGCGTGGATTGAGGATTGGCTAACACACAGAAGGCAGAAGGTTGGGATCAATGGATCTTTTTCAGGTTGGAAAGCCATATATGAATATTTGCAAAACCTATCCTTGTTAAATTGTATGATTACAAGTTTGCTTTAAAAACTTTTTTTCTCTTAATAAAGTTGGGAATATATGTTAAATATTGATCAAATGCCCCTTTCTGGAATATTTTATTTTTGAAGAGAAACCTGACTGTACAATTCACGAGCTAGAATTTATAAGCTTGGAGTGCTTAACATTTAATGAATTTGAATGTCATTGATTTTTGAAAAATGTTTTCATTATGACGGTCTTAGGCTATAAAATGCCCCATAGCTAAATCTCTAGTGCTGACTTCCTGGTTCCTTTTCTGTGGGTAATAGATCAGCCCAAGCTCCAAGGGTATGCATTTTATCTCCAATGCACTTTTAATTTGCCAATTTATGTGACCTAGAGACCCGTCCTTTGGAGCAGGGGAAAGGGGTGAAATAGTGCTATTGATCTGAGCACTGCTGTCACTCTGGCAAGAAAATTAAAGGTTAGCCATTAATTTCTGCTTGTGCATAACTATATGTTTAATATTGAAATGACTAAAATGTCACTGCACCTAAAGTGTGAAATACACAAGAATTGCTATCATTTTTTTGATTCATCAGCTATCCAGTTTTATTTTTACATCCTCATCTGTCGGAGATAATTTAGTTTGAAATATATTTCCAGAGAGGGTGGCCCTCTAGCACTTACCCTGAATGGCCATGCTTCATGTGTGAGGCTCAACACGGACCATACACACCATCGGCTGATCTGATTCTGTCCTCACTAACTATCCACAGAAGTATACATCGAGCAAGAGGGTGGGCGTTAGATACTGTATAGCAACAGGAATCTTAGCTGGCATTTATTGTTTAGTTATTCTCTCATAATTCACAGGATAATTATGGATGAGGGAGGCCATTCAGCCCATCTAAGTCTATGTAGTCCCCCATTGTAGAATCTAGGTGGTTCTTAAGCAATAACAGGGTTCTTCCTCCTCCACTGCTCTATCTGGGAATTCATTTTAGGTGTTGATCACTTTTTATGAAGAACTTCCTGAAAGCTGTTTTAAGTTTCCCCTTTATTAGTCTGAACCTATGACCTTTCATTCTTCTCTTAACTATCTTGTATACCTATTAAGATCACCTCTTACACCACTCCTTTCAAGACTGAAAAGCTTCTCCTTCCTCATGACACAGACCTCTAACACTAGGGAATCAGTGTTGTGGCTTTTCTTTGCACTCCTCCAATGCATGAATGCATCCTTAGCGTCTTGGTGACCAGAACTGAGCACAGCACTCGAGGTGTGGTCTGACCATGGCTTCCTCTAGCTATACCACTGCTTTGGTTATACAGTACAACATCCTTCTGGCTTTGTTGATTACTGCTTTGCATTTGCTGGACATGTTGAATGTAAAGTCTACCAAGACTTGTAGCTCCACTTCAACTTTTAGACTTCATTGGTGTGATCTTCTGTGTTTACAATTTCAGGAATATTGTAAGGAGCAACTGACTTTTTTTTAATTCGTTTCGTGGGATGTAGGTGTCGCTGGCCAGGCTAGCATTTATTGCCCGTCCCTAATTGCCCTTGAGAAGGTGGTGGTGGTGAGCTGCCAGCTTGAATTGTTGCAGTCCATGTGGGGTAGATACACACAGTGCTGTTAGGGAGGGAGTTCCAGGATTTTGTCCCAGCAACAGAGAAGGAACGGCGATATAGTTCCAGGGTAGGATGGTGTGTGGCTTGGAGGGGAGCTTGCAGGTGGTGGTGTTCTCACACATCTGCTGCCTTTGTCCTTCTAGGTGATAGAGGGCGCGGGTTTGGAAGGTGCTGCCAGAGTAGTCTTGGTGAGTTCCAGCAGTGCATCTTGTAGATGGTTAGATTCTCTCTTGTTGGAGATGGTCATTGCCTGGCACTTGTGTGACATAAAGGTTACTTGCCATGTATCAGCCCAAGCCTGGATATTGTCCAGGTCTTGCTGCATTTCTACACAGATTGCTTCAGTATCTGAGGAGTCACGAATGGTGCTGAACATTTTGCAATCATCAGCGAACATCCCCACTTCTGACCTTATGATTAAAGGAAGGTCATTGATGAAGCAGCTGAAGATGGTTGGGCCTAGGACACTACCCTGAAGAACTCCAGCAGTGATGTCCTGGAGCTGAGATGAATCACCTCCTACAACCACAACCATCTTCCTTTGCGCTAGGTATCACTCAAACCAGCGGAGAGATTCCCCCGATTCCCATTGACTCCAGTTTTGCTAGGGCTCCTTGATGCCATACTCGGTCAAGTGCTGCCTTGATGTCAAGGGCAGTCATTCTCACCTCACCTCTTGAGTTCAGCTCTTTTGTCCATGTTTGAACCAAGGCTGTAATGAGGTCAGGAGCTGAGTGGCCCTGGCGGAACCCAAATTTAGCGTCACTGAGCAGGTTATTGCTAAGCAAGTGCCGCCTGATAGCACTGTCAATGACACCTTCCATCACCTTTACGGATCAAGAGTAGATTGAAGGGACAGTAATTAGCTGGGTTGGATTTGTCATGCTTTTTGTGTACAGAACATACCTGGGCAATTTTCCACATTGCAGGGCAGATGCCAGTGTTGTAGCTGTACTGGAACAGTTTGGCTAGGGGCACGGCAAGTTCTGGAGCACAAGTCTTTAGTACTGTTGCCGGAATGTTGTCAGGGCCGGTCGCCTTTGCAGTATCCAGTGCCTTCAGTCGTTTCTTGATATCACGTGGAGTTAATCGACTTGGCTGAAGACCGGCATCTGTGATGCTGGGGACTTCAGGAGGGGGCCGAGATGGATCATCAACCCGGCACTTCTGATTGAAGATTGTGCAAATGCTTCAGCCATATCTTTTGCACTGATGTGCTGGGCTCCCCCATCATTGAGGATGAGGATATTTGTGGAGCCACCTCTTCTTGTTAGTTGTTTAATTGTCCACCATCATTCACGACTGGATATGGCAGGACTGCAGAGCTTAGATCTGATCCATTGGTTATGGGATCGCTTAGCTCTGTCTATCGCATGCTGCTTACGCAGTTTGGCATGCAAGTAGTCCTGGGTTGTAGCTTCACCAGGTCACACCTCATTTTGAGGTCTGCCTGGTGCTGCTCCTGGCATGCTCTCCTGCACTCTTCATTGAACCAGGGTTAATCCCCCAGCTTGATGGTAATGGTGGAGTGGGGGATATGCTGGGCCCTGAGGTTACAGATTGTGGTTGAGTACAATTCTGCTGCTGCTGCTGATGGTCCACAACACTTCTTGGATGCCCAGTTTTGCATTGCTAGTTCTGTTTGAAATATATCCCATTTAGCACGGTGGTAGTGCCACACAACATGGTGGAGGGTATGCTCATTGTGAAGACAGGACGTTGTCTCCACAAAGACTGTGCAGTGGTCACTCCTACCAATACTGTCATGGACAGATGCATCTGCGCAGGCAGCTTGGTGAGGATGAGGTCAAGTATGTTTTTCCCTCTTTTTGATTCCCTCACCACCTGCTGCAGACCCAGTCTAGCAGCTAAGTCCTTTAGGACTCGGCCAGTTCGGTCAGTAGTGGTGCTACCGAGCCACTCTTGGTGAAGGACATTGAAGTCCCCCACCCAGAATACATTCTGCACCTTTGCTACCCTCAGTGCTTCCTCCAAGTGGTGTTCAACATGGTGGAGTACTGATTCATCAGCTGAGGGCGGGCGGTAGGTGGTAATCAGCAGGAGGTTTCCTTGCCCATGTTTGACCTGATGCCATGAAACTTCATGGGGTCCGGAGTCAATGTTGAAGACTCCCAAGTCAACTCCCTCCCGACTGTATACCACTGTGCCCCCACCTCTGCTGGGTCTGTCCTGCCAGTTGGACAGGACATACCCGGGGATGGTGATGGTCGTGTATGGGACATTGTCTGTAAGGTATGATTCAGTGAGTATGACTGTCAGGCTGTTGCTTGACTAGCCTGTGGGACAGCTCTCCCAGTTTTGGCACAAGTCTCCAGATGTTAATAAGGAGGATTTTGCAGGGTCGAAAGGGCTGGGTTTGCCATTGTCGTTTCTGGTACCGAGGGCGATGCTGGGTGGTTCGTCCGGTTTCATTCCTTATTAACTTTTTTTTGAGCATTAAGAGTCAACCACATTGCTGTGAGTCTGGTGTCACATGTAGGCCAGACCAGGTAAGGACAGCAGATTTCTTTTACTAAAGGACATGAGTGAACCACATGGGTTTTTACAACGATCGACAATGGTTTCATGGCCATCATTAGACCAGCTTTTTAATTCCAGATTTTTTTATTAATTGAATTCAAATTCCACCTTCTGCCATGGTGGGATTCGAACCCATGTCCCCCGAGGAATACCTTGGGTCTCTGGGTTACTAGTCCAATGACAATACCACTAAGCCATGCCTCCCCCGTTTGGGATTTTCTGGGAAGTGAAATTGGTATTTGAAAAGGAAATCATGCTTAACAAATCTACTGGAGTTTTTTGCGGATATAACTAGTAGAATAGATAAGGCAGAACCAGTGGATGTGGTGTATTTGGATTTTCAGAAGGCTTTTGATAAGGTCCCACATAAGAGGTTAGTGTGCAAAATTAAAAAATATGGGATTGGGGTTAATGGATTGAAAATTGGTTGACAGACAGGAAACAGACAGTAGGAATAAATGGGTCTTTTTCCAGGTGGCAGACAGTGACTAGTGGGGTACCGCAGGGATCAGTGCTTGGGCCCTACCTATTCACAATATATATTAATGACTTGGATGAGGGAACTAAATGTAACATTTCCAAGTTTGCAGATAACACAAAGCTGGGGGGGGGTGGGGGGCGCGGCGGAATGTGAGCTGTGAGGAGGATGCACAGAGGCTGCAGTGTGATTTGGACAAGTTGGGTGAGTGGGCAAATGCATGGCAGATGCAGTATAACGTGGATAAATGTGAGGTTTTCCACTTTGGATGTAAAAACAGAAAGGCAGATTATTATCTGAATGGTGATAGATTGGGAAAGGGGGAGGTGCAACGAGACCTGGGTGTCCTTGTACACCAATCGCTGAACGCAAGTATTCAGGTGCAGCAAGCAGTTAGGAAGGCGAATGGTATGTTGGCTTTCATTGCAAGAGAATTTGAGTACAGGAGCAAGGATGTCTTACTGCAGTTATACAGGGCCTTGGTGAGACCACATCTGGAGTATTGTGTGCAGTTTTGGTCTCCTTATCTGAGGAAGGTATTCTTGCCATGGAGGGAGTGCAAAGAAGATTTACTAGGCTGATTTCTTGGATGGTAGGATTGACATATGAGGAGAGATTGGGTCGACTAGGCCTATATTCACTAGAGTTTAGAAGAATGAGAGGGGATCTCATAGAAACCTATAAAATTCTAACAGGACTAGACAGGCTAGATGCAGGGAGGATGTTCCTGATGGCTGGGGAGTCCAGAACCAGGAGTCACAGTCTCGGGATACGGGGTATGCCAATTAGAACCGAGATGAGGAGAAATTTCTCCACTCGGAGGGTGGTGAACCTGTGGAATTCTCTACCGCAGAAGGCAGTGGAGGCCAAGTCATTAAATATATTCAAGAAGGAGATAGATATATTTCTTAATGCCAAAGGGATCAAGGGATATGAGGAGAAAGCGGGAACAGGGTACTGAATTAGATGATCAGCCATGATCTTTTTTGAATGGCGGAGCAGGCCTGAAGGGCCGAATGGCCGACTCCTCCTATTTTCTATGTTTATGTTTCTATGGTAATCCTGTAACATTCTAAATGAGAGTGCACAATATAGGATATGACTTCTGCTCTTGAAGATTACAACAAGTTACTGCCTTAGAACAAGGCATTCTCTGTATTTTCTATATATAAACTTTTTTTTCTGTGTGCTTTCTGAATTTGGCTGCTTGAGAATGCATTAATATAAGCAAAACAAGTGTTTGACTGATCATTTATACATAAGGTACTATTTAGCAGGGGATTTGACTGTTGATTCAAGTACTTTAGTGCCATTAAATGACTATCATTTTTTAGTTTGTTTATAATGACCAAAGCCTTTGAATACGAACTGGCAATATTTAGCCAATGATTCAAAGGAACATAGTAATGTTTGGGCAGAGAGCAGCCCAGTGGTCCATCTACTCTCTCCATAACCCTGCACATTCATCCTTTTCATATAAATGGCTAATTCCCTTTTGAATGCTTCAATTGAACCTGCCTCCACCATGTTCTCAGGTACTGCATTCCAGACCTTAACCACTCGCTGCGTGAAAAAGTTTTTCCTCATGTCACTTTTGCTTCTCTCTCAAAATATTTTAAATCTGTGCTATCTCGTTCTCATTCCTTTCACAAGTGGGAACAGTTTCTCTCTATCTACTCTCTCTAGACGCCTCATGATTTTGAATCCCTCTATCAAATTACCTCTCAGCCTTCTCTTCAAGGAAAATAGTCCTAACCTCTCCAATCTATCTTCATAATTGAAGTTCCTCATCCCTGGAACCATTTGCGTGAATCTTTTCTGTACTCTCTCCAAAGCCCTCACGTCTGTCCTAAAGTGCAGTGCCCAGAATTGGATGCAATACTCAGAATTATATTCTATTACACCAGCCCTCCTGATAACTAATTGCACATTTTTATCAACCACTACTAAAAAATTGTAGCTTAAATTTCAAATTTTTTTTTAACTTGAAACTGTCACCTAATCCTTGAATCCATGTCTTTGTTATAATACTCAAGATAAATGGAAAATGAGATAAGGCGCATACAGCATAGTTGCACTAATGCATAGCAGCACTGCTACAGAACTAAAATTCTTCTGCTGCATCAATGCATTCCCACTCTCTGCACAACCTACTCCACCCCACCACCACCACCGCTACCCCCCTCCTTCACTCCCCACCTATCCTTTATGTAGCTCCCTTTGGAATTGAAAAGGGGATATATAAGCTACAGAAATCTGAACAGCTTTTGAGCCTTCGTCTGTATTTGCATATCCACCAGGAAACGTGCTCACACCAGAGGAAAGTGGCCGACTTTGCCATTTCCTTCCATAGCTGAGGCACTTTGTTATAATAAAGCACCCCACCCTGTAATTTTGAGAAACAAGCTGCAAAAGCCTTGCCCCAGTGTGATTGTTTGTTTGGTTTGATTGTGGCTGCCTGGAACATGTGATATTAGGATTGGCCAGCCACAGTATGTTAACTTGGGGGAGAGAAAGATAAGGTACATTGTCATGCCATGCTATCACTTGAGCATTTTATTGTTAGTTGTACCTGAATAATGTACACATTTATATTTTTATGGACTTTATTTTTGTTCATCAAGGAGGAGGATTTAGTTTTGGGAAATGAAATTTTTTTCTAATTTTGGCACTGTGTCCACATCAAACCCTTCTCGTTCTGGTACAGCAAAGATTAGGTAAGTGTGAAGCTTCCTGCACTCTGTCTCAGTAATGTGCCTTAATCCCAAACTTGGTAGACTACCTTCTAACAGACAAGTGTGGGTTTTATGCAATTGCCCACATCAGGCATTCTCATCATCTTTCTGAATAAATTGCAAATAATTTTTACTGAACTTTGAGGGTAGGTTTGTGATATGGGACCATAACTAATAGGAGTTGGGTCGGAACTGCCAAAGGTAATTTCATGGAGACCTGTACAGCTGCAGAGAGAGAAGATTTCTGAGGTCTCAAATGTGAACAGACTATATATAACGTACAACAGCAGACCACAACATTCTCATGAATGACATATTGATATTGCTATTGTAGCTTTTTCAACACATAGACCAGCAAAATAACAACATATCACCATGGTTCGTCTGACATTTTGTGACCTTTTTCTTCCATCTCTTTTACCAAGAACGCATGCTGCTCCAGGATCATCCTGTAAAGTAAAGATGACCACTAGTTCCGTTTCTCCACTAACGACTGTTTCTTTCTAGCCCTCTCCCCTGCTTTCTCCAGCTTTACCTCTAGGAATAAGTACAAGGAGTGTGCGGAATTATTTGTCCTAAGATTGAGATTGTTTATTCAGCTGTCTCTGCTCTAGCTATGAATCTATATCTTTATCTTGTTTCTCTCTCACCTCTCATAATTTAATCACTGACCTCATCTCATCCATGAGACCCAACTCCTACTCCCTTGACTCCATTCCCATCAAACTGCTGACTACCCAACCCTCCTTCTTGGCCCCCATGCTAACTGACATTGTAAATGGTTCTTACTTCTCAGTTAAAGTCCTCTCCCTTTCAAAACACCCGCCTCAAAAAATCCACCCTGAGATCTTCTGTCTTTGCATGCTATTGTCCCATCTCCCATCTTCCTTTCTTCTCCACAATAAGTGAATACGTTGTCTCCAAAATCAGTGTCTTTCTTTTCCATAATTCCCTATTTGAATTATTCCAGTCAGGTTCCATGAGGCTTTGTGCCTCTTGTTTCTAATTATTTATTTTTGTCCAATTTTCCTTTTCCAGTGGAAATCTGCTCTTCCCACTGTGGAAATGAACTATTTCCAGAGTGGAAGAGCAATAGTGGTAGGGGATTCAATAGTCAGGGGATCAGACAGGCGTTTCTGCGGCAGTAAACGTGACTCCAGGATGGTTTGTTGCCTCCCTGGTGCCAGGGTCAAGGATGTCATGGAGCGGCTGTAGGACGTCCTTCTGGGGGAGGGTGAACAGCCTGAGGTCGTGGTCCACATTGGTACCAATGACATAGGTAGGAAGAGGGATGAGGTCCTGAAAGCACATTTTAGGGAGTTGGGAAGGAAATTAAAAATCAGGACCTCCAAAGCAGTAATCTCAGGATTACTCCCAATGCTAAGTGCTAGTGAGCATAGGAATAGGAGCTTTGATGGATTGAACTCATGACTGGAGAATTGGTGTCGGAGGGAGGGCATCAGATTTCTGAGGCATTGGGACCGGTTCTGGGGCAGGTGGGACCTGTGCAAGATGGACGGACTACACCTTTAACAGGACCTGAACGAACATCTTCGCAGGGAGATTTGCCAGTGCTGTTGGGGAGGGTTTAAACTAGCTTGTCCGTGGGATGGGAACCTGAGGGGTAGCTCAAAATGGAAGGAAGTAAAGCTGGTAACAGGAGGTAGAAAAGTAGCAAGTGACATTAGAAGGCAGGCGAAACAAAGGCGAGCATCAACTAGGCTTCGAATGCAGAATGTCAAGAAGACAAGGTTAAGGGCACTGTACCTGAATGCATGCAGCATTTGCAACAAGGTAGATGACTTAAAGGCCCAAATAGAGGTAAATGGGTATGATCTAATTACCATAACAGAAATGTGGCTACAGGGTGATCAAGACTGGGAACTGAATATTCAAGGATATTTGACATTTAGGAAGGACAGGCATAAAGGAAAAGGAGGTGGTGGTGCACTGATAAGGGATGGGATCAGTACGTTAGTAATGGAGGATCTCCAATTGGAAGAACAAAATGTGGAATCTGTTTGGGTGGAGCTGAGAAACAGCAAGAGGCAGCGAACATTGGTAGGAGTTTTTATAGGCCACCGAATAGTAGTAGTAGTGTGAGGCATGGCATTAATCAGGAGATCAGAGAAGCATGTAGCACGGGTAATACAGTAATCATGGGTGACTTCAATCTGCATATAGACTGGGTAAACCTAATGAGCACTAATGCTGTGGAGGACGAGTTTCTGGAGCTTGTTAGGAATGGTTTTCTAGAGCAGTTTGTTGAGGTTCCAATTCGAGAACAGGCTATTTTAGATCGAATATTATGTAATGAGAAAGGGCTAATTAGTAATCTTGTTGTAAAAGAACCTTTAGGGATGAGTGACCATAATATGATAGAATTTTACATTATGTTTGAAAGTGAGGTAGTTCAATCTGAAGCCAAGGTGTTAAATTTGAACAAAGGAAATTACGAAGGTGTGAGGGGCAAATTGGCTGAGGTGGTTTGGGAAAATATATGAAAAGGTATGACAGTGCATAGGCAATGGATAGTCTTTAAAGAAATATTATATAGTTTACAGCAACTATACATTCCTTCAAGGCACAAAAACCCCAAAAGTGAAGACAGCCAACTGTGGATAACAAAGAAAGTTAAGGATTATATAAGATTAAGAGAAAAGCCCTATAAAGTTGCCAGAAATAGTAGTAAACCTGAGGATTGGGAGGATTTTAGAATACAGCAAAGAAGGATGAAGAAACTGATAAAGGGAGGATAGAATATGAATGTAAGATAGCAAAAAATATAAAAACGGACTGTAAAAGCTTCTATCGGTACGTAAAATGGAAACTTTTGGCTAAGACAAATGTGGGTCCATTACAGGCAGTGTCAGAAGAATTTATAATGGGGAATAGAGAAATGGCAGAGAAGCTAAATGATTACTTTTTGTCTGTCTTCACTGAGGAAGATACAAGAAATCTCCCAGAATTAGAGATCCAAGGGATTAGGGGGAATGAGGAATTGAAGGAAATTATTATTAGTAAGAAGGTTGTATTGGAGAAATTAATGGGGCTGAAGGTTGATAAGTCCCCAGGACCTGATATTCTACATCCGAGAGTGTTGAATGAGGTAGCTATGGAGATAGTGGATGCATTGGTGATTATCTTCCAAAATTCTGTAATTATGGAGCAGTTTCTGCAGATTGGAAAGTGGTAAATGCCACCCCACTATTTAAGAAGGGAGGGAGGGAGAGAGAAAACAGGGAATTATAGACCTGTTCGCCTTATATCAGTCATTGGGAAAGTGCTAGAATCTATTCTAAAGGATATGATAAATGGACACTTGGATAATAATGATCTGATTGGGCATAGTCAACATGGATTTATGAATGGGAAATCATGTTTGACGAAATTGTTGGAGTTTCTTGAGTATGTTACGAACAGAATTGATAAAGGGGAATCAGTGGACGTGATATACTTGGATTTTCAAAAGGCCTTTGATAAAATCCCCCACAAGAGGTGGGTTAGCAAAATTAAAGCACATGCGATAGGAGGTAGTATACTGGCATAGATTAAGGATTAGTTAACAGGCAGAAAGCAGAGAGTAGGAAAAACGGGTCATTCTTGCATTGGCAGGCTGTGACTAGTGGGGTACCGCAGGGATCAGTGCTTGGGCCCCAGCTGTTCACAATATATATCAATGATTTGTATGTGGGGACCAAATGTAGTATTTCCAAGTTCGCAGATGACACAAAACTAGGTGGGAATGTGTGTTGTGAGGAAGATGTAAAGTGACTTCAAGGGGATTTGGAAAGACTTACTGAGTGGGCAAGAAATTGGCAGATGGAATATAATGTGGAAAAATGTGAGGTTATCCGCTTTGGTAGGAGGAATAGATATGAAGAGTATTTCTTAAATGGTAAGAGATTAGAAAGTGTAGATGTGCAAAGGGACCTGGGTGTCCTTGTCAATAAGTCACTGAAAGCTAAAACGTGGGTGCAGCAAGCAATTAAGAAGGCTAATGGTATGTTAGCCTTTATCGCAAGAGGATTTAAGTACGGGAGTAGTGAAGTCTTGCTTCAATTGTATAGAACCTTGGTTCGACCGCACTTGGAGTACTGTGTGCAGTTTTGGTCCCCTTACCTCAGGAAGGATATTATTACCACAGAGGGAGTGCAACGAAGGTTCATCAGACTTGTTCCTGGGATGGTGGGACTGTCCTATGAAGAGAGATTGGGGAAACTGGGCCTGTATTCTCTAGAGTTTCAAAAAATGGGAGATGATCTCATTGAAATCTACAAAATAATTAAAGGGATAGACAGGGTAGATGCAGGTAAGATGTTTCCCCTTGTTGGGGAGTCTAGAACCAGGGGACAGATTTTCAAAATAAAGGGGAAGCCACTTGGGACAGAGATGAGGAGAAATTTTGTTATTCAGAGGGTTGTGAATCTTTGGAATTCTCTACCCCAGAGGGCTGTGGAAGCTCAGTCATTGAGTATGTTTAAAGTAGAGATTTGACACATTTCTAAATACAAATGACATAAGGGGATATGAGGATAGTGTGGGGAAAAGGCATTGAAGTGGATGATCAGCCATGATCGTATTGAGTGTCGGAGAAGGTTCGATGGGCTGAATGGCCTGTTCCTATGATGATTCTCTTCAGATGAAGAGGGCAACCTATAGAAGAATTCCAGGCAAATCAAACTACTCTGGAAGAGCTGTGTGATGCCTTCTCGCTGGCGCCTGCATACCTGCACCTACAGAGAGAGCTAATGTTATCTCAGTTTGGCAGATGTTGCTGTTGTTTGCCCCTTTTCCCAAAGGAAGCTGCAGCCCAATGGCATCACTATGATGTAAAAATGTCTGACTAACTGTTATGCTGGATGTCCCCAATTACAACAGGTCATTGTTTGGCATGGGGATCAACAGCCAGCATTGGCACCATCTGCCATGATGCCACAACAGTGCATCACATTGTGCATGAATTCACTGAACCATTGGGATGCTTTTGCTTATGGTTCTTTGCCTGAAATGTAGACGCTTGTTAATCAGGCAAGATCTAATGATATTTGTTCTCTTTATCTGTGGTGTGGGAAATGAAAACATTGGAATAATTATCAAATTGAAAGAAATCCACTCAGCACATCAGTGAGGAGCAATTGCAGGTTAAATGCCTTGCTAAAATGGTTTCATTTTCCTGCTTGGAATACATTTTTTCCTGCGTTGCTCCAAGTTACTGTTGAGAATGAGGATTTTCTGCTTTGCTTCAAATTTTGCTTGCAAACTGCTGTTGTAAAGGGAAATGAGACTGAAAATTTGGGCTCGGTTTACAAAGTCTTTAGTGGTAATTTGGGAGTTGCTAGAACACACTTTTCTTTGCCCTGTGGGAAACCTGATTATTGCATTTTTTTATTTGCATAATTGTGGGACCCACAAACTGAGGTTAAATAGCAGCCGTGAGCTTCTCACTGGTACATAGCTGGGGGGGGAAGCATTACCAGTTGGAACTGGATGAAAGAGAAGGAACACTGAGAAAGTTCAATGTTTGTTCCACTAATTTGATTGAAATTTTTGAAGAAATTACTAAGTTTGTGGATGAGGGCAACCTGGTATACGTTGCCTACTCGGAGTTTTATAAAGCCTTTGATAAGGTACCTCACAAGAGGCTACTGTCCAGGATAGAATCATGCAGAAATAGTGGTAACCTGCTACAGTGGATTCAGAATTCACTTACTGTCTGTAGGCAGAAACTTGTCAATTGATTTGGATCTGCTTGGAGACCGGTTACTAGTGGTGTTGCACAGGGATCAGTGTTAGGACCTTTGCTCTTTACTATCTTCATTAATAACTTAGATGTAGTTGTTGGGGCAATGATCTGCAAGTTTGCAGAAGATATGAAACTATGTATGAGTATTAGGACTGTAGAATATGCTCATCAATTGTAAGCAGATCTTGATGTGTTGGGGGAATGGGTCTGAGTTTGTCAAATGTTTAGCTTAGAAAAGTGCAGTGTTGTGCACTTGGGCTGCTCTAACGCTATGTACATAAATCTTGCAGAATTGAAGCTTGTTGTGAAAGAAAAAGAACTGGGTGTTGCAGTGCATCACTCTAAAGGTTCACAATCAATGCTGTGAAGCTGTATCTAAAATCAGTAGGAGACAATGTTGCATGCACAGGCCAGTTCACTACAAAACAAAACATACCATTTTGTCTTTGTACAAGACCTTGACTAGACCTTATTTAGAATATTGTATAAAGTTTTGTTCACCTCATCTGGTCAGGGGTATTGAGAGTTTGGAAATGGTATAGAGGAAGGCCACAAGATTAATCCCTAGTTTACAATACCTTCAGCACCCAGATAGGCTAAAGAGCTGGATCTGTTTACTTTCAAAAGAAATGTAGCCTTGGTGTCTGTTTGATTGAGGTTGACAAAATAATGAAGGGACTACATTGTTTACATGGACAAATTATTTCAACTGGATAGGTTAGGAAGGACCAGAGATCACACTTATAAATTATGTTAAAGGCAGAACTAGGTTAGATATTCTTGTCTTCCAAGAGAATAGTGGACGTGTAGAACAGGTTGCCATCTTATGCGGTGAATGTATTGGTTGCTGTATAACTACAAGCAAAAGCTAAACCTGTTCCTGTCTGTGGCAGAGATCAGATTGTACAAGAGATAGATATCCTGTAATGTAAGTCAAGGTCAATGTGATTTCTTGGACTAGTTTGGGTCGCCTCAATGCATTGAAGATAATTTTTCTAGATTTCTTCTTTGCCCAATTTGGGTGGGATTTCTTTGCCTTTCCCAGGAGATCACATGGCTCTGAGATGAATAAGGCATCACAACTGTTTGTGAGAGATGGTGGTGAAACAAGCATGTAGGGGACTGTCCAGGGGAAAGGTGGTGAGTGATGGTCACAACTGTGTATCTTACTCTCTCCCGGTTGGTTCAAACTCCTCTTTCCCCATCATCCCCCTTCACTATCCACCTGCGTACCATCAATGTTAAAGTACTTTGTGTGAGATTAATTAACTCTGTAGGTAAAGGAGCAGAGGGAATTTTCTATTGCATATTTAGTTCAGAACAGAATTATGTAAATAAGGGAAATTGGGCTCAGGTTCAAGTTGATTCCAGTGTCCTTAATAGATATTTAAATTTGAGAGTTCTTTGATTTGTATCAAAATCACTTGCGCTCTTCAAAAATGTGATTCTACTTTCAGAAATGCTTGATCTCCAAATTTGCTTGCTGTGTAGTTTTATTTTCCTTTTATATGTCTTGGAGTAAAGGTATAGATAAATAATGTTTTATTTTTAACATGGTTGGCATAGACAGAGTACAGTACAAACTGGTATTGGTTAAATGTACAGAAATCAATGGTATGACCTTGGACAGCATAACTCAAGATCCTGGCAGACAAGGGAGTTGTGTAGTCCAGTGTCATGAGTGGATTATTATGTATGTTCAAATAAATCAGTTTGTTTTCTGTTATGTAACATTAATGAAGAAAAGTATTGTCTTTACAGTTTAAAAAATAAATAATGCTATGTATCAGTCACATTAAAAGTAGATGGATTTCTGATTGTGCACAGACACCATTGACGGAACATTACAATTATTTGGACAAGAAGTTTTTCCAGGTTGTTTTGTGGTATTTACTATGTTACTGATAGTTAGTTAAGAGGTGAGAGGTTAAATTTAAAAACACAAGAGCATATGAAAAAATTTTGGTTTGTAGGTTGTATACATGCCAGTAATTTGAGTGACCTTGAGCTATGTCTGATGGCCTCCTTTCACTACCATGAAGTCAAAAAACGGCCCCAAACAAAAAAAAGATTAACTACTGCAAATAAACCAATGGCTGCTTGACCTTATGTGTGGTATAATG
This sequence comes from Heterodontus francisci, assembly GCF_036365525.1. Lineage (NCBI taxonomy): Eukaryota > Metazoa > Chordata > Chondrichthyes > Heterodontiformes > Heterodontidae > Heterodontus > Heterodontus francisci. The sequence goes on along the minus strand of NC_090393.1, from coordinate 30,567,944 downwards.
TTCAATAGGCATGGATTCTATGACAAGAAGCTATAAAAACAAGAAAGGGCCACTTGATCCTCTGCCAAGATGAGTCTTAATGATGCACATTTGTTCTTAAGGAGGTTTTAAACAGAGTAATCCAATACTAACCTCTTCTATATGGATGGGGCCCTTAACTGTTCCCAGCTGATTTAAAGTGTTAAATTGTAGTATTGTTTCCCATGTTGTGGGGCCTGTGTTGTAACTTCACTCAGTTGAGATTCACTACATTGGTTCTGGCAGCAAACATTAATATTCTGTCAGTAAGAATTTGACGATGTCACTATTTTGGAGGTCTCTGTCATTCAGAAAACTGGCAAAGCAGTAAGTTACCACCAGTAGTTCAAAGGTTTAATGCATGTCAGTCAATAGGCTAACCCCAATAAAGACCTGAATTTAAACTGCACTCCAAAATGTTAATGGAAGTCAATTTACAGTTTAGATATCTCAAATTAAGTAGCTATTACAGAATTTGTACACCTCTCATTCATTCTCATAAGGCATTTTTACTTCTCTTCTGGGTTTTGGGAAAGCCATATCAAACCTACTTGGGTTTATTGCTCTCCTATGTTTATATATTGTGCTTTGCCTTATACTCAATTTGTTTGGAGGCCTGGGTAAAACTTTGTCTCAGGTGGTGGTGCAGAATGGGCAGTATTGGATCAGCTGCTTTTTCTATGCAGCGTCTGATATTTAATTCCATTGACTGCAATGGAGCTGCCCATCAAGCGCTGTGTATAATGAGCAGCTGATCCAATATTATCTGCTTTACCACCCAAGGTGAACTTCCAACCCCTAGTCTTTGGCACGTGCAAAGTAGATAGGAATTTTTTTTTAAAATCCTATTTTCTTGATTGAAAAAAAATCCAGGTCACAGTCGTGTAAATAGATGCTGAGCTAGTTTTCTGTGTTGTTCTGCTTATTTCATCATGCTAATTTGCATCATGACCTAAGTATTGCTAATGCACTGACCCACCTCAGCACATTTAGATGGCTGACCAGATCTTTTGAAAACCAGTGGCGATAGGAACACCCAAAGAAGATGGATCTCCGCTGTGCTCAGTTTAACGTAGGCTTCCTTTTGGCAGAATTGCTGACTAGGCACAACCTGCAGATCAGGAATTAACAATACTACTGCTGCTTAAAAGTGCCTTTAGTTCTTAGTGTTTAGGAGAAATTGCATACAAATGTTATTGTTTTAAACAATAGTTACATTACAATTGTATTATAACAAATCTAGGCTAGTGTCTTTGTTCTAACAAAGTACACAGAACAAATACAGGAGAAGACAATTATTTCCCAGAGTATTATACTTTAACACCACAACTTATATTTATATAGTGCCTTTAATGTAATAAAACGTTCCAAGGTGCTTCACAGGAGCATTATAAAACAAAGAATGACAACGTGCCACATAAGGAGATACAGAATCAAAGAATGGTTATAGCACAGAAGGAATTCATTCAGCCTGTTGTGTTTGCTGCTTCACAAACCACTGACCACCTCCAGGCGCGTATCCATTGTCTCTCGAGATAAGGAGGCCCAAAAGAAGAGTTTGTGCCAGCTCTCTGCAAGAGCATCTAAGCTAGTCTCACACCTCTACCCTTTCCCCATAGCCTTGCAAATTTTTCCTCTTCAGTTGCTTATTCAATTCCCTTTTGCACGCCATGATTGAATCTGTGTCCACCACACACTCAGACAGTGCTTTCCAGATAACATTAGTAATGTTTGCGCCACAGAAGTGCCAGGCCGTGACCATCTCCCACAAGGGAGAGTCTAACCATCTCCCCTTGAAGTTCAATGGCAATACCAACTGAATCCCCCACCATCAACATCCCGGGGGTTACCATTGACCAGAAACTTAACTGGACCAGCCATATAAATACTGTGGCTGCAAGAACAGGTCAGAGACTGGGAATTCTGCGGCGAGTAACTCACCTCCGGACTCCCCAAAGCCTGTCCACCATCTACAAGGCACAAGTCAGGAATTCCAGAGCTTAGAGCCTAGGCAACTGAAGGCTTGGCCACCTGTAGTGGAGTGATTAAAATCAGGGATGCTCAAAAGGTCAGAATTAGATGAGTGCAGATATCTCGAAGATATCTTTACCCAAGAAAGAACGATATATATAAAACTTTAACTTGGAACATCAATCTACAAAAGGAACTGCTGAGGATTTTACATCAAAGGGCCCCTGAAAGAGCCACATTATCCAGACCTGCCATCTGACTCCTGAGCTGGTGTCTGACCCCTCAAGCAACAAATGAACTCTTCAAAATCTGTAATCATTTAACATTTCATTTAAACCTTGTATTTATTGACTCCTTTAAGTACAAATTTGACTACCTTCTTCAGGAATCAGCTGAATTAATCCATTCCAACTAAATACTCACCAGGTTCCCCAGAATTTGTAAGCTGTAGCAAAAGAGACGTGAAGCCTTAGTTCCTGGGAGAAAATTAAAGAACTCCCTCAAGTACATCCGCCTTTGGGCAAACTCCAGATGTGGGAAAGAATCCCTGTATGGAGTATGGAATAAGGAAGCGATTCCCATTAGCTGTAAAATAAAGGCTAGTATGGTCAGCTGTATAAGTAGTAAGTGAACATGACTTGATCAGTGCTCATACTTCTGTCTTTCTGAATTAATCTCTCTCTCAATTTTATCACTGGGCTGCTGTCATTTGTTTTGGTTCAGAATAAAGTGGTATACTTTGGTCCGAACTTCTTTATTTTTAATGGAAATTTTAAGAGAAAATTGGATAAATATTTGAAACCGAGCAAGATGCAGGCAAGTGTGATTAGTTTTCGATTGCTCTAGAATACTGTAAACTTCTATTGTACTCATTTTAAGAAGTTTACTTTTTCTAACTTGTAAAGAAAGAAAAACTTACATTTATATAGCACTTTACGCAACTCAGGACATCCCAAAATGCTTTAAAGCCATTGAAGTGCTTTTGAAGTGTTGTCACTGTTGTAAAGTCAGGAACGCAACAGACAATTTGTGCAGTGCAAGGCCCTACGAACAGCAATGGGTTAATGACTATTTTTTTTAAATGATGTTGGTTGAGGAATAAGTATTGGCTAGGAAACTGAGGAGAACTTACCTGCTCGTCTTTGAAATTGTGCCATGGAATCTTTTAGCCCCACCTGAGAAAGTAGACAGGGCCTTGGCTTAACATCTTAAACTGAAAGGTGGCATTTGTGTGCTCAAGTTTCTGGAGTGGGACTTGAACCCACAACCTCTGACTCAGAGGCACGAATGCTTCCATTGAGCCAAGGCTGACACCTAAATAACTTGTCCTTAGCTATGAGTTCTGTGAACTGGAAGTGTTTAAGAAAGTGATTTGCTCAGGCTTGTCCAGTGCTGTAAAATGTTAAAGGAGATGTACTGTCCAATTGTCCATCAAGGTGCAATCTCTAATACTATCTACAACTCCATCAGGGTGCAGTTTCTAATATTATCTACAACTCTTGTCCCTCATAATCTCCCATTTCCAAGTCTGCCTTATAAATAAAACCAAGCTGGAGATTGGCCCACTTAAATGTGTTTTGAATAGGTATGTATACAGTTTCCTGATACAGAAAATTTCTTATACCAATGCCATGCTGACTAAAAAATTGAGACTCCTTTGTTTCAGTGCTTTAACTTTATAACCAGCACTGGATTCTGACTTTGAAGCCATTTCACCAAAGGCTTTAAGAGTTGGAAGTTAAAGGAACCTGAGGACCTGTAGCACTGATCCCTGGTATTTCTTCCTCCCTTCTTTGACCAAGGAATATTTCTCTCGTGTGCTGAGGACTTTGCAATTGTACCACCTTCGAGATGTAACTTACTCAAGGGAGAATATTCATTTTAATTGAATAGATTTTTCCCCCATAATGAAACTGACAACTTGTTCCAATTCATTAAAAAATCAGGTTTCTATTTTTATTAGAGGTTTGTATTGAGTACAATGGGCTTTCTGTATCTAGGGGACGGAGGAGAAAAGAGAAAAGTTGTAGCCTTTATATGTAAAATTATTATATAAAAATACATGATATTCCATAGTGGTGGTGTCCTGCTGCTACTGGCAGTCTGGACAAGTTAGCTTGACATAAACTAACTTGACTATTGAGCCTTAATTAAATTACCAGCACTGATGGACAAGGTATATTAAGTAACTGCATTATTCAGGGATATGGTAGTGTCATCTATGACTTCAGAGACTTGAACACATAAACCAGGCTGATATTCCCGGTGCCAATACTGAGTAAGTGTCATCTTTTGGATGAGACGTTAAAACAAGGCCGCATCTGCCTCACTTGTGGATGTATGCATGGCAGTATTTCGAAGCAGGGTTGATGAGTTCTCCCTGGTACCCTGACTAATATTTATCCCTCAACCAACATCACTAAACTGATTATTTCGTCATTATCATTTTGCAGTTTGTGGGACCTTGCAGTGTGCAAAATTGGCTGCCGCATTTCCTACTTTACAACAGTGACTACACTTCAGGAATACATCATTGGCTGTAAAGTGCTTTGGGTCTTCCTGAGGTCGTGAAAGGCACTCTGTAAATGCAAGTTTTTTTCTTTTCTTTCTGGGGCTTGTGGTAGGAGCTGATATCTTTTGTGAAGCTGACGGATTCCACTTGATATTTGTTAATTTGTGTTGCTTTACAGAAAAATTCCTCTTTTAAGAGAGAAGCTAAACTGGTTTGATTTTTCTTGATGGTTGCAGGCAAGGTAATCTGATAGTGGAAAATCTTCACTTGCTTAATACAATCAATTCATGTACTCACAGTCAGTAACACCCTGGCCTTCAGCACAATAAATTCTTTACTATTTTACAATTTGATTCTTCAAAAAATTTTGGAAAATGGCCTTTCAGCACCCAAGCTCCCAAATTATCAGAGCTACAGCTATTGTTATGGAAGTGCTTCTATTTTTTAAATATTTATTTTGAGGACTCATGCTGAAGATTGTGGAGATGGATTCATTTGGGATTGAAGTGATTCCATAGATACTCGACTTTGTTTTTTTTAAAAAAAAGTTCACTGGAAGGACTTGAACTTTCTGTTTAAAAACATTTACTGGATGTCACATGTCTTAAGCTAAATAAACAACAGAAGCCTTGGTGACTAGGTGGAGTTGTTTACAGAGAAGTGACATGTCGAGATTTATGTTGGTCAAGAGTTGGTTTCATTTTGGAATATTGTTTTGAGGCAGTTGGTTGTGTAGCCTGCGAAGAGAAATACCCAGCTCATCTTTTCTCCACCTCTCTGAGAAACCCTGCAAAATCCAGTGTGTGATCGCCAAAACGCCTGATGCCACATTCCTCCTAGAAAGTCTGCCAGACTAATCCTCAATGTCACCTGAAGAGAACTGCTCCAAAATGATCCCAGTGACAGCGATCTACTTGTATTTGGGTTGCCAGAATAAAGGGTCAACTGATATCATTTCATATCTTCTCCTTTTACTTTAAGAACAAACAAGTATTTGGCCAAAGCAGTTTTGTCTTTTTTGTAAAAAGATCTCTGCAGAGGAAACTTAGTTATTTTTTGTTTAACCAATGTGTGTGGGGGGGCTAATTTTAAAATGGAACTTTCATATTTCAATCTGTGTTAATGCTTGGCATCTTTACTGGATAAGTCTTGTTTTATAATAAATTAATAATTTTGTTTATTAAGGATGGTGGATTTTATTCTGAAATAAAAATAGAGTATATTATTGGCTGCATCGGTAACTGCGTAAACATTTAAATATATGTTGTGACCTGTGGAGAAGTGGAACTAGAGAAAGACAGTGCACTCCTCCTGCCTCGGTCGTAACACTTTTCAAAACCAGATTTTTAAGAATTCTTTTGACCAAAGCACACATTTTATAATTTAAGAAAGTACTCAAAGGCTACCAGATGTCTTCAATCCGAAGAGGAAATTGTCACTCAGTGAATTCACTCAGGTGTGAATGTGACTCCTATATTGTCAAATGTGCATTAAATTGAACTTTTATTATTAGATTTAATATCAACAGGAACAACAACAACAAATTTACTTTATAAGTGTCTCTAATGTAGAAAATTGTGCCAAGGTGCTTTGCAGAAGCGTAATCAACAACTGAACATCAAGCCAAAGAAGCAGAGGAAGGATGACAAAAGTTTAGTCATACAGGTTAATTTTACAGGAGGAGCGGGAGATGAAGGGAAGCAGTCCCAAAACATAGGGCTTGAACAGCTGAATACATAGCCAATGGTGGGAGAAGGGATACGGGAAAGCACAAGAAGCCAGAGCCAGCAACGCTGAGCCCACAGGAATGGAGGTTAGAACTGGAGGAGATCACAGAATTAGGGAGGGATGAAGCGATTTTAAACATGAGCTTGTGAATTTTAATTTTGGACTTAATGGTGCGTTGAGCAGGAGCAGAATCCATTGTTGGAGATGCACTGGGTATGGTAGAATAAGTAAGAATGGAACCAAGCAAGGGCTGGCCAGTTGAGCTGGACATTGGAGGAGAGGTGCTGAAGGAGGATGGTGTGGTCAGCTGTGTCAAAGACTGCTGAGCAAAAGATGAGGGTCATAGAGCATGCGGGGCTGTGGCAGGGGTAGAAACCTGACTGGAGATTTGAACAGCGAGTTATTGGTAACATGGGCACTGATTTTTGGAGGCAACAACCTGTTAAAGAACTTCAGAGATGTGGCAATAGTTTGCAAGTTAATGATTTTCTTGCGAAGGCTGAGTTTGAAAGAGTTCTGATGGTTTTGAAAGGGAGGGGGACAGTACCTGAGGAAATGGACCATTTACAATGTGATCTAGCATGGAGGCCAGGAAGAGAAGTTGGGCAGTCAGGAGTTTAGTGAGTGTGGAGTCAAGGTAGCGGGATAAGATGAGCTCAGCGAGGGCATGAGTGGAGATGGAAGCCTGCAGGAGGCTTAGCTTGGTGGGCAAGGAGAAAGGCAACTGAATGGATGATTTCAATCATGGTAACAAAGAAATCTAAGAGTGCCTAGCGCTTGTTGTTGAAGGTGAAGGCGGGGGGGGGGGGGCAGGTTTAAGGAGATTGTTGGTAGTGGAATAAAGAAAGCACTTTACTCTCCAGGATGATCCTAGAATAGTGAGTGGTCTTGGTAGTGGAGGATGAGGCCTGGTAATGCTCTGTGTCCAATCAAATCCAGTGATGGATGCTAAACCAATTGTGTATTAGAGATGCTCAACTCTGCATCCGTGGACTTGAGGGAATGAAGTTGGGAACGATAATAACTAAGCAACTGGGATGGGAGAGAGTAAAGGTTATGTTGCAGATGAGGACATCAAAGGTATAGGCGCAACTATACAGTTATAGTATGGTGGCGAATGGAGGGTCAAAATCTCGGAATTGGTGCTGAAAAGGGCATTTATAAGGGATTTGGGGTGGGGTTGAGAGTTTTTTTTTATTCTGGGGTAATGCAGAAGGAAGTGGAATTGAAAGGAGATGGAGGCATTGTTTATAGGATAAACTTTAAATCTTGGAAGCTAGAGGTGGTCACACTCAATATTATTTCGTAGCAGAGCTACCAAGCCGTGAAAATGTAAAATATTTTTTGGCTGAATTGGTTTCAGGCTGGTAAGATATGTTTGATGTGGAATTGCTATTCATTCACATTGGCAGCAGTGGCAGACACCTCATTACTTGAAAAACAGGAACAATAAACTCAGGCTAATGTTGCTGGCACAGTGGTGCACAATTAACACCTAGCAATGAAATGTTGTTTATTGAAATTTAAATATTGCAGATAAGACCCAACTTTTCCGTCTATTGCTTGCTGTCTCTGCATTATTGTATCCTAGTTTGCAAGGCTGCACAGAAAATCTCTCTTGCTCCTAGGCTCAGTATGTGCAAAATCCATGCACACTAGTAGGCCTGGAAGAAGATGACATACTTCATGTCTATTACAAAATTGGAGAGTTGAGGGCAAGTAGTCCTCCACAACTGGTGACCAGAGAGAACCATACAAGAGATGCTTCAGTCAGACGCTTGACATTTTGTAGCAGGAGCATAAAATGAAATGCTGGAGCTATTGAAATTCTGGTAACATCAATTCATAGAGTCACAACAGAATGCAGATTCAAATGCTTGTCTCTATCTATCTGAAAAGGAAGAATACGCAGGGTTATGGGAAGAAGGCAGGGGAATGGCACAAGGTGAATTGCTCATTCGGAGAGCTGGTGCAGACATGATGGGCCAAATGGTCTCCTTCTGCACTGTAACAATTCTGTGATTCAGTTTATCAAACATCTCTAATAACTGGCTTGGTTTTTGTGGATCAACCACAAATTTAGACAATCACATTTAATTTTTCTGTTCTTGATGTCAACTGTTTTTAAAATTTATATTTAAAAGTGGAGCTAGTCTCTTGGAACGTTAAAAGAATCCAGTTAAAAGGAAAACATTGAGGCAACATGTGCATTTTTAATATGTCCTGAGTATCTTGTGAGATTTGTATAATGGAAGTTGAACCAATTAAATGACAACAAGACTGGAAGGGAAGTTGGGATCTGCTCCATGTAACTATAAAGTAAATGATTTATTTATTTAGAAACCATAAAGTAGGAAATTCTCTTGTGGTTACTGATGGAAGTTGCTTTTTTTTATTAACATCTACCTAAAGTTAGGAGCAATGACTGTGGGCAAGATCTATGCCCTGAGCTGTGATTGGTTGTAATTTGCCAATAAGATTCTGCGAATTTGGCACAGTAGCAAGATTTAGGATTCAGGGGAGTAGAATACGTGAGCCAAGTCTTGGCATTTGCTTGGTTAACTGAAATGAAAACGCAGCTGACAATAACAACTTGCATTTATATAGTGCCTTTAATGTTGAACAGTCCAAGGCTTGACAGAGACATTGTCAGAAAATGGATGCTGAAACAAAGAAGGAGATATTAGAAGGGGTTACCGATAGCTTGATTTAGTTGGGTTTCAAGGAGAGGTGGAAGGGTCTAGGGAAGAAATCCCAGAGCATATAGTCTCGGTGTCAGAATGGCATGGCCACCAGTGGTTGAAGATATCGGGAATGTGCAAGTTCCAGAGTCACAGGAATGGAGAGCTCAGGCGAAGAAGAGGGGTTTGACTGGAGGAGGTTACGGAGATAGGAAGGGTGAGGCCATAAAGAGATTTAACCAAGCAACAGCCCTAGGGGACTTGTGGAAATTGGTTTACCTCAATGGGGATAAAATGCAGACTGAAAGAAATGATTCATTTAGATGGCTGATTATTCCTTCAAATGTTTGTGTTTGATCCCAATGAGCGAGCCGGTTTTTGTTTCTTATTATGTGAGTTAATAGATTTATCTTGTGACAACCTTTTGCAGTAGCATCCTGTTCAGCTTTACCAGAATGTTGGGGTATAGGAAAAGACAAAAAGTTATTGTTGCCTCTGGCACTGCATGTCGATAAGAAAACAGTTTTGTCTTGAGTCTAAAATAGGCACGTAGTGGCTGTAGAATTAGACCATTTTTTATCTGATGTGAGATTTTAATTTCCTCGGTATCCAATGGTGACTTACGTGGTAAGAGGAAGAATAAGCCTGAAGACATTGTCTCCCCTCCTGATGCTTTTCCCCACCATTTTGCCAGCCCTCCTACCTCCTAGCCCTTTGCCAATTGGCTGGAAAATTCTGGCCAGTGAGTGTGGATTCACCACAAACAAAGAACAGTACAATACAGGAACAGGCCATTCGGCCCTCCAAGCCTGCGCCGATCTTGATGCCTGTCGAAACTAAAACCTTCTGCACTTCCGGGGACCATATCCCTCTATTCCCATCCTAATCATGTATTTGTCAAGATGCCTCTTAGACGTCACTATCGTACCTGCTTCCACCACCTCCCCCGGCAGCAAGTTCCAGGCACTCACCAAAGCCTCGCACATCCCCTCTAAACTTTGCCCCTCGCACCTTAAGCCTATGTCCCTTAGTAACTGACTCTTCCACCCTGGGAAAAAGCTTCTGACTATCCACTCTGTCCATGCCACTCATAACTTTGTAAACCTCCATCATGTCGCCCCTCCACCTCCGTCGTTCCAGTGAAAACAATCTGAGTTTATCCAATAATATAAAAGCAAAATACTGCGGATGCTGGAAATCTGAAATAAAAACAAGAAATTCTGGAACCATTCAGCAGGTCTGGCAGCATCTGTGAAAAGAGAAGCAGAGTTAACGTTTCGGGTCAGTGACCCTTCTTCGGAACTGACAAATAGTAGAAATGTCAAAGGGTATAAGCAAGTGAGGTGGGGGTGGGGCAAGAGATAACAAAGGAGAAGGTGCAGATTGGACAAGGCCACATAGCTGACCAAGAGGTCATGGAGCAAAGGCAAACAATATGTTAATGGTGTGTTGAAAGACAAAGCATTAGTACAGATAAGGTGTTAACAGACTGAAGATTGAACAGCAGCAAGTGCAAACATGAAAAAAAACAGTGGGTAAGCAAACTGAACAAACTAAGATGAAATGAAATAAATGCAAAAAAAAAAAAGATTGTAAAAAATGTAAAGAAGAAAAAAAGAAAAAATAACTAAAAATGAAAATAAAATGGGGGGCTGTCATGCTCTGAAATTATTGAACTCAATGTTCAGTCCAGCAGGCTGTAGTGTGCCTAATTGGTAGATGAGATGCTGTTCCTCGAGATTGCGTTGATGTTCACTTGAACACTGCAGCAATCCCAGGACAGAGATGTGAGCATGAGAGCAGGGGGGAGTGTTGAAATGGCAAGCAACTGGAAGCTCAGGGTCCTGCTTGCGGACTGAGCGGAGGTGTTCTACAAAGCGGTCACCCAGTCTGCGCTTGGTCTCCCCAGTGTAGAGGAGACCACATTATGAGCAGCAAATACAGTAGACTACATTGAAAGAAGTACAAGTAAATCGCAGCTTCAGATGAAAGGGGTGTTTGGGGCCTGGGATAGTGAGGAGAGAAGAGGTAAATGGGCAGGTATTACACCTCCTGTGATTGCAGGGGAAGGTGCCATGGGACGGGGACGAGGTGGTGGTGGTAATGGAGGAGTGGACCAGGGTGCCGCCGAGGGAACGATCCCTTTGGAATGCTGACCGGGGAAGGGAGAGGAAGATGCGTTTGGTAGTGGCATCACGCTGGAGGTGGCGAAAATGGCGGAGGATGATTCTTTGGATATGGAGGCTGATGGGGTGAAAAGTGAGGACAAGGGGAACCCTGTCACGGTTCTGGGAGGGAGGGGAAAGGTTGAGGGTAGAGGTGCGGGAAATGGGCCTGACACGGTTGAGGGCCCTGTCAACCACAGTGGGGGGGGGGAATCCTCGGTTGAGGAAAAAGGAGGTCATATCAGAAGCACCGTCCTGGAAGGTAGCATCATCAGAACAGATGCGTCGGAGACGGAAAAACTGGGAGAATGGAATGGAGTCCTTACAGGAGGTAGGGTGTGAAGAAGTGTAGTCGTGGTAGTTGTGGGAGTCGGTGGGCTTATAATGGATATTAGTAGACAACCTATTCCCAGCGATGGATACAGGGAAGTCAGGGAAGGGAAGTGTCAGAGATGGACCATGTAAAGGTGAGAGAAGGGTGGAAATTGGAAGCAAAGTTGATAAAGTTTTCCAGTTCGGGATGGGAGCAGGAAACGGCATCGATACAGTCATCAATGTACCGGAAAAAGAGTTGGGGTAGGGGGCCTGAGTAGGACTGGAACAAAGAATGCTCGACATATCCCACAAAAAGACAGGCATAACTAGGACCCATGCTGGTACCCATAGCAACACCTTTTACTTGAAGGAAGTGCTTGGAATTGAAGGAGAAGTTGTTCAATGTGAGAACAAGTTCAGCCAGGCGGAAGAGGGTGGTGGTGGGTGGGGACTGGTTGGGCCTCTGTTCCAGGAAGAAGCGGAGAGCTCTCAAACCATCCTGGTGGGGGATGGAGGTGTAGAGAGATTGGACGTCCATAGTGGAGAGGAGGCGGTTGGGACCAGGAAACTGGAAATTGTCAAAATGACGTAGGGCGTCAGAAGAGTCACGGATGTAGGTGGGAAGAGACTGGACCAGGGGAGAAAAGATAGAGTCAAGATAGGAAGAAATAAGTTCAGTGGGGCAGGAGCAGGCGGACACAAGGGGTCTGCCGGGACAGATCCGTTTGTGGATTTTGGGAAGGAGGTAGAAGCGGGCTGTCCGGGGTTGCGGGACTATGAGGTTGGAAGCTGTAGGGGGAAGATCTCCAGAGGAGATGAGGTCAGTGGGGTCATGGTCCAGAGGGAGGTAGGAAGAAGTTTCTGTGAGTTGGCGTTGAGCTTCTGCAAGATAGAGGTCGGTACGCCATACAACAACAGCACCACCCTTGTCTGCAGGTTTGATGACCATGTCGGGGTTAGACCTGGGAGAACGGAGTGCCTCAAGTTCAGACGGGGACAGGTTAGAGTGAGTGAGGGGGGCAGAGAAATTGAGATGACCAATGTCTCGCCGACAGTTTTCAGTGAAGAGATCAAGAGTGGGTAAGAGGCCAGGGGGTGGGATCCAGGTAGAGGGAGAATGCTGGAGGCGGGTGAATGGGTCCGCTGGTCGGGGGGAGGACTCCTGGTCAGAGAAGTGAGCCCGGAGGCGATGGAAGAAGAGCTCAACGTCATGCTGAGCACAAAATTCATTGCGGTGGGGGCGTAAGGGGATAAAACTGAGACCTTTGAGTACAGAGTTTATCCAACCTCTCCTCATAGCTAATGCCCTCCAGACCAGGCAACATCCTGGGAAACCTCTTCTGTACTCTCTCCAAAGCCTCCACGTCCTTCTGGTAGTGTGGCGACCAGAATTGCACGCAATATTCTAAGTGTGGCCTACCTAAAGTTCTGTACAGCTGCAGCATGACTTGCCAATTTTCATACTCTATGCCCCGACCGATGAAGGCAAGCATGCTGTATGCCTTCTTGACTACCTTATCCACCTGCGTTGCCACTTTCAGTGACCTGTGAACCTGTACGCCCAGATCTCTCTGCTTGTCATTACTCCTAAGGGTTCTGCCATTTACTGTATACCTCCCATCTGTATTAGATCTTCCAAAATGCATTACCTCACATGTGTCCGGATTAAACTCCATCTGCCATTTCTCCGCCCAAGTCTCCAACCGATCTATATCCTGCTGTATCCTCTGACAATCCACATCACTATCCGCAACTCCACCAACCTTTGTGTCATCCGTAAACTTGCTAATCAGACCTGCTACATTTTCCTCCAAATCATTTATATATACTACAAACAGCAAAGGTCCCAGCACTGATCCCTGCGGAACACCACTAGTCACAGCCCTCCATTCAGAAAAACACCCTTCCACTGCTACCCTCTGTCTTCTATGACCAAGCTAGTTCTGTATACATCTTGCCAGCTCACCTCTGATCCCGTGTGACTTCACCTTTTGTACCAGTCTGCCATGAGGGACCTTGTCAAAGCCTTTACTGAAGTCCATATAAACAACATCCACTGCCCTTCCTTCATCAATCATCTTCGTCACTTCCTCAAAAAACCCAATCATTCAAAAGAGGGCAAGATGAGTTCCTGTGAGTGGAAGGTATCGCGAAGGTTATCAGGGATAGTGGTGCCAGTCGCTGTGATTTCCTGGAGCTTGTTAAATGCCTGTGGGAATTGGAGAGCAATTTTGCCAGCAGTGTTCCTAATTTGGCCGAAGGGGTTTTATCTGCCTTTTTGTTCTTCTCTGAGGAAATTGTATGAATTTGGGTGGGATTGTGGAGGGGGAGATAGGATTGAATTGATGGTGTGTGTAGGTTGTACCATGTTGGGACATGCCATGCTTGATGGACCAACTGGTCTTTTGTCCTTTTCATACATTTGTATGACTGATGAAAACTGAACTGCTGATAAGAGAAAGAAGAAACTGTTTGCAGTTATATATAGTGTCTCCCATGATCTCAGGACATAGTAAAACACTTCACAGCCACTGAAGTATTTTTAGTCAGTGTCATAATGTAGGGCAATAAATATGGGGATCAGTTTGTACACAGCAAGCTCCTACAAACAGCAGTGTGATCATGACCAGATAATCTGCTTTATTGATGTTTGTTAAGCCAAGGAGATCTTGGTGCTCAGGTTGTGTTAATATTAGTTAAGTCACTGGGAGAACTCCCCTGTGCTTCTTTGAATAGTGTCATGGGGCCTTTTATAGCCACCTGAGAGAGCAAACAGGGCCTTCATTTGATATCGCATCTAAAAGATGGCATTTCTGACATTGCAGCACTCCCTCAGTCCTGTACTGAAGTGTCAATCTGGATTGTGTGCTCAAGTTTTGGAGGGGGGCTTGAACCCACAGCCTTCCGACTGAGAGCTGAGGGTGCTAACAAGACTAACACCTGGAGAAAGCATGGAAAAATAAAATGTAGAAATCCCCACAGCCATGTTGTCATATCAGAGCAGACAAATTAGAACGCTGCTGCTCCAAATTAAAAGAGAACATTCTGATGACCAAGCAATTTTTAAGAGATTGTTACCTAATTTGCCAACTTAAATCCCCTTGGATGCTTTTCCCACATATATTTTAGTAGTTAATTTAAAAATTTTTTTTATTGGATACCTTCCAAAAAGCTAGGCTTAATTTATTTACTGCTATGATATCCACAGTCAGACACTTGGGTATGCACAGTTTGCATTTCTACCATTAGCTTTCAGTCAGGCCAGCTTACCTTCTGGTTGGTAGAGGATTGAGAGTATGGTGTCTTCTTTTTGGAGATGGTGATTCATTGTGTGCACCTGCATTTATAACAATTTATTATATTTGCCTATTTATTGCAGCTGAATATATTTTATGAACCCACTGAAAAACCTTGTCTTAATTGCAGAATGATATAATTCACTGTTTTATGATAAGGTAGCACACTTCAAGGAATAAAGGCTGAAAGTGTATAAATGGAGTCAAGCCCTTTACTTAACCATCCATACAGTTACTTTTGGGGAAATATAACCTCATTAAAATTTTATAGAGCAGATCTTTATTAGATTGTAGCTACCTAAAGTGAGGCAATTAGGAACTTTTTAAAATTAAAAATACTGACTCAGATAATTTAGCTTCTCGGCCTTTGTAGTGAGCTTATCCTTGGCGTTTAGGTGCTCTTTGCTGAGAAAAGGACACCTTAAGGTTGTAATTACTCAAACTAGCAAGGTGAAATCGTGAAAGGATATTCTGCTTTCAGCAAGAAAAATAAATGAAACCCGGATAGTTGACTCTGTTCAAAATCTTTCATAAATCACACTGGTCAAAAACCCACAGGAGTCAAGGTTGGTATTGGGATAATAGCTTCAGTTACATTGCTAAAAGTTGAAAGATCCATAGCCCAAGGATTTGGATACATTGTGGGGCAACTGTCTTTTAGTTGGCTCTGAAATTCGATGTTCTCTACATCTGCTGATCTTAGTAAGAACCCTACAGGGCATCCTCCATTTATATGGAAATTTATTGGGGAGGGTGGCTGTTGGAACAAGTAATTACAAAATATGATCCCA
The DNA here is from genome assembly GCF_036365525.1 of Heterodontus francisci. Taxonomy (NCBI): domain Eukaryota; kingdom Metazoa; phylum Chordata; class Chondrichthyes; order Heterodontiformes; family Heterodontidae; genus Heterodontus; species Heterodontus francisci. The sequence continues at coordinate 30,552,467 of NC_090393.1, read as the reverse complement.
CCAGGGAAATTATCAAGCACCTTCCTGACCAGGAGCACATTAGTTTCGAAAAGGGAACATTTTAGGAGTTTACAAGAGGTAATAACTTTAATTGCAATATTAAAGTCAGTATAATTAAGCCACTAGTATTATGCAGTGTGAAATATTCCTCCCTAAAAGGACGGTGCTTGATAATTTCCCTGGATAGATCAGTTGGGAGCTACCTTTAATCGTTTTAACACAATTCCTACATAGACTGAACAGGAAATAAAAAAAAATCTAGCTCTGAACCAGTGACATGGCAATCAGTGCTGGCTTTAGCAAACAGGCTGTACAAGCTTTCCTCTGTCTGGCTTAGTCGAGCTTTTCCACTTTAATGCAATGTCTGTCATCTGGGCTTTGCAGAGTCCTTTCTACTAATGATTACTTTGTAAAGTAAGGAGGCCGTTAAAAGTTAATGATGTGGAACACACGGCAGGGAGGAGGTGGAAGAAGTACTTGCTTCCTTCTACAAATTCTTTTTCCTTTAATTTTGCCACTTCTAACGGTAATAAATCAAGCACTAAGGGGTCACCAGTTGCCCATTTATTTTGAATTGCTTGGTACTTTCAATAGACACTTTGTCCTGAAAAGAAAGCTGAAAGCACAAGGAGCAGTGAAAGCTTTAAACAATCTGCCGTCCCTTTTTGGATCAGCCAGTGTTCTTCCTAATGGTTTAATAAACTTAGTCAAGTCCAAGCTGTGGGTCTATTTTCTGAAGTATTAAATCATTTAAAAAAAATCATTCTTGGGTTGTGGGTGTTGCTGGCTAGGCCAGCATTTATTACCCATCCCTAATTGCCCTTGAGAAGGTGGTGGTGAGCTGCCTTTTTGAACCGCTGCAGTCCATGTGGGGTAGATACACCCACTGTGCTGTTAGGAGTTCCAGGATTCTGACCCGGTGACGATGAAGGAATAATGATAGCATTCAAACTCAGAATGCTGTGTGGCTTGGAAGGGAACTTGGAGGTGTTATTGTTCCCATGTGCCTACTGCCCATCTTCTTCTTCTAGGTTGTGGAGGTCGTGGGTTGGAAGGTACTGTCGAAGACTGTGAGTTGCTGCAGCGCATCTTGTAGATGGTACACACGGCTGTCACTGTGCCGGTGGTGAAAGGAGTGAATGTTTAAGGTAGTGCATAGGGTGCCAATCAACTGGGCTGCTTTTTCTTGGATGGTGTCAAGCTTCTTGACTATTGTTGGAGCTGCACTCATCCAGGCAAGTGTGAAGCATTTCAACACATTCCTGACTTATGCCTTGTAGATGGTGGACAGGCTTTTGGGAGATGGGAGGTAAGTCATTCATCACAGAATGCCCAGCCTCTGACCTACTCTTGTAGCCACAGTATTTGTGTGGTGGTCCAGTTAAGTTTCTGGTCAATGGTGACCCTCAGGATGTTGATGGTGAGACTTTCATCGATGGTAATGCTGTTAAATGTCAAAAGGAAGTGGTTAGACTTTCTCCTGTTGGAGAGGGTCGTCACCTGACACTTATGTGCCGTGAACGTAACTTGCCACTTAACAGCCCAAGCCTGAATGTTGTCCAGGTCTTGCTGCTTGCGGGTATGGGCTGCTTCATTAACAGAGGAGTTGCGAATGGAACTGAACACTGCAATCATCAACGAACATACCCACTTCTGGCCTTATGATGGAGGGAAGGTCATTGATGAAGCAGCTGAGGATGGTTGGATATGAACACTGACCTGAGGAACTCCTGCAGCAATGTCCTGGGGCTGAGATTAGCCTCCAACAAGCACAACCATCTTCCTATGTGCTAGGTGTGACTCCAGACAGTGGATTGTGTTCTATCTGATTCCCATTGACTTCAATTTTACTAGGGCTCCTTGATGCCATGCTTGGTCAAATTCTGCCTTGATGTCAAGGGTAGTCATTCTCACCTCACCTCTGGAATTCAGCTCTTTTGTCCATGTTTGGACCAAGGCTGTAATGAGGTCAAGAGCCAAGCCATTCTGGCAGAACCCAAACTGAGTATTGTCAACAGGTTATTGATATGTAAGTGCCGCTTGATAGCACTGTTAACAACGCCTTCCCTCACTTTGCTGATGGTTGAGAGTAGACTGCTGGGGCGGTAATTAGCTGGATTGGAATCGTCCTTTTTGCACACTGGGCATATCTGGCCAATTTTCCACTTTGGATAGATGCCAGTGTTACAGCTGTACTGGAGCAGCTTAGTTAGTGGCACATCTAGTTCTGCAGCATAAGTCTTCAGCACTACAGTTGCATGTTATCGGGGCCCACAGTCTTTTCTGTGTCTAGTGTGCTCAGCCATTTTTTGATATCATGTGGAGTGAATTGAATTGCTGAAGACTGACTTCTGTGAGACTGGGGACCTCAGGAGGATGCCAGCATGGATCATCCATTCGGCAATTCTGGCTGAAGGTGGTTGCAAATGTTTCAGCCTTGTCTTTCGCACTGGTGTACTGGACTTCCCCCATCATTGAGGATGGGGATGTTCATAGAACCACTTCCACCCATTAGTTGTTTAATTGTCCACAAACATTCATGACTGGATGTGGCAAGACTGCAGAGCTCTGATCTGATTCATTGGCTGTGGGAATGCGTAGCTCTGTTTATAGCATTCATGTAGTCCTGTGTTGTAGCTTCACCAGGTTGGCAGGTACGTCTTTCATTTTTACATATGCCTGATGCTGCTCTTGGTATGCTGTCCTACACTCCTCATTGTACCAGGATTGATCCGCTGGCTTGATGGTAATGGTAGAGCGAGGGATATGCTGGACCATGAGATTACGGATTGTGGATGAATACAATTCTGATGCTGCTGACGGCGCACAGTGCCTCATGGAGGTTTAGTTTATAGCTCCGAGATCTGTTGAGTCTATCTCATATAGTACGGTGGTAGTGCCACACAACACAATGGAGGGTGTCCTCAGTGTGAAGACAGACAGGACGTTGTCTGCACAAGGATCGTGCAGTGGTCGTTCCTATGAATAATGTCATGGACAGATGCAGGTGCAACATACGAACATATGAATTAGGAGCAAAAGTAGACCATTCAGCCCCTTGGGTCTGCTCCGCCATTCAATAAGATCATGGATGATCTTTTTGTGCCTCAAATTACACACTCCCATCTACCCCCAATTATCTTTGATTCCCTTACCTAACAAGAATCTGTCTATCTCCACCTTAAAAATATTCAGTGACCCCGCCTCCACCGCCTTCAGAGGCAGAGAGTTTCAAAGTCGCACAATTCTCTGAGAAAACATTTCATCTCTGTCCTAAAAGGGCGACCCCTAATTTTAAAGCACTGCCCCCTAGTTCTGGACTCGCCTCCAAGAGCAAACATGCTTTACACATCCACCTTGTTAAGACCGTTCAGGATCTTATATACTTCAATCAAGTCTTCCCTCACTCTTCCAAACTCCAGTGAAAATAAGCTCAGTCTGTCCAACCTTTTCTCATAAGACAAACCACTCATTCCAGGAATCAATCTAGTAAACCTCCTCTGAAACCCCTCCAATGCATTTACATCCTTCCTTAAATAAGGAGACCAAAACTGCACACAGTATTCGAGATGTGGTCTCACCAATACCCTATTATAACTGAAGCATAACATCCTTACTTTTATTTTCAATTCCTTTCGTAATAAAGGATAGCATTCCATTAGCCTTCTTTATTACTTGATGTACCTGCAAACTAACCTTTTCTGACTCATGCACTAGAGCACCTAGATCCCTCAGCAGCTCGGCATTCTGCAGTCGTTCTCTGTGTAAGTAATTCTCTGCTTTTTTATTCTTCCTGCCAAAGTGAACAACTTCACATTTTCCCACATTATACTCCATCTGTAAGATTTTTGCCAACTCACTCAACCTATCTATATTGGTCTGCAAGCTCCTTATGTCCTCTTCACAACATACTTTCCTACCTATCTTTGTGTCATCTGCAAATTTAGCTACCATGCCATCAGTCCCCTCATCTAAGTGATTGATATAAATTGTAAAAAGTTGAGGCCCCAGCACAGACCCCTGCAGGACTCGTCACATCCTATCAGTCAGAAAAGGACCCATTTATGCATACCCTGTTTTCTGCTAGCCAGCTAATCTTCTATCCATGCTAATTTATTACCCCCTACACCATGAGCTCCTACTTTGCTCAATAACCTTTTATGTGGCACCTTGTCAAATGCCTTCTGGAAATCCAGGTACAGTATGTCAAAGGGCTCCCCTTTATCCACGGCGCATGTTACTCCTTCAAAGAACTCCAATAAATTGGTTAAATATGATTTCCCTTTCACAAAACCATACTGACTATTCCCTATTACCTTGAGTTTTTCTAAGTGCCCAGCTATAGCCTCCTTAATGATCGATTCTAACACGTTCCCCATGACAGATGTCAAGCTAACTGGCCTATAGTTACCGGTTTTCTGTCTCCTCTCCTTCCTGAATAGAGGGGTTATATTTTCTATTTTCCAGTCTGATGGAACCTTTCCAGAATCCAGCAAATTTAGAAAAATTAACACCAACGCATCTACTACCTCATTAGCCAGCTCTTTTAAGACCCTAGGATGAAGCCCATCAGGAGCCAGGGACTTGTCAGTCCGCAGCTCCATCAGTTTGCTCAGTACTGTTACCCTGGTGATTGTAATTTCGCAAAGTTCCTCTCTTCCACCCACCTCCTGATTTACAGCTATTACTGGAAAGTTTTTTGTATCCTCTGTAGTGAAGACAGAAGCAAAATATTTGTTCATTCCATCCACCATTTCCTTATTATCTACAATGAACTCCCCATTCTCACTCTGTAGAGGACCAACCCTCACTTTACTTACTCTTTTCATTTTTAAATACCTGTAGAAACTCTTGTTATCTGTTTTTACATTTATAGCTAGCTTCCTCTCATACTTTAATTTCTTTCTCCTGATTAACCTTTTAGTCATTCTTTGCTGCTCTTTATATTCTGACCAAACATCGGACCTGCCACTCATCTTTGCACAATTATATGCTTTTTCCTTAAGTTTGATGCTTTCCTTAACTTCTTTTAGTTAACCAAGTATGGTGGGACCTCTCTTTAGAAATTTTATTTGTAGTAGGAATACACTTATTCTGAGTATTCTGAAATATCCCCTTAAATGTTTGCCACTGCTTCTCTATCCTAGCCTAGTAACCCAGTTCACTTCAGCTAGCTCAGCTTTCTTGCCCACATAGTTGCCCTTATTCAAGTTTAAAATGTTAGTCTTAGACCCACTCTTCTTTCTTTCAAACTGGATGTAAAATTCAATCATATTGTGGTCGCTGCTATCTAGAGGTGCCTTTACTGTGAGGTTATTAATTAATCCTGTCACATTACACAATACCAAGTCTAATATAACCTGCTCTCTGGTTCCAGAATGTGCTGCTCCAAGAAACTATCTCGAAAGCATTCTATGAACTCCTCATCCAGGCTACTATTGCCAATTTGATTTTTCCAGTTTATATGTAGATTAAAATCACCCATGATTATTGCCGTCCCTTTATCACAAGTACCCAATATTTCTTCTTGTATACTTTGTCCTACATTGTGATTACTGTTAGGGGGCCTGTAGACCACTCCCACTAGTGACTTCTTTCCCCTACTATTCCTCATCTCCACCCAAACCAATTCTACATCCTGATCTCCTGAACCAAGGTCATCTCTAACTATTGCACCGATGCCATCAGGTAGATTGGTGAGGATGAAGTGAAATAGATCTTTTGCTTGTGTTGTTTCTCCACCTGCCACAGGCCCAATCTGGCAGCTATGTCCCTCAGGACTCATTTCAACTATGTCAGCAGTGGTGCTACCGAGCCACTCTTGGTGATGGACAATGAAGACACCCTCCACCCAGAGTACACGTTGTGTCCTTGATCCCTCAGTGCTTCTTCCAAGTGGTATTCAACATGAAGAACGTGATTCATCAGCTGAGGGAGGGCAGTAGGTGGGAAACAACAGGAAGTTTCCTAGCCCATGTGTGACCTGATGCCATGTGACTTCAGAGGGTCTGGAGTCAATGTTGAGTACTGTAAGGGTCAATCCCCCCTGTCTGTATACCACTGGGCCACCACCTCCGGTGGGGCTGTCTTTCTGGTGGGACAGGACATACCCAGGGATGGTGGTGACGTTATAAACACAATGGGCTGGAAATACTCAGCAGGTCAGACAGCATCTGTGGAGAGAGAAACAGAATTCATGTTTCAGATCAATGACCGTTCGTCAGATTTCTAGCATCAGCGGTATTTTACTTTTATTATGGTGATGTTGGAGTTTAGGACGTTGGCTGAAAGGTATGATTCTGTACTATGGCTGTATCAGGTTGTTACTTGACTAACTTTTGGGGCAGATCACCCAAATTTGACAAGTCCCAAGATGTTAGTGAGTCCGACTGGGCTGGGGGTGCCTTTATTGTGTCTGAATCCGATGACTCGATTGATGCTGGGTCTTCTATCTGGTTTTATTTTTATAGTTTTTCGTAGCAGTTTGATTTAACTGTGTGGATTTTTAGGCCATTTCACAGGGCAGTTAGGAATGAACCACATTGCTGTGAGTCTGGAATCACATATTGGCCAGACTGGGTAAGCATGGCAAATCTCCTTCCCTAAAAGGGATTAGTGAACCAGATAGGTTTTTGCGACAGTTTCATGGTCAACATTACTGCTGCTAGCTTTTTATTCAAGGTTTACGTAATTAACTGAATTTAAATTTTTCAGCTGCCGTCGTGGGATTTGAACTTGTGTCTCCAGATCATTATTCCAGATCTCTGGATTACTTGTCCAGTATCATCATCACTATGCTCCCGTAGCCCCATATGTTAAGACATATATTTTGAAATTCCATCCTTTGATGCTGTTTTCATGGACAGTCTTTAGATTTGTTTATGGTTTAAGACCAGTAGATTCAAAAAAGTAAAAGCAAAATCCACAAACGGGACTGTCCCTGCAGACCCATTGTGTCAGCCTGCTCCTGCCCCACTGAACTTATTTCTTCCTATCTTGACTCTATCTTTTCTCCGCTGGTCCAGTCTCTTCCCACCTACATCCGTGATTCTTCTGACGCCCTACGTCATTTTGATAATTTCCAGTTTCCTGGTCCCAACCGCCTCCTCTTCACTATGGACGTCCAATCGCTCTACACCTCCATCCCCCACCAGGATGGTTTGAGGGCTCTCCACTTCTTCCTTGAACAGAGGCCCAACCAGTCCCCATCCACCACCACCCTCCTCCGCCTGGCTGAACTTGTTCTCACATTGAACAACTTCTCCTTCAACTCCACGCACTTCCTTCAAGTAAAAGGTGTCGCATGGGTCCTAGTTATGCTTGTCTTTTTGTGGGATATGTCGAGCATTCTTTGTTCCAGTCCTACTCAGGCCCCCTCCCCCAACTCTTTTTCCGGTACATTGATGACTGTATCGGTGCCGTTTCCTGCTCCCGCCCCGAACTGGAAAACTTTATCAACTTTGCTTCCAATTTCCACCTTTCTCTCACCTTTACATGGTCCATCTCTGACACTTCCCTTCCCTTCCTCGACTTCTCTGTCTCCATCTCTGGGGATAATTTGTCTACTAATATCCATTATAAGCCCACCGACTCCCACAGCTACCTCGACTACACTTCTTCACACCCTACCTCCTGTAAATACTCCATTCCATTCTCCCTGTTTCTCCGTCTCCGACGCATCTGCTCTGATGATGCTACCTTCCATGACGGTGCTTCTGATATGACCTCCTTTTTCCTCAACCGAGGATTTCCCCCCACTGTGGTTGACAGGGCCCTCAACCGTGTCCGGCCCATTCCCCGCACCTCTACCCTCACCCCTTCCCCTCCCTCCCAGAACCGTGACAGGGTTCCCCTTGTCCTCACTTTTCACCCCACCAGCCTCCATATCCAAAGGATCATCCTCCGCCATTTCCGCCACCTCCAGCGTGATGCCACTACCAGTCGCATCTTCCCCTCCCTTCCCCTGTCAGCATTCCGAAGGGATTGTTCCCTCCGTGACACCCTGGTCCACTACTCCATTACCCCCACCACCTCGTCCCCATCCCAGGGCACCTTCCCCTGCAATCGCAGGAGGTGTAATACCTGCCCATTTACCTCCTCTCTCCTCACTATCCCAGGCCCCAAACACTCCTTTCAGGTGAAGCAGCGATTTACTTGTACTTCTTTCAATGTAGTATACTGTATTCGCTGCTCACAGTGTGGTCTCCTCTACATTGGGGAGACCAAGCGCAGACTGGGTGACCGCTTTGCGGAACATCTCCGCTCAGTCCGCAAGCAGGACCCTGAGCTTCCGGTTGCTTGCCATTTCAACACTCCCCCCTGCTCTCATGCTCACATCTCTGTCCTGGGATTGCTGCAGTGTTCCAGTGAACATCAACGCAAGCTCGAGGAACAGCATCTCATTTACCGATTAGGCACACTACAGCCTGCCGGACTGAACATTGAGTTCAATCATTTCAGAGCATGACAGCCCCCCATTTTACTTTCATTTTTAGTTCTTTTTTCTTTTTTTTTACATTCTTTTTTACATTTTTTACAATCCTTTTTCTTTTACATTTATTTCATTTCATCTTAGTTTGTTCAGTTTGCTTACCCACTGTTTTTGTTCAGGTTTGCACTTGCTGCTGTTCAATATTCAGTGTATTTACACCTAATCTGTACTAATGCTTTGTCTTTCAACACACCATTAACATATTGTTTGCCTTTGCTCCGTGACCTTTTGATCAGCTATGTGGCCTGGTCCAATCCAGACCTCCTTTGTTATCTCTTGCCCCACCCCCACCTCACTTGCTTATAACCTGTGACTTTTCTAATATTTGTCAGTTCCGATGAAGGGTCACTGACCCGAAACGTTAACTCTGCTTCTCTTTCCACAGATGCTGCCAGACCTGCTGAGTGGTTCCAGCGTTTCTTGTTTTTATTTCAGATTCAAAAAAGTAATTGTTTGAAGCTTCTTATGTGTTCTGTATAAATAGTCAGAATTTCAATGTCATTCAAAATTGGTAAACCCTTCATTGCAGACTTACTTACTCGCTGTTAAGTGGACTTACAGCTATTGTTTCATGTATTTTTTTCCTGTGTCTTTCTCACAATGTGTCTTTACAGAATCACAGAATTGTTACAGCACAGAAAGAGACCATTCGGCCCATCATGTCTGCACCGGCTCTCCGAAAGAACATTTACCTATTGCCATTCCCCTGCCTTCTTCTCTTGGCCTGCACATTCTTCCTTTTCAGATAACAATCCAATTCCCTCTTGAATGCCTCGATTGAATCTGCCTTCACCCCACTCTCAGGTAGTGCATTCCAGACCTTAATCACTCACTGCTTGAAACAATTTTTCCTCATGTCACTATTTCTTCTTTTGCCAGATACCTTAAATCTGTGTCCTCTTGTTCTTTAGGTCATTAGGGATGGACATTGACCTTCCCTCACTTCTTGAAAGCCATGATGCTTTTTCCAGGGGCACCAGTATCCCTCTGTACCTCATCCAAGTGGCCATGCTTTGTATGATGCTATAAGGGGACTTTGTGGACTGTTTAGCTGCGTGACATTAAGGCTGAAGAGCCTCCTATAAATTTTAAATCTATGTTCCCTTCAATTTGTGTATATACCTGGTTATTGACATGATAGATGCTGGTGTGTTCTGATTTCGGATTTATCCACCAATAGCCCTTCCCAAACCACAGGGCACATCAGCAAATAAAAAAATAACGCCCACGAGACTGAGTTGTCTGGGTTTCAAAGGCCAGATTTCTAATGCTCGGAGCCAGGACTGACCCTTGGGCTACAGGTGAAGCAACCCTGCTGCTGAATATCGGTGATGGCAGGCCATTTGACCATGGGAGTGGCTGAATAAATTAAAATCTGTTCTCGTTGCCTGTGATTTGGAATTTTTATCTCTGCTGTAGGGATTATATTTTGCTATTACACCTATTTTTTCCATCAATATCGAACACCATTGAGCTTATATATGATCATTAAGTGAAATTGTTCTTTGGAAACACCTTTTCCATTTTAGAAAAGCAATAAGTTTGTACTGAATAATCCAATCCTGTGAAGATTCTCACTTTCTGCCATTGTTGAAGGTTCATTAAAAGCTGCTTCTGGTATCCGTACTGTTTGGTTTACATATATACAGATGCTCCTCACTATAACACCCTCTCATACCGTGATGTAATGCATCATATTAATGGCTCCTTCACTCAGTGACAAGTATATAAAATCACACAATTACGATTAACAGAGGCCTACTGTACATGCACAGATCCTTCATCCTGCCAGCCTGTGAAAGTGAGTTCTTGAGCGGTGGAGATGTGGAAGTAACAGCTTTGCGTTTAAATATATCTATACAAAGTCCTTTTGTAAGATTTTTTTTTACATTTTCTTATATAAAAGGCCTGAATCACTGTTGATATTGGACTATCTGACCTGTGAGGCGAAAAAACATTTTAGCGTTAGTTCTCTGCCACCACAAGGGAGAAACCTTTGTATTTAAATCACATAATTGAGGTTTTTTTAGCGCTGTTTCACATGTTTTGGGCATTTAGTACTGAATGTAAGCTGTTTACTTCTGTCTTTGATTGGAATAAATGTCCTACATGAACTAGGATGTTTAAAAAATATTCTCTTGAGAGCAATTTTATTCAAACTGGGGTAGTGAATGTAGATTGATTTTAAATTTCAATGATCTGTATAACAATGGTAGTCTGTTTAAGCCATTATTGGGCTTAAAACCCACATCTTATCAATAACCAATACCTCTTTTTTCCACCTCGGGGCATATCTGTGTACCACCGCCCCAATGCCGCTGAAACCCTTATCCATGCGTTTGCTACCTCTAGACTCCATTATTCCAGTGCCTTCCTTACTAGCCTTCTATCCTTCACATTCCATAAACTGCACTTTGCCACCAGCCTGTCTCCTGTTTCACAGTTCTGAACCTGCACCAATCTGCCCTCGCTAACCTACATAGGCTCCTTGTCCTACAGTGTCTTAAGTTTAAAATCTTCCTCCTTGTCTTCAAATCCTGTCACCGTCTTACCCCGCCCTATCTCTGCCAGCCTTCTGTCCTCTTCCACATCTTTCATTATTTGCCTTTTGTCCATTCCCCGATTGCTTTTGCTCCACTATTTGTAGCAAAGCCTTCAGCAACCAAGCCTCACTCTGTGGGCACCCATATTAAACCCCTCCTCTCTGCTTCTCTTTCCTTATTTTAAAACTCATTTTGACCCAGCTTTTGTCACCCCGTCTAAATCTCCCTCCTTTACCTGTTCCCCAACTAATTTCAATTTATGAACTGCCTTGGGATGATTTTAACATTACAAGTAAAATATAAATGCAAGTTGCTCTTGATGGTGTTGGACCCCTGACTTATTCTTTGAAAGAAGTGTTGTATAAATATTGGTTGATGTGATCTGATCTGGTTTCTTTTTGTCAACAACACCCCAAAGGAATATCTTGACACAAAATGCTTCTCTCAGACAGTGTGCCTTTCAGAAGTCTGCAGAAGCCCCAACCCAGAGAATGATCTAGGCTGATACTTCAGTGCAGTATTGAGGGAGTGCAGCACTGTCTGAGGCACTGTCTTTCAGATGACATATTAAACTGAGGCCATATCTGCCCTGTTAGTGAAGGAAAAAGATCCCATGGGAGTATTCAGAGAAGAAGATTGGGAAGTTCTCCCAAAGTCCTTGCCAACATTTATCCTTCAACTACCAAACACAGATCTGTCTGGTTATTTGTATCATTGCCGTTTGTGGATCGTGCTATGCACAGAATAGTTGCCATGTTTCTTTACAACAGTCACTAAACATGAAGATGCTTCATTGGCTGTGAAATGCATTGGGATATTCTGAGGTGATGAAAAGTTCTATATAAATGCAAGTGAAATATCATATTGCACCATATAACCATACCAGTACTCATCATTGCCTAAAGTTGTGCAGAATTACATTGGGGTTTGGTTTAAGTGCACCAGGTATGTACATGAAAGTTACATTCTGATTGATTTTTTTTTTCTATATCAGCGTGAAGGTTTACACTGAACTTTGCAACACCATGGCAGTATTTGATTTACTACAGAACAACTTTTAGAATAACAGGTCCTTTAATCAATCAAGTCCATTCCTAGTGGGAAGCAGTTTGTTCAAAATCTTTTGTAGTGCTGTTGGGTCTTATTGGTAAGCACGTTCCAGTATTTGTTTTTTTTTAGGTCATCACTGTTTGATGGAAACTGTAAGGAGGTCTGTGTAGGTTACCTGAATACAATCGGTTCCCTAGGTGGTCTGTTTATTGACACTCTAGATCTGGCTACTGTTCAAATTTGACTCAACTTTAGAAGGAAGAAGTGTGAAGTTAGTTTAAATTAACTGATTGAAATAGCCGACAACATATTCTGACATGCTGCCTTAGTCGAGGTGAGGCTGCCTTTGGGGTGGTCTGTCAGACAGAGTTTGCAGATACCATTTATTTGAGACGAGCACAAGAGCTTTGTCAGGGCAGAGCAGATGTTCATCTCATGTCTGTATATGCTATTTGATGAGAAATTTATTGCTGTTCTGCTGGGTTTGTGTACGTCTACTGTGGAGTCTATTAGACGGACGAATGGTTGGCAGAACGCCAGGAAATGCTGTTTTAGATGAAATCCGTGCGCCGGCTGCCGCCTTTGGAAGCAGCAAGAATGCATTTGCTAGGCTTGTCTGATTGGCTGATTGATTTTGTGTGATTGGATTTATTGATCAATATCCTTAAATTTGACATCATGGCTGGTGAACTAATCTTTAGGTGTTCAAGCCATCTTTGCATTGCAGAGAAGCAGAGCTGATAAGGAATGTCTGAATAGAATCTGGGCTTATCTTAATCATACAGTGTCCTGTGCTGCTTTGGCAGCATGTGCAGAACACAATCACTAGGCAGAATAGTGGAGATCTATAAATTGATGGAATCCAAAGCCTCCAGCATCGATTACCATTATAACAAACAGCAGTGCACGGAATGTCTGATTATTTTTAGACAAAGATTCTGTGCTCTCAGCAACAATTTTGCTGATGCTGTCACTGTGTCAGATATCTGCTGCTGATTGCAATTAGTTGCAGTACAAAAAGAAAGAATGTGGGGCTGTGAATGGGTTACCATTTATTTTCAGTAAGAACAAATAGCATTGTTTAGGCTTGTGCAGCCACCTTGTTAGTCAAAGTACTTGCCTGAAGTGGGAGGAGGTATTGCTCTTCATGAAGAGGGTTCTCATTCTGCTCTCCCCTCTTCTGAAGGCATCAATGTCTTGTTGGGTTATGGTTTATGGGTACCCATCACCCACGTACTTCATCCATGTGCTCATTCATCACTTGTGAGCCTCAATTGTTATTGTTAGTAGACAATTCCATTGTGGGGGGACATAGTCGGTGAATCCACCCTTGTCTTCACCTGATAGTCATATGTATACTTCCAGCAGGGCTTGTTGCATAATGATGAGAAGAAGGGAACAGAATTTTCTTTGCAACTTTCCATTCTAGGGATACTAAGGAACAGTTGTAGGTCCTTACAACCCTGGCTATGATCAGAAAACTCAGCATTCTGGAGGGATCAAGCCTTGAATTTGTTGGTCAGCTATTCATGGCAAAACTCATCGAGCCATTGGTCAAATCCCTGAAGAATTTTCTTTTGATATAGCTCACTCTTAATGCTGATTTTAATTTTTAATCTTCCAAGCTTACATCTCTATACCGTTTGCTCATTAATTCTTTTTAGTCATCTGATTTCCTGTCACTAATTATCTATAGTTGAATTCATTTCACACCTTGTAACTTCATACATAGCTTAATAGATGCATGGTGTGCGATGTTGCCATGGCATATAATGAACAGGCTTAAAACTTTCCTGTCAAGCTGTGTTTCTGGAGTATTGATGTTTGCAGGAAAGAGCTTCACATGTAGTAGGTAACCTGAATGTTGTCTTTAAAAAAAAAAAATCTTCCATCCAGCACCGTGCATAAGAGGCTAACATACTTCCTGTTTAACTGAATAATGCTGATTTTAGAAAATTGATCATTTTCTCATCTAAGCAGATGACTGTAAACACCCCTTAATTGTAACTGGAAGACTAATGTCATAAAACAGATCCTTCTCACTGATTTTTATATATTGAATATTTACAGATTTTCAATTGTATGTTTCTCAGAATGTTCACCTCAGAATTAACAGGAGGCATTGGTAAGACCAACACCTATAGTTGGGTCAGTTATCAATATAACTTCATTCATAATATTATTTGCCACTTCCTAGATAAAAAGATGGAAAGGAAACTTAACCATGTAGAAAGGCGGTTGACAGTTAAGACTTCAAAAATAAATTAGCTGAATTGTGATAAGTTGACATAAGAAGAATTACATTTTTAATATAGTTCCTGAAGCAATAGAAACATGAGGATATTTTACATTCACATTTCAAAGCAATTTACAGAAATTGGAAATACAGTATTTTACAACTGTTAAATTTCTATTGGTGACATAAAATGCCTTTTCTAATGATTGATTCCTTTGTTAAATTTGAAATTCACTTTGTTTCTGTGGTTTGAACTATCTAATCAGTCATATAATTCCTGATCCTACTGTGTTTAGCTGTTGATGCAAATGATAATGGAATATTTCAATATGTTATAAGTATTTTATAATGCCAGCATGCTTCAATATGGTGTACACAAGGGAACACAACAAAGAATTGAATGACATTTTCTTCGAATTGTGTGAAGTTGAAATTTATGAACTATTTTCATCTGAAAAGAGTTTTATACACATATTCGTGGGTTTCTGTGCTTTTGTTTTTTTTTCTTCTCACCCTCACACCCACCTTGCACGAATTTCCTCCCTTCTCCATTTCTCCTGCAAGTGTTGATTCCTTGTTGGGCTACCATTCAATGAGTGCCAGTTGCCCTCAGGTACCTCATTCAAGTGACCATTCCTCTTGCATGAATCTTTGTGTTGAGTATCAGCAAGTATTCAAGCCTGACCCTGTCCTCTTCTCACCTACACCCTTCCAACTGGGGTCACTGAATTTCAATCTGGAGCAGGAACCCTGATTGACTTTCTTCTCCCTAACCCAGGGGCACTGAGGCCAATTGTAGTACCTGTGCCACTGCCTGGGCTGAGATCGGTTGACTCAGCACAGATCGAGGATTGGACCTTTAGTTACTCATGGATTTAATCACCATGACCCATCGAGCAAGCTGAAAAAGGTAGTAAGTTTATTTAGAAAGTCTTGTTTAGGAATAATTTTTATATCTGATATATATTATACTTAAAAGTTACAGCGAGCCTGGCTTCAGTGATTTCAATTAACTTTAATCTTTGAAGCCCTTTTAACCTTTAGTAATTTTGAATAGTGGAAAATCTTTGCAGGTGAAGATAGATTATATAAAAAATCTGATTATCTAAAAGCCTTTCATTGACTTATGGCTCGTACTTTCATTCTGCTACTAATCCTTCTTGGCAGCTTGCAGTAGACAGCAGTTCCAACTTGGTGTGTGATAAACTTTTAAGCAGACTTTCGACCTCCTTAATAATAACTCACCTTCTCTCCTTATCTCATCTGCAGAAGGAGCTGAACTCGGTCGCATCAGAGCTAGCAGCTCGACAGGAAGAGAGCGAACAATCTCACAAGCATCTAATAGAACTGAGCCGAGAATTCAAAAGAAATGTACCAGAGGTACAGCATGCTATTCTTTTTTATGCTAACTAATCCTTTATATTTAAATAAGACTAAAATGGAATGGGAACTTTAATTTTAACTATATGTTTTGGAAAATCCCTGAAGTTGACTGGAGTATGTCTCCTGGTCAATCACCCTGGGTTTTCCTGAAAAAAGGGGAATCTGCTCTGTGGGTGGTTTGGTGACTTTATTCAGTGAGTAGCTGATCCAGGCAGTCAGGTAGGTCTTAGATTTGATTACCAATCATTGTGCAGTTCTCTGTTGGGGAGACAGTTAGCTTCAGTACTCCTGGGTTAGCGAGGGGAAAATCTGCCAAGATTGCTGCTTCTGATTGCTCCCGGCAACACCAGTGCAAGTGTGTGTATAAGGGCGACGGGTGAGAACAGGAAAAGGTTTTGCTGTAAATGCCTTCTCCACTTCTCCCCTCTTGCCCCTCGCCACCTCCATCCCCTCCCCGCCCCACCAATCAGTCAAAAGGGGAAAATTTACCCTTCATTCAAAAGGAAAAAATTTGTCAGTGTTAGCTTCACCTGCCAATGCCACTGCTATTGTGGATAAATAGCTTGTTAACACTTCAAAATTTATATTTTCCACTAACTTTTTAAATTGGACCCCTGGAAGGTATCCAATGCTTGGGATCAGTTAACAGCACAGACAGGGAATCGAACTCGACCTTCCTGTATGTTCCTATATGGCTCAGTTGCAATTGTCTTTACCAACTGACCTATTGAGAAGTTTGTGTTAAGAACCCAAACCCTTGTCCCCCTCCTTGTTAACATCCTGCAAAGAATGGTGCATATTGGGATAATAATTTACATTTTTAGGTGCATTCAGTTTAATCCTATTTATTTGGTGAGGGTCCACACTGTTGGTAATATCTTGAAAGGTGAAGTTTACAACCGAATGACGTGAAAGGCCATGTACAGGCTTGTTGTCATGGTCTTTGGAATGGATGACTTTTGTTGCCAGTTCAAACGAGCATCATTATGAGAGAAGTATTAGGAGTACAAGTGAGCTATAACTTTATGTCTGTTTAGTTTCAATCTATGGTAAAAGTACTGTGCTTCTAATATCCAATGGTCACCGGGACTGGAAGATAATTTCATCGCTCTTTCGGGAGATTATTTATTGCATCACTAAGGAATTGATGTTTCTATGTTGCATCGTTGTTCTGTGATGGGAACTGAAGCTCCTGTGTGGGAGTGAAAAGCTGGAATTGCATATCTAGTGTGCATCATAATGTTTCTTTGACCTGGGTGATTGTGATTTCAGACTCCTTAGACCGGTTTTGAAAATTATTCCACAGTGCACCCTGAGGAACCAATAGGCTTCTTTAATTTGGTCCCTTCCTGAAAGGCATATTATGTAGATACCTAGGCTGTATGGGTGCCAAAAAGAAAAAATAATTGTGCACAGTGAAGAGCTTGGATTTTTTTTGAAGTGATGATGAAAGAACGTGAACTATTGAGTTGTACAGAACAGCCGTTGCTTATATGAATCTACTGCATTTAAGCAGAAATCACAGTCGCCATATCTTAGATGGGCTGTAACAAGGCTCTCCTGAAATGTTTTAAGCAGTGTTTTAGTCACAACAGCTTTTCTTTTCAGGGTTTTTCACACCTGGCTAAAGGATTTTATAAAGAATGGGAGTGGGTTATGACTTCAACCCTTAAACATGAATTGTATTTAGGAGGAGCTTTTGGCCAGACAGGTTGTGAAAGCAACATAAAGCTGACCCAGATATTTGAATAGTCAACTTCTGCTTAATTGAGGTCCCTAGGAGAATTGTTTAAGGGGGGGGGGTAGTGGATGGAAAGATTTTGCTGAAAGTCATTCTTTCAGGAAGTGGTGTTGAACAACTTCTTTGTTATTGTATGATTTATTTGTATAAAGATAAACATTTCAAAATTGTTAAGAGGAAAATTCAGGAAATTACTTCTGTGCTGGAGAACCATCCAAAACCATAGCACATAACGGGAGTGTGCGGTTAAACCACTGTTCAACAGAGGTCAGCACAAATAGATGTGGCTTCAGTCTGAAAACCTGCAGAGTGTTTGTTATCTTGTACAGAATTGTACAGAAATGGGCCGTGGAACAGAGGACTTCAACACAGTTAAGTTATTAGCATGGTTGAACATTGTTATTAATGTACTTAAGTAGATAGAACAGACCAAATCTTTCTGCGTTTTTGCTTATTTTCAAAGATTTCTAAGGCTTCCTCAATTTGTTGCCATGTTAATGATTAACATCAAAATACACATGGTACATGGAATGAAAGTATTATAAAGTTCCTTGAAAGGAAGTATACAGGGTGCATTGATAGTTTTATCAAAATTAGAGCGCTTTAAAATCTTCACACATCCACAGAAAAAAATCTTTATTATTATTATTCTCCCTTGATGTAATGATTTTGAGAATCATTGATGGTGAACCTTAAGGGACCATCACAGTAACTCATGGAACAAGCCAAATATAAGTTAGATTTGTTGCGACAGTGTAACTGCATTTTCTGTTCAAGATGTTTGAAGTCAGTTTTGGTTTCGTTATCAATTTTTGAGGCCAGACCTCAACTGCTAATGCTGTTTTGTTGTCCTTTTCCATTCAGTGGCATCCATTCCCCATTCTTCTACCCCCTCCCCCCCCAAATCCAGGTTTATCCACCTTTTTATCTATAGATCTGACAAAGAGAAGAAAGGATTGTCAAAAGTTGTTTTTATAAAACTTCTGTATACTTCTGCTCTGGAGTGTGATGCACCGAGCCTTGGGGAACTCCACTACAAACCTTCCTCCATTAACCATTACTGTCTGTTTCCTGTCATTCAGCCAATTTCGTATCACAGTTGCTACAGTCCCTTTTATTCCATGAGCTGTAACATTGCTCACAAGTCTGTTGTGTGACACTTCATCAAATGCTTTTTGGAAGTCCATGTACACCACATCAACAGCATTGCCCTGATCAACCTTCTCTGTTACCTCATCATAAAACTCCAAGTTAGTTAAACACAATTTTGCCTTCACACATCCGTGCTGGCTTTCCCTAATTAACCAGCATTTGCCCAAGTTACTATTAATTTTGTCCTGAATTATTGTTTCTAGAAGCTTCCCCACCACCGAGGTTAAACTGATTGGCCTGCAGTTGCTGGGATAATCTTTACACCCTTTTTTGAACAAGGGTGTAACATTTGCAATTCTCCAGTCCTCTGGCACCACCCCTGAATTTAAGGAAGACTGGAAAATTATGGCCAGTGCCTCTGCAATTTCCACTCTCACTTCCCCCAGTATCCTTGCATGCATCTCATCCAGTCCTGGTGCCTTATCAACATTAAGTACAGCTAGCCTATACAATACCTCCTTATCAATTTTAAACCCTTCACGTATCTGAATTACCTCCTCTTTCACCATGACCTGCACAGCATCTTTTTCCTTGGTAAAGACAGATGCAAAGTATTCATTTAATACCTCAGCCATGCCCCCTTCCTCCATGTGTAAATCCAGTTTTTGGTCCCTAATCTGCCCCACTCCTCCTCCTTACCACCCTTTTATTATTAATATGCCTGTAGAAGTCTTTTGGATTCCCTTTTATATTAGCTGCCAGTCTCTTTTCATACTCTTTGCTTCTTTTATTTGCTTTTTCACTTCCCCTCTGCCTTGTTCTTGGTTGTGTTATCCACCTGACATTTTTCATAAGCACACTTTTTCTTCTTCTTAATCTCTATCTCTATCTTAATCTCTATCTAGTCATCCAGGGAGCTCTGGATTTGTTTGCTCTACCTTTCCCCTTCATGGAAATATACCTTTGACTGTACCCGAGATATCTCTTCTTCAAAGGCGGCCCATTGTTCAGCTACTGTTTTGCCTGCCAACCTTTGATTCCAATTTATCTGGGTCAGATCCATTCTTACCCCATTGAAGTTGACTTTCCCCTGGTTCATTATTCTTACTCTGGATTGTTCCTTGTCGTTTTCCATAATCAGCCTAAACCTTATGATACAATGATCACTGACCCCTAAATGTTCACCTACTGACACTTGATCCACTTGGCCCACCTCATTCCCAAGAACCAGGTCTAGCAGTGCCTCCTTTCTCGTTGGATTGGAAACATATTGCTGTAGAAAATTCTCCTGAACACACTCTAGGAACTCTTGCCCCTTTCTGCCCTTTACACTACTACTATCCAAACCTATATTCAGATAATTAAAGTCCCCCACTATAACCAGTCTATAATTCTTGTACCTTTCTGTAATTTCCTTGCAAATTTGTTCCTCTACATCTTACCTGCTAGTTGGTGGCCTATACACTATACCGAGCAATGCCATTGCACCTTTTTTGCTCCTTGGCTCCATCCAAATAGATTCTGTCCTTGACCCTTCTGGGCTATCCTCTCTTTCCAGCACTGCAATGTTCTCCTTAATCAAAACTGCCACCCCTCCCCCTTTCCTATCTTTCCTGAACACCTTGTATCCAGGAACTTTTAGCACCCAGTTCTGCCCTTCTTTGAGACAGGTCTCCATTATTGCCACAATATCGTACTTCCACATGGCTATCTGTGCCTGCAGCTCACTAATCTTATTTACCATACTCCGCGCATTCACATACATGCACAGTAACCCTAATTTAGACTTTATTACTTTCCCTCTTACTCTGACCCCACCTAATAACTTACTGTTTTCTACTCTAGTGTAATCTGTCTCTCCCAATTCTCTGTGTACCTTGGTGTTCCTCTTTTGTATTATCTTCTGGTTTCCACACCACTGCCAAGTTAGTTTAAAACCTCCTCAATAGCACGAGCAAATTGCCCCACAAGGAAATTTGTCCATGCTCTGTTCAGGTACAACCCATCCGGTCTTTACAGGTCCCATCTTCTCCAGAACTGATCCCAGTGTCCCAGGAATCTAAAACCTGCCCTCCTGCACCATCTTTCCAGCCATACATTCATCTGCTCTATCCTTTTGTTTCTGTACTGACTTGCGTGTACGACCAGGAGTAATCCGGAGATTACTACTTTTGAGGTCCTGCTTGCTAATTTCTTATCTAGCTCCCTAAACTCTGCCTACAGGACCACATCCCTCTTCCTACCTATGTCATTAGTACCAATGTGGACCGTGACAGCTGGCTGTTCACCCTCCCCCCTCAAGGTGCTCTGCAGCTGTTCAGTAACATCCTTGATCAAGGCACCAGGGAGGGAACACACTATCCTGGATTCAGGTGTGTGACCACAGAAACGCCTGTCTGTTCCGCTAACATCTAATCTCCTATCACTATTGTTCTTCCAGTCTTCTTTGTGCCTCCTGTGCAGCTGAGCCAGCCATGGTGCCATGGCCCTGGCTGCACTCCCCAGATGAACTATCACTTTCCTCAGTATTCAGAACTGAATACCAGTTGGAGAGTGAGATGCACTCCGGCGTCTCCTGCACTACTTGACTGTTCCTTCTTGGCTGCCTGGTGGTCACCCTTTCTCCCTGCAAACTCTTTAGCTGTGGAGTGACCACATCTATAAATGTGCTGTCCGTGAAGCTGTCAACCTCATGGATGTGGCTCAATGGCATCAGCTGTTGCTCAGGTTCCGAAACCTGAAGCTTGAGCTCCTGCAGCTGATGGCATTTCTTGCACGTATAGTTATCCAGGACACTGGAAGAGTCTGGGAGTTCCCACGTTGCACAGGATGTGCACTCTAAAGGTTGGAGCAGCCCTGCCGTTTCTGTATCTGAGATAATAAACCTTGATACTACAAATAAACCTTGCTACTACTAATGAATACCTGAATTTCATGAGAGGAAAAAAAGTTTTTAAAAAATTTAAAACAAGAGGGGAAAAAACACATTACCTGCATCCCACAGATGTCACACTTGATTTTATTTAGAGCGCTGTCGGTCAGCTCAGAACCCACAGACTATCGCTCACCGGCCCGTTCTTATAAACTCCACTGCTCTGGCTCTGCTCCCTCACAGGCCCGCTCTTTTAAACTCCGTTGCTCTGGCTCTGCTCCCTCATTGGTCCACTCTTTTAAACTCCACCCCTCTGGCTCTGCTCCCTCACAGGCCCACTCCTTTAAACTCTGCCACTCTGGCTGTGCTCCCTCACAGGCCAATTCTTTTATTTATGAACTTGTATGTACTTGTGGTGGGTTATCCTGACCTCAAAGGCAAACCTCTGTTTGTGTTGGTTTGAACTGAACAGGATGTTTAACTCAGCCCTGGGGTATATAGATTTGGCTGTTTTTTGTGGAGGTGATCTGTAGTTCAGCAAACAAGAGACTTATTTAATGTGATTTTTAAGAAGTCATAATTGACCATTCACATGCATTAACTCCACATACATAGTGACTGGGAGCCATAGTCATAGTATAAATCCTCCAAGCATCATCATTCACAGAGGTGGGCGATTCGTGTTTCATTTTCCACCAGCTAAACACTGCTAAGACTGAAGCCATTATCTTGGACCTCCACCACAAACTTTAAACCCTTGTCACCGATTCCATTCTGCTCCCTAGCCGCTGTCTTAGGCTAAAGCAGGCTGTTTGTAGATTTGGCATCCTATTCAAACCTGAACTGAGTTTCTGACCCCATAGTCTTTCCATTACGAAGATTGCCGCCTTCCGCCTCTGCTCCTGCCTCAGTCCATCTGCTGCTGAATCCCTCAATCGTGCCTTTGTCGTCTATACAAAAGCAAAATACTGCCAATGCTGGAAATCTGAAATAAAAACAGAAAATGCTAGAAATACTCAGTAGGTCAGGCAGCATCTGTGGAGAGAGAAACAGAGTTAACATTTCAGGTCAAGAAGCTTTCATCAGAGCGTTTCTGATGAAAGGTTATTGAACTGAAACGTTAAGCTCCAGCATTTTCTGCTTTTATGCCTTTGTCACTATCAGACTGAACAATTCTAGTGCTCTCCACTCTCCATAAGCTTTAGCTCATTTAAAACCGATAGCTGTATCCTATAACAAAAGCAAAATACCAGAGGCTGAAAATCTGAAATATTTGTGGAGAGAGAAACTGCTTTGTCCTCAGCCTCCTTAAAGCTCAATCTAAACTTAAGGAATAGCACCTCATCTTTTAATTAGGCATTGATCGTAACCACTGCGGCCATTTTTTTGGACGGTAGGTACTGGTAATGATTCTGCTGGTGCAATTTACACCTCCTCTAGACCCAACTTTGCTTCTTGTCCCATCACCACTCTCTTTCTGATTTTCACCATTATCCTTTTGGTTATTTAATCACTTCTACCTCCCCCCCCCCCCCCACCCTCACAGACTTTTCCTTTTGTTCCTCCTTTCTATGCCTCAGTACTTAAAATCTGGTACATCTTTAACTTTTTTCAGTTCTGATGAAAAGTCATTGCCCTTGACGTTGTTTGGAGGATTTGTACCATGAATATATCTCCCAGACACTACTGTACGTCAGCTCTGTTTCTTTCTCCACAGATGCTGCCTGACCTGCTGATTGCTTCTAGTATTATCTCTTTTTATACCTGTATCCCACTCACCCAATACCCCTGTCCTCACTGACTTAAATTGGCTCTCGGTCTTCAAAGTCTCAATTTTAAAATTCTTACCCATGTGTTTAAATCCCTTTGTGGCCTTGCCCCTCCCTATATCTTTAACTCTTAAAAACCTCTGAACTTTCCATTCCTCTAACTCTGCTCTCTTGTTCATCCTCCTTTCTCTCCCCCTCATCACACCACTGAGGGCACTGTGGCCCACACTCTGGAATTCCCTCACGAAACCCCTGCACTTCTCCACCTTAAAATCCTTTTCTTTGACTAAGCCTTTTATCATCCCCTTCTGTTATTTCTTTTGGCTCAGCATTTAGCTTTTCCCCATGATTGTGTGAAATAGCATTTTTTTCTCTGTTTAAAGGCACTATATAAATGCTGTGTTGTATATACTGTGTGCCTGTGTTAATTTGGGTAGCCCATATGAAAATTGTTTTTTTTTTAACTCCTTAATTAATTCACGGATGTATATTTATAAAACATTTTTTGTTCTGATGCATCTCTCCAAAAGAGAATATTCTCATGGAATGGCATATATGTTACTTGTAGCGACTATTTAAAAGCTACTTATTTGCTTTTGTATTTACCACAGTGGCCTCCATTTTACCTTCTGTGGTGCAGATGTTTTAACTGGTGACAGACATTTTTGCTGAGTAACTGGTGTAGATGCAGAGTTCACTTTCTGCTTCAGCAATGATCAAGCAGTCTGCAATGATCAAAAATAGTGCTAGTTAATGTACTTTTATCTTGATAAGGGACAAGAAGCAGTACCTGTTTGATTCCATGGCACCTTTTTCCTCCAGTTAAAAAGGAAGAATCAGATGATATGCCCGCAGGCCTGTCTCCCCATTTTAATTAACCCAGCACTGAAGGGATAGAGCTGGAATTCTGTTTTCAGCACACGCCTTAAGTTTTGCAGTTGAGAAAATAATTTTATTGCTGGCACACATATCATTGGCCCAAATGTATTTGGTGAAAATTTGGGTCCAATATGACTAAATTGCAAGGGTGGATTTGTGTGGAGAGCATTGTTGCAAGTTTAATTTTTACCTTTAAACGGTACAATTTTATTTCAGGAGACTAGAGAAATGGTGGCACCTCTCCTAAAGAGCTTCCAGGCTGAGGTAAGTTCTTTCAAAATATTTTAAATGTTTGCAATAACAAAATGAGTTTTACTCCTTTAACTGAGGCCTACTTGGACAAGGTAACCTGAAAAAATTCCATTAAGTCTTTTCAAAGGTTAATTTTTGTCAAAAGTAAGCTTTTATATAGATATTTATGCAACAAAATAAAGTTGCTTTGAAAAGGAATAATAGGGATATGGTAACTTTGTGGTTATATTAAATAAAAACAAAGTGCTGGAAATACTCAGCAGGTCTGGCAGCATCTGTGGAGAGAGAAGCAGAGTTAACGTTTCAGGTTGGTGACCTTTCATCAGAACTGGCAAAGGTTAGAAATGTAATAGGTTTTAAGCAAGTAAAGCGGGGGTGGGGTGGGGGTTGCGGGAAGAGAACAAAAGGGAAGGTGTGTGATAGGACAGAGGGCCAGAGAGATTAGCTGACAAGGAGGGCAAAGGCAAAGAGTGTGTGCTAATGGTGTGGTGAAAGACAAAGCATTAGTGAACAGAGAGTGTTAATGACAGAATAATGAGCAGCCCGAGCCAAAAGCACAAACATGAAAAAAAACAGTAGACATAGTGGTTATATTACTGGAATAGTTCTGGACTAATGATCCAACGACGTAAGTTCAAATCCCACGATGGCAGCTGAGGAATTTGAATTCAATTACTCAAGTAAATCTGGAATATAAAGCTAGTATCAGTAATGGTGCCCAAAAAACTACCGGATTGTTGTAAAAACCCAACTGGTTCAGTAATATCCTATTAGGGCAGGAAATCTGCCGTTCTTACCCGGTCTGACCTATATGTGAAACCAGACCCACAATAATGTCGTTGACTCTTAACTGCCTTCTGAAATGGCCTAGCAAGCTGCTCAGTTGAATTCAAGAAGGTGGCTCACCATCACCACCTCAAGGGCAATTAGGGATGGACAATAAATGGACCTCGCCAGTGATGCCCACATCCTGTGACTGAATAAAAAGAAAGCCCTCCTTCCGCTTTAGCCTGGAGCTGTGCATACTTCATGCAAACATTCCTCTTTTTGCTCCTATTACTTCCTGTCATGTTTTAATCCTTCTATGGACATGACAGCCTCATTATATGTTGTAGATACTTGTTCCTTTTGTTAGCCAGCTCCTTTGGAGCCCTTAAGATCATATTGGTGACGGCTGCTAATAAATATCACAATTTGCTCTCTCCTATGACTCTTCTTGATTTAGCCCTTTACATTTATTTACTTTTGATTGGCTTAATGGTGCCTCAGGTGTTTTGACTGTTACAAACCTGTGATGTTGACCTAATTATCCTGAAATATCTGTGCTTTTGTCTCTTTCTTTCCTTGCATATTGTAGCTATTGCTGATTCAAAAATAAGTCTCGGGATAAAAACATTACTAATCCTGATGTTTGAAATATAATTATTTTTGTTAAGGAGGCGCTGTGTTTATAAGAGGCATCACCCTGAATCCCCAACCCTACTTCATTCAGTATCCGTCTTAGCTTTTTAGCACAATATTGTATTTGTTCACTATTGTATGTTGCGAAACATTTCATAGAGATATATTGTTTCATCACTTGTACATGACAATACTGTGGTGAAAAGAGATATAGCTTTTACTCTTTCTTCCTTCCCCCAAAATCAAATTGTTGCCAACTTTTTCGTGAAGACAGTGGCCCCTTTAAAAAGACTTAATGGAGGAATGTTTCAAAGCTGCACTGACAGAGGGAGAAATTGAAGAAGGTGCTTTTTTTTA
Organism: Heterodontus francisci; assembly: GCF_036365525.1. NCBI lineage: Eukaryota > Metazoa > Chordata > Chondrichthyes > Heterodontiformes > Heterodontidae > Heterodontus > Heterodontus francisci. Next base: position 30,526,401 of record NC_090393.1, on the reverse strand, counting down.
ACAAAATGACCTACCCAACCTAACAGGAACACTCAGCTCCAGCATTCCCGGAGTATAACTAGTCTCCTGTGCATCTTGTTTAAAAATAAAGTTGGCCTCTGAAGTTACTGCTGTCCCCAAGAGTAATTTACAACATTTCTACCATTTGGAAGCTATGTAGCATTTCTCTTCATTCTCTGTTGAATTTTGTTCTGTTAATGACGAAAGGAAATCCGCCTGCAAGTGTTAGTAAGCTTTTGGCTTGCATCTTAAGGTCTGCCCCATATTTTTATGTAAATGCTGTTCCGCACTTTTGCCCTGCCACTGGCTAGGCGAGTAATTTTTCACCCTTGGTGCTAGCCCACAAATTACCACAGTATCGAATTCAGTTTCACAACTTGTCAAACTTGCCATGGTGTAATTTGAACTCTCCACCTCTAAATTACTTATCCAACACACAATCAATAACGGTACCCCATGGTTAGACTGGTCTTGTGTGAGAAAGTTACAATTTTATAAGTTTGACCTTTTTGTTGGATGCAACAAGTTACTTTGAAGAAGGTCTTTGGTACCTTGTTCTGTAATTAGTGATGTTTGTCTGTATGATTATAAATTGCATTTGGGAATCAATATTGTTAAAATGGCATCCAAGGATTGTAGGGGTTACTGAGCCCTTTATATCAGAAGAACAAAATGTTGCTATTACTATTTTGATTGTGTCTCATCTGGAATTCTGGTTACTTCCAGCAAACTACTCTTATTGGCTCATACAATAAGTGTATTGTGTTCATTTTTCTTTTCTATTTTTCTGGGGGTTTCCACATGATGTCCTTATTGAAAGGATAAACTGTTGTCATATTGCGGATACAATTCGGACTCAAAAGACCCCAGCAGCAGCAGCCTCACTGGAATGGCCTGGACTGATTTTCCTATGCAGTGCTGCCCAAGTTGGGGAGGGAAAACAGCCTGGCCTCCATTCCACACCTCACAACACTAGCATAGCTAAAGAGAGTGTGTGGAAGATTGGGATTGCTTTTCCCACTCTGTGGTAAGCTGCTAGAACTTAGATTTGTGACTGCGTGATTGTTACGACCGAGGTGGGAGGAGTGCATGTTTTTCTAGTTCCACTTCTCCACAGGTCACAACATATATTTAAATTTTTTCCCAGTACGGTCAATCATAGACTCTATTTTTATCCCAGAATAAAATACACCAACCAGGTTTCTTTAATAAACAACAAAATTATTGGTTTATTCTTAAACAAGTCTTAACCAGTAACGATGCAAACATTAACACACAGATTGAAATATAAAAGTTCCCCTTTTATCTTAGCCCCTCTCTCTCACACACACAGGTTAATTGAAAATTATAGATTTACTCTTTAGAGCTATATTACCAAAAAAAAGACAAAGAATATTTTGGCCAAATACTTGCTAATTTTTGAAGGAAAAAAGAGAAGATATGGGTAGATGTCAGATGTCCTTTGTTTTGGTTTGGCGTCACATATACGCGTAGACAGCTGTCACGCTCTTCCTAGAATTGTCCTTGTCTGGTGACATTGAAAATCAGTTTGGGCACGCTTTCCAGGAAAAATGCAGCAACAGCGGTTTCAGGCAGTTTCTTACATTTGCTTCTCAGCGCTTCTTAAAGAGATGGAGAAGTTGGCATGCTTTTTTTGAGTTGGAGTTTGCTCACTTGGCAAGTTTTCTCCACTGCGTTTTTTTTTTAACACTGTCCATATCATCTACTCACTGTCAAAAGCAAAACCAAAAACAATGTCACAAGAGTCAAGCCTCCTGAAGCCTATAAATCTTGACCTGTCACTTCTTTGTAAACATCTTTACCCAAGTCAAAAAAAAACCCTGCTGGGTAATTATCTGAAGACAGGTGCCTTCCAGTAATGGCTTGTTTATGGCACTCCTTGATTCTTCCAGTAACTGATCATTTTCAAACCAAATTCCAGTCCAAAAGACCTTCTGATGATCTCTTTTTTTAAAAAAAAACACAAAGTTCCAGCATCTATGGAATCCTTTTCAGTTTTAAAACTGAAGTCCTCAAAAAAACAATTAACAAAAAAATGGAAGTACTCGTAACAATGATATTAATTTCTGTATAATATAATAAAACTTACAGCACAGAAAGAAGCAAATAGCTACGTTGGGCTGGATTTTGTGCTGGAGGCGGGGCGCTGGGCTGAAAAGGCAGGGTTACCCCGCCTCAGCCTTGTCGCGCCCCTGCCCTACCCCGAGCGATCCTCCGGTCTTTTTGCTTCAAAGTTTTAGTAGGTGGGAACCCGTCTCTTTAAAGGGACAGGGATTCCACCTCCAAGAATACTGCAGAGGCTACGGACCCAGGCTCAGTGGTGGAACCCTAGAACAGAGATAGGTGAGGCAGAGTCGCCGGGGCCAGTCCGGAAGGCCCTGGCGAGGGGGGTGGGGTGGGAGAGTGGTTGTTCAGACCGGGGAGGGGGGGTTCCGGGGGTTAAGTTGTTCCTGGTGGTAATTGCCCACAGAGGAGGGACACCCCACCCCCCCTCCCCATAATCCCACAGGGAGGGCGCCTCGTCTTGCAGGATGCCCTCCCCATGCGGCGGAGGCCCCCACCCCACTGCTAAGATCCCAGCGGCAGCGGGAGGAGGCCCTTAATTGGCCGTTAATAGGCCTCTGATCCGGAAGGCCATCGTTGGCCTATCCTGCGCCCGGAAAGTTTTCTGGGCAACAGGGAGGCGACGGGTCCTCCGCCCCGCTGCCCCCCCCCCCACCGCCACTCGTCGCGATATTCCATTCCCCCCCACCCGCCTCGGGGGTGGGGAGTGAATCCTGCATTGTGCCTGTGCGCGGAAAAGCTGTTCAACTGGAGCTGTTTACTCCAAACACATTTCCTTATCCTTTCACTGTGTCCTTTTCTGATTCTTCCTTTTCCTTTGACTGGGGAATCTAGAACATGGGATGACAGTCTCAGGATAAGAGGTCGGCCACTTAAGACTGAGATGAGAAATTTCTTCACTCAAAGGGTTGTGAATCTTTTGAATTCTGTACCCCAGAGCAAGAGCAACTCACCTAGTCCCACTCCCTGACCTTTTCCCCGTAACCCTGCAGATTTTTTCTTTCCAGGTGCTTATGGAATTCCGTTTTGAAAGCCCCGAGTGTATCTGCCTCTATCACACACTCGGGTTGTGCATTCGAAGATCCTAACTGCTCACTGCATAAAAAAAGGTTTTTCCTCATGTCGCTTTTGATTTTTTTTTCATTTACCTTCAATCGGTGTCCTCTGGTTCTCAATCCTTTCACCAAGGGGAACAGTTTCTCCCTATCTCCTCTGTCCAGATCCCTCATGATTTTGAATACCTCTATCAAATCTCCTCTTAATCTTCTCTTCTCCAAGGAGAACAGTCCCCGCTTCTCCATTCTATCCACGTAATTGAAGTTCCTCATCCCTGGAACCGTTCTCATGAATCTTTTCTTCACCTTTTCTAATGCTTTCACATCTTTCCTGAAGTGTGGTGTGCAAAACTGGACATAATACTCCAATTGAAGCCGAACCTGTGTTTTATACAGGTTTATCATAACTTCCTTGCTTTTGTACCTTATGCCTCTATTTATAAAGCCCAGGATCCCATATGCTTTTATTTTTATTTTTATTCTTCTGTAACAATTTCTTCTAACTTCCTCATTGTTTTTCTACTGATAATCAAGTGAATGCCCCTTATTATCGATTTACCAACACTCGTTTATAATTTTGAAAACTTCTATTAGTCCCACATAAACTTCTCTGTTCTGGTCACAATCATAACCTCTCATTTCTGGTATAATCCTAATCATATTTCACTATATTCTTCCCGTGGTGTTCGTATTTTTTCAATAATAGCTACGCAGAGCTGCACACAGTTTCTCAACAGTGGCCTAACCAATGCCTTGTACAAATTCAACATCATCTTCCTGCATTTATATTCAGTTGCTTACGTATAAAATCCAAAATCCTATTTGCCTTTTTATGGCCTTTTTCTTAATCTGCATTCCCACTTTTAAAGATCTATGTACCTGCACCCATAAATCACCTCTTATTGTTTTTTATTCAATTCAGGTTCTTCTGTATCTGTTTTTCCCGAAAATATATACTTCACAGTTCTCTGCATTGAGCTGTACCTGTCTCCCATTTATTCATTCCAATAATGCATCTGCCCTCCTGAATTCTCCCACACAGTTGCTCTCCACTTTAATTAGGTTATGCAGCAAACTTCGTTAACATTCCTACTGTGCCCCTATCAAAATAATTTAGATAAATAGAAACCAAAAGAGGGCTCAGCACAGACCCCTAGGTTAGCCTAACTCGTAGCCCAATGTATCAGTTTGCTCCTGTCCCCTCTCACTATTTCTATCCATGCAGCTACATTTCCTTTTAATACCTCGTGTCTTTTTGAAACAAGTCTCTTAACACCTTGTCCGATACCTTCTCAAAATTCATATATACAACATCCATTCTTTCCCCTTTTATTTGTGTAATTCTCTCAAAAAAATTCAAATTAATCAAACATCGCCTTGCCAGTGGCAAATCCATACTGACTGCCCCTGATTAGCCCAAACTCTTCTACATGCTCACTAATTACATTCTGCATTATGGACTCTAGATTTATACTGCATGGAGGTTAGCATGTAATTTTCTGGTTTATCCTTTTTCCGTTTCTCAGATGAGGATTTGTCACCCATCAGGCCTTCCGTTGCCCTTTTTGTTGCCAAAGATTTCTCGAATTGTGGATTATGCTGCTGCTATCTCCTCCCACATCCCCCACCACCATCCCCCTGCCACCCAACCCCAACCATCCCAAATCTCACTCCATGTTCTGGGACTTACTATACCATCTGGGCCTGGTGACTTTTCTAATAAGTTTTTCTTTTGAATGTTTATCGCCAGTAGTGGCTCTATCACATTCTCCTCGGACATTTCTACAGTCCCACTTTCACCTTCCTCTAAGAACTGAGGCAAAATACTTACTAAGCATCTCTGCTATTCCTTCAAACCGTTGTCTCTGTGATCCTAGTCCATCTTTATCCACCCTTTTAACTTATGTGCTTATAAAAGCATTCACTACTTCCCCTTTAATGTGGACCAGTAAATGATATCCAGCAGTGTAAACACCCGGGTTTGATGAAGCATTTGTAGCACTCAGCTGATAGTTATTAGAGGCACGCATCATTAACCCCAGAGCAACAAAATAAAAAAACTCATTATTAATAGAAAAAGGTAAAATTAAGCTGAACAGACTCCAAAAGGACAAACTACAATCAATTACCGTAATTTATTGTAGTCATTAATTTCAAACTTGCTTTGTACCACAATACTGTTTAAAAAGCAAAGTGAAGTTGATTGTATTAATTTGTCTGAATCTCGTGAGTATTTTAGCTGTGGCTAGCGGGTGTAAGTTACTGCAGAGAAGCCGTTCCATCAACGTTTCCCCTAACTTTTTTTTGTACAGGGCAGGCTGCAGACTTCTCTGAGCACTACTTTGTTGACCATGGGCAGGTTACATTTTAAAAGTCAAGTCGAAACACTAACAGTTATCAACTGATGAAGTAGTGAGTTTGTTTCAGTGTGCGGTTGTGCATGTGCGCATCTTAGAGGAAACATCGAGTTCCATGCCATGATGATCTGAAGTGAGTTGCAGTTCAGTTTCATATGAAGATCGTATTTTAACTGGGTTTACCATTAATATAACGGAGAGAGGAAATTGATACCAACCTGATTAACTTTGCTTACAGTAATTTTTGAGTTAATCATTCAAAACTACCATGAAATCCAAAGATGTAATTGTGGATAGAATATAAGCACCACTCTATTATGGTAAATTTATCTTTTGAAATGTTTATTGAATTGAGGAACCAGCTGACATTCATTTGAACATTAACCCTACTGTATTTACATTAGATGGATTCTGTCGAAATACCAATTCACATTTTCCATTTTTAATTTAATGTGCTTTTAAGGACCTGTTTTCGCCCCTGGTTCCACAAGGCTCTTTTACACTTAAAAATAGCAGTTGAGGGTAAACAGACAGTTCTTTTGATCTCGACTGCAGTTACAGCATAAACTCATTGACTTACCTTGTATTGACAGTAAGAAAGATGCACTTTTACACATGATTGAACCATAGAATCATAGAATGGCTATAGCACAGAAAAAGGCCATTTAGCTCATTGAATCTGCACTGGCTCTCCCCAAGAACACACAAGCTATTCCCACTCCCCTGCCCTTTCCCTGTAACCCTGCAAATTTTTTTCTATTCAGGTGCTTATCCAATTCCCATTTTTAAAGCCAAGAGTGAATCTGCCTCCACCACACTCTCAGGCAGTGCATTCCAGATCCTAACCACTCGCTGCACAAAAATGACGTTCCTCATGTCCCCTTTGGTTCTTTTGCCAATCACTTTAAATCAGTGTCCTCTGGTTCTTGACCCTCTGCCAAAGGAAACAGTTTCTCTATCTACTTTGTCTATACCCCTCATCTCAACCTTTCCTCAGGAAAACTGCCCCAGTATCTCCAGTCTATCCTCGTAGCTGAAGTCCCTCATTTCTGAAACCATTCTCGTAAATCTTTTCTGCATCATCTCTAAAGCCTCACATTCTTCCTATGGTGCCCAGAATATTACTCCAATTGAGTCCGAACCAGTGTCTTATAAAGATTCATCACAACTTCATTGTATTCTGTATCTCTGTTTATAAAGGCTAGGATCCCATATGACTTTTTAACCACTTTCTCAACCTCCCCTACCACCTTCAATGATTTGTACACATATGCCCCCAGGCCTCTCTGTTCCTGCATCCCCTCTTAGAATTGTACCCTTTAGTTTATATTGCCTTTCCTCATTCTTCTTGCCAAAATGTATCACTTCACATTTCTCTGCATTAAATTTCATCTGTCCCGTGTCCGCTCATTCCACCAGCCTGTCTTTGTCCTCTTGCAGTCGATTGCTATCGTCCTCACAATTCACAATACTTCCAAGTTTTGTGTCATCTGCAAATTTTGAAATTGTGCCCTTTACACCCAGTTCTAAGTCATTAATATATAACAAGAAAAACAGTGGTCCTAATACTGATCTCTGGGGAACTCATCCTCCAGTCCGAAAAACAACTATTTACCACTACTCTCTGTTTCCTGTCACTCATCCAACTTTTTAATCCATGCTGCCATTATCCATTTTATTCTATGGGGTTCAACTTTGCTGACAAGCCAATTATGCAGTAATTTAACAAACATCTTTTGGAAGTCCATGTACACCACATCGACTACAGTACCTTCATCAACCCTCTCTGTTACCTCATCAAAAAACTCAGTCAAGTTAAAAACGATTTGCTCTGAACAATTCCATGCTGCTTTCCTTAATTAATCCACTCTTGACCAAGTGACTGTTAATTTTGTCCTGGATTATCTTTTTTAAAAACTTTCCCACCACCAAGGTTAAACTGACTGGCCTGTAGTTGCTGGATTTATCCTTACACCCTTTTTTGAACTAGGGTGTAACATTTGCAATTCTCCAGTCCTCCACCACCATCTCTGTATCTAAGGAGGATTGGAAGATTATGGCCAGTGCCTCTGCAATTTCCACACTTAACTTCCCTCACTATCCTTGGATGGATGTGATCCAGTCCTGGTGACTTACTAACTTTAAGTACAGCCAGCCTAATACCTCCTCTTTATCAATTTTTAGCCCATCCATAATCTCAACTACCTCCTCTTTCACTATGACTTGGGCAGCATCTTCTTCCTTGATAAAGACTGATGCAAAGTACTCATTTAGTATCTCAGCCATGCCCTCTGCCTCCATGCATAGGTTCCCATTTTGGTCCCTAATCAGCCCCACTCTTTTACTATTTATATGCCTATAGAAGACATTTGAATTCCTCTTTGTTAATTGCCAGTCTCTTCTCATATTCTGTCTTTGCCTCTCTTATTTCCTTTTTTACTTCCCCTCTGAACTTTCTGCACTCAGCCTGGTTCTCACTTGTATTATCAACCTGACAGCTGTTATACACACTCTTCTTCTGCTTCATCTTACAGACTCTCTCACTATCCAGGGAGCTCTGTCTTTGGTTGCCCTACATTTCCCCCTCTTGGGAATATAACTCGACTGTACTTGAAACATCTGCTCTTTAAAGGCAGCCTGTTGTTCCATTATAGTTTTGCCTGCCAGTCTTTCATTTAAATTTACCTGGGAGAAGTCTGTTATGAGCTGCTGTTGGATCCAGCAGCTGCATTCTGCCCAGTGCCTGATGGAGAATGGCACTGGATGGACATGACAATGGGGGTAAGAATAATGCAAGAAGGTTCTTCCAAAATTGGCACTGAAATAGAAAGTTGCCTGAAGGAAGAAGAGGGCCCAAGATCAGAAGTGAATGGATTGGCTCATTCAGCAGCACACAGAACTGTGGAACAAATATGAAATATGTAAATAACATGAGGATGCAGCAATTTCAGTAGCAGTTTACTTTATACTTGAGGGAAGAATGAATTTGTTCCATCCCCAGAATAGAAGGGCTTACGTTACCCTTTGTACTTTGTTGAACTGTTTGCTCTGATAGGGAACTAATGTTTTCTCCACTTATCTTCCAGACTGCTTTGTTGAGAGATCTGCTTGTATAGAAAACCAGAACCCACTGGAACACACAGGTGTCTTGTTACCTGGGTGTGATTCCAAAAGGTAGAGTGCAGCAATTGAACAGGGGAAAGAGGCTGTTTGCAGCATCTGCCAACCCCACAGGCCTCTTGTACCAATGTTGACTGGGCAAAAATTCCCAGAATGAGGGGACATGAGGAAAAACTTTTTCACCCAGTGCGTGGTGGGTGTCTGGAATTCGCTGCCCGGATCAGTGGTGGAGGCAGACACCTTCAGCTCATTTAAAAGCTACCTGGATGAAGTACTGTAATCTGCAAGGTTATGGACCAGGTGCTGGAAGGTGGGATTAGAACGGGTGGCTAGTTTTTTCAGCCAGCACAGACACGATGGGCTGAATGGCCTCTTTCTGTGCTGTAACTGTTCTATGGTTCTATGAACTTGGAGTGTCTGAGCCCAGCACAGGCAGAAGGAGGAAAAGGACTTATCGTAAATGTTTAGCTATGCCAGGAAACTGATTGGCTGGGATTTTACCATAGGCAGACGGGAGCCGTCCACTGACTGAAAAGTGGGTGGCTCACCACCTTCCTTCTGGCACGGGGATCCGACCTTATTTTGCGGGTCCCCGGACTTTAATTGGTCTGAGGCGGGACTTCCACCTGCTTGAGATAGGAAGTCCCGCCTAATAGAGCTGCCGGCCAATCAGCAGGCCAGCAGCTCTTAGCCCCAGCAGCGCCACCAGGAGCAGTGGTGACTGCTGGGCCTGCAGCCCAGCTACCCAAAGAAGATGTCGGGGAGCCCGGAATGCAAGTAAGTTTTTGTTGCCTCGTGGGGGTGATCGGTTGGACCCCAGTGAGGCAAAGGTGGTTGATTGGGGGGATGCGGGATTGGGGGGGGGCGTGTTGGGGGTGACTAGGGCATCAGCGGCTGTTGGGTACAGGGTGCCCGATCATGAGGCCCCCCACCCCCCCAGGACAACAGAATTCTGCCTGTTTTAACAGATGGCTTTTCTCTGGCCTGGCCGCCCGACCGACCAACGGGTAAAATCCCTGTGGAGGCGGGTGGAGGCCCTTAAGTGACCATTAAATGGCCACTTAAGGGCCTTGACTGGCGTGGGATGGGCGGGCCGTTTGTCGCCGCTGCCCTGTGTAAAGTGGCAACAGAGGCGGGAGCGTGTCGGGAAGGGCCCCCCAAGCCTTCCGCTCCATTTTACGCCCACCCCCCACCACCACCTTCCCGCTCTTTGGGGGGGGGGGGGGGGGCATAAAATTCCGGCCATTGTTCTGATTGATAAAGAAGCATAGTTTGTCACATCTTTCTGTTTGGGATGTAGTCCTGAATGAGCCATTATTTGTTCCAATTTGGAAGACTGAAGCCATCACTTTGTCTCTGCCATAAACTCTGTACTCTCACCATTAATTAATTTGATCAATCTCCCCAGCCACTCTCCTAGATTGAATCAGACTGTTTGTGCCCTCTCTGACGGAGCTGAGGTTCTGACTCCATATTCATCACAAAGCCACCTATTTCCACCTCGCAACGTTGCCCACCCCAATACCTTCTTGGCTGGTTTCCCATCCTCCATCCACTTAAGCAAGCTCATCCAGACTCTGCTGCCCATATCTTTTCCCAAACCTAGTTCTTCTAGCCCATCTCCCCATCCTTGCTGAGCTGCATTGACTCCTGGTTCCCAACGCCACAACATTTAAAATTGTCATGCTTGTGTTTAAGTCCCTTTATGGCCTTGACTCCCTGTCTCTGTCACAGTCTCTTGCCCTACAACCCTCTGAGAACTCTGCATTTTTTTGACTCTGGTCACTTCTGTATCCCCCATTCCCTTCACCCCACCATTGGTGGCCATACCTTCAAATATCCAAGCCGCACATTCTGAAATTCCATCCATAAACACCTTTGCCTCCCCATCACCCTCTCCTCCTTAAAACCTACCTGTTTGATCAACCTTTCAGCCATACCTTCTAACACCTCCTTTGGCTCAGTGTCCATTTTTATCTGATGAAACTTCTGTGAAGAGCTCTAGGATGTTTTTTCTACATTGAAGGCGCTATATAAATCCAAGTTGTGGTAGAAAAACAGTATTATCTTGATCAAACTGCAAGTACAACTATCTGGTTCCCATAGTCTGCATTTGGCAACTATTTTTCTCATTTGTTTGCAAACAATTCATCGTAAAGATGGTTCCTTTTTAAATTGACAAATTACTGACATTTTCTGTGTGCTCAGCAACTCTGGTGCAGATAATAGGAGCTTCTGCAGGTGAAATTCGACATTGATTGTTCATCTGAAGCTCCTTAACTCTATACTTGCAAGTACAATGTGCGACTTGCTTTTGGTGGCATCGTTCGGCATGGGAATCATGCCAGGCTGTAGCATTTGGTAACAGCAAACAGAACATGCTAGAGATCTTGGTTTTACATTATTATTAGATTAGATTAGATTTTTTTTTTAGATTAGAGATACAGCACTGAAACAGGCCCTTCGGCCCACCGAGTCTGTGCCGACCAGCAACCACCCATTTATACTAATCCTACACTAATCCCATATTCCTACCAAACATCCCCATCTGTCCCTATATTTCCCTACTACCTACCTATACTAGTGACAATTTATAATGGCCAATTTACCTACCAACCTGCAAGTCTTTTGGCTTGTGGGAGGAAACCGGAGCACCCGGAGAAAACCCACGCAGACACAGGGAGAACTTGCAAACTCCACACAGGCAGTGCCCAGAATTGAACCCGGGTCCCTGGAGCTGTGAGGCTGCGGTGCTAACCACTGCGCCACTGTGCCGCCCATTTTGTTGGCAAATGTCCTGGTTTGTAATAGAATGTACATTATTTATGAAGTTTCCTTTCATTTTCCCCAAATAGCAGCCGAGGTACTTAGGTCAACTTCTTAGAAGCTGTTAACTTTTAAAAGTATTAACACTTTCATAGAAACTACTGGCAGGCTATAATGATCTGCTCTTTCTGTCTGTTCTTGACATCTGTGATGGTGCTTTTGTTACTGTTCTGTGCGTCGGTGGATTGAGTGTGTTCTTTCGGCTATTGAGAATTTCATGGCCGTGCCTCAAGGCGCTGAGTTTCTGAACCCAGAAAAATACACATTTTAGAAAATAGCCACACTTGCTACTGAGCTGACAGTACTGATATTAAAATCCTGGTCCTTTCTATAGGCATGGAGACTGATGCACTTTATGCATTTAATATCTTGTGCTAAAGCAACATTTGTAATGTTGAGCCACTGGCAGTGACAGCCAAAGAGAAGCAGTGCTTTAATATAAACAAGGTGCCTGTGGCAACAGAGAAGCCCACATTGAAGGACTTCATCCCACTATGCCTGAGGCAAAGCTTTGCTGATGCCAAGCAGAAATGATCACTATGAGCTGCCATTTTGTTTTGAGTGTCACTGGCTGAGCGCTCAATAGAAGGTTCACATCTGTAAATGTTATTATACAATCGTGATTTTTCAACAACTGCAATGTTGCAAATTTAGAACAGCAGCATTTTTTCTACATAAATAGAGGGTGTACTTTTCAAAATACTCTTTATAGAAAATATTTCCATACTCATCAAGTTTCTTTTTATTTTTATAAAAATATCAATTTTACTACTAATGCGGAGACAGTTGAGTTTGGTTTCACTTCCTGCTGTGTCACTTTGGTGACATTGCTGACTGGAGTGTCTGAAGTGGCTTCATAAGGGCTAAATCTTTGGACGAGTCTGAGAGATGTGGAATGCGAACACAATGCGGTAAGCTAGTTGGAGATAGAGAGCAACCTGTTCCTGTACCTTTTTTTAGATGCCAAAGAAGTGTCTGGTGAATGGAGTATTTTGATAAATGTTCACCAGTCTTTACTCCTCACTGACCAGGAGTCTTCACTAATACTGCTGATCACTGACTTACTAAAGGGACACAAAATAAACTTTGGGAAAGCTGAAGCCCATTGGGTACTTATAGAGCAGAGGTGTCCAACCTTTTCGCGTGGGGGACCACATTACAATTTTTGTCCTACATAGGGGGCGGCTGAAAAATTTCAGAAAGAAAGAGGCATTAAAAATTTATCTTACCTTCAAAACAACAAACATGCATTTTTGTGAAGAAGCTTTAAATGAAAAGACTAATTTATTGACTTACTTTCCCGTCACTATGTTGAACACTGATATAGTGACATACCTGGCATTGTTTTTGCTTGCATTAGTACTCAATCTCTGCCCGCAGACTTGACATAGTGATGAGGAGTATTCCAGATAGCTATTTGTCAGGAGTGATCTTGATCACTTTCTCTTCCCTCTCTCTCCCCCTTCTGCAGCTCTATCCCCCCCTCCATCTCTCTCTCCCCCCCTCCCTCTCCAGCTCTCTTTTTTCCCCCCCCCTCCTTCTCCAGCTCTCTTCCCCCCCCCCCACTCCTTCTCCAGCTCTCTTCCCCCCCCCCCACTCCTTCTCCAGCTCTCTTCCCCCTCCTTCTCCAGCTCTCTTTCCCCCCCGCCCTCCTTCTCCAGCTCTCTTTCCCCCCCCCCCACTCCTTCTCCAGCTCTCTTTCCCCCCCCCTCCTTCTCCAGCTCTCTTCCCCACCCCCCGCTCCAGCTCTCCCCACCCCCCTCCTTCTCCATCTCTCTTTCCCCCCCCCATCTCTCTTTTCCCCCCCTCCCCATCTTTGTCTCTCCCTGTCTCTTCCCCCTCAGTCTCTGTCTCTCCCTCCCCCCCCAGCCTCTGTCTCTCCCTCCCCCCCCAGCCTCTGTCTCTCCCTCCCCCCCCAGCCTCTGTCTCTCCCTCCCCCCCCAGCCTCTGTCTCTCCCTCCCCCCCCCAGCCTCTGTCTCTCCCTCCCCCCCCCAGCCTCTGTCTCTCCCTCCCCCCCCAGCCTCTGTCTCTCTCCCCCCCCAGCCTCTGTCTCTCTCCCCCCCCAGCCTCTGTCTCTCTCCCCCCCCAGCCTCTGTCTCTCTCCCCCCCCAGCCTCTGTCTCTCTCTCCCCCCCAGCCTCTGTCTCTCTCCCCCCCAGCCTCTGTCTCTCTCCCTTCCCCCCCAGCCTCTGTCTCTCTCCCTTCCCCCCCAGCCTCTGTCTCTCTCCCTTCCCCCCCCCAGCCTCTGTCTCTCTCCCTTCCCCCCCCAGCCTCTGTCTCTCTCCCTTCCCCCCCCAGCCTCTTTCTCTCTCCCTTCCCCCCCCAGCCTCTGTCTCTCTCCCTTCCCCCCCCAGCCTCTGTCTCTCTCCCTTCCCCCCCCAGCCTCTGTCTCTCTCCCTTCCCCCCCCCAGCCTCTGTCTCTCTCCCTTCCCCCCCCCCCCCAGCCTCTGTCTCTCTCCCTTCCCCCCCCCCCCCAGCCTCTGTCTCTCTCCCTTCCCCCCCCCCAGCCTCTGTCTCTCTCCCTTCCCCCCCCAGCCTCTGTCTCTCTCCCTTCCCCCCCCAGCCTCTGTCTCTCTCCCTTCCCCCCCCAGCCTCTGTCTCTCTCCCTTCCCCCCCCCAGCCTCTGTCTCTCTCCCTTCCCCCCCCCAGCCTCTGTCTCTCTCCCTTCCCCCCCCAGCCTCTGTCTCTCTCCCTTCCCCCCCCAGCCTCTGTCTCTCTCCCTTCCCCCCCCAGCCTCTGTCTCTCTCCCTTCCCCCCCCAGCCTCTGTCTCTCTCCCTTTCCCCCCCAGCCTCTGTCTCTCTCCCTTCCCCCCCCCCCCAGCCTCTGTCTCTCTCCCTTCCCCCCCCAGCCTCTGTCTCTCTCCCTTCTCCCCCCAGCCTCTGTCTCTCTCCCTTCCCCCCCCAGCCTCTGTCTCTCTCCCTTCCCCCTCAGCCTCTGTCTCTCTCTCTTCCCCCTCAGTCTCTGTCTCTCTCTCTTCCCCCTCAGTCTCTGTCTCTCTCTCTTCCCCCTCAGTCTCTGTCTGTTTGTCTCCCCCCCCCTCTGTTTGTCTGTCTGTCTGTTTCTTTCTCTTTCTCCCCCTGCTGTCTTTCTGTGTGTGTGTCTCTTGATCCCCGCTCTCCACTATCTGCTCCCCGCATTCTGCTCTCCACTGCCCGCTCTCCACTACCCACTCCCTGCTCTCTGCTCTCCACTGCCCGCTCCCTACTCCCCATCTGTGCACTCACCATAAATGTGGATGATACAGGCAGGCTGTGAGCGCTGCTCTCTGCTGGACGTAGCTATGTTCTATGAGACCAGGGTCCTAACAAACCTATGGCTCCCCACTAAGGTGCTTGACATTCCGGCAGTTTACACCCGCGGGCCATATGTTGAACAACCATGTTATAGAGGTTGAAGCCATGCTGGGGAGGTTAATACTGGTTAAATCAGAGATTGTCATTTTCAAGGCAGATGCATTTAATTACTCCCATAGCCTCATGCAAAAAAAACATGGTTTAGATAAGGGGATAGGCAGGAAGGTTGAGGTAGAAGATCAGTCATGATCTTACTGAATGGTGGAGCAGTCTTAAGGGATCCTTTGGCCTACTCCTGCTCCTATTACTTCCGTTCTTGTGATTAAAATCGGCAATCTCCACGTTTCCCACGGGTTGCAAGAGAGATCTGCCTGTTCTTTAATCCTGCTTTGTGCTCTGATTATTGCTGGTGTGGCTGCTCTAAGTCAATGATATTTTTCAGTTATCCTTACAGCAACCAAGTTGGGTCTCTTAATAACTATAGGAAGAATTTAGCCAATCACCACATCACAAATCACCTGACAGAAATGGTGTCACACCAGAAAAAGATGGAAATTAGTTGTAGTAGGGAAGTAGCTGTTGAAGGGCCCTGTCAAAAAGGTAAGCTTTGAAATTTAAAATAAACTTCAGGGTCCTGCTGTTCAACATTCAGGTTTTAATAATGAAAAGAACTGAGTATGTTGCCAGCTGTTTTTGATCATTTAAAATCGCAATGGTGATGGAAAGCCTGGAAGCTGTGTTTCTCTTGTGCTTGAGTACCATGTGCATAGTTCTGCCTTCTTCAACTTCACTTTGAACTGAGTGGATGGTGAAAATGTGGTTCCCACTTGCATTGATGTGAAGTAGGCCCAATGTGCAGTCACCTTTTTCTCCTTTTTATTCTCGCATTTTTGATATTTTAAAAGTCCTTTAGTCCTTTTTTTTCCGTTCTTTTACTTTTTCTCTATTATTGTTCATGTTTTCTCTCTCTGCTACTCTCCCTCATTCTGTTCTTACTCAGTTCTCTGTATACTCTGTTTCTCTTGCTTGCTCTTTTCTCTCTCCCTCCTTGCCAGTATGTTTATTTCTTTCTCACTTTTTATTCTATCTCTTTCTCTGTTCAGTCTTTCCAGCTTTTTTTAAAAACTGTCTTTAGTGTCCTTTCTCTATGCTTCCTCTTTCTGGCCACTTTCTCTCTCTCTCTCTCTCTCTCTCTGCTTCCCTACCTTTTTGTGCTTTGTCACTGGGAAAGTAAATAAACACTATGGAGATGGAGCTTATCCAGAAAACAAAGCTCTAGTGAATTCCCCTTATCAAATTACAGTGAAAGCAAAATAAACCATTCAACCATGATTAACCCATACAGTGCAAATGGAAGGGTGGATTGTGATCTATCTTGTGAAGATCCCACCAATTGTGAGCATTGGTAGACCTTTGTATCAGGTGCTCGGATTGTTTACAACTAGAATGCCTGGATGCATCCCCAACAGTGGAGTGGGAACCACAGGACTGAGTCATTAACAGTCCAAGAACTGCAATATTTGCAGTTGGCCTGGCCATACACTGAATAACCCTGTCCTAGATTTATATTTTAAAAATGCAAAGTAAGCACTCCAGAAGACTTATGGCACCATTATGATCATTTGACCAGAGCTGAAATTCTAATACAAAAGTTAAGCAATTTGACCTGGATATTGTTCACAATGGTGTTACCCAATCTAATTAACATTATACCATGTCTTTCTTTATCATAACATCAAGCAGGTGTGTGGAGCTGGGTGATCCTTAGTATTTGAAAAGCTAGTTATACCACTACAGTCATTGGGCTAATTAATGGGTTTTACCTAGTGGAGCTAAATGGGTGCATTCTTTAACTTTAGAAGTGCTTTTTCCCCTAATCTCCGTTGTTCATTTGTTGATGTTCATAAAGATAAACTTTGTCTTATCAACATAATATAGATTCCTGAAAGTAGAGTTTCTCCCACGAGTGTAGAAGAAGTTTAACTTGTCAGAACCATGCGCATGAATGAAGTTTGTAAGTCCCAGTCGGTATAGTAAATTCTGTGTTTAAAGCTTGCTACTGATTATTCTGTGAAAATAATTACATACAGGTTTTTAATCCAGAAGGCATTTATGTAAGATACCGTCCACCTCACTACATTTGGTGTGCAATCTTGAAAATACAGTCAACATAGGGATTGTGTGCCACAGGTGAGTTCGGACACTGATTTTCACCTTTTGGAGCTGTGACTGAATCCAGCTCAGATTGATGGGATGGAAGCTGCTAAGCTGTCTTGTGCGAAATGGGCTTGTGCAGTCTGAACTAAATTCCTAGTAGTTGTGGGCCCACAGCAGAAAACTCCTCAAAATTTGTCCCAAACTGGCAGCCTTACTCGGTGAAGCTTAACGATTGCCTGGTGTTATTGAAAAGAAAACATACTGGTGAGAAATAGTTTATTTTCTAACGGGGTTTGTACAGGTGCAGCTTCAGTCTTCATCTTGTGCTGCATCTCACCTGCAAGTCGTAAAGTAATTCACGTGTTATTGCTGATGTCCTTTCCCTCTGTGAACATAAGTTTACTGAACAGAAATATAAATTTGAAGGTTATTTTAATGAATGTTAATGTTAGAAACTTAGGTGGGCATAGCCCCAAAAACAGTGTATTTTCATAATGTATTTTCATAAGGCTGACATTTAAACATCTACTTTTGTGGCTTCTTGGTACTAAACAATATAAGAACATAGATACGTTTAGTCGCTGACAGCATAATCACTGGCAGTAGGCACACACTGGCTTCATTTACTTCCTTTATAGAGCCGTGAAGATAGAAATTTAGGTGAGTTCCTTTCAATAACAACATCCTGCTCTCTGCTATAGCCTGTGGTAATTCAGAGCAGAATAGGAAACTTCTTGTAGGTCCTACACCTGAATAAATTATAAAAATGCCCAACGTTTTGTCATGATCTGTATACCACCATTTGTACCTCCCCTTCCCTACACACAAACGGAATCGTGAAAATAATTTAGCTGAAACTTTGCTGAAGCAGTTTATTTGCTTTAATCTGTCATTTACAATATCCAGATGATAATTTGGTGTCCAAAATTTCTAACCAGTACAGACATCCCTACAGTACAGATCGGTAAATGTAAAAGTCATAGTTCAACTCAGTAAGGGGACTTCCGCTTGGCAAAATTATTTCAAAGTTATGGAAGTATTTATGTGAGGAAGATATTGCTGTCTGTAAAGTTGATGCTGAATGTACCACATTTCATTCTGCATCTTATGCAAAGCCTTTGTATCTTTTCCAAGGTGCAGTTTACGTGCCAATTCAGATTTTTACTAGCTATTAAAACAGGACTTAATAACCTATTTTCATTTAGAAATGATTGTGAAGTTGCTGTGACGCATGGTAATAATGACACATGGCTCAAACTGACAAAGGTAATTAATTAGGCTATTATGCATTCTACAATGATAATTGCTTTGCTGGAAAGGCACCAGCCTTGAAAAGCCCAAGTGTATGAGTGCAATCCATCACCGAGAGTGTTTTCAGCACAGCTGTGTTTTTTCACCTTGACTCATTGTACAGCATATTAGGAACACAAAAATTAATGATACATCAATAAATAATATCTATTACTTGGCATGTTGCAGGCTGTTGGAGGATTTAATGGTTATTAAAGCTGTTTAATAGTAATGGCATTTCTTCACTGTTCCTCCTGAAATGGTTTGTTTGACACGAAATGTGTCTCTGATTCTAGAGCTGAAACATGTGTAATTTTCTGAAATTGGGGAACATGACTGAAGTGTCGTGCTTCAGTGGCGGTGGCAAGGCTGTTCATTTTCTTCAGTGGCTACTGCAGTGTAGCCTTCATTCTAAATGCTGTAAAGGTGGAAAGCAATTTGTTGAGGTGGTCTGTGAATTACAAATGACCTCTCGCTATTGTCTGGATGACAGGGGCTTGATGTTTCTCTGAGAGTTTGTGTTTGACTGGAGTGATTCCTTCAGCTGCCAGCATGTCAAGGTTAGAAGTCAGTAATTTAACTGATAATTGCATAATCA
Source organism: Heterodontus francisci (assembly GCF_036365525.1). Classification (NCBI taxonomy): domain Eukaryota; kingdom Metazoa; phylum Chordata; class Chondrichthyes; order Heterodontiformes; family Heterodontidae; genus Heterodontus; species Heterodontus francisci. The sequence continues at coordinate 30,507,619 of NC_090393.1, read as the reverse complement.
CCAGTTGTAGTAATTATAATTCATGATTACATAATTACTAATTACAGTTCTGCCAATCTAAGTGGCTGGGATTTTCAGTGGATCCACTCCTTTTTCATATTGTGCCAGGGCTGATGGTTTTAGAGAACTGCCAGAAAGTAACTGCCTAGCAGAGTTGTCCTGCTGATAGTTAAGAACTTACTTGGGAGATTTGTTTTCCTGTTTGAAATGGAATAACCCTCTTGTGGCTGAATATTTTTTCTGTAATTCTATTTGAAGGTTGAGATATTTCCTCTGGAATGTGAATTACTTCATCATTTTTCACCCATCACCAGCTTGGCTTTCGCTTAGAATTGTTAAAAAAAAATCAATTGTTAATAGTGAATCGCTTAAAATACTTTGAGCTAGATTTTAAACCCCCACCGGGGCCAGGAATGGAGGCGAACAGGTGTGAAATTTCGTGCTGCTGGCCTACGTTCCAGTTCCTGGGCTCCATCCTGCACCACCCCGCCCGGCCATTTACCCGGAGGTTGTACCCTCATGGCAGACTGGTACAAAACGTGAAGTCACACGGGATCAGAGGTGAGCTGGCAAGATGGATACAGAACTGGCTTGGTCATAGAAGACAGAGGGTAGCAGTGGAAGGGTGCTTTTCTGAATGGAGGGATGTGATTAGTGGTGTTCCGCAGGGATCAGTGCTGGGACCTTTGCTGTTTGTATTATATATAAATGATCTGGAGGAAAATGTAGCTGGTCTGATGAGTAAGTTTGCGGATGACACAAAGGTTGGTGGAGTGGCAGATAATGATGAGGATTGTCAGAGGATACAGCAGGATATAGATCGGTTGGAGACTTGGGCGGAGAAATGGCAGATGGAGTTTAATCCAGACAAGTGTGAGGTAATGCATTTTGGAAGGTCTAATACAGGTGGGAAGTATACAGTAAATGGCAGAACCCTTAGGAGCATTGACAGGCAGAGAGATCTGGGCGTACAGGTCCACAGATCACTGAAAGTGGCAACGCAGGTGGATAAGGTAGTCAAGAAGGCATACGGCATGCTTGCCTTCATTGGTCGGAGCATAGAGTATAAAAATTGGCAGGTCATGCTGCAGCTGTACAGGACCTTAGTTAGGCCACACTTGGAATATTGCATGCAATTCTGGTTGCCACATTACCAGAAGGACGTGGAGGCTCTGGAGAGGGTACAGAGGAGGTTTACCAGGATGTTGCCTGGTCTGGAGGGTATTAGCCATGAGGAGAGGTTGGATAAACTCGGATTGTTTTCACTGGAACGACAGAGGTGGAGGGGCGACATGATAGAGGTTTACAAAGTTATGAGTGGCATGGACAGAGTGGATAGTCAGAAGCTTTTTCCCAGGGTGGAAGAGTCAGTTACTAGGGGACATAGGTTTAAGGTGAGAGGGGCAAAGTTTAGAGGGGATGTGCGAGGCAAGTTCTTTACACAGAGGGTGGTGAGTGCCTGGAACTTGCTGCCGGGGGAGGTGGTGGATTCAGATACGATAGCGACGTTTAAGAGGCATCTTGACAAATACATGAATAGGATGGGAATAGAGGGATACGGTCCCCAGAAGTGCAAAAGGTTTTAGTTTAGACAGGCATCAAGATCGGCGCAGGCTTGGAGGGCTGAATGGCCTGTTCCTGTGCTGTATTGTTCTTTGTTCCAACTGACCCAATTAAAGTCCTATTAAGGCCTGTTGATAGAGTCCGACTGGGGTTTTCCAGTTGGCCTCCAGGTTCCTGGAGGCAGTAGGGGACAGTTCAGCTGCCTAAAGGGGGCCTCCCAGCAGCAGTTTAGGGGCCAGCGCTCCAAGCAGGCTTAGAGTCCCTCCTTTCCTGCAACAGCAGCTGCAGACAGCTCTGTGGAGAGCTCCCCCGCACCACCCCCACCCTCACCCCCACTCCACACACAGTGATGGCCTGCTGCAAAGGTCATTTTTACCTGCTCAATTGCCATGGCATCTTGCTGCTGCTTTGAAGCTGCAAGGCCCCTGTTCCTCCAGCTTCAAGAGCCCGACCACCGTCCTTAGTTGGACGACAAGTCCGCCCTCTGGCCATTAATTAGCCGCTGTTGGGAAAATCACATTGAGTGACTGTTTCCCACACATTGTGAGCTTCTGAACGCCATTTGAGCCTGACGCTGGGGTTCAGAAGCCCGCAGGGAAAATCCTGCTGTTTTTGTTTAAACAATGCGACGCTTGGACCCAACGTGTTAGGAAATAACTTAGAGAATTGCTTCATGAGCTGAACAAGGCAATTTTGGGAGGGGTGCAGTTGCCTTGTGATAGAAGTTTGGCTAAATGAGTACTAGGACTGAAATTCCTGTCTTTTTAAGTGAAAAAAACAAATGCGTATATAGAATCCAATTTAACAGTTTTAAAAAAAACTTGAATCTCCTTTTTTGCTACAATCAGTGCAATAGGACTGTCAGGCCCAATGTTTCCTAAATTGGCATGTTAAATTGGATCTTGAAGCAGTATTTTGGTGTTTGAATGATTTTAATGATTTAATTCTAGCATTTGTATTGCCATTTATCCAGTCTAATGTATCTTTTTTAAAAACAAGAGTCTTGGATCATTATTTAAATTTGTTTGTAATGCGGCAACTTCCATTTTAGGAACTTTATAATGAAGTGGTGGAGGGAGACATCTGTTAAAGTAACTTCAGGGGTTATTTATGTCTCTCTTCTCCTAAATACACATTTATGTGTTTTTTTTAGGACTAGTGAAAACTAATTTGAGGACAAAGAGTGTATTTTTTTTTTCAGGAAAGGTGACATTGAGCTCTGAATAATACATTTTGAAACGGCAGCAAAAATACTCGGTTGGTAAGGGCCAAATCCCACTTGCAATTTCCCACTTCCAGTAAGGGCAAATGTACTACTGCTGGAAAGTAGTTCCGTACCTTTGCATAGAGGATTTCTGCTAAGATATGTAATGCACTTCAACACCATCATATAAACATAATAAAACTGCATCTGACATCCAACCATAATCTACGCATCACAGATTGGGAGCAGGGTTTTTGCCCCGGTATAGGGGCAGGAACTGAGGAGGATGGGCACTAAATTCCACCAGCACCGGCATGCCGGTTTCCCAGTACCATCCCACTTCGAGCCATTTTTGGGAAGGGCGGAACGGTTACCTGCCCACAAGTGGTGGATAGCTAGTTAGGGTATTTAAAAGGCCAATTAAGGCCGTTGATCAGAGGCCGATTGGAATTTTCCAGTTGGCCTGTGAGCTGCCCATGGCATGGGCACACGGAACTGCCTGGAGGCGGCCTCCCAGTGGTGGTCTGGCAGCTGTGGCCATTTTTTTAGTTCTAATCTTTGAAAAGTGCTGAGAGGTGACCTTTCTCTCCATTACCTACAACGGCAGGCTGCAGCTCCTTCCATGTTGGAGGGTTTCCTATTGGCCCTCCAGCTTCGAGAGCCTGCCCACCATCCTTAGTTGGTCAGTAAGTGCACCCTCTGGCTGCTGACTGGCCAATCAAAGCAAAATCCATGTCGGGTTGCTGCTCCCAACAGAGTGTGGGTTTAGGACCCGCATTTGACCCCGGTGTTGGGGTAACCGAAAATGCAAAATCCTGCCCTTGATTTTAGTTATGCAGTTATAATATTTTTAAAGATAATTGGTTTGGTAGAAAATCTTAACTTCCGGCTTGTCAGTCATTAAAATCATATATGAAGAAGGCACCCTACACACTCAGTGACAAAATAATTATTAGTCACAGTACTTACTTGTAGACCCTATTCCTTTTAAGAAAAAGAATTGAACCTTGACTCTGCATTTTGTTTTTCCCTTCTGTTATGAACACTGGACTTTGTAGTATGGCTACGTTTTAAAAGCTGTGGTCTTTAATGCAGTGTAAATTCTGGCCAGAGACATGCCAGGGGTCTTGGTTGCCATGAAAACAAGGAACCTAGTTCAAAGACCCGTTTGAAAGCAGGGTGCAAGGTTGTAACACCTAAAGGACAATGGTTTTCGTTCTCCCAGACTCTCCGATTGTAAACAGGGAGCCAGAGGCTCTAAACTGCAGATTTGAGTTGGAATTTTTAACACCTGGAAACAGAGGAGGGCCCAGGTTGTTTTTGCTATGGTTAGACTTATGGGGCTGAATTTTACCCTCATTGGACGGGAGCCGTCCACTGACCGACAGGTTGGTGGCGATCCTGCCTCCGCCTGGCCTGGAGATCCAGTCTGGACTTTAATAGGTCTGAGGTGGGACTTCCACCTCACTGAGGCAGGAAGTCCCACCTAATGGAGCTCCCGGCCAATCAGCGGGCCGGCAACTCTTGGTCCTAGCAAACCCACCGGGAGCGGTGGCCACTGCTGGGACTGCAGCCCAGCATTGCGAAGAAGAGGAAGTATGGCCCTGGGAAAAGGTACGCTTTAGGGGCCTCGCTGGGGGGTGATCGGTTGGGCCCCGTTGAGGCAAGGGTGGTCGATTGGCAGGGGGCGAGGGGTGTGCTGGACGTTGGGGGTGGTTGGGGCATCGGAGGTGGCACCCCCCAGGCCATCAGAGAGCCGCCTACTTTTGTCAGGCTGCTTTTCTCAGGCCTGGGGCGCCCGACTAGCCAAGGGTAAAATCCCCGTGGTGGCGGGTGTTCTTAAGTGGCTGTCAATTGACCACTTAAGGGCCTTGATTGGCCTGGGGTGGGTGGGCCATTTCCTGCCGCCGCCCCGTGTAAAATGGTGACTGGAGCAGGTTGGGAAGGGCCCCCCGAGCCTCCTGCTCCATTTTACGCATCCGTGATGAGGAATTAAAACCGCACAGTCCCCACTTACATTGTTCAGACTTCACATGACTGAAACTACTGGTTATGTTTTCTTTTGTTCCCTAATGTTGAACACTAAAAGAGCAAAGGCCAGGAAGGGAGCTTCATGCATGTTGCCTCACTGATGCGGTAACTTTGGATCAGTATGAGTACTTCATAAATATAACAAACTCATTTTTTTCGGTTTATCACGGGCGTTTTATTGAAGATTTGACATGTATGCATTAGATTTCTATGTAAACATAAGTGACATCATTAGAAATATTAACACATTGAGGAAAAGCTGTACCTCTGTGTAAATTCTGAAATATACCCGATGTATGCCTGCACGAAAAGGTGCTGCTGCATCTCCTATATGAATTCTAGAATGACATTTGCCATGACCCGTAGAACAGGTTTTACTTCTGGCTAGTGGTGAAATTTTTGCAACACAATTACACATTCTATATTTGTTTATCACCCTTTGCTTACCTCTGAGATCCAGGCTCTATACTCTTCTTCCTATTAAGGTCTGAGAGGCCTGCAGAGAAGGATCTGCTTACAAGTGGAGGGATCTTGTGTGAAATGAGTTTCAGTTGTTTGGGCAGCAGCCAGGTGATGATAGGATTTCCTGATGAGGTCTGGTGATGTTGACAGCTGCTTGTTCTGAAGCTCCATTGAAGGTAAGGCATCAGTGGGCGCAAGGGGTTGAAGTGAACATGTACAGACAAAATGTTGTGTAACATTTGTCTGGCTGGTGCTTATTGGCATTTGTTTGTGAGGCTTGGACTTTTTCTTAGATTTTGGAAGGTTTGGTGCTCCCTGTCGTATCAGATGACTGGCAGGTTGAAAGCCATTGGATAGTTTCTGCTGTGATCGGACGCTTGTGCTGGATATTTCTCTGGAAATGGTTTGTTACAGCATTTCTTTCATAAGGATGTGAGTGAATTTTGACAGTCACTTTACAGCAGCGTGTGAACCTTTAACAGCACATTCCAACACGTGATCTTCTCTGGGTTATTTCATAGGCACTTTACACTACGGGCGTGCCGCTGACTGCAGTGAATCTGTCATCAAGTTAATGCCACCTCTTGCAGTAAAGTAAATGAAGGGAGTCAGTCCTGCATGTTTACACTCTGGGTCTCCATTATTATACAGAAAAGCCCGTCTCCCTGCAGAGGGGATCCTAATGCAGATTCTTAAAAGGCAAAAGCAACAGGGGTCATTGTCTCAAAACGTAAATCAAATATCCAGTGAAATAGAAAAGTAACTTATAAGCAAGTTTGTGCACTGCTTCCATAAGGGATGATTAAGTGCGGTTTACAGTGCAATCAATTATCCTGTTCCAGGGCTGTGAAATGAGCATTAACACCATACATTAAGCATGTGTAGATAACCAATGGTATTCATTGTTTTGATTTCTGCCTCAGTTATGAGTAACCTCTCAAGTGAGAGTTCAACTAATGTTTATTTTACTTCTGAATGAAGTGAGCTGAAGGCAGTGTATTGTAAGAATTAATTTCTTTCACTAGGCTGTACTGATCATGGGTTCAACAACAAAGCCTTGCGGCAGCTTACCAAGTGATGGATTATCACGTGGGTGCAAAGTCACACCATCAGATTCACTAAACCATAAACATCCACATGAAAGTGTGGCTTGCACATCCAATTCTGTGGTAACTTCGATAAATGTTGAAGCCCATAAAGTCAATTAGCATTCAGTTGTCTATCTTATCTGAATGTTGTCTTGGTAGTTGGGAATTTAGAGGTGGAAGCCCAGCCCTCCATCACACTAAGATCAAAGATGCTCAAGTTACGTAGGATTACATCGGATATACGACACAAAAACAGGCCATTCAGCCCAACCAGTTCAGGCTGCCATTTATGCTGCACTTGAGCCTGGTCCCATCTTTCCTCATAGAAATCCATCATCATTACCCTCTATTCCCTTTTCCCTCATATGCTTGTTTAGCTTCCCCTTAAATGCATCTATTCTATTTGCTTCAACCACTCCCTGTGGTATTGAGTTCCACGTTCTCGCCACTCTTTGGGAACTTGCCTTCATAGCTTCTGTATCTTGGTGTTGTCGATGGTAGTACCTTGGCATATTCCAAATTGTTATAACTGTCCCCTATCTCCCCAACTCTGTGAGATGACATAAACACTTTCTAAAAGTAGTATATTCCTCATGCTTCATATGCTGTCCGAGTCAGTAAATCTGTTTTCCGGTGCGGTGCTAACGCACCAAGGATGGCACCACATTTGATGCCTGGCCTATGCATGTTAGCTGATCTCAATTCACATGGTGGTGTGTTTTTGGACTAGTGAAGGAAAATATCAGCCAAGGCGCTCCATTTTTACTTGTTATTCAGTGGACCCCCTACGCACCCACCACCACTGCCCCAAAACTGGAAAATGTACGCATGTGGATGTCAGGGAAGCTCGTCAATGTCCTGGACTATGTGGTCAGCAGTGAAGCAAGGGCATGCCAATGACCTTAAAGAAAGCTGCCCACCAAGAGATAGCAATTTCTGTGGCATGGTTTTCCCTTTCCTGATGGTAGTTTAAATCTGGCGCCAAATCAAGGGGATCTCCAGGCATGCAGCAGCAATGATGTCAGCAAGCAGAAAGGCAACCAATCCAATTGAAGTAAGCATGCACAGCACTTAAATTCCTTCACTTTTAATTTTAAGTTTCCGATAATGAAATAAATGTATATTAAGTTAGAAGGTAAAAGAAACACTTGAAAAAAAATTTTTGTTTTTCAAAATATGTGGAATTTTCAATCATTGTGGAGAAATTTGACATTTCACAAATCTAAAATTAGCTTTTCAGGACCAGTAAGATTGCTTAGCAGTAATTATGAAGTTAACATGCCATTAAAAACCCAGTTACACTTCATTTAACAAGCTGTAACTTTTACCAGGGCTTTTATAATGAAACGAACATTGTTAGAGTGGAAGTTCTTGTCAATTCATGATTACAATGGAGAAAGCAGAATGTGGGAACCTCCTGAGCACACCCTATGGAGGAGTTTTATTGACAACAACTTCTGGATTTCCATGTTATTCTGCATATGTTTGGGCTCTCGAGGTTGCAGTCAGTTTCAGTGGAGTAATGATAGCGAACACTCACAGTTTTGCCGTCGTTACCACAGCAAAATCTCGGCCGTTATATTTTCTCTCATACTAGGCACCATGCTGTAAATGAGTGGGTAAGAGATCAGTTACTCTACGGCCAGTCATTATTTCCCCACTCCCTCCCTTTTGAGGGAGTGCTTGGTGTCTGCTTGCCTGGAAAGTTGCAACATCACACTCCATTGTACGACATTTTGGTAGATTAATAAGATCTGTCGCCAAGTTATCTATTCCTCAGGCATCTTTTATTTCACTTGACTTTCGGCTGTCTGAGGAGCTATGTCGAGATGTGATACTGTTCCAAAAATCCACATTTAATTGTAAAACAAGAGTTTCCAAATTCCTGATGATCCAACCCATTTAAATAGTTCCTCTTTATATTACTCCTTAGTTAAACCTTGGGTATCAGTTATGAATAGCTTTGTGCCATAGGAAGCCATTGGTGGATATTTTTTTGAGGGGTGAAAGGAAAGCTGACAGACTTTTTTTTGACTTGGTAAACACATCTTTACTGTCCTCGGTCCAGTGTCTGTACAATACTCTGACAGAAATCAGGTTTCCAAATAAGTTAGCTGCACTCTTGTGAGTAACATAAGAAATAGGAGCAGGAGTAGGCCATTCAGCCCCTCAAGCCTACCCCGCCATTCAATAAGATCATGGCTGATCTGTCCCAGGCCTCAACTCCTCTTTCGGGCCTGCTGCGCCTAACCCTTGACTCAGAGATTTCAAAAATCGATCTACCTCAAATACATTTAGTGATCTAACCTCCACAACTCTCTCAGGCAGAGAATTCCAGAGATTCACCACCCTCTGAGAGAAGAAATTCCTTTGCATCTCAGTTTTAAATGTGTGCCCCCTTATTCTGTAACTATGTCCCCTAATTCGAGATTCCTCCACTAGTGGAAATATCTTCTCAACATCTCCCTGTCAAGCCCCCTTAAAATCTTATATGTTTCTATAAGAACACCTCTCATTCTTCTAAACTCCAATGAATAAAGGCCTAACCTGTTTAGCCATTCTTGATAAGACAACCCCTTCAGCCCAGGAATCAGCCTAGTGAACCTTTTTTGAACTGCCTCCAATGCTTGTATATCCTTCTTTAAATACGGGAACTAATATTGTACTCAGTACTCCAGGTGTGGCCTCAGCAACACTCTGAACAGTTGTAACAAGACTTCCCTATTTTTAAACTCTAACCCCCTAGCAATAAAGGCCAAAATTCCACTTGCCTTCCTAATTATTTGCTGCACTCCTGACTCCCCAACGCATGTCCACCATCTACAAGGTCAGGACTGTGATGGAATACTCTCCACTTGCTTGGATGGGTGCAGCTCCAACAACACTCAAGAAGCTTGACACCATCCAGAACAAAGCAGCCTGCTTGATTGGCACACCATGCACAAACATTCACTCCCTCCACCACCGACGCACAGTGGCAGCAGCGTGTACCATCTACAAGATGCACTGCAGAAACGCACCAAGGCTCCTTAGACAGTACCTTCCAAACCTGCGACCTCTACCACTTCGAAGGACAAGAGCAGCAGATGCATGGGAACACCACCACCTGCAAGTTCCCGTCCAAGTCACTCACCATCCTGACTTGGAACTATATCGCCGTTCCTTCACTGTCGCTGGGTCAAAATCCTGGAACTCCCTTCCTAACAGCATTATGGGTGTACCTACCTCAAATGGACTGCGGCGGTTCAAGAAGGCAGCTCACCACCACCTTCTCACGGGCAATTAGGGATGGGCAATAAATGCTGGCATAGCCAGTGACGCTCACAACCCATGAATGAGTTTTTAAAAAACCTGCATGCTAACCTTTTGTGCTTCATGGACAAGAACACCCAGATCCCTCTGTACTGCAGTATTTTGTAGTCTTTCCTCATCTATATAATAATGTGCCTTTTTTATTCTTCCGTCCAAAGTGGATTACCTTACATTTTCCCACATTGAACACCATCTGCCAAGTTTTTGCCCACTCACTTAACCTATCTATATCCCTTTGCAGATTCTTTGTGTCCTCATCACAACATGCCTTACCACCTATTTTTGTATCATCAGCAAATTTGGATCCACTATAATCTGTCCCTTCCTCTAAGTCACTAATATAGATAGTAAACAGTTGAGGACCGATAGTTGAGGACCCTAGGACCGATCCTTGTGGCACCCCATTAGTTACGGCTTTCCAACCTGAAAAAGACCCATTGATCCTGACTCTCTGCCTTCTGTGTGTTAGCCAATCCTCAATCCATGCCAACACATTGCCCCCAATACCCTGAGCTCTTATTTTGTGCAATAACCTTTTATGTGGCACTTTATCGAACGCCTTCTGGGAATCCAAATACACTACATCTACCTGCTCCTCTTTCTCCACTCTGCTTGTTATATCCTCAAAGAACTCTAACAAATTTATCAAACGTGATTTCCCTTTCATAAAACCATGTTGACTCTGCTTGATTGCATTATTTTTTTTTTTTATTTTATTTAGAGATACAGCACTGAAACAGGCCCTTCGGCCCACCGAGTCTGTGCCGACCAACAACCACCCATTTATACTAATCCTACATTAATCCCATATTCTCTACCACCTACCTACACTAGGGGCAATTTACAATGGCCAATTTACCTGTTTTTCTAAATGTCCTGCTATTTCTTACTTAATAATGGACTCTAGCATTTTCCCAATGACTGATGTTAAATTAACTGGTTTGTAGTTTCCTGCTTTCTGTCTCCCTCCTTTCTTGAATAGGGGTGTCACATTAGCAGTTTTCCAATCCGCTGGTACCCTACCGGAATCCAATGAGTTTTGGTATATTACGACCAATGCCTCCACTATCTCTGCAGCCACTTCTTTTAAAACTCTTGGATGCAGGCCATCAGATTCTGGCGACTTGTCTGCCTTTAGTCCCATCAGTTTGCCCAGCACCTTTTCCCTCATGATAGAGATTGTTACAAGTTCCTCCTTCCCATTTACACCTTGTTCATCTAGTATTGTTGGGATGTTTATAGTGTCCTCCACCGTGAAGACCCGTGCAAAATATTGGTTTAAATTGTCTGCCATTTCCCTGTTCCCTGTTATTAATTCCCCAGTCTCATCCTCTAAGGGTCCCACACTTACTTTAGCTAATCTCTTCCTTTTAATATACCCGTAGAAGCTCTTACTGTTTGTTTTTATATTTCTTGCCAATTTACTCTCCTCAATTTTCTCCCTCTTTATTAGTTTTTTTAGTTATCTGCTGCTGGTTTCTAAAAATTCCCAATCCTCTGGCCTACCACTCGTTTTCGCCACATTGTACGCCTTTGTATTTGATTTGATACTCTCCTTAACTTCCTTTGTTATCCATGGGTGGTTCATTGTTCTCTTCAAGTCCTTCCTTCTGACTGAAGAAGTGTTGAAAATTGCATGGGGAACTATACTATTAATACATTTGCAATTTGTCCATTAGTGTATCGGGGAGATGTTTAATGGACAGCTTTTACAATTTGAAATGATACCAGACATACACATTGTGAGAGGCTGTAATCTGTGGCTTTCCTCAAACTTGGAACAGTTCCTCAATGTTGTGGAGTCGGTTAAGTCCTTGCCAGTCCCTATAGATAATAATTGTGTGTTTCATTGATTTGTGTGCTCTGCACAGTTCATTATTTTGGCATATGAAAACAAAGCTTAAATTTTAAAAATCTTACTCTGGAATACAGTCAATAAAATGGTAGTCTATGGGTAATATTAACCTTTATGGATAGTGTGGGATTTAACCCCTTAGTTGTTATGCTGACAGCTCCTGTTGTTGAACTGTGGCCTGACTCCTACAAAGTTGCTTTTGAATTTTTTTTTTGGTCTTAATATTATTGAACCATATTTGGTAAATGTTTACCTCAAGCACAGAATGTCATTGCATGTCATAATGCAGTCAGGCAGCCATACGTACCAATAGATCACTTAATGCTGCACAGATTCCCTTTTACTCAGACCTCAACCCTTTAACAAGTTGCAGTACTTTCTGCTTGGTTCAATGTTGCCAGAGATCCAACCCTCTGTACTCACTTGATTTTAAATGTTGGCTCCATATAACATAATGATTCTCTAAAATGTGGAGCTTGTATGCTGTGACTCAGGATTTAATTTCTTTGCCAGATAAAGCGATACTTAACTAAGTTAATTTTAAAAACATTGATGAATATAAAATGGGGAAAGAACTGGCAGTGCTTAAAATCTGAAATGAAAACTGAAAATGTTGAACATACACAGAGGTTCGTCAGTATCCGTAGAAAGACAGGTTAGTGTTCTGGATATAACCCAGTATAACGGTCAGAACAGTGGATGAAAGGGTTATACCTGAAAAGTTAATCTGTCTTTTCTTTTTCACAGATGCTGTGTATTTGTAGTTTTTTCTAACTTGGTTTTGACATTGAGGCCAATGTTCAAAGAATCCAGTGTAAACTTTTTAATCTGGGATCTGTAAATTGGTTCAGAAGATGACATTTTTATTTATTTTCAAGATGTTTATTTGGCCATCACACATTGGAGAACCATACCAGACAGGTAGAAATAAGTGACCTGAATGGGAACCAGACCTTTACTGAAAGAGTAGTAATCACAGGTACAGAACCACTATTAAAGTGCCCCTCTAGGTGATCGATCAGAACCCCAGGTTACACAGCTCACCCCTACTCATTTTTCATTGAGTTACTGCAGAGCACAGACTGTCGACAAATGCTCGTAAGTAATCTTTCTGAGATACCCATTGAACCTGTTTAAGAAGAATTGTTCCTGTTTTTGTCTTGGTACATTTCTCTGTTATGTTAACAGTTGAATTCAGAATAATTTCCATCAATTTTTCTTTTGGAAGTTTTCCCTGTGATTTAATCCACTTCAATTGGGAAGTGAAGAAATTCGAGTGGGTTAGGCTGTGTGTGTGTGTCGGGGGTGGGGGAGGCGGGGGAGATGGGGAGGTTGAGGAAATCCACAGTATTGCAAAATGCTCCTGATCCTTGGTGCCTTTATTAGTTTCTTTCCGACATTAACTTCATGGTGATCCTGTGGTTTGGGTTCCATGTTCTGATCGGTTGGTTATTGGGTATCAGTCTGCTGTCATTACTCCTATTTGTTTAAAAGTGCAGGTCCTGGGTCTGCACTTAATGGGCCTGTCACCAATGATCTAATGTAAATCATCCTAATGATTGAAGATATAAATCTTTAGTAATTGTTCTTTTTCCAGGTGGTAGCACTTAGTAAGAGAAGCAAGGAGGCTGAGGCTGCCTTTCTTAATGTTTACAAGCAATTAATAGAAGCGCCAGGTAAGAAGACAATTAGATATTGATCCATCTGTAATAATAGCTCTTCTTACATAGCAGAATGTCTGTGCAAAGTAATTTTTATGCATTATTAAGTGTTCAACTTGGAATGTTAAACGCATAACATTGAAAAATATTGTTCTGTGTATTCTATTCAGCGCAACTTGCTGTTGTGTTTTCAATGCATTACAGGTCGATATTCATTTGATATTATGGTGTATGAATATAGCAGAGCAGTGGTTTATAAAAACACAAGATAAGATGGCATGAAATGGAGCCCAAATAGTGAGTAGCCCTTAGTTGCCAGCATCACAAGGTAGTTTATGTCTAATATATCACCAGCAATAAATCCGTTTATTCCAAACTTGAGTAGTGTTTGAGGAAAGAAATACAAAGTCATCCTGAATTTAAAATGGTGGTAGAGTTCTCAGCCACACACCCATGTGATGAAACAGAAATGACTTTGATTTACTCTGTGTATCGTTTAGAATTTACACTTGAATTCCAGAATTTATTCTGCAAGAAAGCTCATTTAATGCTCTTTTTAATCAATGTTGCAAGGTGTTAATACCCTTCAGTGAATCTCCTCACACATCAAGGACATGCAGCTTGTTAGCAACTGCAGCTGGTACTAAAATAATCCTCCCACAAACAAGATAAATGTGTACAAGTTGAATAATGTGGGGGAGGAGCAGGAATCATCGACAGTGAGTTCAAGGCCCTCGCACTATGTGACATCACGAGAACGGGATGTTACTTCACAGCCTTGTAACTCACTCTCAGGCAGTAATTACTCTCTAGGGTGACGCAGAGGCAGCTGCTTGACATGTCGTAATGCTCGTGCATTTTTAACGCACTTTCATTCATTGTTGTCACTTTGAAAAGTCTGACTTTTTCTGGCTAAGGCTGAAATTGAAACAAATTCTGAGCAAATGCAAGGAGGGTTCTTAATTTAGCAAATATATGATCACCGTGGCTGTACATCTGTAATTAAAGTATTAAACCTTGAGTCCTTTTAAAATTGTTAATAAAGGTGGGAGTAAAGCAAAAAGACTGGTGAAATGTACAAATACCGTAATTAATGTCAGAATTGTGGAGTGAACTGCTGGCTGTAAATTACAGTGTGTGTTCGTGACTGCTGATTTCTCTATTATAAATATGCTCTGAATCACTCACTTTATAGCTGTTTCTATGCCTGTCATTTGTATTTGCAATCCTCCAGCATTAGCCAATATCAGAAGAGAATGCTGCACCATTGACGTCCTTCACAAAGTTTTTTTTTTAAAAGGATTTTTCATATTGACACGTGTCTGCTGAAGGGATTTGAGCTATAAATGACCCGTCAGCATGGAGTATTAAAGCCCAATGAAAACTTTGTGCTGTAACTTTAAACTATAGGAAGGGACATGCAAAACCAGCAGTGTGAGCTCTGCAAGCAGTAATAATGAAATAAATGAATGTTGTATATTATCCATTGTATGTTAGATATTACACCATAAATAATATAACATAGTTGTCAGCCGTGGCTCAGTTGATCGCACTCTCACCTCTGTCTCAGAAGGTTGTGGGTTCAAGTCCTCTCCAGACACTTGAGCACAAAAACTAGACTGATACTCCAGTACAGTACTCAGCGAGTGCTGCACTGTCAATGGTGCCATTTTTTGGATAAGATGTTAAATCAAAGTCCCGCCTGCCCTCTCGGAGTTGAAAAAGATCCCATGTCACTATTTTGAAGACGAGCAGGGGAGTTCTCCTCAGTGTCCTGGCCAATATTTATCCCTCAATCAACATCACAACAACAGATATCTGATCATTGCTGTTTGTGGGAGCTTGCTGTGCACAAATTGGCTGCCGTGTTTCCTACATTATGACAGTGAACACTAGGAGGGAGATAGAAAGCAGGGAACCACAGGCCAGTTAGCCTAACATCAGTCATTGGGAAAATGCTGGAATCTATTATTAAGGAAGTCTTAATGCATTTAGATGAGCACTGTATGATTAGAAAATTTTTACTAAAGGAAAATCCTGTTTGGCAAATTTATTAGAGTTTTTTGAGGATGTAACTGGTAGGGGAGATAAAGGGGAACCAGTAAATGTTGTATACCTGGATTTCCAAAAGACATTCGATGAGGTGCTACACAAAAGGTTAATGGGCAAGATAAGGGCTCATGGAGTTGGGGGTAATATATAAGCATGGATAGAGAGTTGGTTAACAGGCAGGAAGCAATGGGGCATTTTCAATTTGGCAGGCAGTAAATAGTGGAGTGCTGCAAGGATCAGTGCTGGGGCCTCAGCTATGTAAACTATATTAATGACTTAGATGAAGAGACAGAGAGTAATGTATATAAGTTTGCTGATGATACAAAGGTAGGTGGAAAGGTAAGCTGTGGGGAGGACAGAGAGAGGCTGCAAAGAGATCTAGACATTTAAGAGATCTCCACATTTAAGAAAGGATATCTTGCATTGGAGGCAGTGCAGCGAACGTTCACTAGATTGGTCCCTGGGATGAAGGGGTTGTCCTGTGATGAGAGGTTAAGTAAATTGGGCCTGTATTCTCTGGAGTTTAGAAGAATGAGAGGTGATCTCATTGAAACATATAAGATTCTAAAGGGGCTGAATTGGGTATACATTGAGAGATTATTTCCGCTGGTCGGGGAATCTAAAACACGGGGACACAGTCTCAGAATAAGGGGCCGATCATTTAGGACTGAGATGAGGAGAAATTACTTCATTCAAAGGGTTGTGAATCTTTGGAATTCTCTACCCCAGAAGGTTGTGGATACTGCATCGTTGAATACATTTAAGGCTGGGATAGACAGATTTTTGGTCTCTCAGGGAATCAAGGGATATGGGAAGCAGGCGGGAAAGTGTTGAATCCTACGATCAACCATGATCGTTTTGAATGGCGGAGCAGGCTCGATGGACCATATGATCTATTCCTGCTCCTATTTCTTGTGTTCTTGCATTTGTGTTCAAAATACCTCATTGGCTGTAAAGCACTTTGAGATGACCTGCGGTTGTGAAAGGCTATATAAATGTGTCTTTTTTATATTTTTAATGGATCTGCAGCTGTGCACTTCCCCCCCCCCCCCTCAAACCAGATACTCCTTTCTTCTAAAATAATCATCCATAGATATAAGGATTTCAGTTTGAAGTGTAGAATTACAAAATCATTCCCCAATCATTCTACAGGTATTATATTTTCATTCCAAAAGATCTCCCCAATTGATATTTTTGCTGCAGAATGCTCTGAATATAGTCGTATCATCATTGAGTTTCATCTGCAGGCAATAGAACATGTTACTGGAACAATCTCACACATCAAACCCTCAGAAAGGAGTTTATGCAGATTGTGTTTTGATATTCATTTGGGTGTTTTGCTGTTTATTTTGGTCAATTCTCTATAGTTTAAAAGGGCTATGACTGATAAGTGACATTTTCACTTGGCATCTCATGGCTAATGGACAAAGTACCTGCCATCAGTGCAAGAGAGATTTTCCATGTGGCTCTAAGATTAATCAGTGACTATTTATGTAGCATTTGGAGTAACTTGGGTCACAACATCACAGTTAATTAAAAATGTGAAAATATGTGTTTTGCTCTCTGTACAAAAATCCAATTTAGCATTATCTTAATTTTAGCAATCTAAATTTACAGAGGAATGCACCGGTAATATTTAAAGCTTAACACTTGTGGTTTAGTTCAACTTGCATTTAATAATCATTGGTACAAATTGTGACCATGTTGGGCACAGCAGTGCTGTTCTATCCGATGAGTAGTCAGAGATTCTTACAGTTAGGGGCAATGCCAAGGGCATTAGAATAGAACCCCCTTGTGAATGGGACTGGATATTCATGTCTTGTACATGTGCCTGTCCAGTCTTTTTGAAAGTGGGCCAATAAAACACTTGGTAGGATGAGGCCAAATATGAATTATTACGCTATTTTCCTTTTACAGCAACTGTGCATACAAAGCAACTGAAAGTACAGCTTGTCTTTGCATAATTAAATAACGTAATAAACGTGCTATGTTTCCCCACATCAGTGGTTCATCTTGCTTGACTTCAATAAAATAACTTCTCACTACCCTCCTACATACTCACCTCCTGTTTGAGTGAAAGCCCACCCTAGCAGTCTTCTGTTTTTGAAAACCAGTTTGTGTTTTTAATGCTTATTTTATCTCCCTCCTATGCACAATGAGAGGGAGAGCCTCAGGCCAACAACCTCCGCTGAGCACTCGGGACCCGTCAAAATGGGTGTGAGTTGTTTATTAATGATCAAGACAGGTTAACTAATTGCTTAATGTCTTTGGGCTTCAGGGAAACAATTTCAAGGCCTGTCTATTTGCATTTAAACTACTTTTTTGGTCTTTGTTTTTTATGTGAATATGCTCTGCTTTTAAAATCCCAATATTTGAATCTCTATGTAGAAAAATGGTCAAGAATCTCAAAATGTAAGGTATTTCCTTGATTTTGGTGATTTAAATTTACAGGAGAAAACATAGGTAATATTTAAAGCTTAGCACTTCATGTCTGGTTTGACCAGTTTATAATAATCCCATAAAATGGAAACTTAACACAGCTGCAGTCATTTACAGCTATGAATAGATCTACATATTGGACACCACATTACTGTGCTGAATGATGTTGACTACACTTCTTCACACCCTGCCTCCTGTAAGGACTCCATTCCATTCTCCCAATTTCTTCATCTCCAACACATCTGCTCTGATGATGCAACCTTCCACGACAACACTTCTGATATGTCTTCCTTTTTCCTCAACTGAGGATTCCCCCTCATCCCCACACTGTGGTTGACGGGGCCCTCGACTGTGTCCGGCCCATTTCCCACACCTCTACCCTCACCCCTTCCCCTCCCAGAACCGCGACAGGGTTCCCCTTGTCCTCACTTTCCACCCCACCAGCCTCCACATCCAAAGAATCATCCTCTGCCATTTCCGCCACGTTCACCATAACACCACTACCAAACGCATCTTCCCTTCCCCTCCCTTGTCAACATTCCGAAGGGATCGTTCCCTCCGCGACACCCTGGTCCACTCCTCTATTACCCCCAACACCTTGTCCCCTTCCCATGGCACCGTCCCATGCAATCGCAGGAGGTGTAACACCTGCCCTTTTACCTCCTCTCTCCTCACTATCCAAGGCCCCAAACACTCCTTTCAGGTGAAGCAGCGATTTACTTGTACTTCTTTCAATGTAGTATACTGTATTCGCTGCTCACAATGTGGTCTACTTTACATTGGGGAGACCAAACACAGATTGAGTGACCGCTTTGCGGAACACCTCCGCTCAGTCCGAAAGCGTGAATCTGAGCTTCCGGTTGCTTGCCATTTCAGCACACACCCCTGCTCTCATGCGCACACCTCTGTCCTGGGATTGCTGCAGTGTTCCAGTGAACATTAACACAAGCTCGAGGAACAGCATCTCATTTACCGATTAGGCATGCTACAGCCTGACAGACTGAACATTGAGTTCGGTAATTTCAGAGCATGACGGGGCCCCCCTTTTTATTTTTAGTTATTTTTTCTTTTTTATTTGTTTATTTTTTTTTTTGACCATGTGCCTACCCACTTTTTTTCATGTTTGTGCTTTGGGCCAGGGCTGTTCATTTTTCTGTCAGTTAACACTCTCTCTGCACTAATGCTTTGTCTTTCAACACACCATTAACATACCATTTGCCTTTGCTCCATGACCTACTGGTCAGTTATTCTCTGTGACCCTGTCCTATCAACACCTTGCCTTTTGTTATCTCTTGCCCCATCCCCGCTTTATTTGCTTAAAACCTATTACATTTCTAACATTTCCCAGTTCTGATGAAGGGTCACTGCCCTGAAACGTTAACTCTGCTTCTCTCTCCACAGATGCTGCCAGACCTGCTGAGTATTTCCAGCATTTCTTGTTTGTGTTTCAGATTTCCAGCATCTGCAGTATTTTATTTTTGTTATATAAAGTATCACTGAGCTCTGTTAAAGTGCATTCTGTACAGTGTCTCCAGAAATCATGTTGATGTTATTTCCATGATACAGCGCTACCTTGTTTCCAGTGGTCCTCCTTTATTTTAGGTCAATTTCATCTATTAGAAATCCAGCAGTTAACCAGGTAATTTGCAAGACAGCTTCATTAGAATTATTGCAGTAAAATTGTCTGTTATAAAAGAAAATTACTGGGTTGGATTTCATTACAGCAATTCATCTGGGGAGTTTTTCATATGAGTAAATGCAGACCTATTAAAAATGTAGAAAAAGGGATCTGAAACGGTTCACTGATTTCTTTCCCCCTTTCCCTTCCTCTTTCTCGCTCTTTTTTCTCTTCTCTTCCCCTCCTCATTTGTCTGTTTTTCTCACCTCTTCATCTTTATTTTGCTAATTTCTTTCTCTATTTCTCCTTTCTCCTCTCATTTTTGCTTCTTGTCTTTTTCTGTTCTCTTTCTGTCTTTGACTTCCTATCCTTTTTCTCCCCTCTCCTCTCAGTCTTTCTTGCCATCTTTCTGGCTTGCTTTCTCTTTCTCTTTCTCTTTATCTGTTTTATTTTGCTTCATGAATCTGTACATCTTTCTTTTGCATTCTCTCTATCTCTTGCTGTTTTCTTTCTTTCTAGAGCTAGGGGGCATAGTGTCCAGATGAGGGGTTGGCCATTTCAGACTGTGATGAGAAATGTCTTCACTCAGACTGTTGTGAATCTTTGGAATTTTCTACCCCAGAAGACTATAGATGCTCAGTCATATATGCAAGGCTGAGATGGATAGATTTTTGGACTTTAAGGAAATCAAGGGATATGGGGTTCAGATAGGGAAGTGGAGTTGAGGTCAAGGATTAGCCATAATCTTTATTAATGGCAGAGCAGGTTTGAAGGCCTACTCCTGTTCCTATTTCTTATGTTCTTATATTCTTCCTGTCATTTGTTTCTCACTTTTGTTTCTCTCGTTTCTTGCTCTCTTCTCTATTTTATGACTAGAATTAGGTCAGTACAGTTTTGAACTTCCCTCCCCTGTGGAAATCAATGGTTCTATGTGGTTTCCTTCTCACTACATCCTAATTGTATCTAAGTTGAGACTTATGAAACAGTCTCCTGCTTTGACTTCCATACGAACATATGAATTAGGAGCACAAGTAGGTCATTCGGCCCCTTGAACCTGCTCCACCATTCAATAAGATCATGGCTGATCTCCTTGTGTTTTGAATTCCACACTCCCATCTACTCACGATAACCCTTGATTCCCTTGCCTAACAAAAATCTATCCTTAAAAATATTCCGAGAGTTCCAAAGTCACACAACCCTCTAAGAGAAAAAGATTCTCCTCATCTCTGTCCTAAAAGGGCGACCCCCTAATTTTAAAACAGTGCCTCCTAGTTCTGGACTCGCCCACAAGAGGAAACTTCCTCGCCACGTCCACCTTGTCAAGACCATTCAGGAACTTATAAACTTCAATCAAGCCTCCCCTCACTCTTCTAAACTCCAGTGAAAACAAGCCCAATCTGTCCAACCTTTCCTCATTAGACAGCCCGCTCATTCCAGGTATCAATCTAGTAAACCTCCTCTGAACTGCTTCCAACGCTAGGACTTGTTCTTTCCCAGAACCTCAAGACTGTGGAACTCCCAACCTCCCATGGTTTTTCCTTTCCCCTACGGTCTTCAGGCTCTTGGAATTAAAGCCCCTTCTACCAAACCACTTCTTTGTCCACTATATATGAAGGTCCATGCACTCACAGCTTGGAAAGAACTATATAAAGAGTTGGGCTTGGGGCCATCGGGAACAAATCTGGGATTTGAAGTATAGGAAGAGGAAAATTCTTCACCCCCACCCCCACATCATCCTGCCAACATCTCCACAGTTTAGTTGTGCCTCTGTTTCCAATCTCAGTGCTTCCTTTTTGTGAAAGGCCTTGACCTTTCTCTCAGGTTTGTCAACCAAAGTCAAAAAAATAAAATTGAAGAGGCGTCTTGGGAAATTACAGCTGAGACTTTTCAAGTTAACTCCTTTTATTGTGGGAAATCAAGTAAATCCAGAAGGACTAAACAAGCTACAAGTTCTCATGAATTCCAGCAGTATAATTAATTTCAACTTTGAAATTGTATTTGTATGGTCTTGGTGACGTGACCTTCATTATTGGGTAGAGTTGTTGTGACCTGCATTGCACTTTTATGATATAATTTTTTTTGAAAAGTAATTATACAATCAAATCTTTGTCACTTCCAGCAGGTTTTCTGTCCAAGACTGGGCATTTCAACTCCGTTCAGCTGTTGGCTGGTTTTGTGAGCGACTGCAGCATCTGTAGTTTTGCTAGTTTGCTTGCTCTTGGGTAAATGTAGAACGACTTACTTCCAGCATAAGGACTTAATACTTTTGATCTATTAGAGAGAGTTATTGATACAAAAGGAGACGTTATTTAACGTAAAGTTCCATTGTTATTTTCTTTCTCTTTACCCCATTCCCGTTTTGATGTGCTCAGTGTTTATCAAAGGCCACACTTTTCCAGGACGGAGGCCAAACTGCCTTGCGTAACAAATTATTGTTTAAATGAAGCCAACATACATTTACTTGCCAAACTTTGAGCTTCGTGCATTATGCTTCTGGCTGTCAGATAAAATTTCAAAATGAAATTTTATGTTTTTCCTTCAGGCATCCAGTTGTATAGGCAGAAACATTTTGTGGGTTATGAGGTAAAGGTTTAACAGCACAACACTATCAGGTATATTCTTCCGGTGAGGTCAAACTTGGATTTTACCTGGTAAACTCATTTATTATTTGCTCATCAACACAAAAGGGCAGCACAGTGGCGCAGTGGTTAGCACCGCAGCCTCACAGCTCCAGCGACCCGGGTTCAATTCTGGGTACTGCCTGTGTGGAGTTTGCAAGTTCTCCCTGTGTCTGCGTGGGTTTCCTCCGGGTGCTCCGGTTTCTTCCCACATGCCAAAGACTTGCTGGTTGATGGGTAAATTGGCCATCAGCAATTGTCCCTAGTATAGGTAGGTGGTAGGGAAGTATTGGGACAGGTGGGGATGTGGTAGGAATATGTAATTAGTGTAGGATTAGTATAAATGGGTGGTTGATGGTCGGCACAGACTCGGTGGGCCGAAGGGCCTGTTTCAGTGCTGTATCTCTTTAAAAAAAAAAAGGTAATGGCAGCTGGATGAGGCTTTTGTAAACTTCATGTAAGCAAAGAGGATTAAATTCTCCTTGTTTGGTGAAATACACCATTCGCGCTTACTCATAGAAAAGAAATCCAGGAATCCAAACCTCACAGATTAGCTACACAAGTTAAATATCCAAAGCAAATGGCAGTTTTCTGTACTAAAGAAAATAGTATTTATTTATGTGGATCTCCAAAGACCCTCTAGATATAATACATCTTGGATTATAGACAGTTGATGTACTAACCTAATTGTGTTAATAAAAGCAAAATACTGCAGATGCTGGAAATCAGAAATAAAAGCGGAAAGCTAGAAATACTCAGCAGGTCTGGAAACTTCTGTGGAGAGAGAAAAAAAGTTAATGTTTCAGATCTGTGACTTTTCATCAGAACCTAATTATGTTATTCTAATGACCTAAATTGTGCCAGTAAAACACAGTTGGTTCATCATTTCAGGTTGTCATTGGTTGGGTAAATATTAGAAGCACACAAAACCCATCAAGAGTATCTGAATCCAGCTATTGCCAGATCCACAGAAGCAGAAATTCTGGCTGGGATTTTCCTGGCATGCGGTGAGTCCTGATATTGGGACCAGAGGAGGGTCCTGAGCCCGCACAGGTGGCCAGTGGGACTGTGGTGGTAATCTTCCCGGCAAGGGGCCCAATTAAGAGGCTGCCACAGGGCCTGTCATCCAATTAAGGATGGCGGGTTGGCTCTCCGCACTGCTGGCCCAATCAGCCGGCTGACAGCTCTGCAGCTTCGGTGGCGCCTCCAAGAGTGCTGAGGCTGCAAGGAGAGTGAGAGGGCACCTCCATTTTGAGGCGCCCTTGCAGGAGAGGTAAAGAATTTGTTCCTGTGCTCGGGCCAGACAGGCAGGACCCAACAATCAGAGAGGAAACCACTCCAGCAGCAGTGTCCGGGCTGGAGGGGGCCCCTCCTTGGGCCATGGAGCCTCCGGTCCACTGAAAGACTGCCTCCATGCAACTGATCGTCCCCCCACACAGTGTGTTGTGGGAGGGCGGGCATTCCACCAGCAGCAAAATGCCGGCATCCCAGGAAAATGGCCGTCAATTGGCCCTTTAATAATTTAAATTGGCCGCCTGCCTCCAGTTAGTGAGCAGCCAAGCCGCTGCCATTTCAATCGCTGGGAAAATGGCTTAGCAGGGGACTGAGTCGGGGAGTCCTCCCTATGAGAGAAACAGAGGGTGAGATTTTACCAGCCCCTCCCACCTCCTAGTGTACCACCCAGTGGTAAAATCTTGCCCTCGTAGGGAATGTGCACACACCCTCCCCAGGGACAGACCAGTTAACCTAATCATGAGAGTTGGCAAAAATTCAGGTTTATGAACCCCCAGTTGTGTACCAAGGTATTCCTAGGTGAATGTGGTAAACCACACTGCTCACTACCACAGATTACTGATGCTACTTGTCTGGCCAAAACCACTTTACCCATTAGGGAAGTGGCTTGTAGCTATCTGGAGCTAATGGGAAAGCTTCTAGTCCCCACTGATCATTGATGAACAGTCCTTCATTCCCCCTGCTCCCATCAATGAGCCAGGTCCATCATTAATTGCAACAGTGAGTATAACAGCCTTGCTTGACTTGGGTATCATATTATCAGGGCTGCCACAGAGGCTCATCTCGATTACTGTCCTTTATTACCAGCCTTGTTAAAAGAAACTGTGGTGTTCGATGGCAACAAAAGCAGGGGATAAGAAGTAGACAGCCAGTTTTATACCATGGCTGAGATCAATGGGGAAAGAAAATTGCTGCAGTGTAAAATAGGCTGCTGTTCCCTTATTGCCCTATTTAATTCTGCCTGAAGATCAATTTCACCCCCTTTTGTCAAGTCGGAAGAATCACGTTTGAATTTCAGCTTTTAACGCATTGGTATTTTTTTTCCAATGTACAAATCTCTGGCGTAAAGTGGAAGGATATGCTGTTTCAAGAAAGTAAGCTTCATTAGATTGTGTAATATTCTGGTGCTAAAGCACAACTTTGAGTCCCTTTCAGGCCACAAGGTCAAATTGCTATGCCTTACTGAGGTAAATTAAAGATGGCAGTGTTTATTTGCACCACAAGTGGGTTAGACTAGATTTCTGATTGGTCCCCTAACAATTTATCTGGAATATATAATTTGATCCTGCCTGTTGTAGAGTAATTCAAGGTCTCTGCAATATGTAATTTGATCCAGTCATTTCCAGGTAGGCTCCAAAGCTCATAGTACTAACATTACAGCTTTCAGAGAACAGGCGAGGATCACGCTCCCAGGTTAGGAGCACTCGCAACATTCATACTACCAAGTTTAGGCAACGCACTGCATTCACACTCCTGAGTTCAGATAGGAAGGGGTAAGGGATGGAAGGATTTCGACGTGAGGAGAAGAACTTCAAAATTGAGGTGTTGCTGGACTGGGAGCTACTGTCGGTCAGCGAGAACAAGGGTGATGGCTGAATGGGACTTGCTGCAAGTTAGGATACACGCAGCAGAGTTTTAGATGAACTCGGTGTCACTGAGGATGGAAGATAGGAGGCTGACCAGGAGAACACTGGAATAGTTGAGTCTGGCGAATAATACCTAAATGCAATGTGATGCATGTTAATAAGAACACAGAATAAGCTCTCATTTTTAAGGAAAACCCCACTTTCTGTAGTTACTCCATATAACTGAAGTCTTTCATCCTTGGTACCATTCTAGTAAATTTCCTCTGCATGCTCTCTAATGCCTTGACATCCTTCCTAAAGTGTGCCCAGAATTGGCCACACCACCCCAGCTGAAATTGTTATGAAGGTTTCGCATAACATCCTTGCTTTTGTGCTCTGCACTTCTATTAATAAAACCAAGGATCCTGTAAACCTTTTAACAACCTTCTGTACTTTGCCTGCCATCTTCAGAGACTTGTTTACATATACCCACAGGTCTCTCTGTTCCTGCACCTTTTAAAATTGGACCATTTAGTTTATATTGCCTCTCCTCATTCTTCCTAATTCTCAAAGAACAAAGAAAATTACAGCACAGGAACAGGCCCTTCGGCCCTCCAAGCCTACGCCGATCCAAATCCTCTATCTAAACCTGTCGCCTATTTTCTAAGGGTCTGTATCTCTTTACTTCCTGCCCATTCATGTATCTGTCTAGATACATCTTAAAAGACACTATCGTGCCCGCGTCTACCACCTCCGCTGGCAACGCGTTCCAGGCACCCACCACCCTCTGCGTAAAGAACTTTCCACGCATATCCCCCCTAAACTTTTCCCCTTTCACTTTGAACTCGTGTCCCCTAGTAATTGAATCCCCCACTCTGGGAAAAAGCTTCTTGCTATCCAACCTGTCTATACCCCTCATGATTTTGTACACCTCAATCAGGTCCCCCCTCAACCTCCGTCTTTCTAATGAAAATAATCCTAATCTACTCAACCTCCCCTCATAGCTAGCACCCTCCATACCAGGCAACATCCTGGTGAACCTCCTCTGCACCCTCTCCAAAGCATCCACATCCTTTTGGTAATGTGGCGACCAGAACTGCACGCAGTATTCCAAATGTGGCCGAACCAAAGTCCTATACAACTGTAACATGACCTGCCAACTCTTGTACTCAATACCCCGTCCGATGAAGGAAAGCATGCCGTATGCCTTCTTGACCACTCTATTGACCTGCGTTGCCACCGTCCGGGAACAATGGACCTGAACACCCAAATCTCTCTGTACATCAATTTTCCCCAGGACTTTTCCATTTGCTGTATAGTTCACTCTTGAATTGGATCTTCCAAAATGCATCACCTCGCATTTGCCCTGATTGAACTCCATTTGCCATTTCTCTGCCCAACTCTCCAGTCTATCTATACTCTGCTGTATTCTCTGACAGTCCCCTTCACTATCTGCTACTCCACCAATCTTAGTGTCGTCTGCAAACTTGCTAATCAGACCACCTATACTTTCCTCCAAATCATTTATGTATATCACAAACAACAGTGGTCCCAGCACGGATCCCTGTGGAACACCACTGGTCACACGTCTCCATTTTGAGAAACTCCCTTCCACTGCTACTCTCTGTCTCCTGTTGCCCAGCCAGTTCTTTATCCATCTAGCTAGTACACCCTGGACCCCTCTCTTTTCTCCTCCATCCCCCCTCCCGAGTTCCTCACTGCCTTTGTGCCACCCTCATTCCCACGGGTTCCAGGCCTTTGCCACCCCCACCCTGAGCTTTGCCATCTCCTGGCTGAGCAGAAACATGGTTCAGACCACGGGTTCCAGCTTGGTGCACACACCGCTCCAGAAGGGGTGGAGGGCGGTGTTCAGGCTCATCCCCCATATGTGGGTGCATGTGCAGAAGAGCCTTGCCAGTAATCCAGTTAAACCTAATTTGTTCTTGGGCACGTCCTTGGGCTATTCAGAGCTCAGGATGAGCCAGCACACTTGTTTGCAAATATGATGCCTGTGATCAGTTGGAAACTGCTTTCTGTTCATCTGTTAATTGGGCATGAGTGGCTTTTCGCGTGACACTGAGTTCGCACATGTAATAAGTGATATGTGAAGTGTGACAGATGATTCTTTCTGTTTTGTATGAATGTTATTTGGTTGCTCATCGTGACTGATTAGGTCAGATTCTGTTTTATTACATACTATAATGAAATTTTTATCTCTGTGTTGGGGATTAAATTATGAGACTGTTCATTTTTCTCTCAAAACTGCAACATTGGCCTTGATTATTATTCATAAATGCATGGCCTTTATTTAAATATTTTTTTAAAATCCCCGACATATGTAAAGCTGAAGATACACAGCCCGATGGTGTGCGAGATATGCTAGGGTTATAATTGGGTACCTGGTGTTTAGCTGTATGTTTTTGGGTTTGGGGAGGGGGGGCACTCAGAGTTTAGCAAGATTGGAGAACAATCTGGGCTTTGGTAACACTGGGGAATGGGCCTGGGATTCGACAGCACTAAGGAGCGGGAACCTGGTGTTTAGCTGAGGGTGAAATGTGGTGTTTGACTGGATTCCTCTGATCGGTTGGGAAGGTCAAGAGTCTGACAGCGCTGGGGCAGGTCCTGGGTCTGACAATACTGGTGCATATAATTTCAGTGTTTTTCTGAATGTTTCTTCAGGGTCAGTACTGGACAGCATGAGGTAGAGAGGAGTATTGACAAAGGACATTATGTGACTGATATCACAGTGCTGAGTTTCAGAGTATCAGGCACTAACAGTGGGCTCAGGATTTAAATAAGGTCTAATGACTACAGATCGTATTTACCAAGCTTATTACTTCCAGGGTGGAGGCAAATATTTCTTATAAATTTTCCCATCACACCTTTTGGTCTCCACATAAGATTTCTGTGAAGGGTCCAGGCACTTGGTCCACTCCCAGGCACGTGGTCCACTCCCAAGTAAAGGCCTGCTCAGGTCTGCAAAAAAAAAACCCGACCCAAGCCCGACAGAACCACATCCAACCCGAGCCCGAGTCCTTCCTTTTTTCCCGCCCCCGACTCGACCTGACCATCAGTTAACTTACCTTCCGTTTCTCACTTTCTTGCTGATCTGCACAAGCTTAAAATAACTGTAATAAAACCACCTTTCCAGTCAAACAATTACATTAACATTGGAGCCACTTACCTGTGTTAGAGCGTGTCCGACCCGACCCGAGCCTGAATGCCGGACCCGGAAGTGCTACCCGACCCGACCCGAACCTGACACGTGTCGGGTCCCGTCGGTTTCGGGTCGGGTAGCAGGCCTTTACTCCCAGGGACATGGTCCACTCCCAGGCACCTAGTCCAATCCCAAGCCTGTGCCTGTGTAAATTCCATCTGCCTGGTAGACATTCTGCAATTTACTTCTCCTTTCTGAAAGGACCTGGCCTTTTAAGCAAAGCCTTGCTGGAGAAGTAATGTGGTGTAATGGCTTGCTACCCGACCCGAACCGAGGGGACCCAACGACATGTGTCAGGGTCAGGTGAAGTAGGGTTACACTTCCGGACTCGGGTCGGGCCAGGTCGGACACGCTCTATCACAGGTAAGTGGCTCCAATGTTAATTTAATTTTTGGACTACAAAGGTGGTTTTCTTAGTTATTTTAAGCTTTTGCAGATCAGCAACAAAGTGAAAAACGGAAGGTAATTTAACTGATGGTCGGGTCGGCCGCGGGAGAAAATGGAAGGACTCAGGCCAGGTCAAGCTCTGGTCAGATGTGGTTCTGTCGGGCTCGGGTCGGGTTTTTTTGTTTACAGACCCGAGCAGGTCTTTAATGTGGTGGTTTGCACCAAGGCTGCAGCAGGCTGTGCAGCATGGCAGTGCATCCCTGCACCCAGCCACCGGGGCTCCTGCAATGCATCCCTGCACCCAGCCACCGGGGCTCTGGCACTGCATCCCTGCACCCAGCCACCAGGGCTCCGGCACTGCATCCCTGCACCCAGCCACCGGGGCTCCGGCACTGCATCCCTGCACCCAGCCACCGGGGCTCCGGCACTGCATCCCTGCACCCAGCCACCGGGGCTCCGGCACTGCATCCCTGCACCCAGCCACCGGGGCTCCGGCACTGCATCCCTGCACCCAGCCACCGGGGCTCCGGCACTGCATCCCTGCACCCAGCCACCGGGGCTCCGGCACTGCATCCCTGCACCCAGCCACCGGGGCTCCGGCACTGCATCCCTGCACCCAGCCACCGGGGCTCCGGCACTGCATCCCTGCACCCAGCCACCGGGGCTCCGGCACTGCATCCCTGCACCCAGCCACCGGGGCTCTGGCACTGCATCACTGCATCCCTGCACCCAGCCACCAGGGCTGTAGCAGGCTGCGCAGTATGGCACTGCATCCAACACGTACGTGTGTGTGTGTGTGTGTGTGTGTGTGTGTGTGTGTGTGTGTGTGTGTGTGTGTGTGTGTGTGTGTGTGTGTGTGTGTGTGTGTGTGTGTGTGTGTGTGTGTCTCTGTCTCTCGGGTGTGGGAGCAGTGACAGATGTGGCACTGCACAAAGTTGATTCAAAATAATTAAATGTTCTTGTCTACGAGTTGCAGTGAGGAAACAATGCTGCGGCAGGGCCCTGACAGATGGCAGTGCCTCAAGCTCCAGAAACTTTCCAGAACTCCTGAAGAGGTTTCTCATCCGAAAAAATTGAAATCCCATTTCAGTCAAACGATTGCTTGATTGTTTTCAAGCCCTGCTTCAGCTAATGTCGTCTACTTCTAAGGTTGCATCAACCACAAGTGTTGCTAAATGGACTATTAAACATTTATGACGGGGAGGTTATTAATTAAAATCAGCAATCAAGCACTAACGTAAAATTCTCTTTAAAATAATTCATGGCAGCACTTTTAATTATTGTGTCTAAATGTGAAGCTCCCCCTCCACCCCATAGGCATTCGGCCTACACCCACAGAGATCACAGCAAAAGCCTTCAATGTGTGAACTGTACTAGGTTTACAAGTAAAGATGTTAGTTCCGATGCCCTGTTGTGCAGTGTGGTGATACCACAATTGACAGGCTGGAGTGTGAGCAGCTCAGAAATAAACTGGAAGTATGTGAAGAATAATCACAGGTGGTCACACCTTTGCTGCCTACAATGCAATGCAAGGCAGCCGGGCTGAAATTAAAAAATCCTGTTCCCATTTTTCCCTTTGATTTTAACCACACTTTGTATTTCGTTAAAATACAAAGTCACAGTGTTGTGTTGACTGTATGAGGTTTGCATAAGGGTTAACTACAAAGTAGCAAATCTTAATCATTGTGCATGATAATCAAGGGTTAATTATTAAATCACATCTTAATTATAGCACTAAGTTGTTCCGTTATACACATCCAGCAATAATTATTTAGTGATATGAGCAATTAGGTCACTCTGATTGTATCAGGTCTTATTTTAATACTCAAGTTTAAAATTTATGAAGAGACGTGCTATTCAATCCAGAGTAATTGTCAGGATATTGGAATATGTTAGACACCTACTGAAGGTTATAAATGTGTATCCAGTATTTATATTTGACATTGAGAGCAGGT
The DNA here is from genome assembly GCF_036365525.1 of Heterodontus francisci. NCBI lineage: Eukaryota > Metazoa > Chordata > Chondrichthyes > Heterodontiformes > Heterodontidae > Heterodontus > Heterodontus francisci. Next base: position 30,477,299 of record NC_090393.1, on the reverse strand, counting down.
TTTTTTGTTCTCCCACCCTTATGGTTCCAAAGATGCCAGCACATTTTTCATTCCCTTGTTGAAGGGGTCCGCCACTCTGAATGTGAGAGTCCGGACAGCAGGCTCATCTTCCACAGGCAGGCGTGATCATGTCCTTAGCACATGTGCTGCCAGTTCCTGCAGTGTCCAGAAGGGTACAAGACGGTAGAACAGCCCTGGTTGAACTTTACCCTCCTTCACAGACCAGACTGTTGAGATTAATGTTAACACTCTCAACTGTTGTCCCAGCCAAGATTAGTCAACCCAGCACAAAGTAGGAATTGAAACTATAAACTTCTGGTTTATCTGGATCAGTATTACCATGCTCAATGCCTTTATACATCTGGCTTGTGAATCATTTATAAAATATTAAAAAGTAAACCATTGTTTAAAAGTTCTCTCACAACCTTGACTGAAATCTTAGTGACAATGTTGTATTGCGTTATGTCAAAGTTTGTCAAAATGTCAAAATCAAACTTCCTCTATTATCTTAAATGAGGTTAAATGAACAATACAGTGCAGCAGTTAATTTGAGTTCTAATTCACTATATAATTAACACAGCAAGAAATATCTGCAGATGTAAATGTACCAATGCCAATATGGAGCATATTGGGTTTGAGATCTACAGCATGAAGCTTCAAAGCTGGAACAGCTTTGCCATTTAAAGTTACAGTTACTCCCCTGATGACCCGGCTGGTTACAGCAGTAAAAAGCTGAACTTTACAGATTAAGAAACGTGCCAGATTTAGTCCATTGTCTGTGCTCCATTAGCTGATTATAGCCAGGATAATAGTGGAGTAGTTGGTTTAGATTCTGAGATTCTGAACACTGGGCATAGTCCAAGGCTCATCGTTATTCAGCAGCCCTGCTGAAATTACACCTTTGTAATCTTTAGACCGTTCTCATTTATTATATTACTTCATGTAATTTCCTTAATTTTCCATTTTCTGTTTTTCTTTCTGCCCATTCTATTAGATTAAATTTCCATTTTTCTTTTATCCGGTCTTATCCTGTAACATGTTTCTCTGCTCTATTTTCACCCCAGCACCCACCCCCACCATGCACCCGCCCCACCACGCACCACACCCCCACACCCCGCCCTCCAAACAACCCTCCCCGGTACTCTTTGTGTCTCTACTACAATAGATTGTTTAATGTTTGGTGAGCTCAGCCTTACAACATGGATAATTTTTCCCTGTCCCTAGATTCTCTCTTTTATAAATATATAAAATATATATTTTAAAATATATATTTATTTAATCTCTCTCTCCCATTCCTAGCCTGATTTCTTATGCATGCCAGAGTTTAATGAGATCGCTCCCTATTCTTCCTCCAGGCATCGTCATGCTCATTCATTACTGGCTTTTTTCATGACTGCTCTTCTTGTTGATTTAACCCTCTGCACTGTTCTATTATAATATTCCAAAACAACACTTAGTTATTTTCTCTGTGGAAATTCATCAAATGGAGGAGATGGAATCGTCAGAATCTCGGGCTGGGCATCCTACACTGCTCCATCATAATGGTGATGCCATGGCTTAATGTCTCTGTAATCTGGTAGCAAGTAGTGCTTGATATTGTCAGTGAGGAGGATGTGATAAAACAAAGTTGGTGTAATTTCACACTTTTAATTAAACATGGAAATACATGGAAGTGTAAATTATCGGAAGTCTGACATCACAAATCAAACAAATATTTTATTAATTCTAGCCTTTATTCCTCAGCCTGTTTATAGAACAAATGCCATTATGCGGTCAGACGACTAGTGTAGACAGAATGGTGAAGCCTCTTGCTACATGTCAGTGCGCTCCTTCCTCCCCCTCCCCCCGTTTATGATGTGACTATAAATATTAAATTGAACAAACTATTTTCTGTATCCAACTAAATGAACAGATCATCGTAATTATTGATGCAGTTTTGTTTGGGTGACATTGGTGGAAACTAAAAAATAAGCTGCAAACTAATGTAACTTTAAAATTGGCTGAGGGGAGATGCTAATTAACCGGGAAAAAAATCTTGTGGAAGAATGGGTTATTTGTGTTTCTTAGTTGGTAACCCAGCCTGGATGTGACCAGTTACAGCACATTTTATTCATATAACATGCAATTGTCAATCTATGCAGCCAAATGAAAGAAGGACTTGCATTTATATTTATTTATATGGTGTTTTTCATGACCTCAGGGCATCCCAAAGTGCTTTACAGCTAGTGAAGTGCATTTGAAGTGTAGTCACTGTTGTAACGTAGGAATGACCTGGTCCAGAGCCAGGCTAAAAGTCAGCAACATGTGGTGACAAGAACATAAGAAATAGGAGCAGGAGTAGACCATACAACCTGGTACAGAAGTGACTCAAGTGACCACTGACTTTATGCATCCTCTGTAATACAGTACTGGAACACCAGCGTGTTCAATATGGCACTGCAACAGTCTGTAACCATTTGAACTAAATCTCTGGCCACTGTAACTAAGCCCAAGCAGAGCACAGATAATTGCAAATCTAACACCGACACAGATAATAATAGTTATAAAATCATTTTCTGTGAGCTTTACAGTTATTAGCAGCCCTGAGGGTCTCATTACTACCAAAGCAAAGCACCTCAGTGCTGCTGGTGACCATAATGTCCTTCAGAACAATTTTACTGCTGTGTTAGGAACTCAACCTTTACATCGAAGTTGGTGTAAAGTCTATAGATCTGTTCTGTTTTTTTCTGTTCCATTTGTGAATCTTAATTCTGTACTGCATCCCAGAATCGGCACGGGCGATGGTGGATATCTTCAAGCCATTAAGGAAGAACTGTTTTTCCAGCTTTTATATCAGAGCTGTATACAAGTCTCTGTTTTATTAGATATATTCCCATGGAAACAGTCTAAAATTTGCTTCTTATTTTCAGTCTGAGATGAGTCGTGTTGACAGACTGATATGTAAAGTCGTTTACATATTTTTCAATAGAAAAAGCTCATATAATATACAACCTAAAGTGAGGCATCAGCTAAAGCCTTCACAAAATGTAGTCATGTAAATTAATTTGCTCGTGTTGTATGATGGTAGCACAGCTGGTCTCATTAGCATGCACATAACAAATAATTAGAGCTGAATTTTTCGCCGGCCTGCCTCCTGGGCTCACTGGGTTAATTATGTCAAAGCATAATTACACTGCCCTTAGGAGACATAATGGCACACCCTACTGAGCAGGGACCTGCTAATGATGGCATAAAACTGACAGAGAAAAGACTTACAGGTCTGCATGCAGCTGCTTACCTCTGCTACCTATACATCTATCTGCGTTTAAATAAACAAATATTATCAGTTATGCATTGCATTAAAAAGCAAACTACTTAAAATAACTGCAAATTAATTAGTAAGTAAGTTCACTTGTATTTCTGTGAGCTTTCCGCTTCTCCCTTGTGTCTAAATTCAACACAGCATTTTCCTGATCAGGTTTGCATTATGTGACATTCTTGATGGCCTCTTTCCTGCCACTTGTCCATGTTTCCCCTCTGAGTTGTGTGTGTGAGCCTCACAGTAGCCAGAAACCTGCTGCACACACCAGAGGAGGATAGCCCCAAGCAGCTGTTCATTTCTTCAAGCTGATGCATTGTGACTGCTACTGTTGCTCCATCTATAGGCCCGGAAGAACTCTTGGAGAAATGTAGTTTGGTTTGAACTCAGCCCTCTGGTTGGGAATGTGTTTCTCTACTATTAAAATAATTGCCATGTTAATGTTAGCCTTCTTCAAATCTTGCTATAAAGACAATGCTAGTGAATAAGTAGCATGTCCTTTACAGGAATCAAACTTGGGTTCTGCTGTGAAAGAGATTATCACTGGTTTCTTGTGTGATTGTAGTGGAGAATATTGGTAATGCAAACTAGTTTTGTACGCCTGTATGTTGTGTTGACCAGTGATTTGCTGCTTTATTGGCCCAGATTTTGCAATAAGAATAATGCTGAGGCTTACAGCGCTCACTGTTATGATGGAGTAAATTGGATAGCAACTTCTGACCTCCATACATGTGCTGTTAAATATGGAAGTCCAGAAGATACCATTGCTGTTGCACAGGGTGTATTGTAACAGTCCTCGCTAATGGACTCGGCACCAAAATCACGGTAATGGCATGAGGTTGGGGTGCTTGCACACTCTGTCCCCACTAAAGATGCCAGAAAAAGTTAGGGCTGGTACATTCAGGAGTAAGGGGTAAATAATGGTGTGATAGGTAATGATTACCAGCAAACAACCTCTCTGGCCCTGAAAATGTAATTTTACAAGTGTGCAGTCTCATTCCTTTAGAAGCTGATTAGTGTTAGAGATTTTTTTTTAATAGAATTTAAAAAAAACTTTTCTGTCCTTCCCTATCTCTCTCCTCATCCCACCTGTCTTTCCCAATTTTTATTTCACTTTTTGTATGTGATTTAAATGTAATTTATAGCTCCTGCTTTTTACTTCCTGGCTTGAATTCTGTATATCTCAGTGAAGATTCTTCAATCTGATTGATTTAAAATCCTCGCTATTTCCTGCCCTGCTCACAGGCACCACTGTTCCCCGTAGAGGCCGGTACACTGGAACAGACCGTAAATCAGTGCAAATCAGCACTCTGAAGCCCATGGAAACTTTACAGGCAGCTGTCAGTGAGGTGAATGGCTAGCACTGTTGCTATGCTGCTGACCACAAAATCAGGGCCAGTGTCTTTTTTTTAAAAATTATAGTTCGCAGTCACCTTGAAGGAGAAAGGGTAGCACCTTTCTCTTTCAGATGTCACTGGCCTGATGCAGATTTCCTGCATTTTCTATTTTTATTTAAAGGATTATGCTTTCATCATTGTAAATGCTGCTGATTTTTTGCATGTGTTTTTGTTTTGCTCCTGTAATGGTGACAGTGTGGTTTCACTGCTAAATTCCTTCACAGAAGGACCATACCAGTGTGTATATTTTCACCCCATGTTTTTAGTGAAGTTGTCAGGACTGCTGTGACCATGTGAGCGCTTGCATTTCCATGGATAATATGCTGGAATACGACAAAGGGTTCATTCAGCTGTTTGTAAAGGCATGCCTGCATTTCAGAAAATCTAACTTTTGCAATGCAGAAGCACTTGTTATGATCTCGGTCGAGACTGTTAACTTTTAAAAAGAGAATGTTGAATTCTTAGTTATTACTGAAAGAATTATGCTACAAGATTTCATGTTTTAAACAAAAGTCTTTACTGTACAAGAGTTAAAGCAAAACACTACTAACTTAACACAACAACTTGAGACATTTATATTTTAAACTTAAAATCTTAACAGAACATGAAGATGTATACTTTAAACTCTAAATTCCAACAGAACATTCCTGTTTGACTTCTTCTTTCGCCCCAAAATTTCCCCTATGTGTTACAAGATCTTGGTGGTTTGTTCACTTCTCCTGGGACCAATCCAAAGTGTACCACAGCTGTTAGGAATTCACTTCAATTTCCTTCGTTCTCAGCTGTCTTTTGAGGTATGAAATCACCTCTCAAATCTGGACTTCCCAGCTTGAGCACGGGCCTTACTCAAATCAGAAACACCCCTGGTTTCTTTGCTCCTGAGTCCAACTAACTTCCAAAAGCCAACTTGTCTGAAGCCAACAGCTTTCCAAAAGCCAACTGTTTTCTCTGTAGCAAGCACACAGATCTAAGCACCAATAGGCACCTCCCGCATCACTTATCTTCAGAGCAATGTGGTGCACGTAGGATATCCCAGATAGCAATTTAAACTAATTATTTCCAACTCCAAATGTTTTCCTTTTCTGGGAAATCATATGAATAATTTAAACCCCTGATTGAGGTAACTGCAGCCACACCATCTCCATCAATAAGTTAAGAGGGGCTCCCATTGTGTAGGGTCTTAACACTTCCCATTATGGCCTTACTAAGTAAACATGGGCCACCCTTTGATTTGTAACCACACTAGGCTTGTTTGCCAGCTTCTCAAACAAGGTGTTTTCATTTGTTTTGCATTTAAAAAAAATTCAAATCCTAAATTAGAAGATACCTGTAGAAAATTAATACAAACCATGATTGTAACACACTGGAAACTTATCCCTTCATGATAATTACGCTACATAGTGTGCATCTGGTTCATATAGACTAGGAAAGTCCCAGTTTCAATTCCTGCTCTGGGAAGGAAAGATTAGATTGTGTTCCTCCTCTGATCACTCTGCAATGACCTCTGCAAGGAGGTGCACATGTGTGGGTATTGGATGTGGTAGGATAGGGCTCAGTCGTGTTGCCCCAGGGAAAATAGAAGGCCAACACCTACTGTCTAAGCTCTCACATGAAGGATGGGCACTAGTACGAGTCACATGTAGGACCACAACCCAGTGAGAGTCTGCACGTTTAAGAAGGTGGGCAAACAACTGAACAACAACAACTTGCATTTATATAGTACCATTAGTATACTGAAAGGTCCCAAGCCACTTCACAGGAGTGTTGCCAAACAAAGTTTTATGTGATTCGCTTAAGACGATATTAGGACAAGACAGCTTCATCAATGAGGTAGGTTTTAAGGGGCATCTTGAAGGAGCAAATAGAGGTGGAGAGGCATAGAGGAAGGAATTCCAGAGCTTAGGGCCTAGGCACTGAAGGCACAGCTGCCAGTGGTGGAGTGATGAAAATCAGGCATGCACAAGAGGCCAGTATTGGAGATCTTGTAGGTTTGTCGTGCTGGAGGAGGTTATAGAAATAGGTAGGGGCAAGGCCATGGAGGGATTTGAAAACAAGGATGAGTGTTTTAAAATCAAGGCATGGACCAGGAGCCAGTGTGAGTCAGTGAGCACAGGGGTGGTGGGTGAATGAGATTTGGTGCAAGTTAGGGTTTGGGCAACAGAGGTTTGGATGAGCTCAAGTTTCCGGAGGTTGCAAGGTGGGGGGGCCGCCCAGGAAAGCATTGGAATAGTCAGGTCTAGCAGTAACAAAGGCACAGATGAGGGTTACAACAACAGGTGAGGCTGAGACAGGGGCAAAGATGGGCAATGTTAGAGGGAAATGGACTTGGTGATGGAAAAGATATTGGGTCAGAATTTCAATTCAGGGTAGATAGTTAGTATATATTTATGGCGGAAACAAAAATATGCAGATGACATTTGTTGGAAAACACTGATTTTCCGCTGTAGCAGTGCACTGCATGTCATTTTCATTGAAATGTATGATAGCTAAGGGAAAGGAAATTGTAAATCTAGAATATTACTCTTAATTAAAATCGCACGAGGAGAACAATGGGTCACAGGTTCAAGTTAATAGAAGTTGATTTAAGACTGGTATCAGGATTCTCTTCGTCACACAGTGACTAACACTTGGAATTCATTTTTAGATAGAGTAGTGAAAGCAAAAGTCCTGGTATCATTTAAGAAACAATTTAGAGATAAAATGGCAAAGGGAAATGTGGAAAAGTCAAATTCCAGCAGACTGGGAGGTCTATAAAAAGCAACAAAGGGATACAAAGAAAGTAATACAAAGTTTAAAAAAAACTTTTGGGTGTTATCTAAACTAATGGGAAAGGTGTATCCTGAAAATAATGTTTATTGGAATAAATATAGTGAAACCCGTACAGAGTAACAGAGAACATTGCTCACTCTGCCCTCCCTCCTCCTACTTGTGGGATGACTGTTGAATCCTCCTTCCTCCACTATTTTGGGGAACTTTCTGTTTTTTTATGGTCTGACAGCTTGCAGGGTTTTTAACCTCCTGGGAAGGAGAGTGCATAAAGCATCTGAGATTCAGCAGGTTACACATGGGACTCCTGATAATTCAGACAAGAATGATCAACATTTCTATCACTCATTTCACCTGGTGCCTTGCATACTTAGAATAGATGACGGCAGCATATTTGCTCTTATGAATAAAGGACCCAGTGTGCCATCAGCAGACTGTGAACTAGTCTGCCACTTTGACTGGAGAACACAGATCTGTGAGTGAGTTGCACATACAAACACACATAGGGCTGAACTTTACCGGCCCCCAGCGCCGCGGGTCACAGCGCAGGGGCCGGTAAAATTCTACAGGGAGAGGCCTGCCTCGATCTGCGACATCAAGAAGGGCCCGCCGCATATTGCGGAGGGACATCGGTGCGGCGGCAACCCAATTACCATATACAAAACAGTACTTGCCTCTCCTGATCCCGCCGCCTCTCGATGCACACTTCCAAATTTTACGTTGAACGGGCGACTGTCACGTGCAATCCCGTTCACGAACAGGAAAACCGACGGGTCATCAGAGGCAGAGGTTTTCGCCAGCGAACGTAAGTCCAGATATTCAGGGGTCTCATTCTGCATACTGGAAGGGAGGAGTGCGGGGGATATTCAGGGGTCTCACTCTGCCGACGTGTCGGAAGCCACTGCGATTCCATCCCCTGTAATGATCGGCAGCTCTGTGCCATTGATTACCTCTTTCAGTGAAGGAGCAATGGCACTCCAGTCACCTTGTATGTGGGGAGAGTACCAGAGGCGGTAGGTGTGTGAAGCTTATATGTCTTGTGGGCCATTCGATGCAGCTTGTACAATTTTTATGTGGTCATGTGGTGCCACTCTTAATGGGAGCTAAGTTGGGCAATGCCATGCCATGCCACATAGCTGCTGCATGAAAGCACCTGATGTACCACTCAACATCAATCACTGCCTTGTCAGGAACCTTCGAAGAATTGAAGAAACCGTCTTGAATTTCAACTTAAAGTTGGGGATGGTTCCCCTGTATTCATTGATGTGCTTCTTGAGAGGATACATATGAGCCGCAGGCAAAATCAACAGGCAGTTGCAGCACACATAGAGGCCCCCGGTCGTGAGCAGCAGCAGCCAAGGAGAGCTCGTCACTACAGATTGCCTTGCATCTACAGGACCCGCATGACATACCTGTAGCTGTCAGAGTGCCGGTGTCAGAGGTGACTGCAGATGTCGAGAGAGGCAGTGACACATTTCTGTGCCCTACTGAATGATGACCTGCAGCCCAGGGGCTTCGGGCGACATCCTCTGCCTGTGGCCCTCAAAGTGACAGCGGCTCTCAATTATTGCACCTCTGCATTATTTCAGGGGCCCACCGGAGACTTTTATGGGGTCACACTGTCAGCAGTGCACTGCTGCATCAGGTAGGTCACTGATGCCCTGTTCCAGAGGGCTTGTAACCATATCCACTTCACGACGGACCAGGAAAACCAAGCCCACAGAGCCACCAGTTTCGGCTCCATCGCAGGATTCCAAGGCGTCATAGATTGCACCCATGTGGCCATCAAGGCTCCCGCTGGGTGACCAGCTGAATACGTAAACCGTAAGGGCTTCCACTCGATCAATGTGCAGCTCATATGTGATCATTGGAAACGATTCATGCAAATCTGTGCCCGCTTTCCAGGCAGCTGCCATGATGCCTTCATCCTGCCCCAGTCCCAGCTGCCGTTGCTGTTCACTGAACTGGCTCGGATGGAGGGGTGGCTTCTTGGAGGGCTACCCTTTGCAGACATGGCTGCTGACACCACTGAGACACCCCAGCACTGCTACAGAAGAACAATACAATGCCAGCCACGGAGTTACAAGAGCCAGCATTGAGCAGGCGACCGGCCTGCTGAAAATGCAATTCCACTGCCTGAATAGATCGGGTGATGCCTTGTACTACAAGCCAGAAAGGGTAGCTCGCATCGTTGCTGTCTACTGTGCTCTGCACAACTACACATTCACTAGGGGGGAGGCCTTGCAGTATGAGGAGAGACATGAGCAGGACTCGTCCTCAGGCGATGAGGACGCTGTGGACTTACAGCAGTAAAGGCATATGGGAGGACAGAGAGCAGCCAGGCACTGCATGCAGGGTGAGCAGCGAGCTAGGGATGCACGGCAGCGCCACTTTGACCAAGGTTCTCCACGCCATAGGAACTGCTGTGGGCTCTGCACGTTACACAGCACCCTCATTCACCTGTTGTTCCATGGTCTGCATCTGCAACATCTTTGCGCCACCATTACTAGCAGCAGACTGAGCCATTTTACGGCATCCGTGGAGACACACGAGTGATACTGGCATGGCAATGATATTCCATACATGGGCAGTTCTGAAAGGCCAATGATGTAATGGGAGGAGCCACAATCGGTACATGCTGGCACATTTCATTCACACAGTAAAAGCAACGCACATGCTGGTGAAGACAATTTTGTTTTCGGCCTTTCTACATTGTTGTGTCACCCATGCAGACCCATTTGTATCACGATGCTTTTTGGAAATACTTGCGGATACTCCTACGTGGTGCCACTTCTATGCTAGTAGCCTGACTGGAGGAAGGTTGCTGATGAGATTGCCCTTTGGCTGTGGATGACTTTGGTGGTCGTACCCTGTGCGCATGAGGCCTAGAGCGCACTGGCTGGCTGGGGGAATGATCGTTCGTCCCCTTCCAGCATTGGCCCCATGGCTACTCACCTCCTCTGCCATCTCCAGCTAGGCTGCCCTGTTCAGGTGGGCGGGTCGCTTCTCACCATCGCAGATGAAAAGGGCCTCTCGCCTTGCCCGTACAGCCTGGAGGAGAGTGACCAGGGATCCCCGCAGAACTGTGGGGCCACCCTAGAGCACCCCTCTGCCATCCTTGACCTTTGGTGTAGTCCTTTTAAATGCAGAGGTGACTCCACCGTGCAACTGCTCTAACTTCTGGCTGCAGGGTTTGTCTTGCACATGTTTGAAAACCAATGCAGGACTAGTGAGGAAATCTGTGCTGTTGTCATGGTTTTTCAACTATTACACATCGACACATGATCACGAACACTTTGCTTCTGAGGCAGCTGATCACAGTTATTGGTGTAATTTTGCAGTTGGCAATACAGCTAGAATATAAACATATTTTCCTGTTTTATTTAACAAAGATTGTTTAATTGCAGTTATACGTCTTTTCACATAATCATTAGCAGAGAAATGAATACAGATTCCAAATGCGTATTAGTCTGCGGCTTTTCACAGTCAGATGATTAGAAGCCCATAGTACATAAATATTTTTCAGTTATGGTTTTATTTCTGTTGTGTATTTGCCTTTTATGGTACATTTAAGTCTCACGTCCTGGAATGTGCAAAATTAAGATTATTCACCCATGTGTGGCACACCTACAAGAAGCAATTTAACACTTGAGTAGTTGGCAGGAAAAAAGACAGAGGCGCAAGGGGAGAGCCAACTGTGCAACAGCCCCAACAAACAAATTTCTCTGCAGCACCTGTGGAAGAGCCTGTCACTCCAGAATTGGCCTTTATAGCCACTCCAGGCGCTGCTTCACAAACCACTGACCACCTCCAGGCGCGTATCCATTGTCTCTCGAGATAAGGAGGCCCAAAAAGAAAAAAAAAAAGAAAAGATTTGCCTTTTATGGTACATTTAAGTCTCACGTCCTGGAATGTGCAAAATTAAGATTATTCACCCATGTGTGGCACACCTACAAGAAGCAATTTAACACTTGAGTGGAAGAAGAGGATCACAACTTCACAGGACGCTGAGACGCAGCAGGGTAAGTATGTGGCAGCAAAGCAGAAAGTGCTGGGGAAACTCAGCAGGTCAGGCAACATCTGTGGAGAGAGAAGCAGGGTTAACTTTTTCACAGACCTGAAAGTTAACTCTGCTTCTTTCTCCACAGTTGCTGCCTGACCTGCTGAGTTTCTCCAGCACTTTCTGCTTTGCTGCCAGATTGACAGCAGCCCTACTCTTCAACAGTGAGGGAAGTATTTCTTTGACAGCTGTCAGGAACCAGGTGTTGGGGCGCTTTAAATAGGGCCCCAGCACCTGCTGCACACCTGTCAAATGGTTCCTCACTGCGCTGGACGTCCCGCCTCTCCCCACGTAATGTGGAGGGGGTGGCACTTTGCAGTGATGCTGAGCCCCCGCGCGTAATTTTGCGGGGGTTTGGTGGTGGGCGCTGAATGCGGGCACCCCGTCGAGTTCAAAGCATGCTGCCGCAGAGCGCGGCGTGCGGATAAAATTCAGGCCACACATTTATAATGTAGAAGCAAGTGTCACTTTTGTGTATATATTAAACCTATGAACATCAGGCACAGATTAAGCCCTGGAATTATGCTGTACATTCCTATTACCTTGACTTGAAAATGTTATTTATGCATTTTCGGAGAGAAAAGGGAAAGTTTCTCCACAGAACTTGATTTTTAATTGCTTTTCTACAAATGGATGGATTTTCAGAGGTGAGGCTGCAGGGCCACGGGGAACGTGCGGATTTTTCATTAAGGGACAACCTAATGCAGAGAATTGTACAAATTCTTGCAGACTAGCCTGATGAGAGATTGCAAAAGCAAAATACTGCGGATACTGGAAATCTGAAATAAAAACAGAAAACACTCAGCAGGTCCGGCAGCATTTGTGGAGAGAGAAACAGAGTTAACAGTGGAATTTAATGTCAGCAGCGTAGGTCTCGGTGGCGGACTTGGAAGAGGGCAGAATTTCCGTTCAGGGCAGGAGTAGCTGGTCGAACGCGATTATGTGCCAGCTGGCCAATTAGCAAGATGGAGACGCGGGGCCTGACCAAAAAAAGGTGCTGGGGGTGGGCAGGAAGGTGTCGATCCCGGTGTCAGCTGATGTGAGGGCAGGTGATTAGATTAGATTAGATTAGAGATACTGCACTGAAACAGGCCCTTCGGCCCACCGAGTCTGTGCCGACCATCAGCCACCCATTTATACTAATCCTACACTAATCCCATATTCCTACCAAACATACCCACCTGTCCCTATATTTCCCTACCACCTACCTGTACAAGTGACAATTTTTATAATGGCCAATTTACCTACCAACCTGCAAGTCTTTTGGCTTGTGGGAGGAAACCGGAGCACCCGGAGGAAACCCACGCAGACACAGGGAGAACTTGCAAACTCCACACAGGCAGTACCCAGAATCGAACCCGGGTCCCTGGAGCTGTGAGACTGCAGTGCTAACCACTGCGCCACTGTGCCGCCCTTTTGTGCTAGCGCCATTTTTAAAAGACAGCCATACGTCACTGCAGAGACGGTGACCCTCCCAGATCACTGTGGAAGCCGCTGAGAGGTCCGACCTTGTGGCCACTGAAGAGCTTACCTCACCTGTGTTACCCTGTTGAGTGACTGCCCCTCGGCCCCTCTGAACTGCCTCGCTGAGTGATTGCGATGGCCTCCTCTCCCCTTTCCACAAAAGTTTCCACTCCAATGGCAGGCAGCTCCAATGGTCCCCTCAGAACATGAGGCCATGCCTGGTTGCTGTCACCTTTGGGAGGTTGGGGATCTGACAGCCTGTGATCCCCGGGCACCGCACATTTAATTCGCAAGGTCGTATTAAATTTCATTCAGTTGCATGTAACTGAGATTTATGTACCTCTAATGATCACAATTGGCTTCCCGCTGCTTCCCTGCAACATGTTTGCTTTGTTGCCTCCCAGCTGCCGGACATAATGCGGGTCAGACTTCCGAGCATTGGGCTTCCGAAATACCGCCTCCTGTGCAATTTTACCATCCCCATCTTCCCCGCCTCATTTGCTGCTCCATCAGCTATCATTGTATCCCATGCAACATTTCAGGTCTGTGACCTTTCATTGACTGAACTGCTTTATAACTTTATATTTTCCGGCTAATAATCATTTATATATGTATAGATTTAATACTCCTCCTTTAATGAGTTCTTTTTATGTTGTCTGATGCAACATAAATGAGATGTATGGAGTCCGGTTGATTGAAGATCTCAAACAAGTTTATTAACAGCTAACTATCATATATAATACACCTCCCAGGTCGCCGAGTAAATATTACTGCAGTAAAATATTTATAAATGCAAAAATTGTAGCCCCGCAGCCCTCTTCTATGTGATTTTTTTAACACATTAATTTTCTGCATTTAAAAAAAAAAAATTTCTTCATCTCTCCAAAATAAGTTATTTTCTGTTGTCCATGTGGGCTGTGCCAGGTTGGAGTTGTAGGGGTAGGTTTTAACTGGGGTAGGGGATTATGTTTGGAGTGGGCGGGAGAGAAGCCCAGGGGAGATCAGCCTGAGCGCCGAGCCTTCTTAATTCCCAGGCTTCATTTGAATAAAGCTGTATAACCTCCCACCAAAAGCCAACAGGAGTGATGTTGGGGACTGGCAGGCCAGGAGCCTGGGGACCCAAAGGAACAATCTCTGGCTTAAAATTAGTGCTGGGGCATGGGTTCATGGCAGCTGATATTAGTGCTGGGCGCAAGAGGCAAGATCAGTGTTGGGAAGGGCCAAGGCCTTCTTGTGCAGCCTGAGTTGATTACTGCTGCCCATCGTGGCCCATAAGTAATCCTCTGGCCACTCTGCAATTCCCGCCATTGTTAGGCTGCTGAGGTCGGCTCCATGCAGCCCCCTCGCATCCTGAGGTATGTATGCCATCACAACATCAGTGACATAATCGGCTCTGTTGACCAATCAGAGTCAAGCTGCCTGGTTTAAATTTCAAACAAAGTTTGGCAATTAACTGTCGTCACCATAAACTGGTGCATTCTCCATGGTACGCCTCTACCAATCAGCACTCTCTTCTCATACAGCATAAATTTGTTGCTTTCCCTTATGCTTGCGATTTGTCCTGATGAGTGCAAGATGAAAAGCTTTGACAAAATGTCTCTGTTTTCAGCAAAACTCAAGTCTCTGTACTACCAAAATAACTATTTAAATAAAGATAGTTGGAGGGGGGAATGTATTGGGAACACTGTGCGACCAACACCCACTTACCCCCACCACCTACTCCATTGTCACCAAGTGAGTGACAGTGTTAAAATCTGTCACATAATCGCTTTTTTAAAAGATTACATTTTCAAGTGTGCTATTGTGATTTTCATCAACATGCTGAAGAGTGTGCCAGCTTCTCATGTTGTGGAACAGTCAAGAAAACAGATGATTCTTGCAACATTTCAAATATAATTTGCCTGGGATAACTCATTGAGAATTCAGATTTTTTTATATAGTGAGGAAAGCTGCAACTTTTGTGCAAAGCAAGAGTGACGTAGAGAAAAAAACAGCAGCTTCTAGAATTCAACCAGATTTACTGGTGTGGCACCAGTCTGTGTTTCCCAGTAAGTATATGGGAGTGCAAGAAGCCTACCTTTGGAGAGGAATGTTTTGACAGCTATCCATTTGGAAATTGAAAGGAAAATTCCAGGCTCTTTGTCTTAAAAACAAAGATGAGTATTTATCTTAACTTTTTAGTTAATAAAAGGAATCAAAATCCCCCAAATAATTCCACGGCACATTGTGTAGCTCCGTAATGGTGGAATAAAGCAACTTAAATGTTGTTTATATTTAAAATGTGCAACCTGACTTACTCATGGAAAATCTTTTTATTCAAAATTCAAGATAGCGGTACAGCATTGATTAACGCATAATATGAGATGTTCAGGCACAAAATCTATTTGAAAACAAATTTCTGAGTCAGAGCAAGAAGAACTTTATTTTTGGGTTTACATTAAGTGGGAAACAACATGTAGCAGATTAGTGACAATTTGAAAAAATCCTTTTCAAGGTGGAGATGTGCTTGAGCATGAATAGCATTTTATCTTATTCATGGTCCCTAACTATCCACAATTGACTGGAGTTTTTCATCTTTGATTAAGGTTTGTTGCATCTGATTAGGAACCTTTCTAACTGGTAATTAATTAAGTTGAGTAGGTGGAGTGCAAATATATGTGTTTAACAATGAAACAATCAGCGCTGCTGTCCAGTCTCTGCACAGCAGTAGAACCTCTGACGTCACAGCTAATTAATGGTCTGCGCTGTGATTGAATAGCTTGCAGAAAATCTGCAGTTACAAAACTTTGCAACCTGAGTTTTTAACCTTTATCACACCCCGTGTAGAATGTTTGTTTCATCCATCAGTGCTCCAAATTAAGTAGCTATAGATGGGCTTTTTTAATCGCTTTATAATCATCTTGTATTAGCTTTGACTGAAAATTCTTTGGAGTATCACTACAGCTTTATTTGGGTTTTCACTGCACTCTGCCTTGTACAGACCCTAACCTTCCCGAGCTGTGTGGCATTCTGTCAATCAAAACCATAATTTAACAAAGATGTTGATTAGAAAATCTATCCAAGAGCGCAGAGGTCCACAGATAATACATTTGACCAGATATGGGATAATAGTGTTTCATTCTATATCTAGATCTGAATAATCAATAGAAAATGTGTAAGTGCTCAGAAGTAAAGCCTTAATGCAATTCCTATTCTCTGTTCCCAGGAGAGCATTTGTATATGTGCGAATAGACACCAATGTGTGTGTGCTTGTGCACAGATTACCTGGGTCTCGCCTCCAGCACATTATTTTTAAACTGCAGAATTAATAATCATGGTGGTTAATGTGATTTGGCCACAATATGGAGGATGCCCTCGAAGATAGAGATGGATTCTTCAATCAATTTTAATCATTTTTAATTTTTTTAAAAATTCATTCATTCATTCATTCATTTCCATCTGAAACTAAGCTTGAATAGGATAGAATGTTCAGTAAACCCTACTTCAAGTGAATGGGAGCCCATTCATCCCAAAAAGAAAATCGTTTTATCTGAGGCATCTGACCCAAGCTGGACATAAGGCAGACCTTAGCTCAGAGGAAGAGGAAGATTAGTGCGTGGCACCTTTTCCTTTGATAATTTGTCGGGTTTTGTTTTTGCATTTTCTGTTCATACTGATTCAACATAAAATAAAAATTGAGTCAGATCAGCTTGTTGGTGAGAAGGTGTAGTGAAAATTCAGATCGATGCGAGCAGTTTGCGGCTACGCTGGTGTGCTTTCCTGAGCATGATGAGCACTGTTGCCTTTGTTTCTTCTTTAAACATTGGGTGCCTTTCGTTTCTAAATCATAATACTGCATTTTAGCCGACTTTGTATAATATATTTTTTCTGGGTTTTTTTTGTTAAATTTAAAAAAGAAATATTTCTCTGTCTGCCTAAAAACTGGGCTCCAGAGACTAACTTGAAACAGTCCCATTGGTTTTGTACCTGTTTCAGATATTCCTTCTTTCTGTAGAATGGAAAAGTGAAATTAGTTTTAAATATAATTTAAGAGCCTGAACTAAATGCCTTGCTAAGAGTGTTTCGGACAAAGGAAGGCACTCGAGAGTGCAGTAACTAGCCCGGGTGTAAATCTACCATCAAATCTTCTGTAAAGTCGCTTTTACATTTTGATGTGCGTTTTGTGAGGGTGAGCAGAGTCACACGCTCACATTTGTAGATTGTGTAAAGAAGTTGTGTGTGTGTGTGCAAGCTGGTTGTGACACTTTGACCAGCTTACATGGTGCCAGAGTCACACGTTTACTCAGCTCAGTGAGTCTTGTGCTAGCCAAGAGGGCCCAGTGAAAAACAAGTCATCTTAGACACCAGTCTTGTATAAAAAAAACAATCCACTAGGTTTACATTGACCTGACCTTCATCTGTGAGAGACCTATGCTAAAGGAGTCAATGCCCAAGAGTAATTTAAGAATAGCTTACACTATTGCTGTAGATTTTAAAGTACTACTTGGGAATGTCTTTGCACCTGTATGTGCACCATAAAGCTGTTTTATGGTTCAATTTAATTATTTGAAAGCAATTTACTGTAGCACACAGTTGCAAATGGGTACCCAGGTGGATGTAATATTGGAACACTTGTCCAGAGAGATGGCCAAAGTAAAAGGTTTATTACTGGGGATGGTTAGTCACAGCAGCTCTTGCACATAGTTGAAATACTGATTTGACATTTAAGTACATTTGTAAAATGTGGGCACTTTCAAATGTTGCCGAGTTTGCCTCATTCTTACTGGGAACTGCATGTGTTTCTGTCCTGAATCTTTTTTTTTTAACTTCATGTAATCTCTTAAATGTTGGTGTTATTACTAGAATTCTTGAGTATGTTCTATAATGACCATTCTGTGATAACACTTTCCAGACCCTGCCCCTTCTCTAGAAACCGCTCGTAACCTGGAGGAGAAACTGCTCCAGCTCCAACGCAATGAACCAGAGAGTCGAATAGTGAAGGAGATCTTCAGACTCTGTAAGAAACAATCCGAGCTGCTCAACTGCGAAGGTAAATGGTAAACTTCAGAGGAATAACAAGCTGGTTACATGAAACTTTTCAAAGAATTAACGCGTTACTGGATTTTTCAGTTTAAAAAAAGAACACAAGTGCTTGGGTAGTTTCTATATTTTGAAAAGATTCTGAAGATTGATATAGAAATATCAGGCCACGGGGTTTTTTTTCAATGTATTGATCATCTTCTAAAGCTGCTTCTGGTTGCTCTTTGCCATACATTAAGGACGACAGCCTCACTTGTGTAGGCATGAGGTCAGATTCCTGTTTACACAGAGGAGCCAATTCAGAGCATCAGATGGAAGCCTACAGCAAGTGTTACAATGGAGGTTCTGTTCTGATAATTCGTTAAAATTATATGAACACAGTAACTTTTTCAGTGCTCCTGTATAGCCATGAAACTTCAAGGGTGCAGTGCTCTCTCCGAGGCATTCTCGTCAACTGTGTATCACTGTGCCCTCAAACTCTAGCAAGTCTGTCTTACCAATGAGTCAGGATATACACAGGAATTGTGATAAAAGAATCTCAGCTATTGGCTGATAGGAATATTTACAGAATCAATTACATCAGAATGTTTGATTAATCTGGAGGAAGGGTTGCCTTGATGATAGAGGATGGAATAAAGACACTAGAGAAAGGATCTTGGCTCGGAAAATCAAGATGTAGAATCACTTTGGGTGGAAGTAAGAAAAAAAATAAGGCCAGAAAACGATGGTGGGAGTAGTTTATAGGCACCCCCCCCCCCCCCCCCCCCATCAGTAGTTGTAGTGTTGGACAGAGTATAAAACAAGAAATTAGAGTTACATACAACAAGGGTCATACAATAATCATGGGGCTTTAATCTTTATAGATTGGACAAATCAAATTTGCAGTAATATTGTGAAGGGCAAGTTCATGGAATACATTCAAGATAGTTTTCTAGATCAGTATGTTGAGCAAACAGTTATGGAACTGGCTTTTTAAATCTACTGTGCATTTAGTTAACATTTATTAATAATAAAGAAGATAGACAATGGCAAACATTTAAAGAATTAATTCCTAATTTGCAATGATTGTGCATTTCCTTAAGGAATAAAAAACCCAGGGGAAAAGTGGGCCAACCACTGCTAACGAGAAGTTAAAGATAGTATTAGATTGGAAACCATAGAAATGTTATGGCACAGAAGGAATCCATTCAGCCCATCGTGTCTGCGCCAGCCGAAAAAACTAGCCGCCCAATCTAATCCCACCTTCTAGCACCTGGTCCGTAGCCTTGCAGGTTACAGCACTTCAAGTGTATGTCCGGGTGCCTTTTAAAAGAATTGAGGGTTTCTGCCTCCACCACCGATTCGGGCAGTGAATTCCAGACACCCACCACCCTCTGGGTGAAAAAGTTTTTCTTCATGTCCCCTCTACCAATCACCTTAAATCTGTGCTTAAAATATTGCTAAAAAGAGTGGTAAGCCTGAAGGTTGGGAGGATTTTAAATTTCAGTAAAGGTTGATAAAGAAATTAATAAAGAAAGAGAAAATGGGATATGAGAGTAAACTGGCTGAAGACATAAAAACAGATTGTAAAAGTTTCTATAGGTATGTAAAAAGGGAGAGATTGACAAAAGTAAATGTGAGTCCCGTAGAGGCAGAGACAGGAGAAACTATAATGGGGGAATAAGGAAATGGCAGGGACATTAAACAAATAAACAAATAAATCATGATCGAAGACACTAAAAACATTCCAGAAGTAATGGGGAACCTAGGGTCTAGTAAAAATGAGGAATTTAAGGATGTTAGTATTAGTAAAGAAATAGTTCTGGAGAAATTACTGGGACCAAAAACCAACAAATCCCATGGACCTCATGGCCTACATCCTTGGGTTTTAAAAGAGGTAGCTACAGAGATAGATGATGTGTTGGCCTTGATCGTTCTGAATTCTCTAGTTTCTAGAATTGTCCCGATGGTTTAGAAGGTGATAAGCATAAGCATATTCACGAAAGGGGAGAGAGAGGAAACTGGGAACTATAGGCCAGTTTGCTTGACATCAGTACAAAGGAAAATGCTGGAATCATTTAATAGGAATGTGATAGCAAGGCAGTTAGAAAATCATAATATGTTTGGGCAGAGTCAACACAAAATTGTGTTTGACAAATTTGTTAAGCGTTTTTTGAGGTTGTAACTGGCAGGTAGGTAAGGGGGAGCTAATGCAGATATAATACCAGTGTATTTGAATTTTCAAAAAGCATTTGATAAGGTGTCATACAAGACGTTATTACATAAAATTAGGCTCAGGGGATTAGGAGTAATATATTAGCTCGGGTTGTGAATTGGTTAATGGAATGAAAACAGAGAGTAGGAATAAATGGGTCATTTTCAGGTTGGCAGGCTGTAAAGAGTAGGCTATCAAAAGGATCAGTGTTTGGTTCTCAACTATTTACAGTCTAAATCACAATGGATCCAAGTTTTCTGATAATACCAGGTTAGGTGGGAAAGTAAACCGTGAGGAGGACTCAGGCTGCAAAAGGATTTAGACAGTTGAGTGGGCAAGAATGTAGCAAATGGAATATAATGTGGGGAAATGTGAAGTTATCCACTTGGTAGGAAAAATGGAAAAGCAGAATATTTTTTTAAATGGTGAGAGACTGGGAAATTTTGGTATTCAGAGGGACCTGGGTGTTCTTGTAATGAATCACAGAAAGTTAACATGCAGGTACAGCAAGCAATTAGGAAAGCAAATGGTATGTTAGCCTATATTACAGAAACTGGAGTACAAGAATAAGGAAGTCTTAATATAATTATCCAGGGTCTTGGTGAGACTGCACCTGGAGTATTGTTTGCAGGTTTGGTCTCCTTGCCTAAGGAAGGATATACTTGCCCAAGAGGGAATGCAACAAAGGTTTTGCAGACTCCAGGATGAGGGGATTGTCCTATGAGGGGAGATTGAGTAGATTAGGCCAATATTCCCTCGAGTTTAGAAGAATGAGAGGTGATTTCATTGAAACATAATATTCTTTTGGGCTTCATAGGGTAGACACCGGAAGGATGTTTCTCCTGCTGGAGAGTCAAGAATTAGGGGTCACAGGCTTATTCTTAAACAGTTGACCACTTAGTCTGAAATGAGGAGGTATTTCTTCAATCAAAGGGTATTGAACCTTAGGATGCCTATACCCCTGAGAGCTGTGGATGCTCAATTGTTAAGTATATTGGGCGGCGCAGTGATTAGCACCACAGCCTCACAGCTCCAGGGACCCAGGTTCAATTCTGGGTACTGCCTGTGTGGAGTTTGCAAGTTCTCCCTGTGTCTGCGTGGGTTTTCGCCGGGTGCTCCGGTTTCCTCCCACAGCCAAAGACTTGCAGGTGATAGGTAAATTAGCCATTGTAAATTGCCCCTAGTGTAGGTAGGTGGTAGGGAATATGGGATTAATGTAGGGTTAGTATAAATGGGTGGTTGTTGGTCGGCACAGACCTGGTGGGCCGAAGGGCCTGTTTCAGTGCTGTATCTCTAAATAAATAAAATAATTATTCAAGTCAGAGATTTTGAATACTAAGAGAATCCAGGGGTATGCAGATAGTGTGGGAAGGTGGAGCTGAGGTAGAAGATCAGCCATTATTGAATGGCAGAGCAGACGTGAGAGGCCGAATAGCCCATTGCTGCTCCTGTTTTCTACGTTATTAAGTAATCTATGGGACTGTTCTCCTAACCTGTGACCAACCTGAAAATATTAGTGAGAAGGCATTTTTTGGGCTAATATTGCCTTAGTCTTATTCTGATGCAATATCTGGGCCATTACAGAGAGATCTGTTCAAATATCTTGTTTTTTCACAGATACTAGCTTATGCAGGTCAGAGTGGGTATGTAGGGCATGAGAGTCCGTTGCGGAGTCTCCCTTAGGTTTGGAGCCATACTCTGGACGTAACAGGAATGAGTGACTCAATACCAAATAATGTGTTAAAACAATTTTTATTAAATAATTGTTAAACAATTATTAAGGATAAAGAAAAGAAAGATAACTTTATTTAAAAAACGGAAGGAGAAAAACACTTTGTATAGAACGGCAGGTTTCTGATTAGTTTGTTCAAGACAGCTCCCTAAAATGGTACAGTTCCCCTTGGTACACACATCACCAAGTCTCAGAATAACCTTGCACGGGGGTGGACTCTCCGGTCAGTCACTCTGTCGATGCCTCTTCCTTTGTAGTCTTCAGTGGTTGACTAGTCCACTCCACTGCAGCACTGAATGTTGGATGCTGTGCCCCCTTTAAGTCCAATGTCTGGCTCCATTCCAGCCTTCCGAGACCTCCATCCAAACTTTCTCAAAACAAGAGTCTGACAACCATGAGTCCTTATCAAATTCTTCTCACAGGCACTATGAGGTCGCTCAGGCTGTTTACACATCCTTTGATGGTGTCTCTCACCTCCCATCAATTAGGTTATACTGTCCATCTATTAAACTCCATCTCCTGACTCCACACCATAGTGGACTACCCCATGTGCAAGGCTGTCCACTGTCCTGGCTTGTAGTTCAAGGGTTATCGAATACTGTAAGAACTGACTCCTGTTTAAACAATAGGAAATAACTTTTATTTTTAACAGTCTAGTAAGAAGAGAAAAACAGTAGTTTAGACAAAACAATGTCTGCGAACTTGGCCTGCTTTGACCAGCATGAAAACAAAACGAAGGAGTTCTTGGGGGAAAAACAAATTCACAGTTAATAATATTACTACTGATTGCCATTGATTAATTACTAGACGTAATCAAAGCACAATCACGCTTAGTTTTAAATCAGTGTCTACAAAGTAGCCTTTAAAAATTCAATGCAGGTTTAATACAGTTTTTTTTTAAAAATCAAAAACAAAACAGAGGTAAAGTGCAAAAAGTAGTGGCTGCAGACCTCAGGCCTACAGGTAGGGGTGGCAGAACATCAGTAAACCAGATGAATTTTAACAGTACTGTGGAAATTGTTATGATCTTCTGGTGCTGGTCCACAAGTTACCAGAATTTCAATTTCATAACTTGCTTGTGGGATTTGAACTGGCGACCTCTAGGTAGCTCGTCCAGTGTCATAATGGACTATGATACCACGGTCTTTTTCTTTCACTGCAGGTATCAGTTCTGTTCCTTGTAACGTGCAAGTGTGCCTAGTGTTGGACCTCCCACATGCATAACACTGCAAATGTTATTTGTCATTTACCAAGCACAAGCCCATATTCTTAACACATTGAGATGTGCTTGCACTTGTTTTGTCTCCTCCACAATCCTAACACTTGTACAAATCTTCGTATCATCCTCAAACTTGCAGATCATTCCACCAAACACCTTTATCCCCTCATTAACAAAGATAGTAAAGATCATTGACCCTAACATTGATTCCTGTGGGACATCACTGGCAACTCGTCTCTCAAGGGGGCCATTGATGGTAACTTCCTGCCTTCAGGCAGAGCAGTTCTTCCACTTTTGCAGCTTTCCACTAATTCCAAAATATTCTGTTTTGTGGAGTAATCTACTGTGAAATACCTTATCAAAAGCTTTCTGAAAGTCCAGGTAGAGAAGGTCTATTGGCCTACCCTCATCCGTTATAATGCAGTGATTTCTTCGAAAAAAATTCATTCAGATTAGTAAGACATGACCTCCTTTTCCAGAAACCATGTTGGGTGTCTTTGATCCTCCTCTTATGATCCCTTCAAGCATCTTACCTATAACTGAAGCCAAACTAATAAATCTTCAGTTCTATAGTTCGGCCTTGCACCCTTTATTGAAAATTGGATGTGCATCCTTCTAGTTTGAGGAACAATCCTTAACTCTAACAAGCCACTAAAGATGTGGGCAAAGGGCTCGTAAAGCACATGTCCCATATCAGAACCCTCAGGTGGCTGCCAAATTCTGTTAGTGCTATTGTAAAAGCTGCTATCTTTTTAACATGATGGCCTTGATTTTTTTTTAAGATAGAGTCATATATGGCATAGAAGAGGCATTCGGTCCATGGAGTCTATGCCAGCTCTCCACAGAGCAATCCAGTCAGACCTACTCTCCTGCTCAATCCCCGTAGCCCTGCAGGTTTATTATAAACACTTTACTAATGAGAAATAGCTTATCAAATGTAATTCACAGCTTGCCGCTTTTCCAAATTTAGAGACAGGTCACATTTGCGACCCAAACTCGGTGATCGAAGACATGAGAGTTTGCTAACCTAACAAAATCTTAGCAACATTCATTAGATTCTTTGTATAATCCAGGCTTTGGGCGTCACATAAATGTAGAGGCATTGTGGTAGCATGTTACTCTGGAGCTCTTTTGAACAGTATTGTAAAGGTAGGGGTGTCCAGCTTTTAGTCTTCATGGGTGGCATAGTGTATAATATGGAACCACAGATATAGTTTAAACTCATGTTCCTATTAATTTCTATGTAAGTATGGGCACAGGACATTCTGCGAGGGAAAGAGGAACATCCCAAAGTCGTGGTCCATATTGGAACAATGACATAGGTAGGAAAAGGGTTGAGGTCCTACAGGCAGAGTTTCAGGAGCTAGGACAAAGATTCAAGAACAGGACCTCAAAAACGGTAATCTTGGATTGCTCCCAGTATGATGTGCTAGTGAGTTTAGAAACACGAAGATAGAGTAGGTGAATGTGTAGCTGGAGAACATGCGAATTAAGAGCAGGAGTAGGCCACTCGGCCCCTCAAGCCTGCTGTACCATTCAACAAGATCATGGCTGATCTGATTGTAACCTCAACTCCTCATTCCTGCCTACCCCCAATAACCTTTAACCCGCTTGCTTATCAAGAATCTATCTACCTGTGCATTAAAAATATTCAAAGACTCTGCTTCCATTGCCTTTTGAGGAACAGAGTTCTAAAGATTCACCACCCTCTGAGAAAGAATTTCTCCTCATGTCTGTCTTAAATGGGCAACCCCTTATTTTTAAACAGTGACCCCTAGTTCTAGATTCTCCCACAGGAGAAAACATCCTTTCCACATCCACCCTGTCAAGACCCCTCAGGATCTTATATGTTTCAATCAAGTCACCTCTTACTCTCCTAAACTCCAGCGGATACAAGGCTTGCCTGCCCAACCTTTCCTCATAAGACAACCCGCGCATTCTAGGTATTAGTCTAGTAAACCTTCTCTGAACTGCTTCCAATGCATTTACATCCTTCCTTAACTAAGGAGACCAATACTGTACACAGTACTCCAGATGTGGTCTCACCAATGCCCTGTATAACTGAAGCATAACCTCTCTACTTTTGTATTCAATTCCCCTCACAATAAAAGATAACATTCTATTAGTGGTGCAGGAGAGAAGGCTTCAGATTTTGGGGATGTTGGGGCCAGTTCTGAGGCAGGAAAGGACTCTGCAAGCCAGACAGTTTGCACCTGAACGTGGCTGGGAGCACTATCCTCATGGGGAGGATAACTAGTGCTGTGGGAGACATCAAATAATTTGGCAAGGGGAGACACTATCAGGACACAGCAGCAAAGAGGAAAAACAAGATACGTGAAAAGCTAGGAAGGACAGACAGCAATAAAACAAAAAATAATGCCAAAAGAGCAGGAATTAGATGGAGGAAAAAAGCAAAGTTGACTAGCACGGTGTTGGGAAGTATGTGCATTAATGTGAAGAGTATTATAAAGTAGTAAATATCCACAAAACATTTGTGGTGACATTAATCTCTTCACTGCAACAGCACTTCTTTAAGTCCCCATCCCATGCCACTCCAACCTTCCCATGCAATTCCCCCCATGCCAAACCCATCACCCCCATCGCTTCCACATCATCCCCATCCCATCTGTTGTATGTTTGTTTGGCACACTTCGACTTTAATATACATAGTTAGTCTAGCTTAGAGAGATTCCTTAGTCTGGAGTAATTAGAACATTAATCTTTATTACATTACAACTATGTACAGCTTCACACGAGTGTGTGACTCCTCTAAAACCATGCTGCATCTATCTAAAGTCTCTCTCACGTGTGATCTCGTGCATCATCATGGTAGGAAGTATTCTTTACACTCTCTCAACATTAACCCTTTCAGACCCTTATGCTATACCATCCCCATGCATTCCGCCACCCCCCACATCCTCCTCCCATGCCTCCCCCACCAATTCCTCCAGCCAGGGAAGCTTTGTTCTTAGGCTCCCCTTACCTTCTGTTGTTATTTTTCTCCACAAACACTCCCCACCCCACCACTTCAAGCAACTGTTGGCAGCCCATGTGCTCCAGTTGACACCACATCAGAGTAGCTACGTCTCAAAGCAGCAACCACTAACTTATTTTGGCAAATCTGCTTGCTGACAAATGATCAATGGGGTTTGTTTTTAGACTGAACAGAAATGTACAGAGCATGCTCTGCAAGACTCCTCTCTGTGTGCAAGTTAATTCCCATGAAGCTTGCTCTTTAATAGCTTTCAGTTTAATTAGTAAATGTATTTATATATTAATTCAAGATAATTACTGTATCAATAGATTTATTATAATAAATGTGCTGAACTATTCAAGCACTGATTGAACACAAATTCTACAGCTAATCAGTTTTGCTGCACATAAATATTTTTAGTACAGTTGGAAGATTGCATTACTTAATTGGGATAATATGAAATCACTAAACCAATAGAGAAATTTGTAGTTTGGTCTCCCTGTTACTCAACATAATCAAGGGAAAAAGGAGCTTTTTGTAATCATGTGAAGATGATACCCATGATATTCATTGGTCAGTAGCACAGTGTGCTAAACACTAGGGTTCAAATGCTGCTGGTTATAAGGACACCATGTGAAATAATTGTGGCAAACTCAATCCAGTTTCCATTTAGCAAAACTTGCCCTAATTTGCACTGAATTGACAACCTCACTCTGTGCATAGGATAGCTGGTATGATATCATGTTGCACTATGGGTTCTGGTCATATGACGTGGTTCAAGCACATTCTGGGGACAGAGTAGAGAGACTATTCCTGTACACCTGTGCTTGACCTGAGAGTGTGCATTGCTGAAACTGGGTGAGTAAAATGAAAGTTGTTTCTATTTAAAAAATCGTTCTTGGGTTATCTGTGACACTGACAAGGCTGCATTTATTGTCCATCCTTAGTTAGCGTGAGAAGATAGTGGTTCGTTTTCTCCTTTGAACCACTTTAGGGTTATATACTACTGTGCCCTCACCTCTGATGGATCTATCCTGCTGGTGTAATAGGACATATCCATGAAGGTGATGGAGAAATCTGGGATTTTGCCTGAAAGAAATGACTGTGAAAATTGTCTATGTTCAATCTTTTGCTTACCTTGCCTATAGACAGTTCTCCCAACCTGGGCTCCAGTCCAGAAGCTGGGAGTAGTGCCCCACCGACTAGTTAAGCAATTGGATATTGATGAGAACTCCACAGGGTCAACAGTACTGAGATTACCCCTAAGTCTTGTCCTGACCCAATGGACTGGATTTTCTCTCGGGCTCTGGGAGTCTGACGTCAGCAGCAAGATCGTCTCAGACCTCCCAGTTGGCCACCTTTGCACTCGCCATCCTATTGAGGACAGTGGACAGGCTCTCAATGCTGTAAGCCCAAACAGAGTGTTGGCAGCTCTGGTGCCTCGGCAGTCCCACCAGAAGAGGTGAACGTTGCTCAAACAGGTCAAGGAACGCGAGGGCGCTTCAAAATGGAGGAGCCCTCAGAGGCATAGTTCTAAAATAAAAATTATGAAAGGTGAAGCCTCAGAGCGGAGGGGAAACCCCTCCAGTTAAATCGTTTCAGCCACAGTTGCGGATTTTCCTGCCCGCGGCCCCATCATTGGGAAATGGGGCCTCCAGCTCCAATGGCCCCCCCAAGCCTGTCACAGGGAGGCAGCCTCGAGTGAGCCAGTGGCCGCTGCATGTGTTTGGCTGCTCCACTGCCAGTAAAATGTTGGCGAGCTCACAAAATCACCCCTAATTGGGGTCTTTAAACATCTTAATTTGCTGGGCAGCTTGTCCTACTCCCAGCCTGCCCTGGGAAAGTTCCCCAACGGTGGGGATGTGTCGCAGAGCCGTCCCGTGCAGATCCCCACTATTTTGCTGGCACCCCCCACCTCCAAGTCCGCCACCATGGAACTGGGAAAATTCAGCCCAACGATTGGACAGTCGTGAATAGATCCGCCTGATTTTATTTTTGTTACTTTTCGATTTTGTAGCAATTGTTTCCAACTGAATTGCTCGGCCACTTCAGAGGCCATTAAGGTTCAGTCATGTTGTGCAAGACTGTAGTCGCATGTAATGTAGACAGTATAGGGTTGGCAGGCTCCCTTCCCTGAAGGATGTTACTAAACCAGTTGGGCTTTTGCAACAATGAGGCAACTTTCATGCTGGCCTACAAATTACCAGATTTATTAAAATTCAGTTTCACAACAGGCCATGGTGTGATTTGAGCTCAAGTCCTCAGTCAGGCACACTAATCCACTGCCACACTCTACCCCATTCCCAGCGGAAGTCAATTAAAAAGTGTTTTCTGGAATTAAAGCTATTAAATCCATGGATCTATTTTCTGTAAATGATTAACATAATTAGAATTTAAAATGTTTTATTAGTACATTGTAGTTTAGTTTTGTACAAACGATAGGTCAATTTTAGAATGACAAAGGTTTGATAACACAGGAAGTACAGTGAGTTTATTCAGTTCTTGATTTTCATTATTTAGATTATTCTTAAAAGAGCTACATGAGGTTCAGGATAAAAGATGAAAACCGAATCACCAAATGAGATGGTAACACATTTTTATTTATAGCCAGTAATTATTACAAATTAATACTGCATTGCACAATCTTAGCTAATACTTAGAACCTAATTAGTTGTTTTACAGCTGTATTAAAATCTAAATAAATAGCAATGTTATTATGGCATTACTAAACAGCTGTTTATAAGGGTAGGATGTTACACGATTACAGCAATGCTCAGTATTTAGTACTTTATAGCATATTTTTAATATGAAATGTTACCATCTGGTTTTATGTTTTTTGGGCAACTTTTCCACTATGTTTGTGTGAGGCATAGAATTATTCAGTGCGAGCTTGCGTAAATAGCGCTGCTGCAGCCGCAGTTTAATGTAGTCACAAATTAAGATCCTCACATGAAATTTACATTTACACTGCAATCTCCATTAAACCTGACCACTTGATTACACTGGGAGTCACTCAAAGTCCGCTAACCAGCAAAAGTGAACACACTAACTTAAATAGGCTCCATCAGATAATTCGACTAAGATGAAATGATCAAATAAAACAATGTGTGATCTTATCAGATCATCTGGTAATGTTTTTTGAGATTTCCAATTCTGTAGTTCAGTGCTGTTCTCTTTTCAGAATGGATAATCCTTTTTCATAAGAAGGTTCAATGTAATAAGTGGAGAGTTGTATAATAATTTTCCCCAAAGTTTGAAGGAAACATTGCCACTGTTTATTTTTGTTCCAGGACTTAGTAATTTCCTCTACTGCCATCTGTCTTCCCTTCTTTGGATTTTTTTGTGCATTTTACACATTTAATCCATGTTGTGTACATTGTGACGATGATCAGAACACCCTTTTACCCCTCGTATCCAGTGTCAGCAAAAACATTCCCACATCAACTATAGCAGTGATTGCTTCATTGCTTTACAGTATGTCCCAACTCCAGTCCATGATACATTTATACACTGTTCTCAAGTGACATTTTGGCCTGGAATTTCCTGGGCGCTGCTTCGCCTATATGATCTTAGGCAGAATTTTTCTTGCTGGCTCTAGCACACACCATCAAGCTCAAATGGGGTTCCGAAGCCCCGCGCTGTGTAAGGAACAGTCCATCATCTGTGATTTTCCCCAAATTGGCCAATTAATGGCCAGAGAGTGAGCTCGCCATCTAATTAAGGACACAGGGCAGCCTCTCAAAGGTGGAGGGCCAATAGGAGACCCTCCACTTGGAAAGTCAGCAGGATGCCATGGCAGGTAAGTGAGGGAGAGAGCGCCCCAAAATGGAGGCATCCTCTCTCCAACCTTTTTACATCTACCATAAAAAAGGCCTTGGCAGCTGGTCCACTGCTGTGGAGCCCCTCCACAGGGCAGACTCCAGCTACAGCTGAAGCCAGGCAGGGAGATTCCAGTTGGCCTCCAACAATGGGTCTTAATAGGCCATTAATCAGTTGAATTGGCTACTCACTGCTTGCAGGAGGGTAGTCCTGCTGTCCCTGTCCCCCCTCACCCCCCATCCTGCATCCAGGGAAAATGACATGCATGCCTGCCTGCCTGTCCCCCTTGGAGGCTAAAACTCCTCCCCCTTGTCTTTTATCCATCAGCCAACTTTGGAGGTTCACTGAGTTTGTAAATTTAGTGCTGAATTATGAAAAAGAACAACAACAATAACAACTTGCATTGAAATAGCATCTTTAACATAGTAAAATTACACTTACTAGCTTGCTAGGAACTTTGTAGAAACTGGCCAAAATCAGCTCACTTGTGGACCCTTGGAGATCATTGAGAGACTTTAGTTTTATTTTGTCAGTCTTCCTGCGTTTAACATCAAGTCATAGAGATGAAAGGACAAAATACAAAGACATGGCCCACTCAGCCCTCACCTTTGCTGCTTTTGGCTTGGATTTTGCAATCAGCAGCAATGGAAAGGCACTCACTATTTACCTCATACAAAGCTGCCCACAAAGTGTTAACGCACTCTAGAATGCAGACTTCCTCTATTCTGACACAAGTTTGAATTTGGCACCTTCTATGGGTGATCTTTGGCATTTAGCAACAGGCAGGCTGATCAGCAACTGAGATTGAAGAAATCTTTCAGACGTGCAAAACTGGAAGTAAAAAGCAGAAAATATATATTACATTTAAATCATTGTACAGAAAGTGGAATAAAGATCGAAACATACGCATGGAATTACGCGAGATATTTAAATACTAAAACAGATTTTAAAATGAATTAGTTTTTTTAAATAAAATTTTGCAACATTTGAATTTTCTTCTGACGGAATGAGACTGCACACTTGTTAAGTTAATTTTTCAGGGCAAGAGAGTTGTTCATCAGTAATTATGACTTGGGGTGCTGTTTAAAACTCAGTCACTCCTGCTTGAAAAAGGCTCAACTTTTCATCAGTCTTTGCAGCGAGAGTAGTTTAAATACACACCAAATCAGTGATTTCTATGTTGATTCCATTGTTGAATACTACAACAGTGCATCCTGTGGAGGAGTAGGATTTCTGCATTTAACTGCACATGTGCGGAAGTCAGAAGTTGCTGTCAGTTTCTCCCACTAATAATCATGGGCACTGGCAGCCTGCCGGTATTACTAATGCAAACTCCAGGTCATTATTGTTCTTTGTTTAAAGTACCTTTCATATTTTGTTTCATTGTTTAAAATCTAATAAAACAGTGCATTAAGAATTGCTTCATTTCTTCCAATAAAATCTGATGGAGTGAATTTTTATCTCACTACTGCCCTGTTTTCCAGTGTGAGGGGAGGTCATAATGAAACTAAAAATTGTTTCAAAACTTATAATTGGGTCGGCCTCAGACAGAAAGTCAGAGTGTTTTTTTAAGTGGGCCTCAATTTAGATAGCCACCATTTTGTCTAAACAATTGTAAGCCTCATCAGTGTATTTAAAATCGGGATCCGATGTTATATTTACGACGCCGGTACACTTTTGATCTTCCGCTGAACACAGTGACCAAACCAGAGGTTTGGGGGAATCACTGAATGCTCATCTCGGCCAAACGAAAATTGCACTGCCCAGTACCAGTCCCTTCACTGCTCACCATCCATGAATGCCAGCTCCATTCCCTCATATGGGAGAATTATGTCCTATACCATTGTCTACCATTTAAGTTGTTACATTGTAACCTTAAACTTACCCTCACTGAACTAGTTTTCTTTGATCATGCCTTGGAAAACTGTACTTGGGGGTCTAATTTTGACTGTAAAGACTTAATTAGATTTTAATTAAATTCATGTGACTTCCTTTCTGCAGACACTGTACTCTTTTAAAAAAAAAAAATTGTGTGGTAGAAACTGTGCTAGTGGAGTGTGTGCAGTGGTGCAAAACAAACATTAAAGATATGGAGAAAAGTGCTAAAACATATTTACATAATTGCCGATTGATTTTAATTCACAATGCATGAAAATAATAATTCATGCAAGATCTGGTCATCAAAATGTTCTGGGTGAAAGAACACAGTAGATGAATTAATTATTTTTTGTTCATTTATGCTTATAGTTAAAGTGAGCAGCTTTTTAAGGAGTTCTTGCCTCAAAGATGCTGGCAAGTTGTGGACAATAATGTGCACTAAAGCATTCCAAGTTGTCCGGGTGTTGTACAGATATGATCACAATTCCATCTTGTTTCCTACAGCCACAGAACAATCAGCTGAAACCTCTCCAGCTAGCATCAAAGCGTCTGAAGAATTACAAAAGACCAGCACAGACAGCACCGAACTTAAAAGCGATAACCTGTCACAGAAAAATGAGGCAGAAAAAGAAAGGTACATGAGAAGACGATAATTGCCCAGTAAATCTTCAGGAAAATCTAATCCAGACTGAAAGTGGCAGCGTGCACAATGCTGCAGTAATTAATGCTGTACTTGCATAAGATGAGGTCTCTTTTCTTTATCTTTTTCTCTTTCTTCCCTCTGTTCTTCCTTCCTTCTCTTCCTTCTTTCCCTCTCCTCTCTTTTACCCCTCCCTCTTTCTCCTATCCTTCATGCTCTTTCCTCACACTCCTTCTGTTGTCCCATCTCTTTCATGCTGCTGTTTCTTTTTGTCTCTCTCTTTGTCATCCCTTCTCTTTTCCTCTTGACCTCCATATAAATATGGAATTTTTATATTAATGATGCTGATTGCATGCATGCTAATTGTTCATTCAAAATCTCATGTTTATAACCAACTGAAGCTTCAAGTGTACTAAACAAATTTGATTATAGTTCAAGTGGTTTTCCTTTCATTGAAGTTCATTTACATTGCAGTTAAACCATGTTTCTGCAGCTGCAGGTTCACAAAGATGACACATGCTGTAACAGGGCTACAGTTGACTTCTGGTTGTAGGCGTCGTAGGACAATTTTCCTCATTCATCTACCAAAGAAATCTGAGCAAAAAGCACTTCTCCTAACCAAACTATTTTGGAAGGTTTTGATTATTACTATAAAGCTATTGTGTAAAAGAACAGCCCTAACTCTCCTGCATTCCTCTTGGGATGTACCACATCCAGAAGGGAATTCTGAGAGCCTGGTGTGTATACCTACTGAGACTGAATCCAAATCAAAAATTGTTCACCTGACACCACAGGCGTTTGTAAATTGAGGCAAATGCAGACATAATAGGAATGATGAATAATAGAGTCCAAATACTGAGAATATGAATAAGGATGAAGAAGCATCAAGTCCAGGTTATAGGATGGTTTTAAATCAGCAGTGGATAAAAATACTGCCAGAAGCCACATGGTTGCATTGTCATGCAATAAAAATAGAAAGAGCCTCATCTTTGATTCCCTTGCTGCCTTTGCGCTGGGTGGTGTGACTTGTGTTTAAATATTTGTTACTGGAGAGAATCTGAAGTTGAATGCACACATCAGCTCAGGGAAGAAGGTGTGGCCCTGTTTTTAAAAGGATTAGCTGGGGCCATCCCATGAAGGGGCAAGACTTTCCCTGTTTCTGGGATTTTTGTTGAGGATGCTGGTGGTGGTCATTTGCCATGTGGCACAAATGGAGCATTAAACACCGCCCCCCCCCCCCCCCCCTCGCCCAAAATCAATCTGGTACATGCCTGTGCACTGTAATAGTTTCAAAAATACCTATTCTGTAGACTGAAGAAAAGTTTGGGATCTGCACCCTTCAGTTAAATATGTTTAAATGCTTTTTGCACGAAGTCCAGCTTAGATTTTGGATCATTAAGTAGAAAAATGCTCTTTTTTTTTAAACATATAGGAGACTACAGGAAGCACAGATCACCTTGGCTGCCAGACTTGGGGAAGCAGAAGAAAAAATTATGGTCCTTCACTCAGGTAGGCAACTTTCAGCATGTGTTACATAAATAACATTGATATCATCAGGGGGTGTCATTTAATAGCTAAATGCAGTGTCTGACCACCATGTGCGGGAAAGTTACTGTGATCTGTGGTGAAATGCACACAGTTCCATATGCAACTGTCTGCTGGAGCACAATAGTTACCCCAGCAGTTTGAGTGGAAATACCATGAAATTGGCTGCTGAAAAATCTGCTTGCTCTGTGCTATTGTTGATGCAAGGTTGATGTCGTCATGTATCAACGCACTACCGTGTAACATAAACCTGGTAAAATATCATGCAAGACAACTTGCCCCTTTTAAATAAGTAAGAGGAAAAATCAGATGGAACCAACTATGCAGCTTTCTGTATGACAGTAATTGCACAAATTGCAGATTAAACCCATGTGACTTGATGCTCCTTTTTTTTCTGTAATTATCTATTACTCAGCTTTGAAGACAACACAAACAGAGCTCCTGGACCTGAGGTGTAAATATGATGAAGAAGCAGCATCTAAGTAAGTAATCGCAAGCCTGTAATCTTGCATTTGTTAAACACATTCACTTCAAGGTAAAATGACTGTAGCTTCAAAGAGGAAATGTATGAATTTAATCAGCCATGCACAAACCAGATGTTGAGCTATTGAAAGTAATACAAGGCTCCTCTTTATCATATAAATATCCTTTCAGAAATTTTAGTTAGTTCATGTAATAGTAGCAAAATAGTCATCGGTTCAGCTCATCTTCATGAGGGGGAAGGGGCTAAGATGCTTTAAAGAGGAGCAACTTCATACTTGTCACACTTTATTTGACGTATTAACATTCTTTTGGCATAAATTACTATATCAAAATGCAAATTACACTGTTAACTCAAGACTTCACAACGTAGTAGGGGAATAGCTTACCAAGCATTGCTTCAGGGAAAATGTGCTAATTTGGTCCACAATCACATGATCAAAATGGTGGCTGTTCTTCATGGTGCTTTTGCTTATTTGTATGTTTGTTTGCTTTAGTTCGTATTTCTTCCACTTCGCTGCCCCCATACCCACTGTCTCAGTGAGGAACGAGGGACAGTCTGGCCTGTCAGATCAATAGTGCCCCTCAGTCCACTCTTCAGGGGTTATACTGAGAAGTTGTAGGAAGGAATGTCTTCCCAGACACTTTGGCTGAGATGGGTTGAGCCAAATTAAGTACATTAGTCACCAGCCTGGGCTTCAAACTCAATGGGCCATTAGTTAGTTTCATAATACATTGGTGTACCACTCACACTGCCAGGGACACAAAGCACTGCAGCATATGATCGGTAGGTGCTTTTACTGTACCTTTTATAAAAATCCAGTTTTAAGAAAGAAGCTGTCATGCCCGGTGATTTAAATCACCTGGTGCCACCCCCAACAGAAGGCTATTTTTCTGCATGTATTTTATGGGTTTCCATTTTAATCTGAGTGTTTAATTGCACAGCTTTTCATCTTATTGATGTCATGATGTCTGACAGACTAAATGGACTCTGCTGTGTTTAGCGGGTGTCTGTGATCATGGTCTGTCTTCCAGTGCAGGGTCTTCTAGGAACTGTGTTGGTTATTAAGTGGCTCTTCCCCACAAGGGCGATTAGGGATGGGCAATAAATGCTGCCTTGCAGCGCTCACATCCCATGAACAAATAAAAAGTCAAATGCTCTAGTGCTGTGAAAATACTTTTCTTGGCATTTTGTCAACATTTTTCTTTGCATTTATTTTTAAACACAGAGCCAGTGTAACTTGTCTCAAATAATGATTTTCTTTATGAAACACTGTTATTATTTGAGTTACATCTGACCAATGCCATATAATAGCTTCCTTGATGATTTTAAGCATTCCATCACTTCAGGAGAGAATGGTCCTATTGGATTGTCTGTGCTGCATTATGTGTTTGGACTAGTGTGACATGTTCAAGAAGCTCATTGAATTAGAAAATTGTGGTTGCTTTTTAATTCAACCAATCTTCTTATTTCACTATTTTGTTTCCTCAATTCGCATTGAAAGCTTAATACTTTATTCCCTGTGACATTTTGTAAGCAACTATCTGCTTGCCAAAATGTCCAGCTGCTTTAAATAATCACTGGCAGACAGATACAGATTGTTTGCACAGGCTAAAGAAAGAAAGGAAGTGGGATGAACCCTCTTAATTACTAAAGCTAGGAACACATGTTTCTGTAATCGCAAAATGTTTTTCCATGGCGAGTCTGCTGTCCTTTAACAGAGGACTTCACATTTCACCATAAAGCATAAACACAGGGGCTAAGTCACATCCCCCTGCATCAAATGTATGTTTGCGCTCTAATATCAGTATCAGGATAGACCACTTTTGATTTGTCTTTTTCCCTGATTGTTAGTTTGGCTAGAGATATCGCTGGTTGCCTAAAACTTTATAATGGGTCCTTGTCTGAATATAACAGATAATTAAGCAATCACAAACTTGCAGTGGGGAGCTGAACTCAAAGCACAGGCCCAGGAATTGGGCCTACCATGTTGCAACCTTATCTACAACCTGAGCTGCCTGCGAGTGCAGCCTTCTACCTGTGGAGCACAGAATTGCTCCTATACAATACAGCTTGTATCTTCAGTGTCCTCTTTCACATAGAACAGTACAGCACAGTACAGGCCCTTCGGCCCACATGTTATGTTGTTTGATTTTTTTCTGCAAAAAAATAAAATGTTAATGGTTACAAATTAGAAAACCATCAAACATGCAAATTTATAATAAAACCTTCACTCTGATCTTAGATCTTTGATGTCTGTCTAAGCCCTTTAAAGAGTTGCAGTAGCATACAATGATACTCAAGGTTTACATCAGTAACTGAACATGCCACTTGCTGTTTAATGTGAAATTACTGTACTGTGCAGTTTTGGTCTCCTTACTTAAGGAAGGATATACTTGCCTTAGAGGGGGTGCAACAAAGGTTCACTAGATTGACTTCTGGGATGAGAGGGTTGTTCTATGAAGAAGGATTGAATAGAATGGGCCTATACTCCCTGGAGTTTAAAAGAATGAGAGATGATCTTATTGAAACTTATAAGATTCTGAGACGGCTTGACAGGGTAGATGCTGAGAAGGACTGGATGAGAAGGATGAACCACCCGTGGTTAACAAAGGCAGTTAAGGAGAGCATCCAATCAAAAACTAAGGCATACGTAGTGGTGAAAACTAGTGGTAGGCCAGAGGATTGACCAAAAAGCTAATAAAGAGGGAGAAAATTGATTATGAAAGTAAATTGGCAAGAAATATAAAAACAAACAGCAAGAGCTTCTACGGGTATATGAAAAGAAAGAGAGTAGCTAAAGTGAGCGTGGGACCCTTGGAGGATATGACTGGCGAATTGATAATGGGGAACAGAAACATGACAGATAATTTAAACCAATATTTTGCATTGGTCTTCACGGTGGAGAACACTATGAACATCCCACAGATATCAGATAAGCAAGGAGCTAATGGGAGGAAATATCTTTTAACAGTCTCTATCACGAGGGACAAAGTATTTGACAAACTAATGGGACTAAAGGCAAACAAGTCACCAGGACCTGATGGCCTACATCCAAGGGTTTTAAAGGAAGTGGCTGCAGAGATAGTGGAGACATTGGTCGAAATATTTCAGAACTCACTGGATTCCGGGAGGGTCCCAGCGGATTGGAAACCCGCTAATGTGACGCCCCTGTTCAAGAAGGGAGGGAGACAGAAAGCAGGAAACTACAAACCAG
The DNA here is from genome assembly GCF_036365525.1 of Heterodontus francisci. Taxonomy (NCBI): domain Eukaryota; kingdom Metazoa; phylum Chordata; class Chondrichthyes; order Heterodontiformes; family Heterodontidae; genus Heterodontus; species Heterodontus francisci. The sequence continues at coordinate 30,439,596 of NC_090393.1, read as the reverse complement.
TTAATTTAACATCAGTCATTGGGAAAATGCTAGAGTCCGTTATTAAGGAAGAAATAGCAGGACATTTAGAAAAGCTTAATGCAATCAAACAGTCAGCATGGTTTTGTGAAAGGAAAATCATGTTTGACAAATTTGCTAGAGCTCTTTGAGGATATAACAAGCAGAGTTGGTGAGGGGGAACCGGTAGATGAACCGGTATTTAGATTTCCAGAAGGCATTCGATAAGGTACCTCATAAAAGGTTATTGCACAAGATAGGAGCTCACAGTATTGGGGGTAATGTATTAGCATGGACTGGGGATTGGTTAACTCACAGAAGACAGAGAGTCGGGATTAATGGGTCTTTTTCAGGTTGCAAAGATGTAACTAGTGGAGTGCCACAAGGATCAGTCCTTGGGTCTCAATTATTTACTATCTATATTAATGACTTGGAGGAGGAGACAGAATGTAATATATCCAAATTTGCTGATGATACAAAAATAGATGGGAGGGCATGTTGTGATGAGGACATAAGGAATCTGCAAGGGGATATAGATAGGTTGAATGAGTGGGCAACAACTTGGCAGATGGAGTTTATTGTAGGAAAGTGTGAGGTCATACACTTTGGTAGGAAAAATCAAAAGTCAGACTATTATTTAAATGGAGAGAGACTTCAAAAAAATGCAGCACGGGGGGATCTGGGTGTTCTTGTGCATGAAACACAAAAAGTTAGCATATAGGTGCAGCAAGTAATTAAGAAGGCAAATGGAATTTTGGCCTTTATTGCTAGGGGGTTGGAGTTTAAAAATAGGGAAGACTTGTTACAACTGTACAGGGTATTGGTAAGGCCGCACCTGGAGTATGGTGTACAGTTTTGGTCCCTGTATTTAGGAAAGGATATACTGGCATTGGAGGCAGTTCAAAAGAGATTCACTAGGCTGATTCTTGGGATGAAGGGGTTGTCTTATCAAGAATGGCTAAACAGCTTAGGCCTTTATTCATTAGAGTTTAGAAGAATGAGGGATGATCTTATTGAAACGTACAAGATTCTGAGGGGGCTTGACAGGGTAGATGTTGAGAAGATGTTTCCACTAGTGGGGGAATCTGGAACTAGGGAACATAGTTACAGAATAAGGGGACACTCATTTAAAACTGAATTTCTTCTTCCGGAGGGTAGTGAATGTCTGGAATTGTCTACCCCAGAGAGCTGTGGAGGCTAGGTCACTGAAAGTATTTAAAGAGGAGGTAGGTAGATATTTGAAATATCGGGGAGTTGAGGGCTATGAGGAGCTGGCATGAAAGAAGAGTTGAGGTCTTGGGCAGATCAGCCATGATCTTATTGAATGGCAGGGCAGGCTTGAGGGGCTGAATGGCCTTCTCCTGCTCATATTTCCTATGTTCTAATGAGAAGTTGTTTCCCTTGTTTGGAGTGTCTAGAACTAGGGGTCATAGCATCAGGATAAGGGCCTGACCATTTGAAACTGAGATGAGAAATCTTTCCACTAAGAAGGTTATGATTCTTTGGAATTCTGTACCCCAGAGGGCTGTGGATGCGCAGTCAATGAGTATATTTAAGACTGAAATCGATAGATTTTTGGGCACTAAAGGAATCAAGGGATGAATAAGATGGGAATGTGGAGTTGAAAGAGATCAGCCATGATCTTCTTGAATGGCGGAGCAGGCTTGAGAGAGCGTAGGATTCACTCCTATTTCTTTTGTTCTTAGCAGTGCGAACCATGTTGAACATGAGCACTTCTCAATCTAATGAATGCTGGCAGTGGGTGGGGTTTGTGCACATTTTTTTTTTAAGCGATTTATTGCATCACAACATTCAATGACAGATCTCACAAATGTCTCCCCTCGCCATATGGGGCATGGTTGCTACCCAATCAGCATAATTTAGCATAAAAAGATTTGGTGGCAGGTAGCAGTTAGTAAATTACGTTTCTGAAATGACAAGTCAAGAAAAAAAAGAGTGAACATGGCACCATTCCAATCCAACAAGGACTGGATCTTCATGTTCAGTATGCAACATCAAGGCTGAAGGCGAACGGGGGAGAAAAGCTGGTGTGACGAGTAGGGGAGGAGAGCGAGGGCTAGACAGACACCGACACAATGAGACTCCGTTTGAAACACGACAAAATTGCTTCTGCAATTTTCAACAATTTTTTTTTATTTGCTCTCGGCAAATTGCTTGCTCTAATTATGGAGAAGGTTGGAAATTTATAATTAACTTCAGGATGAAATATTCTGAATATTATAATTAAATGTCACTTATTACAAAAAATTGTCTACTGGGATGCCTGACTTAACAAGGAGACCACAAGTTACTAAACTCAGTTATACTTCAGTAAAAAGAAGCTAATACTGCAACAGGGCTGTGTATAGAGCAATGTTTTACAGTGCTGACCAACATATTAAAAGCATAGAAAGGATTTCATGGCAGCTAACACAGCTATATGGCAATGTATGAAGCCTCCATGACGAATGGAGCTGTAACTGGAGCTATAGACCAGGCTTGTGTAGATGAAGGAATTTGGAACACTGTGCATGTGTAATACAGATGATTCAAATTGGATGGATAGCTGGCAACTCTCTGCATGAGCAAGGATTGTGCTTGACAGCTACAGTATTTAGAACACATAAACCAGAGCAAGAAGGAAGGGGAAAGAAAGAAGAAATAATATATTGCCCCTACACGTGTGCAGGTTATTGTATCAAAGAGTATCTCTTATGATGTCTCTCTGCATAAGGGATGATGGATAAGGGTTTGTGTAAAGAAATGAATGAGACAAAAAACTGCAGATGCTGGAATAATTCTTAAAAAGAAATATCATCCCAAAGAACAAAATAATACTGAGATAAGCATGGTGGGTGTTAGTGTTAGATGAGGATAAGGATGGGAAGGCGAGTATGAGATGAAGATGGGAATTGTGAGAGAGGTGCATAAAGAGGGAGGCTTGGGTGACACTGTAATGGGAGGGAGCTAGTGTGCAATGATATTAGAGAAATGGGGATAGTGCAAGACAGAAAGGCGCGGGGAACTCATGCATGATATGGATGAAGTGCCTGGATGGTTAACGGTATAAACTATGAAGGGACGTATAAACTGGTGGGGGTAAACTACTTCATGAAAAGTGACTGGATTAAAATACTAGGGTGAGAATTTTTCTGTTCTTTGCCAGATTTCTGACTCTGGTGAAAGTGGCTGCACCTTCGCAAGGTATTCATTTTCTCCTGCTACTGCACAAAATAATCACTAAACTGAAGAATCTGTCCAAACTTTCTGAATTACTTTAGGAATGAAGATTGTTTTTCTAATGTCTGTGACTGGATGTGCTGAGAGACTTAATGAGCATCTATTAACAAATGGGGCTGTGAATGCTAATACGTGAAGTTGGGCTGTAAAATGAAATATTTTAATTAACAGTTGCAGCATGACTATAAATAATGCATGCAGAACTGGAATTTCCTGTTTGCAGACATCATTATCGTGTTCGTTGAAATGTTTCATTTTTCACTGTAATATTTACCAGAAACGAGCTGTAGCTTTCTGATCTCCAGTATACTTAAGTCAGATTTTCCATCATCTCTGCACAGAATATATGAGAAGTGTTTGTACCTAAATATTTAATCTTCAGGTGTCAAAGGAAGATGGGAATGTGAATTGCAGGTCAAAAGCCCTTAAGGGGACAAAAATGGGTAAAATTTGAAGGATATAAATTTACAATGGCTGTATGGCAAGTGAGGGAGTGGGAGCAAAGTTTCCATCAAAACCAGGATTATCCAAAATTAATAAGGAGGCAAGAGACAGATTATGTGGGCAAGTGCAACAGCTGGACATCCAGTTCCACTGCTGGCAAAGTGGAAGTGCTGCTGCGTGAGATAAGTCAGAGGAGGATTGCCCTCTTAGTGAGTCCAGCTCACCCTCAGCGCAGAGCAGCATCTGTCTTGGCAGATGTCATGAAAATGGTTCCTGCTGGTACCATAGTGCTCCCACCCGCTGTCATCGTAACTGCACAGTTTTCAGAGGCGCCTGTCAGAGGCGGGTGGGGGAGGCTTCATGACTGCATATAAATCAAGGTCCTATAACTCAACTAGACCCCCATGCTATTGTAACTGCAAGTCGTGGAAATCCTACGCAGTGCCCAACCTGCCAGTAAAACCTGGTGGGATTGGTCTCTCCAAACCACTAAGGCTGGTTTTAACAGTGCACAACCTGCAGGTAATTGGATCATGCAATCTTTGTGCTATTTGGATTGGCAGGAGAGATTTTGAGCTTCTGGAGCACTTCTTTCTCACTTAATTTGCCTTATTACCTTCAGTATGCTTTACAATGGGTGCTATTATTTAGTTTCATTTGGGTGGAGGAAGAGAAGCAGCAAAAGCATCCGTAACCAGCAGCAGCTGGGCCTATCAGAAAACAGCAGGTGGCGGAGTGAGGGGATTGTGTTCATAGGAGGCCATACCCAGCACGTGGCGTAAAGTCCAAGTGCCACTTTCTTGGATCTATCTAGAGCAGTCCATCAGGAGGTTGTACTTCTCCGATTAGGCTGTTCTGGACCTCTGCTGCCTCGCAACAGCATCTGCTGGCTTCCCTCACATTCAGGGCATCATTTCTGCACACATGTTGCAGTCAGGGCACCAGAACACCAGCCAGCAGCCTTCGCCAGTAGAAGACTACTGTTCCATTAACGTCCAAGTGGTGTCTGATCATAGAAGCAGAATGATGCAGGATCGTGCAACGTACCCAGGCAGTTGTCATGATGCACTTATCCTTCCACAGTCTACCACTCTGTTAATATTGAGCTCTTCTGGGAATGTGGCAAGATGGCTGCTGAGAGACAATGCCTACCCACGTGGCTCATGATTCCCCTCTGAAAGCCCCCGCAACACCTGAGCAACCCAGCTTGGGGGGGGGGCCGCCAGCATCATTATCGAGTATACCATAGGGATGCTGAAGCAGAGGTTGAGATGTCTGAACAGGTCTGGGGGCTCTCTACAAAATGCCCCACAGAATTCTCCACATTCTCATTTTCTGTATCCTGCAAAATCTCGCCATACAGAGGCCTACATTCAGAGGAGACACAGCAGCAACAGCAGTCCTTCATCGGCAGGGGAACACCAGAAGAAGGAGAAATGCCTTGCAGCAAGCAATGAGGATTAAGTTAATTGCCCAACAAATCTGCTAACCTGCTCACCTCCCTGCCCTCAGGACTGACACAGTATCTTTCTGCATTAACAGTTCCTGTTATATCCTTCACCACTCCCTTAATCTGCATCAAAGAACATTCAAATGAATTGACCAACTTCTGTATCCCTGACATACTGATACCGGTTACTCAGAAGCTGCCTTGAAACCACATTGCAGAGCAAAGTGATAAAGGTGATTAATTTAATGGCAAGCATGATAATTGTCTTCCATTTATTTCACCCATGGTGCCTTTCTAATAATGTTTTCTATTTCTACCACTGCTAAGAGGTGCTCCCCTACTGGCTTCAGCAAAGCTAGTATGAGGCTGCTGTTGTTCATGTTGGGACCTTTTGATGTGCACGTGGCTGCTGATTTGGGTGCTCGAGCCTGTGAATGCCCAGCTACAGACTACTGCCCTCGGCTGTTGCCAGAGCAGTCTGACCCACCATGTAAGGTATTGATTAATGCGGTGTCAAAGAGGCAGATGCCCTGACATCCTGAGAGAGGACAACACATACTCTTCCTCTCAAGCTGCTGCCACTCCTGTGGGGCTCGGGCATTTCACTTCCATTCATCTGTAGGAGAGCAGACTGCAGAAGATTGAGTCCTTGAAAGTCCCAATCTATTCAGTCTACCAATCTGTCCAACTGTCTCTCTTGTCTCTCCAAGTTGGAGCCCAGAGACTGTTGAAGCTTCCATCAAAGTCCGTTTCACCGACTCCCTTTGTGAGGGCCCAGCTGCAGCATCCCTGGAGATGACCACACTCTCCAGGACAGAACACAGTGCTGATGCTATGTGAGATAGCACCATGCTGGCTGGAAGCAGACCTCCTCCACTTTTCAACATAATATGGAAACGTTTTCAGGCCTTTCAATATCTGGCATGACTGCTTGTGCGAGGCCAGCAGTGGGCTGGGGACTTGATATCCTCACCGCTGTCCTGCTTTGCAAACCTTTGAGAGGAGCTCACCCTCCAGAAAATTAACTATGATGGTGTTGAAGGAAGTGAAGGTGCAGAAGTTCCAGGAGGAGATGACTTTGTTTGCCAGCAATGCTGCCTGTCTTCTGCAAGTTGACTATAGGTGTCGTTGTGACTAATGGCACAGCTCTAACTGGTTTGATGCTGATCTGGCACATGTGGGTCAGTTGTCTTCAGTCATTGCTAGGTAGGTGTGCCATGGCTAGCAGATATGGTTGGTGCCATATAGTGAGTTTGGCTAGGCTGGCTCTTGTGCCTATCCATCGTCCTTTTTTGTCTTTTACCACTTCAGTTATGAAATAATGCAATTAGGGTGCTTTCAAAACAAGCTCCAAGATTGATGCCAATGGATGTGGGATTCTGATGCATACATTAGATAGGTTATCACACCGTAGGTTGGGGTGAATGTTTGCATTGTAATAGCTCTTTTTTAAAGGCTAATCCTTTCACCATTTCCCTGTTCTGCTGAACACTTGTAAAATTACAGTATTCTTTCTGGGGATTTTTTTTAAAATTCCAACTGTGTCCTGGGCCAAAAATGATCAAAAATCAAAGCTAGGCAAAAACAGTAACAGCACAGAAAACTAACTTTTTTTAAAAAAGCAGCAAAAAGTCACATACAATAAAAGGAAACCTTTTATTAAATATGGCTTCACCTTTAAGAGCTCATTTAAACATGGAGCCTGTCTTTATGACAACTGGTGAGCTAAGTACACAGAAGGATTTGTCAGGTGTGAAGTTCTGAAATGAAGCTGAAACTTATCAGCCTGATGCAAAATGTGTAATGTAACTGGCCTAATTACTTTTTAAAAAAGAAAGCAGCCTGTTTTCTTCGCAAGACGCATTCAATAAAGAAACAGTCACCTGAGGTTACCAAAGGTTTTAAAAGTTTGAAATAGGAACAGAAAATGCTGGAAGCACACAACTGATCAACAGCAGCTATGGAAAGAGCAAACAACTTAAAGTCTCAGGCGTAATCCTTTAATAGAACACTGGCTTCTGACAAAGGGTCCACACCTAAAACATTAACTTGTCTGCTCACTTCACAGACTGGCCTGCTGTGTGTTTCCAGCATTTTCTGTTTTTGTTTCAGATTGCCAGCATTTGCAGCCTTTTGTTTTTAGAAGTTTGATTTTTTGATAAAGCAACAAAAAACTGAAGATATCTAACAGCTGGGGGCATCTTTTCCTATTCTGGTACCTGGGGTTATTTGATTACAGTGAATACAAGGAGCTGGAGGGGTGCAAACACGGAAGGGAACCTGCATAATTTTTCTGTTTATTTAATTAATAGTTGATCCCTTTAGAGATGTTCAGCCAACCCAATTATCTTAATTTCACTTTGCTGGAAAATCAGTCCCTTTTTCCCTTTGGAAAACCTCATTTAGCAATCAAATTTGATGAGAGTTTAGAGATAAAGGGCAGATTTTCCTCCATAACGTTACCTGATTTTTGATGAGTGAGAGGAAAATTGGTCAATTTAGTAGCTGCTGACACCACATGTGAGAGTTCCTGCTGGACATGACATAAAGTATTTCAGTGCATTTTCAGTATACCTTTGGGAGATGAGTTGCAGTGATAGATTTCAGGTGCTTTCATTTTGTGGTTTTGATGCAAGGCAGGTACAGTGTCATATATGGTTGTCCACTTTCTTCTGTACAATCCCAATTGGGTAGAGTGTCATCTAAGTCAGAATACAAATTAAACCAATGCTTTTCTTTGTCATTATTACAGCTCTGCTAACACACATGGTAAAGAATACTAGGTGCTTTGGGGAATAACATTGATCCAATTGAAATTCCCAATGACGCTTAGTGCATTGTTGTTTTGACTTGGAGTCTTCGTGAAATGTTCAACGTCATGCAAATTGACTTAACTGTATATGTGTTAAGATCTGATCCCTGGAAACTAAAACAGTCTTTCACAATACAACAACTTAAAAATGCTTCAGGTACATAAACTAGCAACAAGAGATGGATTTGCATGGCTAGGACCATTATGAACTATGGTATCCAAGGCGTTGAATGAACTGTGGGAGTTGGTAGGGAATTGTTATTTTACAACTTGTTCATAAGATTGTAGGCTATTTCTTATCACAATGTGATGTTTTGCATCTATTTTAGGACAGACGAATTGGGAATGATCATGACCAACTTAGAAAAAGCTAATCAGGTAAGAAAGAAGCTGCTTTGAGTCGACAGAAATGTCAAGCATATAAGAGATTAAATTTTTTTAAATGAGCACGATGCTTTAGCAAGTGACATAATTTATTGATTTGTTAAACAAACCTCTGACCGTCTGTAGAATGCAGCTTTATGTACTCGTTTCACGTGTTTACAGTTACTAACTGGTGAAGTAAATATTATGTTATATTGTGTGTTTCTGTACAGCTCCTCAAAGAGCTACAATATTTCTATACAGATTAGAAACCAGCCTAATGAAATTAGTGAGAAAATTCCTGTGTTGCAATTTACTTAGCGTGAAATTAAATTGCAGTTATTATGAAATCACAACCAGCTCATCCTGAAAAACTGAGCACATCTTCAAGCCTTCAGCCCAAAAAGAGCAGTGGACTACACCTCAGAGCTGGGGCATCTAGTTGTAGAATAACAAATCCCTAACATGGGAGTGCTGCTCATAATCACACGCCACCCACCGCGGTTCTCGCGCTCAGCTCCTGGAAGTGGTGACCCATTGCAACATAGCTCCATGGATGCCAGCAACTCTCTAGTGTTTCACCTCCATATGTAAATTTAGACAGTTAGTATCAACAAGCTATGAGGTATAAGGCTACCAACTCTGGTTGGATGTATTCCTGGAGGTTTCATCACATAACCTTCCATCTCCCACTGCCCTGACTCCACCAGTGGCCTAGCAACATGTCCATCATCACTGCCTTCTCGCACCAATAGAGAGGCGAACAGACTCTTCATTACACAACTGGACAATTCTCAGCTTGAGTCAAACAGCCTTTTTTTCCCAATCTCCAGAGAGTTTTTTTTATAACAGATTAAGTGAAAGTGTTTAAAGAAAATTTTTTGAATGCGCACCATTTTTTTCAATGTACCAGTGATTTTTCTCCGGGCTTGCTTGCAGTAGTGTTCTGGAGATCAATCTTAAATTCCTAGAGGCTCCAGCACAGTCCTGGAGGGTTGGCAAACTTATTGCCATGGGTGTCCTCCCAAAGTCTGATCATGCCCTCTTCTGATATCCACAAATGCAACAATTTCCAGCTAGGTTCTCTGGACGGTGTTTGGGAGCAGAGATGCTATTTTTGTGTTTTGCTCCCCACCGTACTCCAAAGATTAATTGTAGTGCTGCCTCCACCAACATAGGCAGAATCAACTAACTCAGCACCAACAAATCAATGGAGCTGAGCTCTTCCTTGTCTGTATGGCTCAGTGTTGCAAGTGATACATTTAACCACTGAGCCATCGGGGTTGGGGAGGGCTATAATTATACTTAATCCATTTCAACGATCAGTCAGAAACTCAAACAGTAAAATTACTCTGTTTCAAAATAGTTCTCTATGAACGTTTCCACCATTGTTCTTACCAAATAGACAGTCGTAACTGAAGTACACCTTTTACTCAAACAAAAACAAGAAATGCTGGATTCACTCAGCAGGTCTGGCAGCATCTGTGGAAAGAGAAGCAGAGTTAACGTTTCGGGTCAGTGACCCTTCTTCGGAACTGACAAATATTAGAAAAGTCACAGATTATAAACAAGTGAGGTGGGGGTTGGGCAAGAGATAACAAAGGAGAAGGTGCAGATTGGACCAGGCCACATAGCTGACCAAAAGGTCACGGAGCAAAGGCAAACAATATGTTAACGGTGTGTTGAAAGACAAAGCATTAGTACAGATTAGGTGTGAATATACTGAATATTGAACAGCAGCAAGTGCAAACCTGAAGAAAAACAACCTGAAAAAAACAGTGGGTAAGCAAACTGAACAAACTAAGATGAAATGAAATAAATGCAAAAAAGAGTTCAATAATTTCAGAGCATGACAGCCCCCCACTTTACTTTCATTTTTAGTCATTTTTAGTTATTTTTTCTTCCTTTTTTTTGCATTCCTTTTTACATTTTTTACAATCTTTTTTTGCATTTATTTCATTTCATCTTAGTTTGTTCAGTTTGCTTACCCACTGTTTTTTTCAGGTTTTTCTTCAGGTTTGCACTTGCTGCTGTTCAATATTCAGTATATTCACACCTAATCTGGACTAATGCTTTGTCTTTCAACACACCATTAACATATTGTTTGCCTTTGCTCCGTGACCTTTTGGTCAGCTATGTGGCCTGGTCCAATCTGCACCTTCTCCTTTGTTATCTCTTGCCCAACCCCCACCTCACTTGTTTATAATCTGTGACTTTTCTAATATTTGTCAGTTCCGAAGAAGGGTCACTGACCCGAAACGTTAACTCTGCTTCTCTTTCCACAGATGCTGCCAGACCTGCTGAGTGAATCCAGCATTTCTTGTTTTTGTTTCAGATTTCCAGCATCCGCAGTATTTTGCTTTTATTACACCTTTTACTGGCAGTCTTCAAAGCATGACTAACTGTTTTGAACAGCTTGGTTGTACTACTGGGAGTTAATTTATTAAATCTCAACAGCACCACTAGTAATTAGAAGAAGCAGAAATAATCAAGTTGTGCAGTTTTTCTTTTAGATGTAAAATTTATTTCTTCCCAATTAAATGAAACTGTGTGTAAGCACAGTAGTATAGTACTGTACTAAATTCGTTATTTTGCTATATTGCCATATTAATACTGATGTTTTAGATTGCTTTTGAACTCTTCTTGTACACGAAACCTTATAATTCAGGGCTCAGTGTAAATTATGCACTAGCACTGCTTGTTAAAAGTATTAGTCTGAAATTAAATAATTCATAAGTAGAACCAATAGGAATACAGAAATTTGGGAAATAAAGAATCGCAAATGGTGCTGGTGAATTTTGCTGTCTGGATTCATTCTTTAATAATATTTTTGTGGTGGGGGTTCATTACAGAGGGCAGAAGCTGCTCAGAGAGAAGTAGAGAGTCTTCGAGAACAGTCTGTAAACAGCTCCATCCATTTGGCCTGTCGCGCTCCACGGATTGCTGGTGTGGTAAGAAATTAGGATTATCTTTATGATAACCTAGGAAACAACAGCCAGCATGAATTCAGAACGATCCTGCCTGACCAACCTTCTTGAAGAAATGACTTCCAAAAACTTTTTGGCAAAGTTCTTCAGTGAAAAGCTGCAAATTAAGCTCAAACCAGTGGAGATTCAGAGTAAATACAGAGTGAATGAGAAATCGCCTCACTGGTGGGAAGCAGCAGTTACTATGTCAGATTGTAGAAGGAAGAGTGGGGGTGCTAGAGAGAGCAGTTGGGGCTTCTAGTGTTTCTAATTTGGATTGAAAGCTTGGATTCAGAAAATTCAATGCAAATTGATCAGATTTACAGATGATATCAAACTGCAAGGGACAGTTGATCCTGCAGAGATAGTTTAGGAATAATAAGATAAACTGAACAAAATATATAAAGCAGCAAAGTAATGGCAGATGGAATTTAATGCAGACAGATGTAAAATACTGCACACATAAGAAAAAGTGGGTGACACATACAGCCCAGTCAACATGTCGAACCATTGACGATCAGCAATCAACTCTTCAAGTAAAATGCAGGTTTAAGATTGATGTAATGAAGTTCTCTCTCAGAGAATGATCAACGCATGAAATAAACATCTGGTCTAGCTAGTATAGATCAAAACACAGAAATCATTTAAGTAACAATTATATGCTGTGATGGGGGTAACTATAGGTCTTTTCTGTAAGGTTGAATTTAATTGAATGGCCTTGCACATTTATATTTGTTATGGTCCTGTAACTTAATGCTATGCTTTCGTAACATCTTCTGTTGATAGATAACTCTACCTTGAAAATTATATCTAATATTTATCTGTCCCTAATTAAGTAATGTGATTAGAACATCAATAGTAGCTTATTTTTTTGGTGTGTTAAATTTTTAGTTTGGCTCTGAACTTTTCATGTACTCAAGGCCCTACTGCTGGTGTTTTACCAGAATGTGTATAGTGAGCATTGCTTTATTTGGTGCCTGCAGTATATTGATCTGAAATTAAAGCTCCATAATTTCAGATATCTTGGCACTTTGTATTCAGTACTGCAACTTTACCTGAAACACTCCCAACGGAATAAAAACTGGCTTGATGCGACTCTAATAAAATCATATTTATACTGAGGTGGGCAAAATGTCAACTGTCACAAATCTACAAAAGAAGTTAATGTAAGTGGCTTGTCTTTCATAAAAGTTGGGACTTTACTATGGTGCTTAAAATTTAAGTGGCCTGACAAGGACATTATTCTTAAGCTAAAGATTCAGGGTTGTCAGCTGAAAACTAACGTGACTTTGCATCATGTACTTGACAACAAGTCAGCCTGAGCTGCATCAGCATCCTTCATCAGACCTAAAGAAAAAAGTGTTAATAATGTGTTACTGTGCCAGTTAACAGACCTGTGTTGACAACCAAAATAATTTTATTTCCTATAAACCCCTCCCAAAAAATCTTGCCTACAGTAATGGACTCTGCTTGGGATCAGCAACAGTATTTGATTCACATCAAAGCAGCCCATGGATGAATGTCAGAACTGGGTTGTAACAAAAAACCTCTTTGATGATGAATTACCTAACACGATACATGTCTGTTTCTTTAAGTGATTGACTGAATTTAGTGTGATGACTGGTGTCCCCCAACTTAACCCTGATGTTCAGTAAACCAATGATGTATGTGTTCCTCCATTAATTTTACATATGGAATTTTTTCAAAGTTTATACCAGAGAAATTCTGGTGCTGATATAATCTTAAAATAAGCCTCAAAGTGAAATTTCACCTTTAAAGTGGAAGAATTAAACTTTTAAAAACAAAACTTGGGTTTGGCTTGAATCTGTAATTTTTACACGATTTCCCAATAATCCATAATAAAGGTGTGCAAGCAGACTTTGTACAAGACACTGGAAACCTAAAGGTTTGTTTCTACTCCTGCACAGGATCAAGCAGACATTTTAATGTGCCCTAGTTCAAGACTGGAGGCAGCACTGGTTGCTAAAGACAGAGAGATTATCCGATTGCTAAAAGAGATTCAACACCTCCAGACTGCACTGCAAGAACTCCAGGAGAGTTCAGCAAATCAGATTGCAGAGTTGGAGCAGCAACTAGCACAAAAGACTGAAGCTGTGGAGGTAATGGGACAGGAGAGTGCACATAATAATAAGTCTGAAAAAACTTAGCAATTTTCATATAATCCAACATAGTTTTTACATGAAATCAAGTTTCAAATAAATGGATGACAAGTATCTGCTAAAATCAATCTGAACAGTGTTCCATGCTGCTGTGAACCACAAGATCAATCCAGACGAACGATTGCCAATCTAATTGATTATCAACAATGTGTTGTCAGGTTGTGCAAGTGATTGTCTAATGTGATGCATTTCCCGCTTTCAGCGCCATCAGTGTCAGTTATCTGCTGCATTGTATGGATCCATAAAATGTACTTTGCAGATTTCATCATTTATATCTTTTAATACTTAAATTAATTTCGTAGGCGTTTGTCCTGTGTGGGTTCATTGAGAAGTAGTTGTGCTGGGCTGGTTTGACTTCCACTTTCGTGGGACTCGACGCAAGATAAAGTAAAACATTTACTGTGAAACTGCTGTCGCGGTTTTGCTGTAAATTACTGCCGTTCTTGTCATTTCTTTCAAAGTGTCAAACACTGTCCCGAATTACTTATACTTGAAATAAATCCACAGAATCGATTGATAAAAAGGTGACGCAATGTGTCAAAACACTGTGCCATGGATTGTGCATGATACCACTCAGTTTCCCATCTCAGCTGTGCCGTCAACCTGAGATGCTGAGAAAAGGCCAGCACTTCTTGGAAGGAAACGGTGGAACGGCATGAAGGGCACAAACTCATTTTCTTTCTCGGAGTGGAAAAATAGTTTTTTTTTTTTGTCCTATCTTCATTTACTTTTCTCCTTGAGTATTGAGGAAGTGTTCTTTCCCAGCCACTATCAATATATTATTTCATTCCCTTTTGCCTCATTTAACACTTGATAACACTTGATAGGGTGGGTACTGTGTCTGCTCTCTGTGGGTCCTGTTGTTGGCTGTCATCACTCATGGCTCCTATTCTTCCCTCAATGGCATCACACCACTCCCTGTTTTAATTAATTTAAGAAATAACACAACTTTCTATTAATTTTTAAAAATTTCATAGACCAGCTCTTTGAACTGAGAAACATTTGTAATGCACTCTGAACATTAACTGCTGTATAACTCTCTAACTGATAATTGTGTCCATTTTCTCAGAAATTAGAAAAGAAGTTGTGTGCACAATTAGTCTATGAGGAACATAAAACAGAATTAAGGTATGTATTTAAAGTTTGTACGGTAGCCACAAAAATAGCTGTTTTGTTGGATCAAAGAGTGTAAATTACTGAAGGTGCCAACGTTGTATCGGGTGGAGTGGAAGAAATGCTTCTTTGAGGCTGTATATTAGGTAGAAAATGAATTGAAAATATGTCAGTTGTGTTACGATACGACCACTCAAGACAAAGCCCCCAATCAAAATATATGATTCTGATTGCGGTGGGAGAAACGCACTGTCAATTCAGTCCCGCCCCTCCACAGATTGCTTAACATATCACTTTAAACTTTTCAAATTAAAGAAAGTCACAGCCAAATTGATTCATCTATTAAGCCCTGCCGAATGAGGTGAGCCAAACCAGGTATCTTTAGATCAACAAATTAACTGTTTATTAGAAAAAACTAAATTCTTAAACGCTACTAAGATATAAACAATATCTTTTTAAAAATAGAAAAAATTAGTGTCCTTGCAGATTTACGCTCCTGCTGAAATGGAATTTTCCCAATATAAAACAGTCCAAGGTTGCTTGAAGTCTCACCAGTTGTCCGATGGGGAAATAAAGGTGCTTCAACAATAGGACAGTCAGTCGTCTGGTTCAGCAATTGAAGTGTTGCTCTTCTTCTCCAGCGATGAACGCAGCAATTACAGCTCAGTAAAGTAATTGGTTTTTTTCTTTTAAGAAATTAATCTGGCTTGAAGCTTCTTTAAAATTTTGAGAGAGTATAATAAATAGGGTTTAAATAGACAAAGGGAGAGCTCTCCTATTTCCTTCACTATATGCTGGCAGAACAATCTGTGTCTGTCAAAAGCCAGTTTTTCAGCTAGTTTCAAAAGTTAATCGCAACATTGTATCTCTAACCTCAGTCTCTGAGTGGCTGAGTCCAAGGCAACCAAGATGCACCTGCTGAAATTGATTGGTTCCTTCTCTGTAGGTTGTATCCAATGGCAACCAGAATGCACCTTCTCAGTAACTCCCGAGGCTTGCTTGTTCTTCAAGCAGTACTGATCTTTTGCTGACTTAAAGACACACCGCATATTTCCTGAAAAAAAAATCACCAGGATCATAACAGTTGTCACTGTCACACTCTCTACTTCTTTGTGTGATGCTCATGTCTTCTGCAGTCCACTCATTTCACTGTTGCCACTCATGTTTCATTGTTTTCAATTCTGCTCCATCCCATAGTTTGCCCCATCTTCCCCACTCTGTTGATTCATCTTACTACTCTTACATTTTTTCTCGGCCTCAGCCCATCCATTTCTCCTCAATAAAATTATACTGATTTGCTCCTTGCAAAAAGATATTTACTTACGTCTAACCTCATGTTACCAGCATCACGCAAACTAAAACGATTCATGGTACAAATTCTAGCCGACAAAATCAATAGAAGAGCAAGTTGTACGATATGCGCAAGATTTCTAAATAAATGGAATGTAAACAAATGCATTTCAAAGTAAAGTACTTTCTTCTACAGATAAGTTTTATTGCTCCAACTGGACAATTAAACAATACTTTCATCTGCAGCATTGGAAATGTTTCTAAACAAGTGGTTAGATTTGGGAGAAGTGGCAGCTTTTCTGCTTGACCAAGGAATGGCATTGAGACTGCTTGAAGTGATATTCTTGGAATAGATTGTTTCAGCCTCCTGTTGTAAGGGTCGTGTGGATGCCACATTGGGCAAATGGATAATACATTTTAGAACAAAAATCCAGCCAACAAATAGTCCAACAGGTGTGACGAATGAGGCTTATTTCTTCTTGGCTTTTATCACCGGTAGGGTGGTCCTGCATCTTGCAATTGCTTATTGATGAGTATTCAGTTCTGCTAAACCACCAGTTTGTTTAATAGAGGACCTGTTTTCCTGTTGATCGTAGCTGCCTAATCTTAATCTTTTAATCTTAACAACAAAATCAATCTGAACTAAAGCAGTATACCCATGGGAACACTTCTGGTTCGATAAATAGAAAAAGATTACAGATTCATAAGTTGTCCATGTAGATAAACTCAATGTTCTCTTCAATTTGGGAATATTTGATTTGCATGGTTTTTACCACTCCCATATTCTCTTCTCTTGACAGCACAAATACAGTTCCCAGACACCAGCTGCTTTCCAGTGCCTCCCTCAAATAGCCAACCTTTGTCTGTGAGCCTAAACAATGAGTTTTGGCCCATTATTTGATCATATGAACATTGTAGCTGAGCAGGATCCCGTCATTACAAAGGATGCAAATTCCAACAGGATGTTGGTTAATAATCAGCAATGGAACCCTGGCTATCCCCTCTGCTCTGCCCCGTCACCCCCCGCACCCCCCTCCCAAAATCTGAGAGTGACGTTGGATTCCTATTCCTACTGAAAACATTGATGCTGAGGCCCAGGCAGGTGATGAAGTTTTCATGTGCTGTAGGCTTCAGGAGGATGCACCATACCAGAAAAATCTATCTTTCAGCCTGCAAAATGACTTTGCTGTGAACTGGATACCATTGTGACACATAGTCACAGGAGTCTTTAAGTGTTTCTGATGCATAAATTTCAAGCTGGTCAGTCAGCATTTAGTTTTGACATTTGCCGTACAGCAAAGAATAAGCCCCAAATTAATTGTGAAAGGTGCAGAGTAAGGATTGTGTTCAATACCATGAGCAAGGACTCAATTACAATGTTTATTTTATTTCGCAGCATTTTCAAATCAGTGAACCCAGTATCTGCAGATGGCTGTGCATTCCAGGTAACTGTTTTCATTTAAAACTAATTTAACCATTGCTGCATAAACCAGTGGTTCATGGCCTTATAGGTTAATTAAAAGTAGCTGCAATATTGATGTGGAACTACATGTCGTCTTTTCACTAGAATTAGCCAGTGAGTTAAAAGCACCAGAATTCATTTTCCCAAAGGAAATTTATAATGTCATTCTATTGAAATCATCGAAGCTCATTGGATGTGCAAAGTGATGTCTAGATTGAAGGTTCAATAATTATTTCCTACTGCCAGGATAGAACAAAAGACACTGAGGATTCTGTGCCAGAAAAAGAGATGACCCTTCGACCTGAGAAGAAATGTTTACAAGAGAAACAAAATGCATTTGCAGAGATGGGTATGATTGCAGATTTTTTGTTCTTATGCGTCTCTTAAAATTTCATGTGGTATCTGGTAAGCATTTACAGAATTCCAGAAAGGCTGATGACTTTGCTCTCCTTCTGAGGACAAGATTTTATTTCTTATATCGGATATCAGTACCAAAGAATTCTGTTCTACTTTGAAGCCTACAACCCATGTTTTTTGGATGCACTGGAAAGCCTGCCAGAAAGCTTGCACGCAATGCCAAGGAACATGGAGGAGTCCAGCACCAACTTGGCACAGGGCTTTGTGCAAAACTTGGAAGCCTATCCTTTCCAGCATGGAAAAGGTGATCACCTCCATCTGCACACCTGTGGAATCCAGCATGATGCAGCATCTGATGGCAGATGTCTCAACTTCCAGTGCAGCACAAGCAGCTTCCACCAAATGTCTGTGCACTGCAGTGGAAATTCAGACTGCTGCTGTGCAAGATCATGGCTCTAGCTACCAGTGTTCAAAGGGGCGCCTAGGGCCATTACAGCAGTCTAGCAAACTGTTCTCCAACAGATTACCAGGATTACTGAGATGCTGCCCCAGGAGAGTGGCAATGACTGCATGGAGCATGAGCCTTCTGCCCTTTCTCAGCATTCCTGCTCCTGCCACTCTGCCAGTGCCCTTGCTATTGCCTGTCAGTCAACCAACACAGACTGCTGCAGCCCAGGCCAGTCTAAAGCCAGGTCTTCTAGACCCAGAGCTGCTCAAGATCAGCCTCCAAGGCCATCTGCAGTCTCCTCAATTGAAAATTAGCAACCTTCCACTTCTGGGGCTGCAGCCTCTAGGGAAGCACCTCGTGAGCACTAGGAAAGGGAAAGGCACATGGAAGAGGCACTAAGAGAATGCGCAAGGGTGGTTAGTTTATTTTTGTATGCCTTATGTAATGATTAAATTTATAAATTTGGATTGGAATGTGCATTTTCTGGTGGCTTTTGTTTGTGTGTGTTGGAAAGAGGGCGATGCATTAGTAATAGAGAAAAGGTAAGCAGTGTGGACTGTTGGTGTATGGGGAGTTGTGGTTGAGGTTACTGGTATCACTCATGAATTATTTGATCGTGTAGAGTCCTGACAGAAAGGAGCTACCTACTTTGTATCCTCTCTTCCACTTCCTGTTCTATACTACTTGTTGCACTTGGTCCTCTTCTACTTCCTCTTCCTCCTCATGCTCACTCTGCCTGTTTGTCTATGGCAAGAGGAAAGGTGATGCTGTCTCTCTTTGTATAGAGCGCCTCTGTACTGCAAACTGAGATGTTGCTTACATCTCCAGCAGCAGCCTGGAAGGAGGAAGATGCATAAAAGTCACCTCGGCAACCACAGGCATTGTGGTCCTTGCCCAGGTTTGTAGTTGCAGTTGTGGCTGCAGCAATTGACGAATTTCAGTCACAACCTCTTTAGTGAAGCGACAACATTTCATGCATTGCTCCTCACTGAAGTTCAGATAAGAGAATGACTCCCTAAAGACCCTGGGTGGCTATGGCCTCCTGCTGAGAGCCCTTCTGCCCCTCCTCCCTCTTGTAGCAGCTTACCCTGCTCGGCGTGCCCTGTCTTCATTGTCTCAGTTATGCTCAATTTCAAGGAGAAGGCCTACTAGACATCCCCCCCCATCCCCCCCCCCCCCCAATGTTTGGATGCAACTAGTTTCAGCACAAGCCTTAACCCGCAAAATAGTACTTCAACACCAGCCAGACCACTTCCTGTAGACTATTAAGCAAGTAGTTGTTGATCCCTTTCAGTAGCGCTGGTGGGGAATCCTTCATGCTGTTAAAAGCATCTTCAATTGTGGAAGGTTAAGAAGAGAGGGTGTTGGCTGGAGCATGGCCTTTGAAAATGGCAGCACTGGAGTCAAATCAGCATTGCACATCATCTTCCTGCTCTGCATGCTGATGGTGATTGTTAGATGCCAAGATGGCGTCCAACGCACCTTCCATTAGAAGTGTGTACGTGCATCTAGGACCTGATTTTTGACCTTTTGGGAGGTCCATTTGTGCCTAAAAGGACAAAAAGGGCACTGCAGAGCCCAATTTTGTCCGAGTGATTCTGTCAGGGTAACTGTTTTCAGTGTTGTAGTCTTATTTATTTCTCGCATTTATCCTTTCCACATATAACACTTATCCACTCCTCATAGGAGAAATGCATAATTCCCCTGTTGCCTCAGCCTTCAATGGAGACCCAGCTTTTCGCATTCCGTAGACCTGAAAAGCCCTCAGTTAATATCAGTATGGCTCACTCAGTGAGATCTGAACAAGGAAGAGCAGGGATTTTAGGTACTGAATTTTGATCCAGAGTTGCTGGCAAGTGCCATTTTTGCATCTCCCCTAATAGGAATTTTAAAATTCTAAATGGAAGATACAAAAGGGCAGGTCTGTTGCTTAGTCTGCACTGCCAGCAGGAGCCTCGCCTATCAGCAGCACATATCAGAAATTTAAGAACCTACTGGCCATTATTTTCTGCCGTTAATATTCAACCAGAGGAGCATTATGTGCAGCAGGTGCCCAAATATCTGGTCTGCGGTGCCAGTGGACAAGACTCTCCACTTGGAGTGTTAACTCATGAAATTACCTCATAAAGAGTGAATTTTCTATTGGACGCACAACCCCTACCTGTAGTACTCCTCCAATTAAATTCTAAATGTACGTGTGTGTGCGTGTACATGTGCGTGCAGAGAGAGATTTACTGCCTTTGAATGGAGCAACTTGATCAAAACATTTCTTGTATTCTGCAGATGAGGAGCAACCTGAAGAAGACTCTACGAAAGACGCTGTGAACAGTGAGAAGGACACCTTAAGCATAGAGCATCCTTCACCATCTCCTCAGCCAGTGCCACATTGGCCAGGAGACGAACAAACCTCTCCAAAGTCCATACCAGCACATGGGTCAACCCAAGGATCCGAAATATCAGGGGCATTTCCTCTCTCTCCATTCCCCTTAATTAAAACAAATGAGAAACCCTCTGTGGAGCCGCCACACCATAAACCGTTGGTGTCCCCCCTGTATACAAAGGACGCTGGAAGTACAGTTGTCTACCCAACCGCGCTCTACTCAGCCAAGGGAGCTTTAATTGTCGGGAACAATTCCAGTAACACCGAAGCTGTTCCACCAAGTGACCAGTCAGAAAGCAGCAGTTCTAGTGCTGCTGATGAGGAACATCTGGAGACAGCTGAAATTGCTTTTCAGGTTAAAGAACAACTCCTAAAACACAACATTGGACAACGTGTGTTTGGACACTATGTCCTGGGATTATCGCAAGGATCTGTTAGTGAAATTCTTGCCAGACCCAAGCCATGGCATAAGCTTACTGTTAAAGGGAAGGAGCCTTTTATTAAGATGAAGCAGTTTCTATCTGATGAGCAAAATATCCTTGCCCTTCGAACTATTCAAGTGCGGCAAAGAGGTATGTACCCAGACTATAATTCAATCTTTCTGTTGTAATGCAACTGAGGAAGAGAATAAAGAAAGTTTGAGTGGTGTTCTGGTAGCATAACACATTGATGTAAAGAACAGCTTCATCATGGAGTTCAAAATGGCATGATATGCAGAGGAGTTCAATATAAAAGAGAGAAATAACTTGAAAAGGGGTTAAAGATGGTCAACTTTTTGTGCTTGTCCATTAGAAATAGGCTTTCAAGTTAATTTATATTGTGAGTTATGGCTATAGAGCCCATCTACTGCAGTGACAGCCTTTAATTGTTGAAGATTTAATTCAACACTGTAGTGGCACAGCATTGGGAGCATCAAGATGCTATGACATACACACACTAAGCTACTGGTCTTAAAGC
The DNA here is from genome assembly GCF_036365525.1 of Heterodontus francisci. Lineage (NCBI taxonomy): Eukaryota > Metazoa > Chordata > Chondrichthyes > Heterodontiformes > Heterodontidae > Heterodontus > Heterodontus francisci. The sequence goes on along the minus strand of NC_090393.1, from coordinate 30,418,137 downwards.
CAATATGGTGAAGTAGAATTGCCTGAGTCTGATCTCAAGCAGCTTCTAGTGGACAGTTTTAAGGTTGATGACAGAGGCTTGGGAGACAGTTGTTGTCCACTTTGCCTGTGCAGAGACCAGAGAGAAAGGATTGAGAGAAGATGCCTAAAGAAGATAAAGTCAGCCCTGTCAATACAGAAAAGGTAAAACTCGGTATGGTGTAGCACGTTACCTTAATTAACCTCAGGCCAACATTCACTTTCTTCAGTTCCCAATTTCTAATATTCAAACCGTGAAGAGGAGGCGACATCTATTGCTATTTAAATAAATTAAAATAAGATCCAACAAGGTAATCATTTCTAATTCTCTTGTTTACATAGAACCTCTTTGTACTGTATGATATGACCTGTATGTAACCTGTCACGTGGCATATTTCATATGCAGCCTGCAACAATCCTTCCACTATAGCTTCTCCAGCTCAGCAATAGCGCAAATGCTACAACTTCTAGACCAAGCCCTTAACCCAGAGCATGTTATTCAAGAACTTCAGAAATCATAACATGAGAGATAGAAGCAGGAGTAAGCCATTTGGCCCATTGAGCCTGCTGCACCATTCGATAAGATCATGGCTGATCTGGTTGTGGCCTCAATTCCACTTTCCTGTTGGTCTCCCACAAGCCTTGACAACCTTGGAGATCAAAAATCTGTCTAACTCAGCCTTGAATATATTCAATGACCCAGCCTCCACTGCTCTCTGGGAAAGAGAATTCCAAAGATTAATGACCCTCTCAGAGAGAAGAAATTCCTCCTCATTTCTGTCTTAAGAGGAAGACCCCTTTTTTTAAACTGTGCCTCCTAGTTCTAGAGGGGTAATATCCTCTCAGCATCTACCCCATCAAGCCCCCTCAAAATCACATATGTTTCAATGAGTATAGGCCCAACCTGCTTGACCTTTCCTCATTAGACCACCCATTCATCCCAGGAATCAGCCTCATGAACCTTCTCTGAACTGCTTCCAATGCAAGCATATCCCTCCTTAAGTAAGGAGACCAAAACTTTACACAGTGTTCTAGGTGCAATCTCACCAATGCCATGTACAGCTGTAGCAACACTTCCCTACTTTTATACTCCATCCACCTTTCAATAAAGGCCAACATTCTACTTGCCTTCCTAATTACTTGCTGTACCTGCATCCTAACTTTTTGTGATTCATGTAGAAGGACACCCAGGTCCCCCTGTACTCCTGCGTTCTGCAGTCTTTCTCTATTTAAATAATATTTTGCTTTTCTATTCTTTCTGCCAAAGTGGACAACTTCACATTTTCCCATATTATACGCCATCTGCCAAGTTTTTGCCCACTCACTTAACCAATCTGTATCCCTTTGCAGACTCTTTGTATCCTCGTCAGAACTTGCTTTCCTATCTATCTTTGTAGCCAAATTTGCTGATGATGCAATGTACTTGGTCCCTTCATCCAAGTCATTAATATAGATTGTAAATAGTTGAGGCCCCACCACTAAACCCTGTGGCATTCCACTAGTTACAGTTTGCCAAACTGAAAATGCCCCATTTATCCTGACTCTCTGTTTCCTATTAGTTAGCCAATCCTCTGTCCATGCTAATATATTACCCCCAACACCATGAGCCCTTACCTTGTGCAGTAAACCTTTTATGTAGCACCTTATCGAATGACTTTTGGAAATCCAACTACATTACATCTACTAATTCCCCTTTATCAACCCTACTTGTTACATCCTCAAAGAACTCTTAATACATTTGTCAAACAATATTTCCCTTTCATAAAACCATGTTGACTCTGCTTGATTGTATTATAATTTTCTAAATGTCCTGCTACTACTTCCTTAATAATGGATTCTAGCATTTTCCCAATGACAGATGTTAGGCTAGCTGGCCTATAGTTTCCTTCTTTCGGTCTCCCTCCTTTCTCGAGTAGAGGTGTTACATTTGTGGTTTTCCAATCCGCTGGGACCTTTCCAGAATCTCGGGAATTTCCAGCATCCAAACAACATAAGTCACATCCAGGGGAACAAAAACAAATATGAAATATTTTAAAATTACACTTTGTTAAATGAACAGTGGTATAAGTCTTTCAAGGTATTGTTCAGTTATAGAACTAAACTCTTGACTTGTATGACCTAATTCGAGCCGAGTGAATGTAATGATTTGATCATGCTGCATGTAAATTTTTGTTTGTGTTTCCTCTAGTTCCCATACGTTGCAACAGGAAAGGTATCTTTTATTAAGGTATAGGAGCAAAGTGTAGGAAACATTTTTGAAGTGTTCACTTTTGTGCGTGTTTCCTTTCAGGGAGTATAACTCCTAGGATTCGGACGCCAGAGACTGGTTCAGATGAGGCTATTAAAAATATTCTGGAGCAAGCAAAGAAAGAGCTTCAGACTCAAAAATGTGGTAAGTAATTAAAAGACAACCTGAATTTTTGTATATATTTGGGATAAGATTAGCAGCTGTCCCTTTGAGTTCAGGCAAACAGGTCATGAAAACTTAAGGCAGCTCACCACCACCTTCTCAAGGGCAATTAGGGATGGGCAATAAATGCTGGCCTGGCCAGTGATGCCCACATCCCATGAATTAATATTTTAAAAACTGCAGAATGGCATAATTGGTTCATTTTTGAGAAGTTCACCAATTGCTTCTTCGTGGCACAAATATTTAATCATAAGCTTCTGTGTTTCTAGTAGCTTATTTGAGAAGTGTAAACCAATATCTGAATGCGTGCAGCAAATACAGAGTAAAGGCTGGCATTGAATTCGGCCTCAGCTGGAGTAATGCTTCCAGTTCTGGGTGCGCACTTTAGGAAAGATGTGAGGGCATCAGAGAGACTACAGAAAAGATTCACGAGAATGGTTCCAGGGATGAAGAACTTTAGTTACGTAGATAGATTGGAGAAGCTGGGACTGTTTTCCTCAGAGAAGAGAAGGCTGAGAGGTGATTTGATAGATGTATTCAAAATTGTGAATGGTCTAGACAGAGTAGATAGAAACTGTTCCCACTCATGAAAGGATCGGGAACGAGAGGGCACAGATTTAAAGTAATGGATAAGAGAAGCAAAAGCGACATGAGGAAAAACTTTTTCACGCAGCAAGTGGTTAAGGTCTGGAATGCACTGCCTGAGAGTGTGGTAGAGGCAAGTTCAATTGAAGTATTCAGAAGGGTATTAGACTGTTATATGAAAAGGAAGAATGTGCAGGGTTAGGGGAGAAGGCGGGGGAATGGCACTAAGTGAATTGCTCTTTCGGAGAGCCAGTGCAGACACGATGGGCACTGTAATGATTCTGTGACCTCAGAAATAAGTTGAAATTCTGCCAGGTGAACCAGGAGGCAGTTTTGGAGCAGTGAGGACCTCAAAAATGCCAGTGTACAAAGCATTTACAAAGAGTTTGAAAAGCAGTGCAAACATCTACATAATTTGCCTACAGTTCCTTTGTTTCTTGGAAAATTTTGTTCTGTTTCGTATAGAATGTTATGGGTCTTCTAACATGTTACTTCCTATAACTGGAATGCAGTTACAAAGAATGTAGGTATTTCATATTTGAGCTAAAGAATGCTTTAAAATAACCTGACTTTATTTATGTTTTCTTATAGTTGAATCTAAAAGCTCTCCCTTGCCTGTATGCAGTACAAGTTCCAGCAGTAGTGCTGGTTCTGATGAAGCAATTCGGTCTATCCTGGAGCAGGCCCGAAGAGAAATGCAAGCCCAACAGCAAGTTCTATTGGAGATGGAGACCAATAGCAGCAACAACTTAATAACAGCACCCCATATAGAAACTTTACCAGCCACAAACAAAATCCCTGTTTCTTCGTACATCAAGCAAGAGGAAGGCATTGCAATTAGAAGTTCACAGACCCCTCTCAGTGTTGTATCACCTGCGGCCTTTGTACAGAACATAATACGAAAAGTGAAATCAGAAATTGGTGATGCTGGGTCGTACTTTGACCAGCACTGGGCCACTGAGAGAAATATGGCTCATAGGTTGTACACTTCAGTATCACCTTCACCGTCGTCCTCTTCCTGTGGTTCTTCTGGGACAGGAAATGTTAGACAGTGGCGAACTGAACCTAGTGACAACAGCAAAAATGGTGAGGAACATTCAGTTGGGGTTGAAAGTCTGCACAAACTTACAGATATAAAATCTGAGGGCAGTCCAGACTCTCAAAGTATCGGCCAGCTTTCTATATTCCCTACGTATGTCCAACGTTCGCTAAAACCAACAGTTCCTCCATTGACTCCAGAACAGTATGAGATGTACATGTATCGGGAAGTGGACACGATAGAACTGACTAGACAAGTTAAAGAAAAACTAGCAAAAAATGGAATCTGCCAGAGAATCTTTGGTGAAAAGGTAAGTGACAGGGCTAGAAGAAAATTAATCCAAAACACGTTTTCTTGAACACGACCAACTGAAAAGAGCATGTGAAATTTCCTGCAACTGTTAGAGTTTTTGCGTGATTTTTAGTGTAGCAGAGTACAAAGCTGCAAAAGAGGCTTTTCAGATCAATAGACTGTCTTCTTTCTCAAGTGCTCCATGTTGCAGCTATGCTTTAGCAACTTACAGATTCAGTTAAATCATGAAGGGTACACAGTGTGATTTGTATGAGGGCATACAGTTACCTGTCAACTGTTACTGACGATGACATCAGTGCAGCTCATAGGTTTTCAGTAGTTGTTGGATTATAGATGTGAAGACCAGTCAGCCTGCTTATCAATATGTGTAATATGTTCTGCTGTGTCTCTGTTAAGCTGTTAGTAGGTTTGATTTCATCTTGGGAAAACAAGCCATGTCTTTCCTGTTTGCATTCCAGTAACCTATGACCGCATTAGATTCAATGCAGTCGTGTCATCTGCAGTTCCACTTGTCTGCTGTTGTTGGAGACTAAGTGGTGACAGATCCCCTGGACCTGACGAACTGCATGCTCGGGTTTTAAAAGAGGTAGTTGCCAAGATAATGGATGCATTGATTTTGATCTTCCAGAACTCCTTAGATTCTAGAACAGTTCCCAAGGATTGGAAGGTAGCAAACATAACCCCGCAATTTAAGAAAGGACAAATAGAGAAAACTGGGAACTTTAGGCCAGTTAGCCTTACATCATTAGTAGGAAAAAATGCTAGCATCTATTATTAGGGACATGGCAACAGGGCACTCAGAAAATCATAATATGATTAGGCAGAATCAACATAGATTTATGAAAGGGAAATTGTGCTTGACAAATCTGTTGAGATTTTTGAGAATGTAATTAGTTGGATGGATAAAGAACAACCAATGGATTTTCAAAAAGCTGTATAAGGTGCCACATAAGAGGTTCTTACACAAAATTAGGTCGTATAGGATTTGTGGTCATATATTAGCGTGGATTGAGGATTGGTTAATGGACAGAAAGCAGAGAATAGGAATTAATGAGACATTTTCAGGTTGGCAGGCTGTAACTAGTGGTGTACTGCAAGGATCATTACTTGGGCCTCATCCATTTACAATCTATATCAATGACTGAGATGAGGGACTGAGTGTAATGTATCCAAGTTTGCTGATGATACAAAGTTAGGTGGGAAAGTAAGCAATGAGGAGGATGCAAAGAAGCTACAGAGATATAGACAGGTTGGGTGAATGGGCAAGAACATGGCAGATGGAATTCAGTGGGAAAGTGTGAAGTTGTACATTTTGGTATAAAAAAAGCAGAATAATCTTTGAATGGTGAGAGACTGGGAAATGTTTGCATTCAGAGGGATCTGGATGTCCTTGTACACGAGTCACAGCAAGTTAACATACAGGTATGGCAAGAAATTAGGAAGGCAAATTTTGTGTTGGCCTTTGTTACAAATAGATTAGAGTAGAAGTGTAAGGAAGTCTTACTACAATTATACAGGACATTTGTGATGCCACAACTGCGCAGTTTTGGTCTCCTTACCTAAGAAAGGGCAAACTTGCCCCAGAGGGAGTGCAATGAAGATTCACTGGACTAATTCCTGGGATGAGGGAATTTCCTATGAGGAGACATTGAATAGTCTAGGTCTATATTCCCTGGAGTTTTGAAGAATGAGAAGTGATCTAATTGAAACATATAAAATTCTTAGGGGTTTGACAGGGTAGATGCTGAGAAACTGTTTCCCTTAGCTGGGAAATCTAGAATCTAGTTTTAGAATGTGGAGTTGGCCATTTAGGACTGAGATGAGGAGACATGTCATCACTCAAAGGGTTGTAAATCTTTGGAATTCTCTGCCCCATAAAGCTGTGCTTGCTCAGTCATTGAGTATATTCAAGACAGAGTTGATAGAGTTTTGTGTATAAGGGATATAGGGATAGTGCAGGACTGTGGAGCTGAGGTAGAAGATGAACTGTGATTGTGTTGAATGGCAGAGCAGGATGAAAGGGCCAAATGGTCGTCTCCTGCTCCTATTTCCCATCTCATGGTCTTACTGAGGGGGGACAAAATATCTAGTTCAAATCAATTTAAAATAGCCACTCATCATAACTGAATTCCCATGATGGTAGTCTGGTGGCTCCATCACTGTAGCATCATGCACTCAATGAGGGGATGTATTCCAATCTCCACTTCAGTTGATATAAACAGATTAGCCTAGAATTTAAGTTTCTCAAGCTTTGGGCAGAGAAGAGCAAATGTATTGTGGCTGGGAGCATGAAGAATGTAGCCTCACCTTCTGGAGGTCACCAAAAGAGTAGCATTGATGCGACTATGGAAATTTTGTGGGTTAGGACGACCTATTCTCCAGACGGACAAACGTGGAAAGAAGAATGGCAAAAATAAATTCTACTTTTTATTTAAATAAGCAAGACCTGCACCTGAATCTCTCAGCTGCTAAGGATATTAGATGAGTTAGATTATCAGGGCTTTTGCTTAACCAGTCGCTTTTTAAACAGAAAGTCAGGATTGTGGTTGAACGTCATGATTTGATTGAGAGAAATAAGATTTTGATCATGTCACCTGAAAACAATTATTTCCTTTGAAAAAAATTAATCTGATTAAATTGGCTTTTAGTGTGCATATTTCCCTAATTTTTAAAGTTAGAGTTTCTAATCAACTTATGAAACCCAGTAAGCAGAAGAAAAATGATTGTTCCACTGCTAGATCATACTGAAATCTACTGAGGTGTAAAACAAATTTTTATGCTTCTGCTTCTTGCTGGTCTTTTTGAAACATCAACCAATAAACTTGTCCAAATCCATCTCTCTTAGTAATTTATCTTCAGTGTAATGTAAAGCATGGCCACTTGATGGAAAATTGTGAAGAATATTCATTTGTCAGAAGTTAAATATCCATAAGTGGATTTCCAATAACAGCTATAATATGATGAGTAATAATAAAATCCATTTATATACTGCATTTTTGCAGTAACATTGACAGAATAGTGGTGATATTATTACTCTCCTATAAAATTAGTCCTGTACAACATATTGCCATTTCGATAGAGAAGGTTTGTTCTAAGCAGGACAGAATTGAAGGTTAGAAACTAATTGGGTCTCCTCTCATCTTTTCATTATGTCAGGTGCTGGGCCTATCCCAGGGGAGTGTGAGTGATATGCTTTCTCGACCTAAGCCATGGAGCAAACTAACTCAGAAAGGTCGTGAGCCTTTCATCCGCATGCAGCTGTGGCTTATTGATAAGTTAGGCCAGAGTACCCATCCTGCAGAACCTATACAAGGTAAGTGATTTTATTTTGCTGCTTTTTGTCTGCAATGTACTTAGAACCCATAAAAGTACAGTTGCTTGATCACTAACCCACATATGGTAGGTACATAATGGACTCTCTCCCCAATTCCAGTGCGACACTTTAAGATTTTCACAAAGTACCAGTTGTTTCCCTTGGAATGGTTTCATTGATTTTCCTGAGAGTTATCCTGATTCCCCATGGCTTGGAAGCTGAACCTTAATGTAATCTGCACTTGTAGGTGGTGTGATTAAAATTGACCCCATACAGAGTAAACTGAATCTTGGACTAAAAGTAGACTCGTGCTGTTACATTTTCAACTGAGTTAATGTGGCAGAATAACAAACGTAGCTCCAAGTTTAAGAGGCTTCACTAATACATTATTTACAATTTTCAGAACATAAAAGTACCAGCTTATACAGTAGTTAAACAGTACAATAATCAATCATAAATGTCTTCAGGGGTTTAATTGGCATTTTGATTTTACCGATGAAATAAAGATTAACAGTCAATTCCACTGCAAGACGTCTCCAGATGCAACATTTTCAACAAACCTTCCTTTTCTGCTTCTTGCCCGCATAATCCTTTATTGCTTCCCAGGCAGTATTCAAAAATGACTCAAATAGGAAAAGAAAACCATTTTCAGACTGTGTTTTCTTTTGATTTCAGCACTCACTAACAAATATAATTAACTCATATCAATATGAATGCTCACAGAGGCAGAAAGAGGAATACCTGATTAAACATGTGCTTCACCATGTGGTTTCCCACATTAAAGCTAGCCATTTTTAACATGTGACATCAATCCAAAAACATTCAGATTTGAACCATGTCATTACCACAGATAAGTGCATAGATCAACTAGATGTCACCTAGGATAACTATCCAAAACTGACACACATATAGCAGTCAAACACTTAGAATATTATCAAACATCTTTTGATCTGATATTGAAAAGTATGGTACCTAATTTCTAATCCTTCCTTAATGACCAGCGCACTAATCTTTAAAGTAGACAAACAAAATCGTGACCTATAAGTTCGGCTGTGCTGAATCGCCTGCTGAGCCCCCAGTATTGCGGACAGGAAGCATTAGCACATTTCTGAGTGAAAGTGCAGTAACTGCTACATTGGGAAAGTTTAAAAATAGGCATCCTTTATCCACACCTGAGCCATGCATTTGCAAATAAGTAGCTTAATGCCCGTTTGAAGCTCGCAATTCAAGATTGGTTTGCCCTGAAGCAGCTGGTGCCAGTGCGGCTACACTCAGGGAAACCAGATCTTAGGGTCACCTACAAGGTAAGGTTTTTTTTTATCAGTAACAACTGAATAAGGAGCATGAGTGCTCCTGTCCCAAGATTTCCCCTACCCCACCCAATCTGATCGCTGCCACATCCAATCCCCAATTCCCACCTGCGCCCCACCTCACCCCACTCCAGCTTCATCTCCTGAACCCAAACCCTTGATCCACTTACCCGCGGGCCGCTGCGACACTAGCCGCTCCCTGATCTTGCACTGGTCTTTGTCAGCACCATTCTAATGAGACCCAAGGCCCAATGCCGGCCGCCTTGGATCTCACCATTTAGATGCAGGGGTTGTACCCTGTGTCTTCAACCCTCACACACCCAGAAATAAATGCACCTGAATTTCTAGGCCTATATATTTCCGATAAATAGCTTCTTGAACAGAAGGTTCAGTGAGTGACACAGTAGGTTTTGTTTATAGTTGATTAAATCTCAAATGAAAAGATTGTGTAAAGATTGATTTGTTTTCCATAATTCTTTACTTTCTCTGACTTATTTGAAACAGCAAATAATATGGCTCAGGTCAGGTATTCACCATCACCTCCGCCCAGCCCCACTAACTGTGAGAAGAGCCAACAGGAACCAGTTAGTGCAGTTCTGGAAAGCACTAAAGAGAACCAGCAACCTGAGAGCCAATCAGCTTCTCACTCACAGAGTGGTAAGAGCCTGTCCAATGGCCAGTCACCTACAGGCATACAAGAAATGGTAGCCATGTCCTCTGAGTTGGACACTTATGCAATCACCAAGAAGGTTAAGGAAGTATTAACAGACAACAACTTAGGTATTGTATATTTTCCAATATCATATTTAGTATAGCTTGTCTGTAAAATTGCATTTTTGTAATATGAAGTATGGTAAATTGCATATACATTATGCCAGTTTATTGAAAAGGGTAATTTCAATGTTCTAAAATCAGAACATATGCTGAAATAAAAGTATTTTCATTCTTCTAAGCCAACCACCGTGACTTTTTTTTTAAGGAAGTGACATCCCAAGTGGAGTGTGGAAATCCTACCACATTATGAAGCTTGAGTTCGAAAAGCATTTGAAGTTCCCATGAAAGTTTTCTGTTTAAGCTTAAATTAGAGCAAGGATTCAGAGGGAACAATTTGGGAATAAATAAGAAATTGGCTGACTGGTTGGTGTCGGGGGAAATGCGGAATGTGGTGCTCTGATTAAGTCCATTTTATTTATGTTCAAACATTGGATTCAAAAATTCAACGCAAAATGGTCAAGTTCACTGGTACAACTTTCTCAAACTAAGAGGTGCAGTTCAATCTGAGGATGTAGCTTGGGAATGATAAAAGTTATGTTGGCCTTGGTTCATTTATAGCATTCTAGGGTCTGAATCAGAAGATCATGGCTTCAAGTATCACTCCAGAGATTTGAACTATTATCTAAGCTCACACTTCAGTTCAGTATTGAGTGGGTGCTGCACTTGTTGGAGGTGCCATCTTTCAGATGGCCCTAGTTGGAGTATTGCATCCGATTCTGGAGCCTACACTTTTAAGAAGGTTGTGAAGGGTTTGGGAGGCTGCAGAAGTGAGTTACTAGAATGGGGTTGTTCTTAGAGCAGAGAAGACTAAGAGGAGATTTGGTGGAGATGTTTAAAATCAGGTGGAATTTGAATTCAATTGATAAAAAATTGGAATTAAAAGCTAGTCTAATGATGGCCATGAAACCATTGTTGATTGTTTTAAAACCCATCTGGTTCACTAATGTCCTTTAGGGAAGGAAATCTGCTGTCCTTACCTGGTCTGGCCAACATGTGACTCCAGACCCACAGCAATGTGGTTGACTCGTAAATGCCCTCTGAAATGGCCTAGCAAGCCACTTAGTTGTATCTAACCGCTACAAAGTCAAGAAGGAATGAAATTAGACGCACCACCCAGCATCGACCTAGGCACCAAAAACGACAGTGTCAAACCTTGCAAAGTCCTCCTTGGTAATATCTGGGGGCTTGTGCCAAAGCTGGGAGAGCTGTCCCACAGACTAGTCAAGTAACATAGTCATGCACACTGAGTCATAGCTTACAGACAATGTCCCAGACACCGCCATCACCATCCCTGGGTATGTCCTGTCCAACCAGCAGGACAGACCCAGCAGAGGTATACAGCGGCACAGTGGTATACAGTCAGGAGAGAATTTCCCTGGAAGTCCTCAACATTGACTCCAGATCCCATGAAGTCTCATGGCACCAGATCAAAATGGGCAAGAAAACCTCCTGCTGATTACCACCGACCCCCCTCCCTCAGCTGATGACTCAGTACTCCTCCATGTTGAGCAACACTTGGAGGAAGCACTGACGGTAGTAAGGGCGCAGAAATCCTCTGGGTGGGAGGCTTCAATGTCCATCACCAAGAGTGGCTCAGTACCACCACTACTGACCGAGCTGGCCGTGTCCTAAAGGAGATAGCTGCTAGACTGGGTCTGCGGCAGGTGGTGAGGGAACCAACGAGGGAAAAATATACCTGACCTCATCCTCACCAATCTGTCTGCCACAGATGCATCTGTCCATGACAGTATTGGTAGGAGTGACCACTGCATAGGCCTTGTGGAGACAAAGTCCCATCTTCATATTGAGGATACCCTCATCGTGTTGTGTGGCACTACCACCATCACAGCCACAGAATTGTACTCAACCACAATCTGTAACCTCATGGCCCAGTAAATCCCTCACTCTACCATTACCATCAAGCTGGGGGACATGAGGGCATGCCAGGAGCAGCATCAGGCATACTTCAAAATGACGTGTCAACCTGGTGAAGCTACAACCCAGGATTACTTGCGTGCCAAACAGCGTAAGCAGCATGCGATAGACAGAGCTAAGCAACCCCATAACCAGTGGATCAGATCTAAGCTCTGCAGTCCTGCCACATCCAGTCATGAATGGTGGTGGACAATTAAACAAATAACTGGAGGAGGTGGCTCCACAAATATCCCCATCCTCAACGATGGGGGAGCCCAGCACATCAGTGCAAAAGATGAGGCTGAAGCATTTGCAACAATCTTCAACCAGAAGTGCAGAGTTGATGATCCATCTCAGCTTCCTCCTGAAGTCCCCAGCTTCATAGATGCCAGTCTTCAGCCAATTCAATTCACTCAGCGTGATATCAAGAAAGGACTGAAATGTTCCGACCGACCGCTCCAGTCAAAGCCCCCAATCAAAATAGACGATTCTGATTGTGATGGGAGAAACACGCTGTTAATTCAATCCCATCCCTCCACAGATCGCCTAACGTATCATTTTAAACTCTCCAAATTAAAGAAAGACCCGGCCAAATTGTACCATGAATTAACCCCCGAATGTCTTTAAATCAACAAATTAACTGTTTAATTAGAAAAACTAAATTCTTAAACACTACTAAGATATAAACAACATTTAAAATAGAAAAAATTAGAGTCCTTGCAGATTTACACTCCTGCCAGATGTGAAACAGTCCAAGGTTGCTTGAAGTCCTCACAGCCGTCTGATGGGGGAAAAAAGGTTCTTCAACAGTAGAACAGTCTGTAATCTAATTCAGAAGTCAAAATTGTTGCTTTCCTTCTCCAGTGATGAATTTCACAATTAACAACTTGCAAACACTTTTTAATGAATCAATTTGACTTTAGAATTTTTGGGGGATAAAAGATTGTCACAGTCTAACTTCCCTTCCTTCAGTTTAAATTATTAGAGATCTCTGTTTTGGCTTGACTTTTTAGAATTTTGAGAGAGAATAATAAATAAACAGACTAAATTCTCTTCCTTCAGTTTTAATGGTCTGAGAGCCCTCCTTTCAGGTGCTAACACACAGCTGTCTGTTTCTCTGAGAGTTTCAACTAGTTTCAAATGTCAATCGGCAGCAATGTATCTCGTGTCTTTGGTCCTGAGTGGCTGTATCCCGGCAATGAGAATGTATTCTTTGATTCAGTCTCTGGAGCTTGTTGCCTCAAGCAGTACTACTCCTTTTCCAGCCTTAAAGGCACACCGTTTACTTCCCAGAAAAAAAAACTACAGGATCATAACAGAAGGCCCGGAATACTGCAAAGGTTATGGGCCCTGACAACTTTCCGGCAATAGTACTGAAGACCTGTGCTCTAGAACTTGCCACGCCCTAGTCACACTTTAGCTGTATTGGAACAACACTGGCATGTCGTGTACACAAAAAGCAGGACAAGTCCATCTCGGCCAATTACTGCCCCATCAGTCCACTCTCAATTATTAGTAAAGTGATGGAAGGTGTCGTCGATGGTGCTATCAAGCAGCGCTTGCTTAGCAATAACCTGCTCAGTGATGCTCAGTTTGGGTTTCGTCAGAGTCTCTCAGCTCCTGACCTCATTACAGCCTTGGTCCAAACATGGACAAAAGAGCTGAACTGGTGAGGTGAGGTGAGAGTGACTCCCCTTAACGTCAAGGCAGCATTTGACCGAGTATTGCATCAAGGACCCAAGAAAAACTGGAGTCAATGGGAATCAGGGAAGACTCTCCGCTGGCTGGAGTCATACCTAGCACAAAGGAAGATGGTTGTGGTTGTTGGAGGTCAATCATCTCAGCTCCAGGACATCACTGCAGGTGTTTCTCAGAGCAGTGTCCTAGGCCCAACCATCTTCAGGTGCTTCATCAATGACCTTCCTTCAAACCTAAGGTCTGAAGTGGGGATGTTCACTGATGATTGCACATTGTTCAGCACCATTTGCGACTCCTCAGTCCTTGTAGAAATGCAGCAAGACCTGGACAATATCCAAGCTTTGGTTGATAAATGGTAAATAGCACTCACGCCACACAAGTGCCAGGTAATGACCTTCTCCAACAAGAGAGAATCTAACCATCTCCCCTTGACATTCAATGGCATTACGGTCGCTGAATCCCCCACTATCAACATCCTGGGGGTTACCATTGACCAGAAAATGAACTGGAGTAACCATATAAATACCGTGGCTACAAGAGCAGGTCAGAGGCTAGGAATCCTGTAGTGAGTAACTCACCTCCTGACTCCCCAAAGCCTGTCCACCATCTACAAGGCACAAGTCAGGAGTGTGATGGATTACTCTCCACTTGCCTGGATAGGTGCAGCTCCAACAACACTCAAGCAGCCCGCTTGATTGGCACCCCGTCCACAAACGTTCACTGGCTCCACCACCGACGCACAGTGGCAGCAGTGTGTACCATCTACAAAATGCACTGCAGCAACGCACCAAGGCTCCTTAGACAGCACCTTCCAAACCCGCGACCTCTGCCACCTCGAAAGAGAAGGGCAGCAGATGCATGGGAACACCATCACCTGCAGGTTCCCTGCAAGCCACACACCATCCTGACTTGGAACTATATCTCTGTTCCTTCACTGTTGCCGGGTCAAAATCCTGGAACTCCCTAACAGTACTGTTGGTGGACCCACCCCGCATGGACTGCAGCTGTTCAAGAAGGCAGCTCACCTTCTGAAGGGCAATTAGGGATGGTAAATAAATGTTGGCCTAGGCAGCCACATTCATATCCCATGAACGAATATAAATTTAAAAAATCATGAAGGATTTAAGTAAAAGAGAGAAACTGTTTCCAGTGGCTGAAGGGTCAATAACCAGAAGGCACAGATTTTAAGATAATTGGCAGAAGAACCAGAGGCAACATGGAGAAAAAATCTTTTACGCAAGCTTTTGGCAAGCTGTAACTAGTGGAATGCCACCGGGATCAGTGTTGGGGCCTCAACTATGTACAGTCTATATAATTGACTTGGATGAAGGGATCAAATGTATGGTTGATAAATATGCTGATGACACAAAGAAAGGTAGGAGAGTAAGTTGTGAGGAGGACATAAGGAGGCTGCAAAGAAATAGGTTTATTGAGTGGGAAAAAATTTGGGTGATGGCAAAATGTGAACTTGTCCACTTTGGTGGGAAGAACAGAAAAGCAGTATATTATTTAAATGGAGAGAGATTACAGAACTCTGCAGCACAGAGAGATCTGGGTGTCCTGCTACATGAATCTCAAAAAATTAGTATGCAGGTACAGCAAGTGATTAGGAAGGCAAATTGCAAGGAGAATGGGATATAAAAGTAAGAAAGTTTTGTTACATTTGTACAAGGTGTACCACTGTTAAACTCCAGAAAGCTTGTTATAGAAGGATAAGGCTGGAGCCTATATTTACTCAGTTACACATTTATTGTGTAGAATAAAAGGATTACAAACATGTAGCTCTTCACACAAATCCCTCTCCCAGTCCCAGTGTGTGTCTGCTTTTAAGTGCTCAACTGAAACCCCAATTAATTCCTTTCACCTACATATAATCACACAATTAACAACCACATCTAGAGTACTATGTACAGTTTTGGTCTTCTTACTTAAAGGATACGATTCCATTAGAAGCAGTTCAGAGAAGGTTCACATGACTGATTCCTGGGATGAAGGGGTTACTTTGAGAAAAGGTTGGACAGGTTGGGCCTGTATCCATTGGAGTTTAGAGGAATGAGAGGTGATCTTATTGAAACATATATAAGACCTTGAGGGGACTTGACAGGGTGGATGCTGAGATGATGTTTCCCCCTATGAGAGAGACTAGAACCAGGGGACACAGTTTAAAAATAAGGGGTCTCCCATTTAAGGTAGAAACAAGGAGACTTTTTTTTATCTGAGGGTTGACAGTCTGTGGAATTCTCTTCCCCAGAGAGCAGTGGAGGCTGGGTCATTGAAGCATAGGTCATATTCAAGGCTGAATTAGATAGATCCTTGATTGACAAGGGAGTCAAAGGGTATGGGGGTAGACAGGAAAGTAGAGTTGAGACCACAGCCATGATCTTAGCAAATGGTGGAACAGGCTTGAGGGGCCAAACAATCTACTTCTGCTCCTAATTCATATGTTCATATCCAGCAAATGGTTAGGATTTGGAATACACTGCCAGATAAGGCAGTGGATACAGATTCAATAGTAGCCTTCAAAAGGGACAAATAATAATTGAAGGAGAAAAATTTGCAGCGGTATAAGGAAAGAGTGGGGGAGTGGGATTGACTGGATTGCTGTTTGAAAGATCCAACACAGTCTCGATTGGCCAAGTGGCCTCCTTCTGTGCTGTAATTTTTATGACACCTTAAACCGAGGCCTCACCTGCCATCTCAGGTGGATGTATGAGGTCCCATGGCACTATTCTAAGAGGAGCAGGGGAGTTCTTCCAGTGTCCTGGCCAATATATATCCCTGAACCAATGCCGCCAAGATAGATTATCTGGTCATTTTCTAACTGATGTTTGTGGGACCTTGCAATGCACAAATTGGCTGCTGCATTTTCCCTACATTAATAACAGTACCATAGTGTTAGGGTCTGAAGTTCTGTTAATGGATGATAAATACCTGGTAGTTCAAGATAATAGGGTGAACAGGTGTTGGGTGTTAATTTGTTAATTGTATTCAATGTGTATATATAAAGAAGAGCCAGCCAGCACTGGCTGGGGGTGGTGTTTGGAGAGCAGAAGTAAGCTTTGTGACAACCAATAAACAATCTACACCAAAGCATCCTAGTCTCAGTGTCTTCTTCACAAACAGGCTTGGAGATTTCTCTTACAGTGTTCAAAAATGCTTCATTAGCTGTAAAGTACTTTGGAACATCCTGAGGTTATAAAAAGTAAGTTCTTTATTTATTGAAGGCTGTACAAAAAAAGTTGAATAAAAAGCAAATTATATCAATTTCAATATTTTCTTTACTAGACCTCCACTCACGTGGGGGCGGGGTTGGGATGGGGGTGGGTATGGTAAATGTGTCTTTGATTTGGGAATCGATCAGACCAATTCTGTTTCTGATTTATTGAAGGTAATGTGTAGAAAATGTAACCATTGCCTGTTACAGCTGTGAGAAACCTTCTGTGATTAATGTTTCAGTATACTTTTTGGATGACAGAGCCTCACTTTTTAAAAATACTGATGAGCATTATTTTCCCAATTTCAGAAAATTTAATGGAACCATATTTTTAGCTGTTTGCCCATTTGACTTTAGATCTAATTGATTTCAAGCAGGCAGAACTCTTATTGTCAAATTGTGTGTAATTTCTGTTTTTGCGGGTATAGTCTTCATTGGAAAAATAATTTGAGTTAGGGAAAAAAACCAATATGCGTATGTGTATAATAAAAGTCTTGCAAATAGTACACATTTCCTGCAAGAGTGCTATTTACTCCCTGTCACACTTGCTTCCTCACACTTTTATTGATATCCCTATTATAAAAGCATGCATCTTTCTGACACACTGTGTGCAGTATATCACATCATGGACATCCCATCTTTTTACATACATATTTTTGTGCTATAGTTACATCTGTTTGGCCCAACTTTTGTATTGGGAACACAACAATGCATCACAATTGATCAGGTAGGGAACATACCAATCAGCAAGGAGTGAAAATTACCAATCGTGAAGTTGAAACGGCTATGAATTCACAAAGGTCAATCCACAGCTACCAATAAACAAAGTGAACAAATCAAATTGTCCAGAATGCTCAAAATATTTTTTGGTAGTCCTTTTAAATGACATCTTAGGTTCTCCACTTAAATGAGCGCTTACCGTTACAAATAAAATAAGCCATAGGAACAAGGAACTGACTAAATGTGTATACAGTAACATTTTTTATTGGAGGACTGTATCTGTGGTTTCTCAGAATGTTTGTGGTGGACAGCAAGTCTGGGCAATTGCAGAGCATGTCAAGGATTGCTGTTTGCAACCTCTGTTCCATTCATAACTCCATGTACAGTGATGGAAAAGCACTAACTGAGCTGACAGGAAAGAGGCCTTTTTTTAGAAACATTTGAAATTGTCTTTTTGTATAAATTATTAAAACAAGATAAAATATGAACTCCAACTTTTGCTGAGGTAATTTGCCTGTTTAAAGAAAAATTCAAGGGGATGCTTAAACATTTTATGTTTACACGCATTCATAGAAACATGGAAACAAAGAAAATAGGAGCAGGAGTAGGCCATTCGGCCCTTCGAGCCTGCTCCGCCATTCATTATGATCATGGCTGATCATCCAACTCAGTAACCTGTTCCCGCTTTCCCCCATGTCCTTTGATCCCTTTTGCCCCAAGAGCTATATCTAACTCCTTCTTGAAAACATACAATGTTTTGGCCTCAACTGCATTCTGTGGTAGTGAATTCCACAGGCTCACCACTCTCTGGGTGAAGAAATTTCTCCTCATCTCAGTCCTGAATGGTTTACCCCGTATCTTTAGACTATGACCCCTGGTTCTGGACTCCCCCACCATCAGGAACATCCAAAAAAAAACTTTCCACTTCGAATTTTAGCAGTGTTTAATCTTTGTGTTTTGTGCTGCATTCTAAATGCTTACAGCAGCTGCATTTATTTGTGTTAGTGTCACATTGGAAGGGAAGTGTTAGATAAAAGACCTGAGCTTAAACATGGTTGAATCAGAGCTGCTTGTAAGACGAAGTACTGTGCCACAGATATTTGGTCAAGAGGGGAAAATTAACATCAGTTCAATCTTTTTAAAATCTATTTCTTCTTTCTTGTTATAAAAGCCAACTATAAATGGACGGGCTTTAAAGAGTTCCTCTGTTGCATGCTGAGCTTTATTTACGTAGCTGTGGTATTTATTTATCCGCCTGTATCTGCTAAGGGAAATGGTTTTATTTATTTTCCAGTGGCCATTAAGAAACAGATACTTCAGTTTCTCTGTGTGGGGAGGAATTTCTTACCATTTTTCAGTGGAGATGTGCACATCCACTGCCACACACTAACACTGTCTTTGCGACAGCACAACCTGACTCACCATGAGCAATGTCATGGGGCAACTGTTGTGCCAACTTCCTGCAACATGCTACCCATCATGCTTTGCTGATGATATCCCTCTTGTTATAAAACAATGCAGTGAGTAATGTCATGGGAGATTTGATAGGAGATAATAGGCTGGATTTTACGTTGGGCGGACGGGAGCTGGGCACCGACGTATAAGTCGGGGGCGAGCCCGCTTCCGTCTGGCCCGGGGATCCATCTCATATTTTACGGGTCCCCGGGCTTTAACTGTTTTGAGGCGGGATTTCCACATGCTTGAGGAAGGAAATCCTGCCTCATTGAACTGCCAGCTAATCATCGGGCCGGCAGCTCTTAGTCCCAGCAGTGCCATCGCGTGCGGTGGCCACTTCTAGAAATGCAGTCCAGCCAAGGACATGGAGCCAGGAGACCAGGTAAGTTGGGGTTTGCCTTGCCGGGCTAATCGGTCGCACACCGGCGAGGCAAGGATGGTCGTTTGGGGGGAAGGGGGCGTCTCAGGTCCTGGAGATGGTTGGGGAAGCAGGCAGTTCTCAATCGGGCACCCTGTGCCCATTTGTCTAGGCCCCACCCCCACCCAGTGCACTGAGAGGCTGCCAGGTTTCACTGAGTGGCGTTTCACGTCTCCCAGACGCCTGCTTGCCGTGGATAAAATCCCCGTGGAGACAGGCGAAGGCTCTTAGGAGTCTTGAATGGCCTGGGACGGGTAGCCCATTTCTCACCCCACCCCCACCCCGGGCCCATGTAAAGGGCAGCGGAGGTGGGAGCGGGTCAGGAAGGCCTCCCGGAGCCACTCAATTTTACGCCACCACCATCCAGTTCGCTCGGGTGGCGTAAAAGTCCGGCCAATATATTTTTGGAACCCCATCATATTTCAGACATTTTTCATTCTACATAGAAGTTTCTACCATCCAGTCATTTCAGGGAAGCTCCCCAACAGCAGAAAATGCTGCTAAATGATCTCATGCCTCTGAAAGTAGTTATCACTTCATGAAAAAAAGGCCGTGTGTTATATGGTGTAATGCTCTTGCCCATATTGAACAGTGTATCCTCCAACTTAGCATGAGCAATGTCAAAAGGCGGTGGAAGCAGAGTCTTTGAATATTTTTAAGACAGAGGTAGATAGATTCTTGATAAGCAAGGGGGTGAAAGGTTATCAGGGGTAGGCGGGAATGTGGAGTCGAGGTTACAATCAGATCAGCTATTGAATGGCGGAGCAGGCTCAAGGGGCCAAGTGGCCTACTGCTCCTAATTCGTATGTTCGCATGTATGTTTGTATGGGAAATCAGAGTTTTTGAAATATATATGCTGTGTTTTTGATGTGTGTTGTGCCTTTTTGAGAATGTCAATGTAACTGTTAATATTATATTTCATTGATCTTTAATTTTCTTTAGAAATATTTTTTAAAGCTGTCTGTCCTGTTTGTTTTTCCTAAAGGCCAAAGACTGTTTGGAGAAAGCATTTTAGGACTGACCCAAGGCTCTGTCTCAGATTTACTTTCTCGGCCTAAACCTTGGCACAAGCTTAGCCTGAAGGGGAGGGAACCATTTGTTCGCATGCAACTGTGGTTAAATGACCCTTTCAATGTGGAGAAGTTGAGGGACATGAAGAAAATAGAGAAAAAAGGTAAACTAACTCCGAAAATTAATTTTAACTTCAAGTACAATAAGCGAGTTTAAAATTTATTTTTATTTTATTTATTTATTTTTATTTAGAGATACAGAACAGAAACAGGCCCTTCGGCCCACCGGGTCAGTGCCAACCAACAACCACCCATTTATACTAATCCTACATTAATCCCATATTTCCTACCACATCCCCACCATTCTCCTACCACCTACCTACACTAGGGGCAATTTACAATGGCCAATTTACCTATCAACCAGCAAGTCTTTGGCTGTGGGAGGAAACTGGAGCACCCGGCGGAAACCCACGCGGTCACAGGGAGAACTTGCCATCTCTGCACAGGCAGTACCCAGAACTGAACCCGGGTCGCTGGAGCTGTGAGGCTGCGGTGCTAACCACTGTGCCGCCCCTCAAGACTACTTTTTCTTTCCTTACAATAAACTCTGAACCTTGATCAAACATCTGATTGGGCCAATTCAGATTTTTTTGCCCATGTAGCTTGTTGGCCCAATTACAGTTTCTTGGGTTCATATGGACTTTCCCAAAAAGCACATTGGTATTGCATTCCCATTCCCATTAGTGCGGGCATTTAATGTTGCTACGTCACAGTGCAATAAGGCAGGCCATTTAGCTTATCTTATTTGTTCAATTCTTAAAGGCTGTTCAACGTCCTCTCCCCAACATGTCTTTGCATGGTTGCACTTTAACAGTTAGCAAACCTGTTGGATTGTATATTTCCCATATCTGCAGGTGGAAGAGATTGATGGATAGGTTTTATTGCAGTTTGTTTCTCTCTGTGGAGGAATGCGTGTCCAAATGGTTGAGAGCTCATCTATCTGTATGTCCTTTCAATCTGTTCTACACTGCATATGAGACCAGTGCTTCTGATTCCCTTAGCCAACTGCAGAGGCTCCAAATGCCCCTTCAAACTCCTCACATTTCTTTTGCTCTGCCCTTGATTGCCCCAGGACTAAGAAATCCCTCTCTGGAGAGCCTCACTGCTGCTTTGGGTAGCTGTTATTTTTCATTACCCTTTTTCATTGATTTAATGCTGTACATTTAAACACTTAATTTTGGTTGGGCTTTTTTGAGTGGTCGGGGTGAATTTGAGATTTATAGCTGGAACCTTCTTTTCGAGATATGAAGTACATCTTTTATATAATCAACCCTGGAAAAAGATGCAAATCAATAAGCCATATAAAGGAATAAACGTGGGCTGACGTGATACAAGGCAGTAATGCATTGAGAGGTTAATGATGGCAGAAAGACCAACTCCCCTGAAGTTTTCTCTCAGACGTAGTCACCACTCTGTGTTGAATTAGCTGGGGACTGTAGAGATACTACAGTTGGCCCTGATTTAGGGAGAAGTCCCGTCAGCCCTCTCAGGTTAACGTAAAAGATCCCATGGCACTATTTCAAAGAAGAGCAGGGGAATTATCCTTGGTGTCCTGGCCAATACTTATCCCTCAGTCAACATAAAAAAACAGATTATCTGCCTTTTACTCTGCCTCTGTTTCATAGGTGTTAGAAGTTAGAATCTTTGGGGCTAATTTTCAACTTAACTACTGGAGGGTAAAACTGATTTCATTGGATCGGAAAATAGGGTGGTTTCTATAACCCACCTGGCCCGCTACACTGGTTTTCTGCTCCAATAGTAAGTTGAAAATTACCCCCTCTGCCTTACAGTGTATGTGATTAACAACATTCTTTTCTATCAACAAAACAAAAAAAACCTGGTGCTTTTAAAATATTTTTAATTACATTATATCTCTCTCCCTCGCCCTGTCCCTTCCCTCCCTCAGCTTAAATACATTTCTAAGGCATTATGCATGATTTACAGAAAGCCAATGGCCAAGTGACCAAATCTCAGTCATGTACTCACTATAAAATAACAGCAATTTTTGTCAGTGTGACACACGTATCCTTGAAAATGTTTATCACAGCACAGCTATTAATTAGTTTTCAATGAAACAGGCACCCCACACACCAATTGTAATTTATAATAGATATGGATATTATTTCAGCGAAGCAGAATGTATATCTTTGTCTTATAGAAACATTGCACATCACTTGTCTGTGTCCATCACAACTCATGTTAAACTAGGCTCGCATTTCATACTCAGAAAAGTACAATAAATCAGAACTGAACAGTTAGAAAATATACCAATCAGCAAGTGGCAAGCAATCTTGAACTCTCACTAACTAAAAAAACTTAATACTGAAAACAATGTTTGAAACATTAAAAAGTTTTTCGAAATTTACTGGGAAATGATGAAGCTTGCTCATGCCGTAGCATTTTCAGTATTGGACATGTTTCCCAGCTGATGTTGTTTATCAGAGGCCTGTGTCTTTGCAAGAATCATGAGCCTTGAGTTCAGAGGTTTCTAGACCTATAACTATTAGTGAAGATACTGAAGCTGGCCTGCTACAGCTCCTACCATATACCTGTGTCTATGACATCGCCATGTGAGCCGCATGGAAGATGGCAGGATCCCCAAAGACACATTGTACAGCGAGCTCGCCACTGGTATCAGACCCACCGGCCGTCCATGTCTCCGTTATAAAGACGTCTGCAAACGCGACATGAAATCGTGTGACATTGATCACAAGTCGTGGGAGTCAGTTGCCAGCATTCGCCAGAGCTGGCGGGCAGCCATAAAGACAGGGCTAAATTGTGGCGAGTCGAAGAGACTTAGTAGTTGGCAGGAAAAAAGACAGAGGCGCAAGGGGAGAGCCAACTGTGCAACAGCCCCAACAAACAAATTTCTCTGCAGCACCTGTGGAAGAGCCTGTCACTCCAGAATTGGCCTTTATAGCCACTCCAGGCGCTGCTTCACAAACCACTGACCACCTCCAGGCGCGTATCCATTGTCTCTCGAGATAAGGAGGCCCAAAAGAAAGAAGAAAAGAAAGAATGACATCTAAAACTAATGTATGATTGATGTCAAGACTGGCTATTTATGCTACTTACAGAGCATGCAAAGCCTTGCTGTTTATAAGCCCTGTCACATCCAACAGAAAATTGCTAACAATGAGCCCCCCTGCCCCCGCTGAAAATTATTTTTAGGATATTGAAATCAACCAGAATTTCTTTTTTTAAGTTTAAGAATGTCAAACTCCCAATAAAGTAAGAACTTGACGTTTCCCATTTAATTTTCCTGAAAAAATAACTTGTTACTATATTCAAACAATTAATTATAGCATGTTACATGCATAACAAGTAAAACCTTAAACAATGCCAAATTTCAAAGTGGCATTTTCCTATATTGTCATGTATTCTAAACAGTTGCAGCAAGTGCCTTTCTTTGTTTATATTGAGAATCCAAAGAGCTGTTCATATAAGCAGGTCATAACTTGTAGTTCGGAGAGTATTCTGAACAAAAGTCCTGAAATTAAAATATTTTACCAAAGATTTTTGCACAACTGCTGGATATTTGGCAAAGAATGAAAGATGTGAATAAGAAAAGAGTCAACAAAAGTTTTATATATTATGTTTTTTAATTTAAATTCTAAATTCCTGATCTTAGGCAGATAGTAAAGAGCTGCTCTCCATATTTCATTAAGCCATTTTTTTCAAATAACTATGATACAATTATAGCAGGTGTATTGGTGTTAAATTGATTCGTCATCTATAAGTAATGGACAGTAAAGCCATCATAAGTTGTAGGAAGAAACATTAGTCCCAGACACCCTCCAGAGGAATCGTAGTGTTACTGATGATTGGGTTTTGTATGCAGGGATTTTTAAATGATTAATTCACTAAAAGAGTACAGCAGAGTCTGGCTGCCAGATCTAGAACACTGGCATCTGTGGTACCCACATGGATTTTATTACTTCTACAGGCAAAACTGGGCTACCTGTGACATCATATGAAGCTGTAGTTTCTGCCCGTATCTATTCTCACACACTATTAAACGAAAGCAGCCCCCAGCCTTCAGTAATTCAATCAATCACAACTCAATACTGTCAGCAGATTTTTGAATGAATGATATCAGTCTTTCAATGTCATTTTAGATGATGTTAAAAGGGCTTTTTTGCTGTGATACAAGGAAAAACAGGAAGTTTGTTACTATAATCGGTAAGTAAGGTTTTGAGCTGCTCCAGATAGCTGGTGGGCATAATACATTTTAAGAGGCATTGTTGTAATTGACTCCTATGATTATGACAAATGGTTAGTGCCATTTTTCTGATATAGGCTGATTCTTTTGATAAGTGTGGATGGTGCAAGTGATGGGGACTGTATTTATTCATTTATTTACCTTTAGTAGATAAAGAAAAAGATTGTATTTTCCTGGAAAGGGATCAAAAACACTAACTTCACTGCCTGTGGGGAGAAGCCTCTTACAAACTTCTTTACTGGAAAGGTACACTTCTCCCCCACCTCTATATCCCAACAAGCCCATCTCCCTTGCAAATGTGTCTGTGTGTGTGTGTGAAAATCTTTGCTTTGGTAACACTTTTGTGCCATCCCCCACTTCATTGAAATGAAGAGGTTATGCTGTAATGGTAACACCTACTCTTCCTTACCCCAGAGGAAGGTGTTATTTGTCTGATGAAAGGTCACAGACCTGAAACATTAACTCAGTTTCTCTCTCCACAGATGCTGCCAGATCTGCTGAGTATTTCCAGCACTTGCTGTTTTTATTTCAGATTTCCAGCATCGGCAGTATTTTACTCCTGTTTTAGTGTTATTTCTCTCAGCTATTTAGTGAAGTTTTTTCCCCACTGACCATTAACCCCTCCCCTCCCCTCCCCCACATCATCAGTACTGACCAAACGGAATCCTTACCTTTCTTCATGGCCTTGTCACTCTGTCTTCACTCTCACTCAGTGCCCTGTTCTCTTCCTCACGACATGATTTAAAACTGTTATTCCCCAACCCCATAGATCTTTGCATTGTGGTCTCCCATTCTGCCTGTTGCTACTTACCTACCTCCTCAGCCACTCCCAGGCTTCTTACTGTTTTTTTGTGTCCGAACTGCTAAAAGAGAAGAGAGACAGATCAGGAAGTTCAGAGAGATGTGGGAGCTCAAGGGGATGGGTGAGAGAGAGAAATCAGGCAAGTAGAACAGTTTTGGGGCAGATGGAGAGAAATTGGGTGAGAGTGTGAGGGAATGTGGAGGAGAGAGAGAGAAATGGGGTGAGATCAGGAGAGAACGAATGATAGTGAGAAAATAAAGGTTTGAGGAAAAATACCACAACCCCCTCCCCAATGCTTACATATTCCCAAACCATTAACCCACTGCACTTTTCCCACAACACTTACAGATCCTGGGACCCCTAGCCCCCCTTCATTCTCTGCCATCACTCACCTGTCCAACTGCCCACATTCTATCAAACTTTTCTACTCCTACCCTGAACGCCGTTGCCTTCCCTTTCCTTACACATGTGACATCAAGAAACAGCTGAATGCGTCAGTTACAGCAAAGGCCATGAACCCCGACAAAGTCCTAACTGTAGTGCTGGAGACTTGTGCTTCAGAACTAGCTGCACCTCTAGTCAAGCTGTTCCATTACAGCTATAACACTGGCATCTACCTGACAATGCGGAAAACTGCCCAGATATGACCTGCCCACAAAAAGGAGAAATCCAATCAGGCCAATTACCACCTCATCAGTCTGCTTTCAATCATCAGCAAAGTGATGAAAGGTGTCTTTGACCGTGCTATCAAGCTGCATTTATTCCGCAATAACCAGCTCACCGATGTTTAGTTTGGGTTTGTCCAGGACCACGCGACCCCTGACCTTATTACAGCCTTGGTCCAAGCATGGACAAAAGAGCTGAATTCCAAATGTTAGATGAGAGTACTGCCCTTGACATCAAGGCAGCATTTGACCGAGTATGACATCAAGGAACCCTATCAAAACTGAAGTCAATGGGAATTGGCAGGGGGGAGCTCTCCACTGGTTGGAGTCATACTTAGCACCAAGGAAGATGTTTGTGGTTGTTGGAATTCAATCATCTCAGCCCTAGGACATTGCTGCGGGAGTTCCTCAGGGCAGTGTCTTAGGCCCAACCATCTTCAGCTGCTTCATCAATAACCTTCGTTCCATCGTAAGGTCCGAAGCAGGGATGTTCACTGATAATTGCAGTGTTCAATCCCCAGATAATGAAGGAGTCCATGCCTTTTTATGCTGCAAGACCTGAACAACATTCAAGCTTGGGCTGATTAATGGCAAGTAACACTTGCATCACACAACTGCCAGGCAATGACCATCTCCAACAAGAGAGTCTAACTAACCACCTCCCTTGACATTCAATGGCAATACTATCCTGAATTCCTCACCATCAATATCCTGGTGGTTACCATCGACCAGAAACTTAACTGGATGAGCCACATAATTAATATGGCTACAAGAGCAAGGCAGAGGCTGAGTATTCTGGAGCGAGTAACTCACCTCCTGACTCCCCAGATCCTGTCCACCATCTACAAGGCACAAGTCTGGAGTGTGATGGAATACTCTCCACTTGCCTGGATGGGTGCAGCTCCAACAACACTCAAGAAGCTCGACACCATCCAGAACAAAGCAGCCACGTGATCGGCACCCCATCCACCACCTTCAACATACACTGCTTCCACCACTGGCACATAGTGGCAGTAGTGTGTACCAACGACAAAATGCACTGCAGCAATGCGCCAAGGCTCCTTCGACAGCACCTTCCAAACCTGCGACCTCTACCACCTAGAAGAACAAGGGCAGCAGGTACATGGGAACACCACCTGCAAGTTCCCCTTGAAGTCACACACCATCCTGACTTGGAACTATATCACTGTTCTTTCACTGTTGCTGGGTCAAAATCCTGGAACACTCTACCAAACTGTGAGTGTATCAACACAACGCAGACTGCAGCAGTTCAAGAAGGCGGCTCACCACCACCACCTTCTCGAGGGCAATTACTGATGGAAAATAAATGCTGGCCCAGCCAGCGAATCTCACATCCCATGAACGAACACAAAATAAAACACCATTCCCTCTTAGTACCTTCTGCCCCAAGCACCCATTCAACATCCCCATACCTCCCACCTTTTCCAGCTGAACCACAAAATACTGGTATAAAGTCCCAGAATAGTGTTCAATAAAAATACAATTTCACATATTTCATCCATGCAAATCAGTGGCTGTGCCATTAAAATATCCTTGTCCTGGCCTAGCGCCTCCTTATTGTAAAGCAGCATGACCTAGAATGATTGCTGCATCAAAAAGGGCAGGCCCGAGGAACACCCAATATTGGCCGAGATGTGAGCGCTTCCTGGGTGTCCACATGCAGATTGCTGGCAGGGGGACAGTCAGGGACTAACCAGCATTTGGGGAAGGCAATTGGGAAGGTGAGAGAGGTGATTGGGAAGGGGGCAATCGGGAAGGGGTAACGATCGGGAGGGACAAGGAAATGAATACTCGAGAGGGAGTTGAACAATAATTGGACTTAAACAATAATTGCACTAACTGTTATTTCTTGTTTACTTTTCCCCAGCATATCTGAAGCGCAGATATGGATTAATAAATGGTGGATCTGATAGTGATTCTCCCAGCACCCAGTCAGAATCAGCCAGTCCTGGCATTCAACACCAAGTATTCCACCATTACCAGGTTAAAAAAGCCAGGGTGGTGCTTGCTCCCGAGGAGAAAGAGGCTCTAAAGAAAGCCTATCAATTAGAGCCATACCCTTCCCAGCAGACCATCGAGGCCCTGGCCTCTCAACTGAACCGTAAGACAAACACAGTCATCAATTGGTTCCATAACTACAGGTTAGTGCAGCGACATTAATGGACATTTTTTATATCATCCATTTTTATATCTTTGAAAAAAATTGCAAAGGGAGGCAAAATTTCGGATTTTGACATTTGGTTAAATTATGAATAAGCTTCGGATTTTATTTTATCAGCTGAAAGGTTTAATTTTGTCTTTAAGTTTGTTAAAAGCAAACTTTTCAATGTTATAACTTTTTGAAAGCAGATGCAATTCATGGCTTGAAATTAATAGAAGCATAAAGTTTGGCAATGCAGTGTTGTGCCTATTGTTTGTAACTAAATACTGATAGTATTTTATGTTACTTTAATCACATTCACTCCATTTGGGATCATGGGCATATTTTTAATTGTAATTTTGTTTTGTTAATTTCGATGGCTGTTTTCAGGGAAATGTTAGATGTTTATCATTGTTTTCAGCTCACTGACCTTTAGCTATGTTATAGTCAGGCTCCACTATCCCTATCTGAATATCTCATTAAAGGAAAGGGAGGTTATTGGAAGCAGAGCTGTATCTGATGCTCGGATTGAGGATAAATATATTTGGATTAAAGGGGACAAAGTGTTGGAGTGTGGAAGACAGTGAAAGTATCTTCTATCTGAGAGAAATTCTTAAATTTCCAGTCCTAAGACTGCCTTGTGCACTCTTGCTGTTTCAGGTATCCCAGCCAGTACCTGTGCAGATACCATCTCCAGTGGGTCTTTGGTTAGCTGTCATGACAATGAGTGGAGATTGTAATTTTTTCTGTTCCAGGATCTTAGTTTACAAAAATGGCTAGTCTCTTTTTAAATTTAAAAATTAAAATTGGTTCCCAATTGGATAATGATTTGGCACTAAACCATGCTAGCCAGAAGATCCCAAGTTCAGTTATTGGTCGTTGCTGAGTCTGCTGATCTCAGGTAGAACAGTAGTTGGGGACTTTAGCCTGCTTGGGGTCGCAAGGCAAAAGAAAATCAAAGTTTCCACTGTGGATTTCTGTCCTGCTGGAAAATGTATGTATGTGGCCATCAAGTGAGAATGCGGATAGGCTTAGCTGTGGTGCTCGCCGT
This sequence comes from Heterodontus francisci, assembly GCF_036365525.1. NCBI lineage: Eukaryota > Metazoa > Chordata > Chondrichthyes > Heterodontiformes > Heterodontidae > Heterodontus > Heterodontus francisci. The sequence goes on along the minus strand of NC_090393.1, from coordinate 30,388,987 downwards.
AGTCAGATAGCCTGCTGTCACCCGCTGTCTGCATGTGTTCATAAAGAATATGCTATCCACTTGGATGACATTCTGGAAGGTTTGTTGCTGTTTGTGAAACATGAATTGGTGCCTTGAGAGGAGGAGAAAGCTGGCAAAATTTGTAGGAGGAAAAGTCACTTAGAAGGTGAAGCCATTTTTGAAACTTGGTTGCAAATTGTTAAGACCTCAGTGAGACCGTTAACATTAAAAATAAGAGATATGAACGCCCAGACCAATTTACAGAATTACACGACAAGATTTCACATTTTAAGACTTTTATTGTTCCAGTTAAACTAAAAGAAACCCCTGTTAAATAAATAGTACTTTGTGACTAGCTGATACCCCAAATTACAAAGAAAGATATTTTCTTTACTTATTAAAATACTTTAACGTACACATGTGGTGTGAGGTTTACACAGTCCCCTTTGATGGCAAAATCTTTGCAGTTAAAAGTCCCAGTCTCCTCCTAGTTGCAATGGGTTGGATCTCTCAAACCTTTCTCAAAGTCAATGTCCTCTTCGTTCATTTTTCCGAGCACCTTCGACCTGGACATCCATGAATAAGGCAATCCCTTGGTGATCTTGTTGGTCTTTCCCTTCTCCGCAAACTTCAACTTTCAAAAAAACCGGTTCAAGTCTTCACAGCCTTTCACTGTTTCAGTATTCTCTGAGAGCCAATGTTCCCCTTCTCTCTCTTGAGGCTACCACTGTTGGTTGTCTTCTTTTCTTACAGCCTGCTCTGAGGCTGTCACACTGGTTTCCTTTTTTGCAACCTGTCTGCCTTCAGAAAATCTGTTAAATTTATCTGCTATCAAAAGTCAATAGATCATTGTCCTTTTCCAATATGCAAAGTCCACATGTCTGGTTGCAGCAGAACCACCTGGGCCTTCCATTGTTTCCAGGTGTTAGCAGCTGCCATGCATATTTGCATCCTCAGAATCACTGAATCCTTGGGCTGACTTTTATGCTGTCCCGGTGAGTCGGATGGTGGCATGGGGGGATGGGAAAATGGTGTAAAATTGAGCGGGAGGCTCCGGGAGGCCTACCCTCCCCGCTCCCACCTCCAGTCGACCTTATGGCAGTCGGGCGGGGGGTGGCAAGTGGCCCACCCGCCCGAGGCCAATCAAGGCCTTGAAGTGGCCACTTAAGGGCCCTCGTCCACTTCCACGGGTATTTTACCTGTGGCAAGCGGGTGTGCTGGGGGTGTGGAAGGCCGCCCAGCAAAAGCTGCCAGCCTTTCCGCACCCGGGGGGCGGGGTGCCATGGCAGTCAGGCACAGGGTGCCCGATTGAGGGTCACACCTGCCTCCCAACCCACCCCCGGGACCCAAGATGCCCCCCCCAAACGACCACTCCAGCCTCACCAGGGAAGGACCGATCTCCCTGGTGAGGCAAGCCCAACTTACCTTCATTCCTGGATCCCTGTCATCGGCTGGGCTGCAGTCCCAGCAGTGGCCACCGCTCCCGGTGGCAGCTCACTGAGGCGGGACCTCCTCCCTCAAGTGGGTGGAAGTCCCGTCTCAGGACAGATAAAGCCCGGGGACCTATAAAATACGGGACGGATCCCCGGGCAGGATGGAAGCGGGTTCACCACTGACTTCTACGTCGGTGGCAAATTCCCGTCCCGCCTAAGGTAAAATGCAGCCCCTTGTTTCCAATCCAAAAGTCTGGGAGGGTGAAACCCATTGTTCTTCGGGTGTTATACCTCTGCAGTCTCTGTTTTTCAAAGAAAAGTCTTTGATCTGTGTTCTTTGTGGTCCTGGCAACCACGATTTTTGTCTTGTCTTTAAACAGAGTGGAAGAGCTCACCTAACTTCTGACTCCATCTTAAACTTTTAAAAAATCACAGCTTTTAAAACATAATCATGTGACAAAGTCCATCATTCATAAAACACAATTAAAATTACTACATGTGAATATTTTGAATCCTTAACTACATTTTTGTAATAATTATTATTACCTCTTTGGAAATGACATTACTTATGGTCTTAGTTTCTGTTGCAAGATTGAGTGTGTTGCACGTTTTGGTCATTGACCAGTCCAATATGGAATCCGAATATGCAGTCCCTTGAGCTGAGCTGAGTTTAAAGCCTGGTGTAGTATTGGTATCCAATCAGACTCGCAAGATCCTAGTGCTGTTTTTTAAACATGGCCCCTGTATGTGTACATACATAAATACTTCTGTGCCATATATGACTATTTATTTGGCTGTTGGGCAAGCTTTCGCAATGTGTAGTTTACCTGCTTGTAGTGATAGTCTAGGTTAATTTCGAATTATGTATCAAGTATTCCCAAAAGGAAAATGAGGATGGAGAAATGCAGCTGTGAAGTGAATTGCTAATCTCCTCGAGTAAGATGGGGTGGGTGGCAGTGACCTTGTACAATGTAAGAAAAGAGATGTAGAAGAACAAACAACAGATTTTCTTGAATGTACTGCCTTACCACAACAATGTACATCGACGAATGAGCGCTATTACTCCTGAAGATAAATAGGCTTTTTAAAATTGAGAAACTGGGGTAAAGGCCCAAGAACCACAGTGCAAGATATAATTTGCACTGAAAATGTTGGGAAGACTATGAAAACATTATTGGCCTGGATTTTGTGTTCAACGGGGAAGGAATGGTGTTTACTGTTTGCCTCAATGACAGCTGCCCACAAAGTTTTCACCAGCTTCAGAGCATGAACTTGTTCTTATCTGATGTCTGTTCCAACACGGCACCCTCTACAAGGCATTTGTAGCATCTCTGATCAGGGAAAGAAACAGTGAGGCTCTTCAGCCAATCAGATTGAAAAATCCTCACTGAAACATGCAGAGTCTAAACCACGAAGAATAAACCAGGAAATACAAATTACATGTAAATCATGTACAGAAATCCAAATAAAAATTGGGAAATACAGGTGAAATTCGGGGAGTGGGAGAAAAAAAGAGAATGACAGAGTAAACCAAAAGTTTTTTTAAATTATAACACTAATTTGTTTCTGAGGGAAAGGGACTCCACACTTGTAAAGTCATTTTTCAGGGCTAGAGAGGTTGCTCACTGACAATTATCACTTATACCATTGTTAAAAGCTCACTTACTCCTGAATGCACAAGTTCTAACTTTTGCAACCGTGAGGGGAACTAGTGGTCAAGTTCACACCATTGTAGTTATTTCAGAGCTGAGTCTATCGCAAGGTCTGTTAAAGCACACCCTATGGAGAAGAAGGGCATCTCTGGCAGCAACTTCCAGATTTTTGTGTTTAACTGTGCATGTGCGGATGCCAGAAGTTACTATCTGATTTGTTCCGTTATCACAGTGAGCTATGTTAGCCTCACCATTATTCTTATTCCAAAATCTGGCTGTTGTGTACCTCGTCAGTAGCAGTAAATTTGCCAAAATGAGCTCCATCATATTTGAAAAGAACTTTTAACTAGAGTGAATTTTCAAGTTTTCGGCAGTGTTGGGAAGTCTGACCAGGCCGCTCCTCACATTCAGAATATGTAGGCACGGAGTGTTCGTTACAAGTAATGGACAGGAAATTGCGAGCAGTGTTTTCATGGTGTCCACAAATGCACAACCGGCAGAGAAGAATCCTTGCTACTACTGTGAACTTTGGAAGATTGTTCTCATTAATGCTAATGCATCTCACAAGATGTCCCATCCTGGAGGACTCCAATATTCCTGTATGATGCAAGATAAGTAACTTGTAATACTGCACAACAGGCAGAAATGTTATTGTTGCCTTTGAAGCTTGCATCATATTCTGATGATCTTCAGGTGGCTACGACCGAGGAGGAAGGAGTGCACTGTCTTTCTCTAGCTTCACATCTCCACGGGTCACAACATATATTTAAAATGTTTATCCAGTTACTGATACGGAAAATTATAGACTCTTTTTATTTCAGAATAAAATTCACCAACCAGGTTTCTTTAATAAACAACAAAATTCTTAATTTATTATAAAACAAGACTTATTCAGTAAAGGTGCAAAGCATTAACACACAGATTGAAAATTGAAAGTTCCCTTCTGAAATTAGCCCAACACACTGGTTAAAGAAAAAAATCAAGAGGTTTTCTCTGCACAGAACTCTTCACAAAAAAAAGACGAAAAAAATAGGTTGCGGACATGTACTTCAAAATGCTTAAGAGCTTGTAGGAAGCTCAGGATTTCTTTTTCCACTGTTGAGTATCTCTTTTGGTGTCAATTTAGCTTTTTGGAAAAGTATCCCACTGGCCTTTCTATGCCCGATTCATCATCTTGTGAAGGGCTTAGTGAAATTTGGGGCAGCCAACACTGGTTCATTGATCAAAATGGATTTCAATCTCTCAAAAGATGCTTGGCAATCTTCTGACCACACTACCTTGGCTTTCTTTGTCTGTAGCAAATCCGTCAGTGCTATAGTGCTAAAATTTGGTAAAAACTTGCAGTAGAAACCTCCCCAAATCCCCAAAAACCTCATGACTTCTCATTTAGTCTTGGGGGCAGGGAACTCCGTCAGTGCTTGTACTTTTGCTGTTCTTGGCAACACTTGTCCTTGCCCTACTATATGTCACAGGTAGGTTAGCCACACTTTTGCAGAATCACTTTTGGCAAGGTTTATCACTAAATCAGCCGACTGTAATTTTCGAAACAGAGCTTTTAGTTGTTCCAAGTGATCGTTCCAAGTGTCACTGTAGACCAGCACATCATCAAGGTAAACTACACAGTTACCACTTGGTTCATTAGTCTCTGGAAAGTTGTTGGGGCAATCGCAAACAAATGGCATCACTTGGCATTGGAAAAGACCATCTGGTGTGACAAAGGCCGATATTCCTTTAGCTCAGGGTGTTAAAGGAACTTGCCAGTATCCCTTTAACAAATCTATTTTGGTAAGAAACATGGCACTGCCAACTCCGTCCATACAGTTTTCCAAGTGAGGAATTGGGTAGGAGTCTGCCTTTGTTACTGCATTAACCTTTCTGTAGTCAATGCAAACGTTGAACTGTCAGGCTTAGGCACTAATACAACTGGGGAACTCCAGCTTCTTTGACTGGGTTCAGTTAGGCGGTTTTCCAACATGTATTGGATTTCTGCTTTCACCTAGGCTTGTTTCTCTGGACTTACGCGATAAAGATGCTGTTTTACAGGAGAGGATTCTCCTACATCCACATCATGTATGGCTAAGATTGTACATCCTGCTTTGTCCCTACAGACTCCTTTAAATGCTGTGAGTAGCCTTGTTAGGTCTCATTGTTCTGCATCTAAATACAAAAGCATAGTGTCTAATCTCCCTAACAATTCAGTATTAGCTAACCGGATAGTAGGAGGTTCAATTTGAGAATTGCCTAGACCTCCATCTGTCTCATCCTCACTATCCCTTTCATCCTTCACTGTCCCTAAGACCTGACGCACCTGTTCTTTCTTATCCTCCTCCCAGCGGTGATATTGTCTCAACATATTGATGTGACACAGCCAATTCTTTTTCCGGTGATCTGGGGTGTCAATCAAATAATTTACTTTACCAGTCCTTTTGACTGTTCTATTTGATCCACTGAACCATGCTTTCAGTGGTAAAGGCAGTAATACTAACACCTAATCCCCTGTTTGAAATGTTCAAGTCTTGGCATGCTTGTCTGCCAATTTCTTCGTGGGAAGCTTTCAGCTGTTCCTGAGCTACTTTGCAGGCTCACGTGAGCCACTCCTGGAAAAAAATCGAACACGGAAGATTTGTCCCTCTGTTCTCAAAACTTTTCTTTGATTAGTTTTAGAGGACCTCTTACCTCATGTCCATAAACTAATTCAAAAAGACTAAAACCAGTAGACTCATTAGGTGAATCCCTAGTCGCAAACAAAAGAAATTCCAGTCCTTTACCCCAATCATGGGGATATTCGTGACAGTCTGCCGTGATCAGCGTTTTGAGGGTCTGATGGTACCGTCCTAAAGCCCCTTGTGTCTGTGGGTGGTATGCTGAGGACTTTAACTGTGTTATACCCAGATTACTCATAACTGCCTGGAAAATTTTAGACATAAAATTGGAACCTTGATCTGACTGAATCTCAATTGGTAATCCATATCGAGTGAAGAATTGGGCTAACTTTTCTATCACTACCTTAGCAGAAATTGTTAGCAAGGGAATGGCCTCTGGGAACCGAGTAGCCATATTCATAATAGCGAGTATATATTGATGTTCCATTTTTTCTTTCGATAAAGGTCCCACACAGTCCATCAACTTCCTACTAAATGTTCCCCAAAAACTGGTGTGAGAATTAGAGGTGTCAGTTTTACAGCAGGTTGTGGTTTTCCCACAATCTGGCACATGTGGCACATTTTACAAGACTGCACCACATCCTGGTAAAGACCTGGCCAGTAAAAATGTTGATTTATACGTGATTGGGTCTTCCAGATCCCCACATGTCCTGTCATAGGAATTTCATGGGCTATCCTTAATATTTCCCAGTGATACCTGGGTGGTACCACTATCTGGTGAACTACCGTCCATTCTTTGTCCACATGTCTGTGAAGAGATCTTCACTTCATCAGAATCCCATTTTTAATATAGTAGCCTTCCGGAACTCCCTTTGCTTCAGCTTCAGATAGAGCCAATTGTGCCACTTTACTTAACTCTGGATCGGCTTGCGGAGCCTTGATCAGAAAAGACTTATTGAACATCTTCGGATTATCCAAATCCCCAAAGAAAGGTTCAGATATTCGGCTATCTGTTGTGTCAATTTGACCTCTGACAACGGAACGTATTTAGCCATTGCTCGGGTTATTACATGAAGGAAAAATTCCTGGAATCTTTACCTGCAACTGCTGTGTCTCTTTGACTTCACTTGGTCTTTCTGTGACTACTGGAGAAGCTACTACCTTCGCTCCAGCCAAATCATTCCCCAGGAGTAGGTCAACTCCGTCTACTGGCAAACTATGAACCACTCCTGCAGTTACCTTTCCAGACATTAAGTCACACTCCAGGTGCACCCGATACAAAGGTATCCGCCAATACCATTCACTAAAACCATGACATTCAGTGCGCTCTCTGGTGGAAAAGTTATGCCTTTCCCCGGCAAAAGAGTTTGGGTGGCTCCTGTATCCCTAAGTGTAACTATAGGTTTACCTGCCTCACTTGAGGGTTAAGGAATTACGTTTTCTTTTGACAAGAATTCCCTATAACTCTCAGGTATCTTGTTCACTTCCCCCTCACTCACAGCAGTTTTTGTACTTGGCCTTACAGCTGCAGTCAGGGCTACAGCCTGATCTGTCATACTCTCAGTCAGGGCCCCTTTCTCTGCATTGGCCTGTGTACCCCAATAATCCCATGGATTTACCCTGAAATTTCAAGCATTGTGCACAAAGGTGTCCCACCTTGTGGCAATGGAAACTTAGCCTTTCGGACCTCACTTCCACCCTCAGCATCTTCCTTTCTGGCTTGAGGAGGAGATCCCGGGGCATTCCTAGCTATCCCTTCTCCAGCTATTTGCCTTCCTTTCACCCTCCTATCTTGTATCCTTCATGGGTTTGTGGGGGTGACAGACAAAAGGCTTGCAAACAAACTTGTAATCATCAGCGATCTCAGCTGCCTGTCTGGCTGTTAAAACCTTCTGGTTCTCTACATGGATTCTTACTAACGGATGGAGTGAATTTTTAATTCTTCCAGGAGAATTATTTCCCTAAAGGCTTCATACATGGCCTCTACCTTTAGTGCCGCATCCAATGATAAAAATTAATTTGCTTTACCCTCTCAAATTCCAAATAAGTCTAGAATTAGAATATTACAGCGCAGTACAGGCCCTTCGGCCCTCGATGTTGCGCCGACCTGTGAAACCATCTGACCTACACTATTCCATTTTCATCCATATGTCTATCCAATGACCACTTAAATGCCCTTAAAGTTGGCGAGTCTACTACTGTTGCAGGCAGGGCGTTCCACGCCCCTACTACTCTCTGAGTAAAGAAACTACCTCTAACATCTGTCCTATATCTATCACCCCTCAACTTAAAGCTATGTCCCCTCGTGTTTGCCATCACCATCCGAGGAAAAAGACTCTCATTATCCACCCTATCTAACCCTCTGATTATCTTATATGTCTCTATTAAGTCACCTCTCCTCCTCCTTCTCTCCAACGAAAACAACCTCAAGTCCCTCAGCCTTTCCTCGTAAGACCTTCCCTCCATACCAGGCAACATCCTAGTAAATCTCCTCTGCACCCAGGCTGTTTCTGAAGCTTCTAAAATTTCTGCCTGTAAGCTTCAGGGACTAACTCATAAGCAGCGAGAATAGCCTTTTTTGCCATCTCATAATCTGCAGAAGCCTCTTCAGAAAGCATTCAACCTGCTTTGCATGAGGAGTGTCCAGCTTTCCTTCGGCCACTTCATCTGTCTAGCTATCTTTTCAAAAGAAGCAAAAAATGCCTCTACGCCCTTTCCTCAAACTTTGCACAAATTTAAACATCTCTCCACTGGGTCCTGGGCTGGAGTCAGGACTTTCCTGACCAGAATTTTCACTGGAATCAAGGCCACCCTTTTGTTTGTTCCATCTTTGTTTTAATTCGAATTCTCTTTCTCACTCCCTTTCTCTGTCCTGCCTCTCTTCTCTTTCCTTTTGAAATTCTAGTTCAAGTTTTCTCATTTCCTTTTCCTGTTCAAGCTGCTTCATCTGCAACTGAATTCTAGCTAATTCAACTGAACAACCATCTGAATTGCCTTTTCCTCCTTCCAATTTCAAATGTTGTGCTAATACCTCAATTTATGTCTGCTTTCTTAGCTCCTGGTTTTAACACTAACTCCAACTTTTCTGCCAATTCTTTTAGCTTTGCCTTGGTTAAGCTTTTCATATCACTCTGGAATAAATCCTCCCTCTCCAGAAAGGTTGTAGCTACTGGCGATGCCATTCCGGTAGTGTAAACTTTACTCCAATGCACAAGAAACCTGGTGTTTACCTTTTCCCTTTTCATTTATTATTACCCCGCTTATAATTGCACATCGTCAGCTTTGGGTTATCTCACACAGAGCCCCCAATTATATATTACGACCAAGGCTGGAGGAGTGGACTTTCTTTCTCTAGTTTTGCTTCTCCACGGGTCACAACATATATTTAAATGTTTACCCAGTTACCAATGCGGCAAATTATATACTGTATTTTTATTACAGAATAAAATTCCCCAACCAGGTTTCTTTAATAAACAACAAAATTCTTAATTTATTATAAAACAAGACTTATTCAGTAAAGATGCAAAGCGTTAACACACAGATTGAAATTTGAAAGTTTCCTTCTGAAATTAGCCCAACACACACCCTGGTTAAAGAGAAAATAGAGGTTTTCTCTGCAGAGATCTCTTCACAAAAAAAGACAAAAAAATACTTTGGACAAATATTTGTAATTCTTGAAGGAAAAGGACAAGACATGGAATTCTTCTATTAACAGTCTCTCTGGACTAATGCTTTGTCTTTCACTTTGCATTAACACACTGTTTGCCTTTGTCCCAAGACAGCTTTGTTATTTAATCTCTCCTACCCTCAGCCCTATCTAATACCTTCTCCTTTGTTCTCTCCCCCACTCCCTCCCCTTCACTTGCTTAAAACCTAATTCTTTTCTAACCTTTGCCAGCTCTAATGAAAGGTCACAGACCTGAAACGTTAACTCTCTTTCTCTCTCCACAGATGCTGCCAGACCTACTGAGTGCTTCCAGCATTTTTTGTTTTTATTTCAGATTTCCAACATCTGCAGGGTTTTTGCTATTATATTGTTAAGACATGGAATTATATCAGTTGTCCCTTTTTTGGCATTCCAAATTCGCATAGACAGCTGTCACTGGGATCCTTTTGGAACAGTTCTCTTCAGGCAGTGACGAGGATTAGTCTGGCAGACTTTCCAGGAGAAATGCAGCATCAGGGGTTTCTGCTATCAAGCATTGGATTCTCAGGGTTTCTCAGAAAGGTGGAGAAAAGATAAACAGATGTCTTTTCTCTTAGCAGGCTGACCCCCAGCTGACTCAAAACAATATCCAAAACAAAACCAAGCCTTGACCACCATAAATCTTGACATGTCACTTCTCTGTAAACAACTCCCCCTAGTCACCAAGGCTCCTGCTGTTTATTTAGCTTAAGACATGCGACATCCAGTAAGGGTTGTTTTTAAACAGAAAGCTCAAGTTCTTCCAGAGAATTTTTTTTTTAAATAACAAAGTCCAGCATCTATGCAATTTCTTCAGTCTCCAAAGGAATCCATTTAGGGTAGGTGGTGGCGTAGTGGTATTATCACTGGACTAGTAACCCAGAGACCCAGAGTATTTCTCTGGGCACATGGGTTCGAATTCCACCACAGCAGAAGGTGGAATTTGAATTCAATTAATCTGGAATTAAAAGCTAGTCTAATGATGGCCATGAAACCATTGTCGATTGTTGTAAAAACCCATCTGGTTCAATAATGTCCTTCAGGGAAGGAAATCTGCTGTCCTTACTTGGTCTGGCCTACATGTGACTCCAGCCCCACAGCAATGTGGTTAACTCTTACATGCCCTCTGAAATGCTCTAGCAAGCCACACAGTTGTACCTAACCGCTACGAAGTCAATAAAAAGGAATGAAACCGGATGGACCACCCAGCATCGACCTAGTCACCGGAAACGACAACGGCAAACCCAGCCCTGTTCACCCTGCAAAGTCCTCCTTACTAACATCTGGGGGCTTGTGCCAAAGTTGGGAGAGTTGTCCCACAGACTAGTCAAGCAACAGCCTGACATAGTCATACTCACGGAATCATAACTTACAGACAATGTCCCAGACACTGCCATCACCATCCCTGGGTATGTCCTCTCCCACCGGCAGGACAGACCCACCAGAGGTGGCGGGACAGTGGTATACAGTAGGGAGGGAGTTGCCCTGGGAGTCCTCAACATCGATTCCGGACCCCATGAAGTCTCATGGCATCAGGTCAAACATGGGCAAGGTAACCTCCTACTGATTACCGCCTACCGCCCTCCCTCAGCTGATGACTCAGTACTCCACCATGTTGAACACCACTTGGAGGAAGCACTGAAGGTGGCAAGGGCACAAAATGTACTCTGGGTGGGGGACGTCAATGTCCATCACTAAGAGTGGCTCGGTAGCACCACTACTGACAGAGCTGGCCGAGTCCTAAAGGACATAGCTGCTAGACTGGGTCTGTGGCAGGTGGTGGGGGAACCAACACGAGGGAAAAACATACTTGACCTCGTCCTCACCAATCTGCCTGCTACAGATGCTTCTGTCCATGACTGTATTGGTAGGAGTGACCACCGCACAGTCTTTGTGGAGACAAAGTCCCGCCTTCACATTGAGGATACCGTCCGTCGTGTTGTGTGGCACTATCACCGTGCTAAATGGGATAGATTTCGAACAGATCTAGCAATGCAAAACTGGGCATCCATGAGGCGCTGTGGGCCATCAGCAGCAGCAGAATTGTACTCAACCACAATCTGTAACCTAATGGCCCGGCATATCCCCCACTCTACCATTACAGTCAAGCCAGGAGACCAACCCTGGTTCAATGAAGAGTGCAGGAGGGCATGCCGGGAGCAGCACCAGGCCTACCTCAAAATGAGGTGTCAACCTGGTGAAGCTACAACACAGGACTATCGGTGTGCCAAACTGCGTAAGCAGCATGCGATAGACAGAGCTAAGCAATCCCATAACCAACGGATCAGATCTAAGCTCTGCAGTCCTGCCACATCCAATCGTGAATGGTGGTGGACAATTAAACAACTAACTGGAGGAGGTGGCTCCACAGATATCCCCATCCTCAATGATGGGGGAGCCCAGCACATCAGTGCGAAACATAAGGCTGAAGCATTTGCAACAATCTTCAGCCAGAAGTGCCGAGTTGATGATCCATCTCGGCCTCCTCCTGAAGTCCCCAGCATCACAGATGCCAGACTTCAGCCAATTCGATTCGCTCCGCGCGATATCAAGAAACGACTGAAGGCACTGGATACTGCAAAAGCTATGGGCCCTGACAATATTCCGGCAATTGTACTGAAGACCTGTGCTCCAGAACTTCCGCGCCCCTAGCCAAGCTGTTCCAGTACAGCTACAACACTGGCATCGACCCAGCAATGTGGAAAATTGTCCAGGTATGTCCTGTACACAAAAAGCAGGACAAGTCCAACCCAGCCAATTACCGTCCCATCAGCCTACTCTCAATCATCAGTAAAGTGATGGAAGGTGTCATCAACAGTGCCATCAAGCGGCACTTGCTTAGCAATAACCTGCTCAGTGACGCTCAGTTTGGGTTCCACCAGGGCCACTCAGCTCCTGACCTCATTACAGCCTTGGTTCAAACATGGACAAAAGAGCTGAACTCAAGAGGCGAGGTGAGAGTGACTGCCCTTGACATGAAGGCAGCATTTGACCGAGTATGGCATCAAGGAGCCCTAGCAAAACTGAGGTCAATGGGAATCAGGGGGAAAACCCTCCGCTGGCTGGAATCATACCTAGCGCAAAGGAAGATGATTGTGGTTGTTGGAGGTCAATCATCTCAGCTCCAGGACATCACTGCAGGAGTTCCTCAGGGTAGTGTCCTCGGCCCAAACATCTTCAGCTGCTTCATCAATGACCTTCCTTCAATCATAAGGTCAGAAGTGGGGATGTTCGCTGATTGCACAATGTTCAGCACCATTCGTGACTCCTCAGATACTGAAGCAGTTCATGTAGAAATGCAGCAAGACCTGGACAATATCCAGGCTTGGGCTGATATGTGGCAAGTAACATTTGCGCCACACAAGTGCCAGGCAATGGCCATCTCCAACAAGCGAGAATCTAACCATCTCCCCTTGACGTTCAATGGCATTATCATCGCTGAATCCCCTACTATCAACATCCTAGGGGCTAGCATTGACCAGAAACTGAACTGGAGTAGCCATATAAATACCGTGGCTACAAGAGCAGGTCAGAGGCTAGGAATCCTGAGGCGAGTAACTCACCACCTGACTCCCCAAAGCCTATTCACCATCTGCAAGGCACAAGTCAGGAGTGTGATGAAATACTCTGCACTTGCCTCAAGAAGCTCGACACCATCCAGGACAAAACAGCCCGCTTGATTGGCACCCCATCTACAAACATTCACTCCCTCCACCACCGACGCATAGTGGCAGCAGTGTGTACCATCTACAAGATGCACTGCAGCAATGCACCAAGGCTCCTTAGACAGCACCTTCCAAACCCGCGACCTCTACCAACTAGAAGGACAAGGGCAGCAAATACATGGGAACGCCACTACCTGCAAGTTCCCCTCCAAGTCTCACACCATCCTGACTTGGAACTATATCGCCGTTCCTTCACTGTCGCTGGGTCAAAATCCTAGAACTCCCTTCCTAACAGCACTGTGGGTATACCTACCCCAAATGGACTGCAGCGGTTCAAGAAGGCAGCTCATCACCACCTTCTTAAGGGCAATTAGGAATGGGCAATAAATACTGGCCTGGCCAGCGTCGCCCACATCCCATGAATGAATAAAAAAAAAAATTCCACAATTTTAAAACATGAGTCCTCACAAAATATTTTAAAATGAAAGTACTTTCATAACAAGGTGAATGCGTGATGAGAATTAAATGTGCTTTAATTGGAAACTTTTGCAGAATGAATTACAATGTTAACAAGTCTGTAACATTCTCCGGCTGTATTTGAAGACTAATGTCAAAAGATTGTCTAATTTTGAACTGTCAGTCATTCTTAAAAAATGAATTCCATATTGTATTGCAAAATGAACTTAAACTATTACAACAAAAGACTTCAAATGTTTGTGCAATTGAATCTTAGAAATCTTTGACCTAAACAGTCATCAATTTCTGATGAGTAATATATAGCAGTACAAAAATATATTTGATCTAATTCAATTACATTATACATGCTTTCTGATCAAATTCCATGTTCTAACCTTCCAACAGACACATGGTGTACTGAAATTAGCCTGAAATGTCCAGAGTACTGAATCCCAAGCTAATTCCAACTACTTCAAAGATTCTTGCCTCATTAAAAAAGATGCTCAGATATGAAACAAAGAGACACAGTATCAGTGTAAAATTAAATTCCCATCTTCTCAAAGCAGAACTGTGTCTAGGAACCCCTGTTTCTTCCTGCAACATCTTGGAATGACTATCTCACTGTCCAGTAACCCTGAGGAAAAAAGGTCCTAAACAGTTACACAATGTAATTGTAGTGAAGAATTACATAAATCCAACAAAAATCGTTGAAATGTTTTACTGAATGATATTGACATGTTTCTAATATAAATGTCACTGCTTCTAAAGTAGTTGAGACATCTAGTACCTTTAGTACAGAAAAATACTTGGCACCAATTTTTTTCTCTCAGTTTTATTCTTCCAATTATCTCACTAGTTTATTTAATGAGCCAGTAACTAATATTGTCCTATTCACTGCTATTTTAACTTCTGCAGGTCACGTGTTCGAAGGGAAACACTTGTTGAAGATCTCCAGGAGAATGACACGGACCAGGAGCCAACCAGTTATGGAGGGTGTACAACCCACAATCATTCTCTTAGCGTTGGTCGAACACTGAGTTCTGACTCTGAACCAGAAGACAAGAAAGCCATTTTTACTGAAATGAAGGGCAAGCTGCCAACTCCTCTGGTGATACATGGGGAGGCCAACAGGGTGATTAAACAGGAATTCTGTGGTCATTGTGAAGAAGAGGATTATGACCATTGTGATACTTGTTGCAGTCAAGATAACATAGGAGGTGCTGCTTCATCTGTACACTTCCCTGGCACTGTAAAACGAGAAGGAGCAGGGGCAGGCTGCAACCATGAGACACATCCATTAAAGACTACCACAGTCTTGCATATCCAGAATCCTCGGTGCTTGATCATTGGTTCATCCAACTATGACAAATTTCATGTTAATTCCTCAGACCTCATGTCTCCGGACATCTCACCAAAGCCTGATGAGAATGTTTCTGTGCCAAAAGGCACAGAAACCAATGGCCTAATCCCTAACAATTTCAAAGCGATCTCTGAACCTGCATGTGGTAGTCTAGAGGTGACTCTGAATTCTCCTTCTGCAGCCTCTTCTCCAGGCCTAATGCCAGTTTCTCCAGTCCCATCCTCTTCTGCTCCTATCTCTCCAGTGCCTACCATTGCAAAGGGGCAGTGCGTGATTCCTGGCACTGATGTGGTTGCTTTACAGTCAAACATAAAGCTAAATAAAAGTATCCAGAGACGGAATGCAAAGATGGCGAATCTGAACAACATAATTCATCGACTTGAAAGGGCAGCCAATCGGGAAGAACCTACAGACTGGGAATTCTAATTAACAGTTTTATTATGAGCAGTGACTTTATTAATTATGAAACCATAGGACACAACTCTTAACTCTTCAAGAGTAGGAAGAATTTTAGATGTTTAATTTAAATTGAGACTCGGCAAAGCCACAACTGCAGTAATTTTTGCAGATGACTTTGAATTTTATGAATTTACTCTTCAATTAATCTTCCAGAATCGCATTTAGCATCTGAGGAAAAATATTGACCACTATTTTAAACAAAAAAAATTCAAACAACTTTTAGAAAAAAATATTTATTTGTACATGTCTTATATTAAGGACTGGTTGAAAACTCTTTGCTGTAGCAATTTTCCTACTTGCCATTAGCTACAGAATGAAAATAACAAACATTGATTTTGTGCCACTAAATGCACATTTGAAGTCCTGTAGTTTGCCACAGGAAGAGATTAAAGACTATAGTCTAAAGCCATTAAACAGCACTATGATCCAGAAGGCTGACCAAATTTGCTAGCTTATGGATAGAAATTGTTTTCTTAATTTTGTCTTCAAGACAACTAATTCATATTACCAGAAGTGGACTCTGCTATAGTCAAGAAGACTCTAAAAATAGGAACCTCAACACCATGAACTATGTACTTAGTTATTGGTCACGTGTTTTCAAACATTTGTAACACAGGGTGTTATGTGCAATTGTATATGTTGTAGAAACTTCTGCAATAGCCTTTCTTGAACAAGATGTAGCATGGTACGTGATTAACTCTTCACCCCCATTAGTCATTCACCTGTGGTGTTCTGAAGAATGCCAAAAGCCTAATGAACAGACCTTTCCCTGACAAAAACAAATAATTTTGGAGTTTACATTTTGTTTTTCTAACCCAACTACAGAACTATGAATCAATCAGGAAAAAAGTATAAGAGGCAGCTCTGGTTTTGAAGAAGAAGTTCTACTTCCTGAATTGCCATGGTCTGGTGTTCAGCATTAGCATATTGTTCTGTGCATGAGCACATCTGGCCTCTTCAAATTAGTCTTGATTTTTGTCCACATTTTGAAGTTTTTTTTCACCTTTTAAAATGCAGTTGATATGATGGCATTGGTGTAATCTTATCTCATTACAGAAAGTTAATGTGGCTTTTGGCTCTTCGGGATTTCCTGTAGCACTTGATTTTGTCTTGTACCAAATTTAAATCCTGTTTTGCTCAAGGCTACGGTAATGCACTTGATTATATTCGGCTGACCATTTTTATCTCTGTGTTCATCTTTCCTTATCTTTTGTATTTGTAAAAAGAAAACATGAAGGCTGATCTTTGTCTAGCCTTTGTAGTCTTTCTCTGCACTTGGCCACTAAATACAGTATATTTCTGTTTGCATTGTGTAAGAGTTTTGACGTGCAGCTTGATTTATTCTCTGATGCAGTGTCCCAAATATGGTGTTTATGTCACTGTATTTTGGGTTAATTGTCGAAAATATTGCAGGTCTGCAACAGATCAAACAGTAGGTCAACTAAAGAGATATTCAAAAGAAGACAAACTGTATTGCAGTGGCATTATTGCTTTCATGACATTGTTCACACTTGTTTGAATTTAAGCTGTTTTCATCAAAGTGTTTTATGGTTATTTCTTTAAAAGGTAGCTGATATATTTTTTCTCTTGAGAAGTATAGACAAAAGGAATAAGAAACAGCTTTAAAAAAACAAGTCAGAGCAATTAAAATTAGACACAAAGTGAATACTGCAGTCAAATAATTGACTTCATTTAGATTTAGTACCCTTTTAAGGCTGAGATACTACAGTTTATTTGATCTGGTTCTAAAGTATACAGTTTGTTTCATGCATTATGCAGGTATACCCTGCAGATCAATCTCAAAATGGCAACTGTATTAAACCAATTGTCATAAAAATTCTGTGCAACTGTTGCTGAATTAAAGATGTGCAGATTTTAATGTGACAGTTGAGTCAATACAGTCAACATTTAGCAATCAATCTATTGGACACGTTCAGCAAGAAAGTCTGTCTGAACAGAATACTGTTTGAGGCAAGAAAATATGAACATCCAGGCAAATTTCAATCTTCAAATCCATACCTTGAAGTTGCTTAATGCTGGAAATCAATTTCTCTTCAAACATCCTCAATTTGGAGTTGTGCCTGTACATTGTTCAGCTGGAAAGATGAGACTTCAATTAAATTTATTTCTGTCGTAGTCTGTAATTCATTTGTTTTTCACCTGTCGGCAAAATGCAGGTGTTCTTCCTACTCAACAGAGGTCAGTAAGTTCCAAACACTTTCATTCTTGGAAATTTGAAACCCTCAGCAGTCAGCATTGTTATAATCCAGTGATCGGTAAGTATGGCTCGGCCATATTATAGCGGATAATGCTTCTAGCTGTAGGCGTATGCCTGGATTTTGCGGAAAGTGGTGCATGAACGACATTTGCCATTCATTACGCTTACACCTGCCATTTAGGGTAATTAGAAATCCATTTCAGTGTGTGGCCCTCTACAGGTGGTCTGGGACTTGTGTGAGTAGGGCAAGCAACAGCCTGTCTCTTCAATCAATCAGATTGAAGAATCCTTACTGAGACACCCATTGTCTAAATCGGGAAGTGTATATTAGCAAATGTAATTAAATGTGAAATCGTGTGCAGAAAGTGGAAAAGAAAGATCGGATTGAGAGGGGGAGATAAAAGAGACAAAGAAAACATTTAAAAATATTTTAAAAAAATATTTAACAATTAAAATCTGAAGGAAAGAGAATCCACACTTGTAGAAGTAAATTTTCAGTGTCAGAGAGGTTGTTTGGTCGTAATTAAGCCTTATTACAGTGTTAAAGATTCACACACTTGAACAGAAATGTCCCAACTTTTCCTGATGTCTTTAGTGGGGTAAGTACTGCAGCTTCACATCCTGCCTCTGATTTAATGCTGAATCTCGCCAAGATACCAGTGTAGCGAAGCTTCTGGAGGAATAGGGAAGCTCTGACACTAACTCCCTGATTTCCACATTTTACTGTACATGTGCAGATGCCGGATGTTGCTGACTGATTTACTGCATAATAACAGTGGGCACTGATCTCCTTAATGTTCTTGTTACCACAAAATCTGGACAAGTAAGTTTAATTGAGTCCAATAATTGGTTGGTTGTTTGGCCATTTGCTTGCTCTTCATCTTCTAATTCACTAATTTTAACTAAAATAATTGAATTTTTAGCTCTGGGTTTATTAGTATTGTTATTTACAATGTAAAATCCAGTTTACATATCAGAAACATGGCCATTGCTCAAAAATATGTAATTCATGCATTTAAATTTGTTCGTGGGATACCAGCACCCTGGGACTTAGTCTAAAGCGATGTCTCTCAATGGACACAAATTCTCTACTGCAATTCTCCATGAAAAGTTCCCAATCTCAGTTATACAATGAAGAACCCAAGAGGGGGGAAATATCAAGGGAGCAAAAGGAAAAGCTCTGGAGCAATCTAAAGGAAGTTACAAAGTAGCATTAAAATTGGGGTAAGTGATAGAAAAAATTCAAAGACTTTTTTTTAGTTACTGCTTTTAAAATAAAGTAAACTTTGCAGTGTCCCATTCATGTAGAATTATACAGCTGTCCAGTTAGTTCCATTCAACAACAACTTGTATTTAAAGTAATAAAACATCCCAAGGCACTTCACGGGCATTATAAAAGAAAAATATAACACTGAGCTACAAAGGGAGACATTGGGTCAGATGACCAAAAACTTAGTCGAAGAGGTAGGTTTTAAGGAGTGTCTTAAAGGAGGAAAGTGAGGTAGAGGAGTGGACATGTGTAAGGAGAGCATTCCAGAGCTTAGAACCTGGGCAACTGAAGGCATGGCCACCAATGATGGAGTGATTAAAATCGGGGATGCTCAAGAGGTCAGAATTAGAGCAGCCCAGATATCTCAGAGGGTTGTGGGGCTGGAGGAGTTTACAGAGATAGGGAGGGGCGAGGCTATGGAGGGGTTTGAAAACCAGGATCAAAATTTTAAAATCAAGACATTACTTGACTAGTGGCCAATGTAGATCAGCGAGCACAGGGGTGAGAGTGAATGGGACTTGGTGCAAATTAAGAAATATTCAACAGGGTTTTGGGTGACCTCAAGTTTACAGAAGGTAGAATGTGGGAGACCAGCCAGGAGTGCGTTGGATTAGTCAAGTCTAGAGGTAATGAAGGCATGAATGAAAATTTCAGCAGCAGATGAGCTAAGACAGGGACAATGTTACAGAAGTGGAAATAGGCAGTCTTAGTGATGGCACAAATACGAGTTTGGAAGCCCATCTCAGGGTCTAATGTGACACCAAGGTTGAAAACAGACTGGTTTAATCTCAGATTGTTGCCAGGGAGAGGGATGAAATTGGTAGCTAGGGAATAGAGTTTGGAGTGGGGACTGGAAACAATGGATTCAATCTTCTCAATATTTGATTGGAGGAAATTTCTGCTCATCCAGTACTGGATGTTGGATAGGCAGTCTGATCATTTAGCAACAGCGGAGGAATTGAGAGAGGTAGTGGTGAGGTAGAGCTGGGTGTTATATGTGCACATGTGAAATTAACACTGTACTTTTGGATGATGTCACCAAGGGGCAATATGTAGATGAGAAACAGGAGGGGCCAAGGATCGATCCAGGGGTCCGGGAGATGGAAGATAAGCCTTCATTGTTTCCCCATAGACCTACAATTTTTACTTTTCAAGCATGCATCAAATATCCTTTTGGAAGTTACTATTGAATCTGCTTCCATCATCCTTTCAGGCAGTGCATTCCAGTTTATAATAACTCACTGTGGAACTCAGTGCGGCTGCCTGCAACAAATTTGGCCTAACCATCAGCCTCAAGAAAACGAACATCATGGGACAGGACATCAGAAATGCTCCATCCATCAATATCGGCGACCACGCTCTGGAAGTGGTTCAAGAGTTCACCTACCTAGGCTCAACTATCACCAGTAACCTGTCTCTCGATGCAGAAATCAACAAGCGCATGGGAAAGGCGTCTGCTGCTATGTCCAGACTGGCCAAGGTGTAGGAAAATGGCGCAGTGACATGGAACACAAAAGTCCGAGTGTTTCAAGCCTGTATCCTCAGTACCTTGCTCTACGGCAGCGAGGCCTGGACAACATATGTCATCCAAGAGCGACAACTCATTCCATCTTCGCTGCCTCTGGAGAATCCTTGGCATCAGGTGGCAGGACCATACCTCCAATGCAGAAGTCCTCAAGGCGGCCAACATCCTCAGCATATACACCCTACTAAGCCAGCGGCACTTGAGATGGCTTGGCCATGTGAGCTGCATGGAAGATGGTAGGATCCCCAAGGATGCATTGTACAGCGAGCTCGTCACTGGTATCAGACCCACCGGCCGTCCAAGTCTCTGCTTTAAAGACAGCTGCAAACGTGACATGAAGTCCTGTGACATTGACCACAAGTCATGAGAGTCAGTTGCCAGTGATTGCCAGAGCTGGTGGACAGCCATAAAGGCGGGGCTAAACAGTGGCGAGTCGAAGAGACTTAGCAGCTGGCAGGAAAAAAGACAGAAGTGCAAGGAGTGGGCCAACTGTGTAACAGCCCCGACAACCAATTTTATCTGCAGCGCCTATGGAAGAGTCTGTCACTCTAGAATTGGCCTTTATAGCCACTCGAGGCGCTGCTCCACAAACCACTGACCACCTCCAGGCGCTTACCCATTGTCTCTCAATTCACCTCTAGATCTTTTGGCAATTATCTTAAGTCTGTGTCCTCCGGTTACTGACACACACAACAGAGGAAACAGTTTCTCCTTATTCACTGTACTAAAAAGCTCTCAATTTTGAACATGACCATAAAAACTCTCCTTAACCTTCTCTGATCCAAGGAGAAAAATTCCAGCTTCTCTGGTCTCTCCACATAACTGAAGCCCCTCATTCCTGGTATAATTCTGGAAAATCTCCTCTGTACCCTCTCCGTGGCTCTGACATCCTTCCCAAAGAGTGGTGCCTCTCAACTGTCACCTCAGAAAAGTGCCTGTTGCTAGAGAAATTGTCAATTTGTGCTTGCATCAATTATGAATTTGATTCAAGCTCATTTCACTTTGGATCATCATTGAATTAATTATATTCTATCAAACCCCAGGACCCAGATGTGAAAGGACAATGTTTAAAAGCTATTCTGCCAGTCTGTTCACCCTGTGAGGCAGTTTTATGTGATAGTTAAATGGATTTTATTATAAAACAGTTAAATATTTTATAGAGGTGTATTTTAAAATTAATTTAAATGAGCAATATTATTATTGCTGATCCCACAAGAGGGTACTTTTTTTTAAGAAGATAAAATATTTTACTTGGCATATTACTGATGTTAGGATATTAATTGTATTGCTGTTATCAATTAAGAAACACTTTCACCTCAACCTATTATATGGAGCAGTATAATTTATTTAAAATTAATTCATTCATTTCAAAATTAGAAAATAAGTTAGCTTTGCAAGGTAATGTTTTAAAAACTGCCCCATAGCCACCAGTGCATGGGTGAGGTAATTATTGTTTATGAACTGGAGTGAAACTGGGAGGAGGGAGATGCAAGTTCAGGAAATCTGAAATCTAACACTACCAGCATAACCCTCTATTCTCTTCTCTCTCATATGTTTACTTTGCCTCCCCTTAAACGCATCTAAATATATCTATACTATTCGCCTCAACCATTCCCTGTGGCCACGAGTTCCACATTCTCACCACCAATAATTGCATTGAAATATGATGGAGAAAATGCAGCAGGTGTATTCATTTGGTCCATAGGCCAAATACTGCCTTGTGTACCATGATAATCCAACTGAAGAAGCCCACACATCTCGGTTCTATTTGCTCTCCTGTTTCATACCTGCAGCTTTGCCCTTGTTGAACTTTGCACATCTCACAGTTGGAAATAGCAGTTTTTGCAGGTTTTAAAGGAGTTTGAGATGGTTAATGTCTCTGCTTTGGAAAACATGATACGGAATAAAGAATTACTTTGAAATGATAAATACTTAGGCAGAGCCAGGTGCAGATGTTAGAAATTATATTCTATTACAGATGCAAGATTGTTACATATGAGGGAACAAACCTGGTACCTTCCTGGTCTGTGTGTTTCAGTTCCATATTGAGCTGTACGCTTGCCAGTATGGTCGTAGTGGAACTCTGAAATTCAAACTCAATTGTCTTTTAGTATATCAAAAACTGAAAGTAATGTGAATCTATCAGAAAAGGACAAGCAAGTATCTTAAGTTTTAAAATGTTTGAAATTTTATTGGACAGGATGTACTGCACCTAACTCGATTACAAGTCATTCAATTACTTTAAAATTATTTAACTTTTCTCCCATTGCTTTTAATATAGCTTCATAAATAAATTTTGCCTGCTTGTGTCTAAAACCAATTCAGCTCAAAGGACCAGTTAGTCCATTGTATTCATCTCTTTGGGGCTATATTTTGAATGACTATTTTGTCGTCTTGCTGCAGCATCAAGCATGTTCATTATTTTGAAAGTTTTGTTTTTTCCCTCTTTCCCATGCTGAAATCCTTATTTCTGGGTATGGCTGCCAGTTTGTACTAAGTTGTACATTGTTTTGTCCTGTGCAGCCGTGCCATCTGAAAAATGGATTGAGCTTGCCCTAACCTTGTCCTGTAAGGCATCCTTTACAGCCAGTAAAGACAGCAAAGATAGCAGACTTCCCATCTCATCAGATTCAAAAACATGCTAGAGGTTAAAGGACAATGTTTGAATTCATGGCACCATCCAGTTTCACCCTCCATTTTATTTTTGATAGATTTTGTGTTCACCTTGCTTGTTGCTATTTCATTACATGATTTATGAACCTAGGAGAAGAATTAAACCTTATACCAGATGTCGCTAGTGTGTATAGTATGGTTGCTTGCTTTTTGCAATAAGTCAGTCTTTCTATCCTAGCAATTATTTTTATGATTATTAGCTCTTGTTTTTATTTTCCCATTCTGTTTTAGTTTATCCTTTTCTTTACCATCAGGCTATAGCATATATTATTGCCCACCCAAGTGTTCTCTGCTAATTTGTGTCTGTAACCTGCTACTAGAAGACTGCCTTTTTATTTTCCCTGTGATAGCCTTCTAGCTACAGTATGAGCTCTTTAGATACTCAACTGGGAGGCACAGGTTTAAGTCTCCAGATTCTCAAAAGCATAGTTGACCAAGTTTTCTAGTTACCACTAAGTTATCTATGTTGCTAAGGCAAACCAGCTCAGGGAAGGATTATGCACTTCACTGCACAGCTAAATTGTACCTCAGGTTGGGTTAACCAAGAGCATCTTTGATGGCATCCATGCAAAGGTTGACTGAAGATGATTAATGGATGAGGTGAAAGGGGGAAGAGAAGAAAAAAGAAATGCCATATAGAATAGTATTCAGTGTGATGGTCTTTAACAGTTTCTCATGTTCATGTATTTTGTAAGCGTATTACTGATGCAAATTCCTAAATGGAGAAAAGATTGGGAGCTGGTCCAATCCATGTGATGTGTGTTATTTCAATACATAAAACATAACCATATTTAGACATAATGGAAATTGTAAGCCTCATAACACTGATATAAAATCAAAATATATTCAGCTTCTGTTTACTGCTGCTGATAAGAACTCATTTAGCTTGCCAAATTTGTCATCAGAAATTCACTGCAATATTCGATAAGTTGAAAAAATCAAACATTTATTGCTTGTGCTCAATTTAAAAGTGCTTTTTAAGTATTTTTTACTTGCAACTTTTAGCATGTTTATTGCCTTCCTCAGGTACTCTTAAAGTCAATAGCATAGACATGGGCATGAAATAACAAATTATTCACGAGTGTTTGCATGTGTTGTAAAACTAGTTCAGGGTGACCAATTGTGTGAATATTTCTTGTGACTGTACTGATTTCAGCCCCCAGGATTCGGTGTGGCAAATACTGAAGGAAAATGTTTTCCAGCATCTGTTTCACATCAGTACAGATTTTTAAGTGCAGAATAGTTAACAGAGATGAAATATAACAGGAAAGTTTCAGTACAAAAATAGACTCAGACAGGCAGGGACCAGTTTGCGCAAACTTTCTATAGGGGGCTATATAATTTTAAAATAGCACTGAAGTCCCTCCTCTTGCTAAGTAGAAAATTCAACAATAAAAGCTGTGACAAATGCTAGTAGATCTCCTGTGGTGATAGCTATGGATAATCTGGGGGTTATCATGCAGTTTCTGATGTTTACTGCTGCAGACCACAAAGATAAAAGCTTGGACACCCCTGCAAAAAGCATTCAAACTTTCTGATTTTTCTCTGTAGTTCAACATGGATATGGAGGAAGAAATCACTCTTCTAAACAGTGTTAAATCCCTGACATGTTAATTAGCAATGGACTTACGCACCAATTTAAATGATCATGTTTTGCCAAAACTTCCATTATTGACTGCTCAATTGCATTTTCTGCATAAATAAACAGAGCGGATGATATTTAGTGGACAGCAAACACCTACAAAGCAGCTTTACCTAAACATATCAATATTTATACTAATATAAAAACAAGAAATGCTGGAAATACTCAGCAGGTCTGGCAGCATCTGTGGAAAGAGAAGCAAAGTTAATGTTTCGGGTCAGTGACCCTTCTTCGGAACTGACAAATATTAGAAATGTCAAAGGTTTATAAGCAAGTGAGGTGGGGGTGGGGCATGAGATAACAAAGGAGAAGGTGTAGATTGGACAAGGCCACATAGCTGACCAAGAGGTCATGGAGCAAAGGCAAACAATATGTTAATGGTGTGTTGAAAGACAAAGCATTAGTACAGATAGGGTGTTAACAGACTGAAAATTGAACAGCAGCAAGTACAAACATGGAAAAAAAACAGTGGGTAAGCAAACAGAACAAACTAAGATGAAATGAAATAAACATACAAAAAAAATTGTAAAAAATGTAAAAAAGAAAAAATAACTAAAAATAAAAGTAAAATGGGGGGCCCGTCACGCTCTGAAATTATTGAACTCCAATGTTCAGTCCGGCAGGCTGTAGTGTGCCTAATCAGTAAATGAGATGCTGTTCCTCGAGCTTGCGTTGATGTTCACTGGAAAACTGCAGCAAGCCCAGGATAGAGATGTGAGCATGAGAGCAGGGAGGAGTGTGGAAATGGCAAGCAACCGGAAGCTCAGGGTCCTGCTTGCGGACTGAGCAGAGGTGTTCCGCAAAGCGGTCACCCAGTCTGCGTTTGGTCTCCCGAATGTAGAGGAGATCACATTGTGAGCAGCAAATACAGTATACTGCATTGAAAGAAGTACAAGTAAATCGCTGCTTCACCTGAAAGGAGTATTTGGGGCCTGGGATAGTGAGGAGAGAAGAGGTAAATGGGCAGGTATTACACCTCCTGCGATTGCAGGGGAAGGTGCCATGGGAAGGGGACGAGGTGGTGGGGGTAATGGAGGAGTGGACCAGGGTGTCGCGGAGGGAACGATCCCTTCGGAATGCTGACGGGAAGGGAGGGGAAGATGCGTTTGGTAGTGGCATCACGCTGGAGATGGCGGTGGATGATCCTTTGCATATGGAGGCTGTTGGGGTGGAAAGTGAGGACAAGGGGAACCCTGTCACGGTTCTGGGAGGGAGGGGAAGGGGTGAGGGTAGAGGTGCGGGAAATGGGCCGGACACGGTTGAGGGCCCTGTCAACCACAGTGGGGGGGGGGAATCCTCGGTTGAGGAAAAAGGAGGTCATATCAGAAGCACCGTCATGGAAGGTAGCATCATCAGAGCAGATGCGTCGGAGACGGAGAAACTGGGAGAATGGAAGTGGAGTCCTTACAGGAGGTAGGGTGTGAAGAAGTGTAGTCAAGGTAGCTGTGGGAGTCGGTGGGCTTATAATGGATATTAGTAGACAACCTATCCCCAGAGATGGAGACAGAGAAGTCGAGGAAGGGAAGTGTCAGAGATGGACCATGTAAAGGTGAGAGAAGGGTGGAAATTGGAAGCAAAGTTGATAAAGTTTTCCAGTTCGGGGCGGGAGCAGGAAACGGCACCGATACAGTCATCAATGTACCGGAAAAAGAGTTGGGGTAGGGGGCCTGAGTAGGACTGGAACAAAGAATGCTTGACATATCCCACAAAAAGACGGGCATAACTAGGACACATGCGGGTACCCATAGCAACATCTTTTACTTGAAGGAAGTGAGTGGAGTTGAAGGAGAAGTTGTTCAATGTGAGAACAAGTTCAGCCAGGCGGAGGAGGGTGGTGGTGGATGGGGACTGGTTGGGCCTCTGTTCAAGGAAGAAGCGGAGAGCCCTCAAACCATCATGGTGGGGGATGGAGGTGTAGAGCGATTGGACGTCCATAGTGAAGAGGAGGCGGTTGGGACCAGGAAACTGGAAATTATCAAAATGACATAGGGCGTCAGAAGAGTCACGGATGTAGGTGGGAAGAGACTGGACCAGCGGAGAAAAGATAGAGTCAAGATAGGAAGAAATAAGTTCAGTGAGGCAGGAGCAGGTTGACACAATGGGTCTGCCGGGACAGTCCCGTTTGTGGAGTTTGGGAAGGAGGTAGAAGCGGGCTGTCCGTGTTGCGGGACTATGAGGTTGGAAGCTGTAGAGGGAAGATCTCCTGAGGAGATGAGTCAGTGACAAGTGGCTTGATGTTCGGTGGTGGGGTCATGGTCCAGAGGGAGGTAGGAAGAAGTGTCTGAGTTGGCGTTGAGCTTCTGCAAGGTAGAGGTCGGTACGCCATACAACAACAGCACCACCCTTGTCTGCAGGTTTGATGACCATGTCGGGGTTAGACCTGAGAGAACAGAGTGCCTCAAGTTCAGAGGGGGACAGGTTAGAGTGAGTGAGGGGGGCAGAGAAATTGAGATGACCAATGTCTCGCCGACAGTTTTCAATGAAGAGATCAAGAGCGGGTAAGAGGCCAGTGGGAGGGGTCCAGGTAGTTGGAGAATGCTGGAGGCGGGTGAATGGGTCTGCTGGTCGGGGGGAGGACTCCTCAAAGTGACTGCTCAAAGAAGTGAGCCCGGAGGCGATGGAAGACGAGCTCAACGTCATGCTGAGCGCGAAATTCATTGAGGTGGGGACGTAAGGGGATAAAACTGAGACTTTGCTGAGTACAGAATGTTCAGCATCAGAGAGGGGGAGGTCAGATGGTATAGTGAATGCTATATTCAATATTTATACTGTTTTTGCCAGATGATCATTGCTGTTATAATTAAGTAAGACTGTCGGTCTATAATCTTTGAGATACAGAGAGGATTGTTATCTACTTTGGAAAGTGTCATATGGTATCTGGTAAAATAATCCATGTTCCATCTAACACAGTATCCATATGACAATAGAGGACAGTTGATTCACCATTGGGTCCTGAAGATTTAACCATCTCTAAAAGAGTGAGTGTGCCCAAGTACCCTGGGAAGGAAATGTTAGCCTTGGCTGTGTCATTTGGTTATGGAAGCACAAAGTCACTTCAAAGACTAATTTCTGCACCACTAACCTTAAATTTTAATTAGTAGAAATATAAAAAATTACAATTTCAGTCCAAGTTTATTTTGCTTTATAAAAATATATTCTCATTTTGTAGGCAAAGGGGAAACAGCTATATTTATTGAGCATCCGTATTTTCCTTAATGTGGTGGTTGGCCCTCTCCTTGAACCAGTATAGTCCCTGTTATTGTGGCAATCCTACAATGGGATTTGATAGGGAATTCCATGACTTTGATCCAGCAATGATAAAGGATTAATGATATGTGTGTGACTTGGAGGGGATCTTAGAAATTGTGGTATTCCCCCAACATTGCTGCTGTTGCCCTCCTTGCTGGCAGAGGTCATAGGAGTGGAAGGTGCTGTTGAAGTAATCTTGGTGATTTATTGCCTTGATGTCAAAGGCAGATACTCTCACCTCTCCTCTAATATTCAGCTCTTCTGTTCACGCCCAGATCAAGGCTGTAGCCAAGGGACAGAACCTGAGCTGAGCATTGTTGAGTGGATTATTGGTGACTAGGTGTTGCTTGAAGGCACTATTGATGACTACTTCCATTATTTTACTGATGATTTGGATGAGGCTGAGAGCGCAGTAATTGACTGGGTTGGATTTCTCTTTTTTTGTGGATAAGATGTAACTGGGCAATCTTCTACATTGTCAGGTATATGCCAGTATCATAGCTGTACTGGAGCAACTTGGCTGAAGGAGAGGCTAGCTCTGGCGCACAAGATGTTGTCAGGGCCCATAACCTTTGCTGTGTCCAGTGCACATGGTTCAACAAGGCAGCTCACCACCACCTTCTCAAGGGCAATTAGAGAAGGGCAACAAATGCTGGCATTGCCAGCGATGCCCACATCCCATGAAACAAATAAAAAAACCTCAGCTGCTTCTTATCATGTGAAGTGACCCAAATTAGCTGTACAATGGTGATGATGGCGACCTTAGGAGGAGACTGAGTAGGAGCATCCACTTGTCACCAGGCTGAAGATGCTTTCAAACATTTCTGCCTTGTCTTTCGTACTTACTTGCTGACCTCCACCATGGTTGAGGATAGGGATGTGCATGGAGCATCCTGCTCCTGTCAGTTGCCTGGTCGTCCATCACCATTCTCAATTAGGTGCACTAGGGCTACAGAACTGATCTGTTGGTTGTTGTACTGCTTTATTCTGTATGACCTGCATTTATGTAGCCCTGTAGGGTGGATTAACTAGGTGCATAACTCATTCCAAGGTATGTCTGGTGCCACCCTATGCACGCCCTTCTACACTCCGCACTGAACCAGAGTTAGTCTCCTGGCTTGATGGTGATCAAGTAGTGAGAGATGTGCTGAGCCATGTTACAAATTGCGATAGGGTCAAATTCTGCAGCTGCTGATAGCCCAGAGCTCCACCTTTACATCTAATTAGGAGAATTGTATCAGATATCACATATGCAAGCAGCTAGCCTGGTTTGTTTATCCTGCTCATATAGAATATCAAAAAACATTAACCAGGTCAGCCAGTCTGCCTGGAAGCTTTTATTTCTCCTCCATATTTGTTAACGCTGTTTTCATTCTCCTTGGAACTTGTGATTCCTGAGCTCCACTTGCTGTTAATATTCTCTGATGCTTGTCTAAGACCACAGATTATCCGGTGTGACCTCTGAATATTGCCTGAACATTCCCACAATGGAACAATCCACGGTTCCAAAGTGTGTGGGGGAGAAGGAGGTGGGGCGCATGCAGAAAAGTTTGATGCTTGGAATATTATCTGATATGGTAATTGGCCCAGTGTAGCAGATCAACACTTCAGCTAATTGAGAAAGTTATCAATGCAGACATGAGTGTGATGTGGATTAGAATAAAATGTAAATTTGCTATCTCTCATGACATTTTCTTCCACACATCAGACAAGCCTAATTCTTTGCAATGCTGTGAGATGACATTGGCTCCCCTCGATGCCTGACACTTGCTACTTTGTAGTTTATCTGTTAATGGCTTGAATGCATAATTAAAGTCTAGCCTCCTTCTCACTACTGTACAGCCATCCACATTGTTGTCTTGGAATATACATATAAATATCTGCCAAATAACTTTTGGAGGATCGTAATTGGTGGTTCGGTTAAACAAATTAGATTTGCTGTAAGAATACCAGTCTTCAGGATCAATTAAGGTTTCCAGTGTGAATGGTAGCCATTTCTCTAAGGATTAAATGACTGTTAGGCCTTGAAAATCCAGAGTCATTTATGCTGATGATGCACCCTGAAGGTAACAATTCTGCCAAATGATCAAATCAGTGCTGACTCCACCTTAACGTGTGGGGTCAACTCATTTAGACAACCATTGCCATTGCTGAGCACAGCTCCTGTGTAACACAGTATTGCAAAGGAGGAAAAAGGCAATTACAGATGTAACCTTTAAAAAGCCTGGAATGGCGGAAGACTGCAACAGCAGGTAAAATAGTGAACATTTTGCTGGACTGGGGTAGCTGGTGTTTGTATAGACTTAATGGCATTTATAAAGCACATCTTCAAGTGGAAGATTTGGCAAAAGCAAGAAATTGGAAAAAGGCCAAAAAGAAGAGCACGAAGTTTCAATCAGACCAAGCATCAGACCCTCCTTCATGAAGTGCAACAGAGAAAGATTCCCATGGGATGAAACTCAGAAGAGTGTATCATCCCATGTGGAGGAAAAATGCAGTGACCTCTTGCTTCAAAAACTTCCGACCAGTGCCAGAAAAAATTGAATGATCTAGCCAGGTTATGGAAGGTAATAGGCTGACTGCTGTCCCTTTTTCTCCTTGAGGCATCAAAAGTATATCAATAGCTGCACAAATAACTCTTCACACTGCATTCTGGTTAAGGGGTTTGCTAACTTTGGATCTTATGTGCTTAAAACTCCTTTCCATTTTTTAATAAGGTGATGCCATCAGATCTGTTTCAACAACTCTGGTGAAACCTTAAATCTTTTACCTAATTCACTTAATAGTCTTGTTACAGGAGAAGCTTGTGCATGATGTCTGTAAAATAATAGTGGGTTGTAGGGGGCATTCCAGACTAAAGACCTGATGCCTTACAGGATACTATAGAGCTGCTGGGGAGGTACTCTGTTCTAGCTGCAGGAGATGGCAAGATTGATGGGATGCTGCAGGTAGCAAGTTAGTGAGTGTGTGTCCAAACAATCACCATGCACCTCTATGAAGCAAAAGTCATAAGCTTTCATACCCTTCTTTATCGTGTTGATCAAAGGGGGTTATGTTCACCAATTCTTACCTTATGGCCTCCTTTCCTGCAGATCCATCACAGCATCTTGAGCAGATGATAATTAAGGGAAGAAGGAGGATCAGCAGGAGTGGGGGGCAATAGGAGCAAGGAGGGGCAGAGATTTCTTCCTACATTTCTTTGCCCAATGCAGTCCAATATACTCCCTGCATCACTTGCTTTTTCACTCCCACACAGCAGCTCAGATACTGTCACCCTAGGGGAAATCTGAATGTTAGCAATTTTATTGGAAGTTGCAACAGCTCCTAGGAGATGGCCTGGGTTGAGCCTTGGACTCATGGCAGTAGGGGACATAGTAGATGGCATCTTGTATATCAGCTTTCAGTCATTGGGGACCAGGATGCAGTGCGCTGTTTCTCAGGGTCTCGGTCTAATACCTATCATTATTCCAACCAGTCAGCCACTGATCAGTGGACATGCAGATCCTGGGTCTAGTGAATTGGCAATGGCTGGATGTGAGCTGCCTGAAAGACCGTTTCTCAGGACGGTAGCATATAGCGGGTATTTTGCCTTCCCTTCAGATTACCGTGCATGTTGCACATAGGAGGTGACACCAGACTGCCTAGAACCAAGCTGCCATGAGAATAATGACACTTAAAAGTTTATGAGATCCAAGGGAAAGTGACAAGTTGTATCCAAAATTGGGTCAGTGACAGGAAGGAAAGGTTGACGAATGTTTTTGTGACTGGAAGGCTATTTTCAGTGGGGTTCCACAGGGCTCAATACTACATCACTTGCTTTTTATGTTATATATCAATGATTTAGACTTAAATGTAGGGGGCATGCTTATGATTGCAGATGAGACAAAAATTAGCCATGTTGTTGATAATTAGGAAGAAAGCTGTAGACTGCAGGAAGATATCAATGGACTGGTCAGGTGGGCAAGTAGAATTCAATCAGAGAAGTCTGAGGTAATGCATTTGGGGAGGGTGAACAAGGTAAATCAATGATACAATACTGAGAAGTGTAGAGGAGCAGAGAGACAGAGTGCATGTCCACAGATGTCTGAAGGTAACAGCACAGGTAGATAAGGTGGCTAAAAATGCATGTGGGATAATTTCCTTTATTAGCTGAGGCATAGAATAGAAGAGCAGGGAGGTGAGACTAGAACTGTATAAAACACTAGTTAGGTCACAGCTAGAGTACTGCATATAGTTCTCATCACCGCATTACAGGAAGGATGTGATCGCACTAGAGAGGATACAGAGGAGATTTACAAGGATGTTGCCAGGAATGGAGAATTTTAGCAATAAGGAAAGATTGGATAGGCTGGGGATGTTTACTTTGGAACACAGGAGGTTGAGGGGAGATTTAATTGAGGTATATAAAATTATGAGGGGCCTAGATAGAGTGGATAGGAAGGGCCTATTTCCCTTAGCAGAGAGGTCAATAACCAGGTGGTGTAGATTCAAATGAATTGGTAGGAGGATTAGAGGGGAGTTGAGGAGACATTTTTTCATCCAGAGGGTGGTGGGGGTTTGATTTCACTGCCTGAAAGGCAGGCCACCACCAGCCAAACAAATTCTCATTGCATTTAAAAAGCACTTGGATATGCATTTGAAGTGGTGTAACCTACAGGGCTACAGACCAAGAGCTGGAGCGTGGGATTAGTCTGGATAGCTGTTTTTCAACAGGCACAGACAGGATGGGCTGACTGGCCTCCTTCTGTGCCATAAATTTCTATGATTAAGCCAATGACCAGACTTTTATATGGCAATGTTGTGCAGTCTGTAACAACCTTTAACAATGTGGGATAGTCGTTCTGGAGCATTTCGCAGAGCCCCTCCTGATCTATCAAGGAACGGAACGTGCCGCTTTCTGACCCAAATAGTTTTCTCTATGGGCGGCACAGTGGTTAGCACCACAGCCTCACAGCTCCAGGGACCCGGGTTCGATTCTGGATACTGCTTGTGCGGAGTTTGCAAGTTCTCCCTGTGGCTGCGTGGGTTTTTGCCGGGTGCTCCGGTTTCCTCCCACATCCAAAGATTTGCAGGTGATGGGTAAATTGGCCGTTGTAAATTGCCCCTAGTGTAGGGAGGTGATGGGGAATATGGGATTACTGTAGGGTTAGTATAAATGGGTGGTTGTTGGTCGGCACAGACCCGGTGGGCCAAAGGGCCTGTTTCAGTGCTGTATCTCTAAATAAAAATAAATTTTTAAAAAATGCTGGTTGGAACATGTGTGTCGTTGTGGAGCTCCTCAGCTGCTGCTCTTACAACTCTTAGAGGAATCATTATCTGTGGCAGTAAGTCTGGTCACATACAAGTCGTCTGTGTACTGTGTCTTCCTTGAAGAGTTCAGGGAGGGAAGAATTTCTGAGACAAAATGCTTTTTTGCAACTTCCATTAAATTTGGCATCGACATAAAGGCTTGTGTGCATGTGGCCAGTTAAAATCTGGGCATTCAATGAATAGTACTCCTTTCTCTTAAAGCTGATGTGGTTACTGTTAGAAGCTCCCAGGGCTAATTGAGTGCTGTCTACTTCACCTAATACTTTGGAGAACCCAGTAACATCATAAAAGCAGATGGCCCTATCACGCTGCTGCCATGCTATCATGCCAAATTTGATGAATTCCCCAGTTCTCCTGAAAAGTGTGTCAGTTACTTGATGAGTACATGCCTGGATGCATCCTGTGTGATATTACACAGATCCCCTGTGGTGGCTTGAAACGAACCATAAAAATTAAGTGCAGTCATCATTTTCCCAGCCACAGGTACAGCTGCCAGGGCAGATGTTCTTAACTGCAGATCTTCATGTAGTAACAGATATAGCTCCCCTAATGCTTCTAGAAAAGCACACTCTTCTCATGTGGAGTTCCTCAATAAGATCTTTATAAGGTCTGCACGGCCTGTAAATTCTTTTCAATGAGAGGTAATATCTTGTGAGACACAACTTCCCCATATGCTGCCTTGCTCTCCTCTCCTTCACCCTGTACTTTCTCCTCCTTCATTAAAATTATAGACATGGGGATTCCCATTGGGACTCTTACTGAACCCTTACTGTGACGAGGGCGAGGAGATAGCTCAACTGGTCCCACAGGCCCTCAGGCTGCTAGCAGCAAGTTCTGTAGAGTCTAAAAACAAACACTTTGAAAGCTCTTTTGTAACTCTAGAAAAATCTCTTGAAAGTTTCTTCAAGCTGCAGACTCCAAAGCATTTTCACCAGCCTCAGTTGGTACACCAACAGGTACACCTCATTGATATCATTCCAACTTACCCAATTAAGAATACAACTTCCAGGCCCCCTCATCTGCATATATTTAAAGTAGCTGCCAGCAGAATCAACGGACACAATTTCAGGGAAGTCGCAGATGCAATCAGAAAGGGTGCCATTGCCATTGTAGGGCAGAAACTAGTGCTGCCCCAGAATCAACCACTGGAAATGCCATTGCACTGAAATAGCACTCTATAATTTTCAGGGCAATTGCTGGAAGCAGTGGTGCAGTTCATTGGAGAACCTGCACATAATGCAGAGGGGTGTGACATTAGTTCAATTTATTCACTTTACAGATTTCTGTATCTCAATTGCATTGTGAAGGGGTTGTCCAGCAATGGCCAAGTATTTCACACTGGGAAGGAATGAATATCAGCTGTAGTATCTTCACCAAGGAGGTCTTGTACATCTCCTGACGGTGTGGAAAGAGATGCAGTGGTTTTTGTCAAGGTTCATCCCAAGCAGCTCTGTAACACAGGAGTCTGTGCTCTACGGGCTGTTCCCAGGGACGCACACCGAGACAAACATCAACTGCTGCTGGAGGGCTATCAATTCGGTGAAAGACGCCCTTTGGTCTGCCCGAAACTTGCTGGTCTTCCAGCGCAAAGAGTTGTCCACCACCGAATGTTGCAGACTGGCACATTCCAAGGTCCAGGACTACGTGCTGAGGGACGCACTAAAGCTTGGGGCAGCCGCAGCAAAGGCTCAATGGGGAAAGACCACAGTGTAAGGTTCCCCCACCAAGCTGGACTGAGGGGCTGGAACCATGGGAAGCCCCTCGAACTGTATCGTTAATATTCTCAATTGCTGTAAATGTAAAACTGTAATTGACATGACAATTGTGAAACGGAAGGGTTGGGAAGAAACTCATGACATTATTGAAAGAAACTGATCTCTTTTGCAATGTTTGTATTTTTTCGTGCTGTTTGGAAACTGGTTGGCAATGTAATTTTTACAGATTTTTATGAATAAAGTATATTTTGGAAAAAAAAAAAAATCTCCTGACCAAGGTCTGTAAGCAGACTAAGTGTTGCAACATGTGCGGTGCGGCAGGCCATCTCTACAAAACGTGCCCCAAACGCTGCCTCAGTTATGCTCAGGCAGCAAGGTCCAAGGAAAGGCCGGGAGAAGGTTCGACGAAGGCGTCCGGTGTTCGAAAGGAGACCAGCAACCTTCTCCGCAGTGAGGAACTTCAACCTGAGAAGGAGAAGGAAGGGGAGGCAGCTGAAACCAGCGACCCAGCACCTACCCTGCGCTCAGAAACCCCTCCTCCACAGACAGAATCAATGGAGGAGGAGGCAGCAGATGGACAAACAGGTCAGTGGCAAGTGGTCCAGAGGAAAACCACAAAGAAAAAACATCCCAAAGCGGAACAGGCCACCACCCAAACCAGTGGCAAGAGGAGGCTATCTTCTGAATCAGACTGCAACAACTCCTCTTCACTGGACGGGGGAATGCTGGAACGACAGCCCCTTCAAAAGAGGTGGCAGAACTCCAAGGAGATGGAAGATAAAGCATCCCGGCCCCTGGGCACTGGAAGCTGTGATGGGCCCGACGTGCCCCAACCCCAAAGCGCCACACGTAACGACGTGGCCAACGCGTCTCAGCTCCGGGACACCGGGAGCAAAGACACGTCTGGCGCACCTCCGCTCCGGGAAGCCGGGAGCAGTGATGTTTTCGAGGAGGAACAGATGGAAGCAGCAGAGGATAACCCAATCTTTGCTGCCTACAAGACCCCCCCGATGTCACCCCAGCGGAAGAACGCCTGCATGAAAAACCAGGAGGGGTTTCTGAGCCCAACTATTGTGAAACAGCTTGCTCACACGATGGGTACGCAGGAACATCCCGAAGGACTGGGACTAGCAAGGGCAAATGGTATGGGAAGCAACAACTAACTTTAAAAAAATGGGTGTAAAGATTGCTTCCATTAATGTGCGTAGCATTAAATCTACTACGCGATGTGTTTCAACCTTGGATTACCTCGCCAAGGTCAAAGCCGACCTACTGTTTCTGCAGGAGTGTGGAATACCACACCTCAGCACCTACAGGCAGTGGTCGCGATGGTGGTCCCACGGGCCATCGATCTGGTCAGGGGGTAATGACTGCCGTTCCTCCGGCCTGGGTATTCTGCTGCGGGGAGGTAACTTCACCATCTCCGAAGTTAAGGAGGTGGCGGGCGGTCGCCTCCTCGTAGCAGACGTGATGTACAACAACGCTCCGCTCCGGTTGATCAATGTGTACGCCCCGGTACAACGCAGCGAGCGGCTGACCGTCTTCCAGCAGCTCCCACTGCTGCTGGCGACGTCCAGGCCGGTCATCCTAGGCGGTGACTTCAACTGCATCATCGATGCAGCTGGACGATCCGGCAGTGACAACAGCAAACTGGGCGCTACGTCCAGATTCCTAATAGAAACAGTTAAGGATGCCAAACTGCACGACGTCTTCAGCAAACCTGCAGACGGAGCGCAGCACAGATACACATGGTCAAGATCGACGGGTCTGCCCGTTCCAGGATTGACTTCCTGTTTGTGTCCCATGCTGTCACGGTCGGATCCACCAACATCAAGCCGGTGTTCTTCTCCGACCACTGCCTCTTACTGGCTGACTGTCACTTACAGGACGACCAGCGGGTTGGCAGAGGGACGTGGAAGCTCAATGCTACACTGCTGACCCCAGAGAACGTTGAGGAACTCAAAAGGGATTACAAAGGTTGGAGGACCGTGAAACCCCTCTTTGAGTCTCCAGTTCACTCGTGGGAAACGATTAAGGAGAACATCAAGAGGTTCTTCATCCACAAAGGCGTTCAGAGGGCGTGAGAGACAGAGGGAAATGTCCCGACTCCAGAAAAGTATGCAAAATCTGCTCCGGTTGCAGTCAATGGGGGTCGAGGTCAAGGAGGACCTCCATGAGGTGAAGAGCCAGTAGGCCTCGCTCTTTGCCAAGGAGGCCTCCAAGATCATCTTCCGGTCCAGAGTCCGCTCCATCGAGCAGGATGAGACATGCTCGCGTTACTTCTTCCAAAAGGTTCACAGAGAGAGCTCTGTTATCAGCAGCCTGAAGGAAGAAGATGGCTCGGTAACGTCTTCGCAGTCCGACATACTAAGGATCAGCAAATCCTTTTATGCTGGGCTGTATGACACGAAGCCCACAGACAGCAGAGCCTCCCAGTCCTTCCTGTCATCTATCACGGACGTCTTAGACTACAGCAGGAGGGAGAGACTGGACAAGCCGCTAACTCTGGACGAGCTGACAAAGGCCGTCGAGTCCTTCGAGACGAGTAAAACTCCCGGAAGCGACGGCTTACCGGTCGAGTTGTACTCGGCCCTGTGGGACTGGGTCGGTCCGGACCTGCTGGAAGTATACGAGAGTATGCTCCTGACCGGCAGCATGTCAGAATCCATGAGGAAAGGCATCATCACCCTCATTTACAAGCGGAAGGGGGAGAGGGCAGAAATCAGAAATTGGTGGCCCATCTCACTGCTTAATGTTGACTACAAGATTCTGTCCAAAGTCATAGCCAGTCGAGTCAAATCTGCTCTGGAGTTGGTGATCCACCCCGATCAGACCTGTACTGTACCCGGCAGAAAGATCTCTGATAGTCTCGCGCTACTCAGGGATACGATCGCCTACGTACGGGACAGGAGGGTGGACACCTGCCTCATCAGCCTGGACCAGGAGAAGGCTTTTGACAGGATATCGCACACCTACATGATGGACGTGCTTTCCAAAATGGGGTTTGGGGAGGGAATCTGCAATTGGACCCAACTGCTCTACACAAACATCAGTAGCGCAGTCTCAATCAATGGGTGGGAATCGGAAAGTTTCCTGATCAAATCTGGAGTCAGACAGGGCTATCCTCTCTCCCCGGTCTTGTTTGTTTGCTGTATTGAACCCTTTGCTGAGTCTATTAGGAAGGATGCGAGCATAAGAGGGGTGACAATCCCAGGCAGCGGAGGCACTCGGGTTAAAACCTCCCTGTACATGGATGACGTCGCCGTCTTCTGCTCGGATCCGCTGTCCGTGCACAAACTGATGAGCATCTGCGACCAGTTCGAACTGGCCTCGGGAGCCAAAGTTAACCACGGCAAGAGCGAGGCCATGTTCTTTGGGAACTGGGCTGACCGATCCTTTGTTCCCTTCACCGTCAGGTCAGATTACCTGAAGGTGCTGGGGATATGGTTCGGAAGGGCCAGGGCGTGCACCAAAACCTGGGAGGAGTGGGTAGCCAAGGTACAACAAAAGTTGAGCATGTGGGGTCAGCGATCTCTCTCCATTGTGGGTAAGAACCTGGTCATCAGGTGCGAGGCGCTCACGTTGTTGCTGTACGTGGCGCAGGTCTGGCCCATACCCCACTCCTGTGCTGTGGCAGTCACCTGAGCCATTTTCCGCTTCATCTGGGCATCTAAAATGGACCGGGTCCGGAGGGACACGATGTTCAAATCTCTGGACAAGGGCGGGAAAAATGTACCCAACGTGGCCTTCATCCTGATGACCACCTTCGTGTGCGGCTGCATCAAGCTGTGTGTAGATCTCCAGTACGCAAACTCCAAATGTCACTACGTGCTGAGGTTCTATCTGTCCCCGGTGTTGTGATGGATGGGCCTGGTCACATTGCCGCGGAACGCTCCATGCAGTTGGGCGGTGCCGTACCACCTATCCTTCGTGGAGCGGTTTCTGCGGGAAAACACCTTTGACCACCGGTCCATCAGGCAGTGGTCTGCACGGAATGTCCTCAAGGCCCTACGGGAAAAGGAGACGGGGGATCCTGTCGGATGGTTCCCCGAGCAGACCGCCAAAGTCATTTGGCAGAATGCCTCATCACCAGAACTTTCAAACCTGCTGCTGGAGGACTATCAATTCGGTGAAAGACGCCCTTTGGTCTGCCCGAAACCTGCTGGTCTTCCAGCACAAAGAGTTGTCCACCACCGAATGTTGCAGACTGGCACATTCCAAGGTCCAGGACTACGTGCTGAGGGACGCACTAAAGCTTGGGGCAGCCGCAGCAAAGGCTCAATGGGGAAAGACCACAGTGTAAGGTCCCCCCACCAAGCTGAACTGAGGGGCTGGATCCATGGGAAACCCCTCGAACTGTATCGGGAAAATTTTGTGTGCTGTAAATGTAAAAATGTATATGGTATGACAATGAAATGGAAGAGTTGTGAGGCAACCCATGATTGTATAGAAGGTAACTGATCACCTTTGCACTGTTTGTATTTTTTGACGATGCTGTTTTAAACTGTTTGGGAATGTAATTTTTACAGATTTTTATGAATAAAGTATATTTTGGAAATAAAATAAAAAAATCTCCTGGCAGTGGCTAACAGCAATATTAGTGGCGGCTTGGGACCAGACAAGTTGCCTCATTCTCACAGTTACAGCTGGTACACGGCTGTGTGTGTGAAAAATCTGAGGAGGAAACATTGAAAAATGATCACAGAAAGATAAATACCCTTTAAAGCAATTTCTTAGTTTAATGAGGTACTTAGTTATTTTTAATGTTTAACGTGATTACTCTTAAGTGAAGCAATTATTAAGAGGAATTAAAAGTATACACAGTGTCACACTGTTCAGTAACATAAAGGTAGAGACCAGTGTTGGAAGAACACATTCCCTTCAGTGAATTCCTGCTTGAGTTTTGCAATTGGCAGCTCGTGTTGTCACCTATTGCCATTTATCATTTAGCATACGCAAATATCTTGGAATCGACCACTATCTTAGACTTCAAAAGTGCTCAACTTCTCAGCTCCCTGAAATCTTCCAGCTCCCACCATTAGTTTTTAAATCCTCTTAACAATGTACTCATTTTTTAAAAAAGTTTGTACAATTATTTTAAAGATATATATTGAAAGAAAAACTCTCCAGTAGCTCAGGCGTTTATCCAGTAAGCTATTGAGCCACAGAGACCAGGTTCAATCCTTATTTTGTTCTGGGTTAGTTGATCCCAGTCTGGATAGCAGTAGAGGTGTGACAATTTGTTTGTGTTTCTGATTTAGGGGATGAGAAAATCAGTCCAGACTGTTGCTATTGACTGCTGTCTAAGGACTCTGCTAAGAAATACTCATGAATGTACAGGATTGGATTCAGCGATGAACATTCACTGTCAGTCAACAGCTTCATGAAGGGAGTAGGGATTAGCACAGAAAAAAAATGTATAAAATTCAGCAGTGCCAGTGCAGGAATTGTCCTGAAAAGGACCTTAACATTTCAAGTTTGTACATGTTGTGTGATGGCGCTGAGAGACCGTTAGGGTTTGGTCCACTTACAACAATAATTGCATTTCACAACTCTGAACCTGGATTGTGCTGACAGTCATATCCTCTCACCCCTTCCTCCTGAGGAAACGAAAGTTGTTAGGAAAAACTCAAAACTCACTTTAATCTGTCTCATTTCATGATGCTTTACTGTCAGACTAGAGTCAAGGCAGGGGGAATAACTGCAGAAAGTCTGCCGGTTAGTTCTTCCAGGAATCAAATTTATCATCACCCCAGTCTTTATCGTCCATGTTTCATTACACTGTACACTTACCTGTTGAGCCTTCGGAGTGCTCATCAACTGATTATATTAAATATGTATTCTTGCAATACTTACAATGCTAATGAACCACAGAACTTTAGACTTAAACTAGCAAACTATTAGAATATACTGTTAGAGCTGTGACTAAGGAAATTCTGGAAACTGAGTGGAGTATTTGCAGCCGAATAAGCCATACATATGAGAGACTATTGAAAAAGTAAACATTTATTCAGCATCAGTATCACCACATCAGTGTTTTACGTATCCTTTTGTTAAGTTTAACAAAGAATTTGAAATGTTTTAACATTTTTGTTGAATATAAGGAGACACCCCTTCATTAGTATTAAGTTGGAATGAAATGAATTCTGGCTGATGCTGAGATATGTTTCCCTCCTGCAGTTCTCCAGTGCCATCTAATGTTAGTATAATGGTAAAGACTAAGCATTTATAATTTATTCTCTATAGCATAGAAATCACATTTTTTTATACTCAGACTGCAACCTGCCTCAGTGTTGATGACTACCTTTTTCTCTATTCTCTATTATTTTTCTTCTACATTGCCAAGGAGTTCAGGGACATGAGTCTGATCACCCTACTCCACTGAGTTCCTGATCTCAGATACATGACATTGGGCTAGATTTTCCTTTGCAAAACGCCCTGTCTTCAGGTCGTATTGCAATCCTAAGAAATAAATTGTGTAGTGTGGTTTATTGCTGCAAAGCTGCCTTAATAGGGCCATGGGACTGCAGGAAGTGTACCAGAACAGACCATTAGCACTCTGAAGTCTCGTTTTAGATGCTTGGAGAAATGTGGCAGAGCCCTACAGTGCAGCCCAGTGCCAGTGTCCTGAATGATTGTTGCTTGCCACATGTTTCACAATTTTGCTATGCAGAAAAGCTGAAAAGATTACTACTTGCTGAAGTTGAAAAGGATGTCTATGAGGAAGAGGTTGATAACCCTCCACTGCCACTTCAGGAAGAACTTTCACAGGAAGGAAAGTAGATGGAATAAGCGATCCATCAGCATGCAGCTAGAGAAAGGAGGCAGTAGCTTATTGTCAATTACTTTAAATAGAAAAAAGGTTGTGTTAAAAATAAAAATTCTACCTTCACTTTCCACCCATACCCCCAACTATCTAATACCTGTATTCTCAAAGGTTTCTGTACCTTGCCTCAATAACAAAGGCATTAATTTCTTACATCTCATCAGCTCAATCTACAAAGTTTCAGAAGAATGAACTCTGAAGTCTATGTGGTCAATTTTTATTTTCAAATGGAATATTTTCCGAATGATTCTGATAACTTCAAATACTAACGCTACCAGTTTATTACTTATTCTAACCCCAATTGTACTATGAGTGCTTCCAGAGTGATACAAGATTAAGAGATGGGTGGCCTAGGGGGCTCTTGTCTCAGTGAAGCTACTGCCATTGTCAGCGAGGATCCCACTTAGTCTTTCTTTTGTGACATTAAGGGGGTCTGGGTCATGATCTGAAGCTCCTTCATTTGCTGATATTGGAAGGGCCTTAAGGAAGTAGGCTCGCTGTCACTCTCATGAGATATAAAGACATTCGTCAATACTCCTTGTAGCCCACCAGTCCTGAGCACAGGCTCAGGTTTGCCACTGGTTAGTTTGAAAACAAACCAGATAGTTCCAATTAAGTCCTGGAAGCCCTGTGAAAGTGTTCTGTTAAATCTGACATGTCAAGGCATCTACTGAAGCAGTGGTAGCTATCACTCCAGAAGCCACCAATTTCTTTAATACCTCTTCCTGGGGTGTTATTGCTGCAGATAGCTCCTGGATTGCCATTTTTCATCATCTTTGGGCTACAATCTTGAAATTACATACCTAACACTATATTGTGAGAACCTAATCAGCCCAAGGACTGCAGCAGTTCAAGAAAACTTGAGCTGAGCATTAATGCGGCCTTGCCAACAACAGCCACATCCCAAGAACAATTCTTTTAAATGGCTCCTGTAATCTCTTCATCAGAGAAGTTCTGCATGAATGCAGTTTGTAACTTGATACCAAGGCTGCTTTATTGGGCTTCTGAACATTGCGAATAAGCTGACTGGGGAGAAATGGTGAACTTTGGCCGGGAGGGTGGAGGTGTGGTGATGGGAAGTAGACTATCAAGTCACATTCAAATGAAGATTTAACAGCTTTGACAGACTAAAAATAATCCAATTCCTGTCATTTTTTAATACCTTACAGAACTTACAATTGGATATAAGTTTGCATTATATCCTGATATGCAAACAGGTGTTATGGGATGCTTATGATGACAACTGAGTTTGAGAGAGGCCCAGCTGAGTATATTGTGGTTTTTGTGGAAGAGGAGATGGATGTTGTTGGAGTCAAGATTATAGGTAAGACTGCTTTATTACAAGTCTCTGTTATTTCTTTCTTTCTTATGTTAGATATTTTAGGCATATATATACTCAGGGTTAATGAGAAAATAAGATTGTCGCTGAAAGCATCGTAAAAAAATGTTTTGAGAATTTATTGTGCTGTTAGTTGGTTCTTCATTGGTAGCTTCTTAGTGCCCACTACTTGATTATTGGTATTTTACTGCTGCTTGGTAATAGGATCAGCAGAAAGCAATCAGGATTTGGAAAGCCTGG
Organism: Heterodontus francisci; assembly: GCF_036365525.1. Classification (NCBI taxonomy): domain Eukaryota; kingdom Metazoa; phylum Chordata; class Chondrichthyes; order Heterodontiformes; family Heterodontidae; genus Heterodontus; species Heterodontus francisci. The sequence goes on along the minus strand of NC_090393.1, from coordinate 30,345,667 downwards.
CTGGTTTTCCCTCCCCGGACTGAACACAAGGATCATTCACCTCTGACCTGGCTAACATGCTAACATATGCCTATATAATATATAAAAAAAGGTACATCAAGTGCATGCAGATACCGTGCTGTGTTACAGATGGAAAGCAATCTTAAACTGTTGGGTGCTAATAAGCATATTCCAACTGCAAAATTCCCCTGCCTAACCTGATGCTGAAAAGGCCACAGCTTCACACAAGCAGAAAAATACATTGTATGCTACATGGTACAATGGGCATTTTCTTATAAAACAGGAGTGTCAGTTGTGGCTCAGTGATAGCACCCTCCGAATCAGAAATTGTGGGTTCATATTCCACTGCAGAGGCTTGAGCACAAAATCCAGGATGGTACTCCAGCACTGCACCATCAGGGGTGCCGTCTTTCAGATGAGATTTTAAACAGAGGCCCTGTCTGCCTTCACACATGGATGTAAAAGATCTCATGGTACTATTGAAGAAGAGCAGGGGAATGGTCCCTGGTCTCCTAACCAATATTCATCCCTTAATCAACATCACTAAAACAGATGATCTGATCATTATCTCATGCTGTTGTGGGTCCTGGCAGTGTGCAAATTGGCAGCCACATTTCCTACATTGCAACAGTGACTACACTTCAAAAGTATTTTATTGCCTATAAAGCATTTTGAGACAGCCTGTGGTCATGAAAGATTTTATACAAATGCAAATCTTTCTTTTTAAAACCATTATAGGAAATTTATTATTTCTATATCTATTACATTTGATAAGTGGGACCCACTTTTCATTGAAAACTCCTCTGTCAACATTGGTCCTAGAGAGAATAAAAACGTTACAAATACCTGCAATGCCTGTTACACCTGTAAGCAGAGTTTATGTATGTCATATCTTTGTGTGAGTGTTTGTCTAGGTAGCGCTGATAGTATTTTCAATTGTTACGATCCCTGTGGAGACCACCAAAAAATGAAAAGAATCCACCAATTGACCCCAATTTAGAAAACCAAACACACAAGATTTCACTTTTATAAATTTTACTTTAACGTTTAACACTCAAACCAAAACCAGCATAAATTAAACATGAAGCAGACGGTTACCGTCAATATATATATTACAAATTACATTTTAACTATCAGATATAATAGAGATAGATCTCACGGTTTCACTGGACAGTCCACCCAGCATAAATGGCATCAATTACAGTCACACAGTTCTTCACAACTCTGAAGTTCCTCAGGTAGATTTTCAGATCCTTTCTCCAATGATTTAGCTGCTGTTCTTCTTCTGACAGCGGTTCCCTGTGGCCGGGTCTGGTTAGTCTTCACTTTTTTCTGCTTGCTGGCACTCCACTCCTATCTCATCTGCCTGTTCTGGGAGGACTCTGTCTCTTTTTATCTCGTTCTAACTAGTGTCAGTTTCCCTGGAAACCTGAAGTTGTTTTTCCAGCTTCTGTTTCAGTTTTAGTTCTAGTTTCCGTTTCAATTCTGGAATCCCTCTCAGTTAAGGTCTTAAAAAAAACAAGCTTTGCAACCATGGATTCCGTCACACAATGCTAAAGATGTCATACTGCATGTCCCAGAATCACTCATGTCTCTTGTCACATAATAGATATAACATCATTCAGTATTTTCCTTTGAAAATTTTTGATTTGCCTTTTATTCCTCAATAGCTAAATTTTTTAATGTCTAAAATAAGGATTTAAACAAAATTTTAAAATACATATTTTAGAATAACGTTTAGTTTAGCAACTGAATTGTCTCAGTGCACAGTGCGCAGTGGTTAGCAACGCAGCCTCGCAGCTCCAGGGACCCGGGTTCGATTCTGGGTACTGCCTGTGCGGAGTTTGCAAGTTCTCCCTGTGACCGCGTGGGTTTTCGTCGGGTGCTCCGGTTTCCTCCCACAGCCAAAGACTTGCAGGTGATAGGTAAATTGGCCATTATAAATTGCCCCTAGTGTAGGTCGGGAATATGGGATTAATGTAGGGTTGTTGGTCGGCACAGACTCAGTGGGCCGAAGGGCCTGTTTCGGTGCTGTATCTCTAAATAAATAAATTATGTAATGCCTTCATTAATGTTTTTACATGAAGGCCTTGGCCTCTTACAAAAGCCTGTGCTTGAACTTGATTTTTTTTCCCCAGAGCTGTGTACTGTGTTGGTTTTGGATTACGCTGTGTTACAACCCAGTGAGGAAGGGGTCTTAGGCTCCGCTCTTGCCCCTTTCCTGGTTTGGCCATAACAGGGCTTATCTTTTAAGATACAGTGATTTTAGCTCAGTGAGCCCTTGCTAACTGCACTCTAATAGTAATTGCAAATGAACCAATCATAGAAAGTTTACAGCACAGAAAGAGGCAACTTGGCCCATCATGTCTGTGCCAGCCAAAAAACATTCCACCCATTCTAATCCCACCTTCCAGCATTTGGTCCGTAGCCAATTAGACGGGTTTTTTTTCAGTTTAAAGAAGAAAGATGTAAGTTTATTAGCCTTATCACTCTAACCCGGTTAAAATTACTAAAATACACAACGCAACCATGCTCGCATGCATACGAGAGGCACATACAGATACAAATAGATACATGGGGAGAAAGAATTGGGGGGCGTGTTGAAGTAGAGTTCATAATAAATGGAATACAGATACGGTTAGAAGTGTCCTTGCGATAGTGTCCTTGATTTAAGTGAAGGGCTTTGAGTTCTCGCTGGGGCCTGGTGCACAATTTCAGACTTGCGTCACTGGTACTAGGAGGCGAAAGAGGGGTTGTGTCTGTAGTCGTGAAGTTTATGCTGCCACCGTGGGTTCCCTGGGACTTTTCTAGAGAGAGAGAGAGATCTTCTCCTTGGTGTTCAAATTGCGGTCTGGTCCCTTCTGTGAGGCACAATTCAAAAGCCCCAGTCTTACCAGTGGGTAGGTCATGTGACCTTCTCTTTTTGAAACTGCAACGCCTTGGAGGGTGGTTGGATTTCAGAGCCTCCCAGGCATAATCAGTGGGGAATGGAGCTTTGCCTCTTACAAAGTCAAAATCTGTCGATGCCTTTTGATCATCATTATTGACAAAACCCATCCCACTAATTGAATCAGTGAGCACTCCCATTGTCTCTCCATTCAACTGTCTCTTGGCTGGTCCTGGTCTTTTCAGAATGCAAATGTGCAACCATGTTTTCAGCTGTTCAGTTCTTTGTTTTTTTAAAACAAGTTCTTTGCAATGTCCAGTTAAAAAGTTTCAAGTAGTGTCCCATATGACAAAATTAATATGTTTCCATTCGGCAGGTGTGGTTTCCGTCACAAAAGTTTGACGTGCAGAGTACCTAATTTTTCAGGATGCATGATACCTTTGTCAGCTTTCTTTAGCATCTTGCATTTCACATAGCTTTTTTTTTCAAAACTATTTGAAGAAAAGCCTGAGAAGAAATTTCAGAAGTTTTATTCAGGTAGAATTTATATTGATTGTTTGCTTATTAACGAGTGCGTGTGTGAGAGAGAGACAAACAGACAGATTGAATGGGAAGAAAATGACAGTACTAACTATAGACACATTGTAACTATTTTCCTTTGTTCTTTAAACTCCAGAAAGTGTATTAGGCTGAGAGTTTCTAAGAAAACAGTAGTTGAATTTTGAAGCCAACTAATTCCCTTACCTATGGTTTATTGACATTTAGAAAAGGTAATTACTACTGGTTTACAGCTGAGGCAGAGGTTTAACAGTCAACACCTATGAGACAGTGCAGTGAGGGTTGGAATGTACAGTGTAAATTATGTAAGCTTTATTGTATAATTTATCACTGATTAATTTCTGACTTCCATCACACTGATGCCTGATATTACTATACAGAATGAAATATAGTGGATACAGAGAAAGATCAGCCATTATCTAGTTGAATAGCAGACAGGCTCATGGGGCCAAATGGCCTACTCCTGCTCCTATTTCCTAAGTTTCTAAGTTAATTCCATCACTTAACCAAAGTCATCAACCTGCACCAAGGTATCAACTATCCATTCGAGTGATACAGTTTCAGCTCAGTGTGATTCAAATATTACAAAAAGCAGCCAATTTCCCCCATGTCCCACATACTCCAGTGATTGGCTATGTAGGGACTGAACATTTTTTGTGAAGATAAGTAATAAAAGTGTAAATCCAAGATAAAGATGTAGTTTTCCAGATAGTATTGCATTTAATCCAAGAACAGTCATAGTAGAAATTGAGGCAAAGACACAGTATTTTTCTCTTAATGCCATGAATATTTTTGCTACAGTACGCCTTACTGAACTTGCAATGATACTTGCTAACAATGAACTTGATTACATATCAATTTTTAAACAATTCACAAAGCAATAATTTGCACAGACTACATTGACACAGCCACTTCCATTTATAAAGTACCTTCAAAGTAGCAAAGTGTCCCATGGTGTTATCAGAAGAATGGAACTGGTGTGAAAAAAGGAGTTATTAGGATGGTTAGAAAGTTGGATTTTAGGAGGGGTCTTTAAGGAGAAGAGGGAAGCGGAGTGGTTTTGGGAGGGGGCTCCAGATCCTAAGCAGATGAAGGCACTGACACCAGTGGCGGGGCAAAAGACACAATTTATAATAATCTGCTTGGAGATTATGAATACACGTCTTGGACCAAGTTAAGGTTGTGGAGTACTGTTTAAAATGTGTGAATTTATAATACTGATTCCATGAATTCCAAGTGTTCAACTGATATTTCTATGGTTGCCTTCATGACTATTTCAAGCATTTCCCCTCATTTCCATAGATTTTCTCTTTCTTTTATTGTTCTTTTCTTGTTCCTTCTTTTTTTTTTAAGTTTTAACATTGTCTTTAGACCAATATTTTTGTCCTTTTTTTGGTGGGAATGAGAAGTGGAATCTCTTTGCGATTGAGGAGACTCCCGAACAATGTGCCTGGTGATGAGTATTTGGAATTAAGTCAACTTTCTGTAGCAGACTTGAAATTTGAGATAGCTGAGCCAAGCAGGTTTGTAATATTCCAGGGCATTGTTGGTGATTCTTCAGATAGCCTGTAAAGGGCTAGTCCTGACGCTGGAGGCTGAGATTCTTCCCATTTAGTTCCAGACAATACTACATACCTAATAGGGTGTTCCTGGCTGGACAAGTAGTAGGAAGCCTACTAGTGTTGTTTGCTATTTGACTATGCAGTTTTAGCTGATTAAATTCCAGCAGTACCTCTTCTCACATTTTGTCTTGCCTTGATGTTGCTAATTTGCATGGAAATGTTAAGTAAATGGGTGTGTTCCTAAGGGAAAAGTGGGTGCATTCATATCAAGAAAACAGAAACTTTACTTGTGCGCATTTCTCAGTAGCTGACTTTGAAGACTTGTACATATGGGTTTTCATGTGTGTCAAATAGCTAACTGAAAAAAAAATCAAACTTGTTAATCTTGATCACAAGTAGAAAAAAAATTAATTTCATGTTTGTGGAATGTCAGATTTCCTCATTATGATTTTAAAAATTCCATATTTTTAAAAAATGTTTTTAAAAAGTTTGATATTTCAGTTTCTACCTTAATCCCATATAATCTGTCCTAATCTTTATTTCACTTTTTGTAAAATAGTATTAAAAAAAGAATAATCAGTCCTTTTAACTTCTTAGTTTGCTGTCTGTGAGAATACTTCAATGTGATTGGCTGTTTAACCTGTCTGCTGGCATCACTATATTTATATAGCACTTTTAACATAGTAGAACATCCCAAGGTGCTTCACAGTAGTGTTATCAAACAAAAATCTGACACCAAGCTACATAGGTAGATATTGGCCTGGATTTTACGGTAATAACGGTAGCAAAACTGTCAGTTTCAGGGGAGTAATGACAGTGAACACTAACAGCAAGTCTGGAGTCTGCACATGAGTCGTTAAACAGAGAAATCCAGAAGTTGCTGCCAGTGATTCTGTTTCTCCTTCATAGGATGCACTGTTGAGGTCTTGCCAGTCTACAATCAATTAGAAATCAATGAACCGATGAGAACTTGTCCTTTTACACTAATCATCACACTGTACAGATCTTTGAAAAAGTTAAACTTTGCTGAATGAAGTATGACTGGGTTTTAGTTCTGTACTTCTTCTTCTTTGGCTTCCTTGTCTCGAGAGACAATGGGTAAGCGCCTGGAGGTGGTCAGTGGTTTGTGGAGCAGCGCCTGGAGTGGCTATAAAGGCCAATATTAGAGTGACAGACTTTTCCACAGGTGCTGCAGAAAAAATTGTTTGTCGGGGCTGTTACACAGTTGGCTCTCCCCTTGCGCTTCTGTCTTTTTTCCTGCCAACTGCTAAGTCTCTTCAACTCGCCACACTTTAGCCCCGCCTTTATGGCTGCCTGCCAGCTCTGGCAATCGCTGGCAACTGACTCCCACGACTTGTGATCAATGTCACAGGACTTCATGTCGCGTTTGCAGACGTCTTTAAAGCGGAGACATGGACGGCCGGTGGGTCTGATACCAGTGGCGAGCTCGCTGTACAATGTGTCTTTGGGGGTCCTGCCATCTTCCATGCGGCTCACATGGCCAAGCCATCTCAAGCGCCGCTGACTCAGTAGTGTGTATAAGCTGGGGATGTTGGCCACCTCAAGGACTTCTGTGTTGGAGATACGGTCCTGCCACCTGATGCCAAGGATTCTCCGGAGGCAGCGAAGATGGAATGAATTGAGACGTCGCTCTTGGCTGACATACGTTGTCCAGGTCTCGCTGACATAGAGCAAGGTACTGAGGACACAGGCTTGATTCGGACTTTTGTGTTCCGTGTCAGTGTGCCATTTTCCCACACTCTCTTGGCCAGTCTGGACATAGCAGTGGAAGCCTTTCCCACGCGCTTGTTGATTTCTGCATCGAGAGATAGGTTACTGATGATAGTTGAGCCTAGGTAGGTGAACTCTTGAACCACTTCCAGAGCGTGGTCGCCGATATTGATGGATGGAGCATTTCTGACGTCCTGTCCCATGATGTTCGTTTTCTTGAGGCTGATGGTTAGGCCAAATTAGTTGCAGGCAGCCGCAAACCTGTCGATGAGACTCTGCAGACACTCTTCAATGTGAGATGTTAATGCAGCATCGTCAGCAAAGAGGAGTCCTCTGATGAGGACTTTCTGTACTTTGGTCTTCGCTCTTAGACGGGCAAGGTTGAACAACCTGCCCCCTGATCTTGTGTGGAGGAAAATTCCTTCTTCTGAAGACTTGAACGCATGTGAGAGCATCAGGGAGAAGAAAATCCCAAACAGTGTGGGTGCGAGAACACAGCCCTGTTTCACGCCACTCAGGATAGGAAAGGGGTCTGATGAGGTGCCGCTATGCTGAATTGTGCCTTTCATATTGTCATGGAATGAGGTGATGATACTTAGTAGCTTTGGTGGACATCCGATCTTTTCTAGTAGTCTGAAGAGACCACGTCTGCTGACGAGGTCAAAGGCTTTGGTGAGATCAATGAAAGCAACATAGAGGGGCATCTGTTGTTCGTGGCATTTCTCCTGTATCTGACGAAGGGAGAACAGCATGTCAATGGTCGATCTCTCTGCACAAAATCCACACTGTGCCTCAGGGTAGACACGCTCGGCCAGCTTCTGGAGCCTGTTTAAAGCGACTCGAGCAAAGACTTTCCCCACTATGCTGAGCAGGGAGATTCCACGGTAGTTGTTGCAGTCACCGAGGTCACCTTTGTTTTTATAGAGGGTGATGATATTGGCATCGCGCATGTCCTGAGGTACTGCTCCCTCGTCCCAGCACAGGCAAAGCAGTTCATGGAGTGCTGAGAGTACTCTTGATTATTTCAGGGGGTAATGCGATCCTTCCCAGGGGCTTTTCCGCTGACTAGAGAATCAATGGCATTACTGAGTTCCGATTTTGTTGGCTGTACATCCAGCTCATCCATGACTGGTAGAGGCTGGGCTGCATTGAGGGCGGTCTCAGTGACAACATTGTCCCTGGAGTACAGTTCTAGGTAGTGCTCAACCCAGCGGTCCATTTGCTTGCGTTGGTCAGTGATTGTGTCCCCTGATTTAGATATGAGGGGGGCGATCTTGATGGTTGGCCCAAAAGCTCTCAATGCCATAATAAGCTCATAATTACTACTGAACAGCTTCACTGGCCCTGAAAAACTAATTTCATGTTTGTGGAATGTCAGATTTCCTCATTATGATTTTAAAATTCCATATTTTTAAAAAAGTTTTTTAAAAGTTTGATATTTCAGCTTCTATCTTAATCCCATGTATCTGTCCTAATCTTTATTTCACTTTCTGTAGAATAGTATTTTTTAAAAAATGAAGGATAATCAGTCCTTTTAACTTCTTAAAATAAAAACAAGAAATGCTGGAATCACTCAGCAGGACTGGCAGCATCTGTGAAAAGAGAAGCAGAGTTAACATTTCAGGTCAGTGACCCTTCTTCAGAACTGGCAAATATTAGAAATGTAAAAGGTTATAAGCAAGTAAAGCGAGTCTGGGGCAAGAGATAACAAAGGAGAAGATGTAGATAGGACTAGGTCACAGAATAGCTGACCAAAAGGTCGTGGAGCAAAGGCAAACAATATGTTAATGGTGTGTTGAAAGACAAAGCATTAGTACAGATAGGGTATTAACAGACTGAAAATTGAACAGCCGCAAGTACAAACATGAAAAAAAAGTGGGTAAGCAAACTGAACAAATTAAGATGAAATAAAATAAAATAAACACAAAAAAAAAAATTTATAAAAAGGAAAAAGAAAAAAATAACTAAAAATAAAAGTAAAATGGGTGGCCCATCATGCTCTGAAATTATTGAACTCACTGTTCAGTCCGTCAGGCTGTAGTGTGCCTAATCGGTAAATGAGATGCTGTTCCTCAAGCTTGCGTTGATGTTCACTGGAACACTGCAGCAATCCCAGGACAGAGATGTGAGCATGAGAGCAGGGAGGAGTGTTGAAATGGCAAGCAACCGGAAGCTCAGGGTCCTGCTTGCGGACTGAGTGGAGGTGTTCTGCAAAACAGTCACCCAGTCTGCGTTTGGTCTCCCCAATATAGAGGCGACCACATTGTGAGCAGTGAATACAGTATACTACATTGAAAGAAGTACAAGTAAATCGCTGCTTCACCTGAAAGGAGTGTTTGGGGCCTGGGATGATGAACAGAGAGGAGGTAAATGGGCAGGTATTACACCTCCTGCGATTGCAGGGGAAGGTGCCATGGGAAGGGGACGTGGTGGTGGGGGTAATGGAGGAGTGGACCAGGGTGTCACGGAGGGAACAATCCCTTCGGAATGCTGACATTTTTTTTCATGTTTGTACTTGCGGCTGTTCAATTTTCAGTCCGTTAACACCCTATCTGTGCTAACGCTTTGTCTTTCAACACACCATTAACATATTGTTTGCCTTTGCTCCACGACCTGGTCAGCTATTCTGTGACCTTGTCCTATCTACCCCTTCTCCTTTGTTATCTCTTGCCCCAGCCCCACTTTACTTGCTTATAACCTTTTACATTTCTAATATTTGCCAGTTCTGAAGAAGGGTCACTGACCTGAAACGTTAACTCTGCTTCTCTCTCCACAGATGCTGCCAGACCTGCTGAGTATTTCCAGCATTTCTTGTTTTTATTTCAGATTTCCAGCATCCACAGTATTTTGCTTTTCTTTTAACTTCTTAGTTTGCTGTCTGTGAGAACACTTCAAAGTGATTGGCTGCTTAACCTGTCTGCTGGCATCACTGTTGCTGAACACCTGGAAATCCCCTTGACTTGGCACCAGCTTCAAACTAACAACAGGAAAGGGGAAATCCATTGGAGGCAGCTTTTTTCAAAGTCAGCGCTGAGCACTGTCACTTTGCTACTGACTGCAAAATCTGAGCCATTAGAGCAGCTGATCAAAAGCTTGGTCAAAGAGGCAGATTTTAAGGAGCATCTTAAAGGAGGAAAATGTGGTCGAGAGGTGGAGAAGTTTAGGGATGGAATTGCAGCATTTATGACCTGGGTAACTGAAGGCATGGCTGCCAATGGTGGAGTGATTTAAAAATCAGGGATGCTCAAGAAACCAGAATTGAAGGTGCACAGATATCTTGGAGGGTTGTAGCACTAGAAGAGATTACAGGGAGCAAGGCCAAGGAGAGTTTTGAAAACGAGGATGAGATACATTTTTCCTTTAATCTGTAGATCAACATGTGCATCTACCATGTTTGGATTTTCTATAGAATTCAGATCATAAAATAGCAGAGCCTGGAACGCATTAAGTATCTGCTGCCTAAAATATTCTCCCCTACTCTTTTGAAAGCACTGATTCATTCAGGGTTACTGGGTGCTATCTGGTGCCTGGTCTACATGGTCAATCTTCAGGCATGAAGTAACTTGTGGTGGTGGAGGCAGGGGCAAGGGAGATCATTACAACTGAGCTTAATTGCATATCTAACATCTACGTGAATAATTTCCAGCAGAGGTCACTGGATAGTAATCAGAATCCGGAACCCTCTATTTAGCCCAAGGATACTAAAGCTAATTGTGGTACCCCACTGTTGTCTTTATTGAGTTAATCTAACCTAAGACTTATTTGATCTATATAGCCAAATACCACAATAAATATTTCATTTACCATCTGAGCCACTTGGCAGCTGGACATTGAGATATTTAGACCCACTTTATTACTCACATTTTATGCAATTGCAACATCATTCTTTCATGCAGAATATAAATAGCGCCATCCAAAGCTGTGAGAATGGCCCTATAGAGAATTTGCAAAGGAAACTGGAATATTTCTGGTACCTGATTGAAGAAAACAGCATAATTCATGAATGATACAATTACAAGTGAGTTATTCAGATCTTCATGGAATAAATATTGTACTTAACATATCTCTATGTTATTAAAGATCATGAGTGGAGCATAAAATTTCCAACCACAAATTGTGCTTCTTCTCGTCATATCATGCTATTCTGTCAACATTCACCGTTTGTAAATTACTATGCCAACTGTTAGTGCTGTTGCAGGCTTTGACCACTAGATGGCTTTGTGGAACAAGTTTCTGAAATTTCTGTACAAACTTGTGCCATCTTGTTTATATACACAAGAAAAGCTTATACTCTGCTTATACTCTGGTCAATACCACAGGCAGTTTATTAGTAGTATTCTATTTATACAATGGACATGTTTTGTATATCAATCTTAGTCTGTTGAAAGCATCAAATATACTTAGCTTTAAGCAGTAAAATTTTGATTCAGTGTAACAGGATTTTATTCAGCCAAAAAACAAACTATTTTGAACTTTGAAGCGTCCGGGTTGCAATGGTGATAAGTCGGATGCTGACACCCCCTATGAGGCTGTTAGATTGGTCCAGTGTATAGCAAACATATTTTGTTCTGATACTGTCACCAGAAAAAAAATTAATTCTCTCATATACTTGAAATAAGTTTAGCACACAACATACATTACATAACTATTTATCATATTTGGTATTAGCATTGGCATTCCATAAAATGTTGTACAACAAACATGGTCATCTACAGTAGGTCTTGGAGGAATTACAAATAGATTTTGCAAGTTCAGTTAAGGTCTATCTACATAAACAAGTTGACCTCAGTCCATTCACTGCTGATACTGCAGTTTTCTATATTATTACTCTTAAAAATAGCAAATGCTTACTCTATGAAAGATGGAACTTTTCTTTAAAAAAGTAGGAATTGTTCATAGTTATTTTTCTTTCCCTTCCTCCCTTCATAATGCTGCATAACATTCTTCCAGCCAAGAGAGCAAGCAGACAACTCCTTGGCTGGAAGAATTTTTATTGGCAACTGATTAGAGTACAAGTGTTCTGCAGCTTGTTATAACTTCTGACTTGACTTAGCCATTCTCACGTAGAGTATCTCCTATCCGTTCTGTGACTTGTCTTGGTAGCCAGCTGAAACCAGTGCAGAGAATTACAGACTGAAACTCATACCCCATAACCCTTTGGCATGGTGCATCAATGTGCTCACATGCTGTGCTATATATCAAAATAGTGATTGCAACATTTTAAACAATAATTCAGTCATTCCGGTAGAGGAGGCCATTCGGCCATCGAGCCTATGCCAGCTCTCTGCAGAGCAATCCAATCAGTCCCATTCCCCCATCTATCCCCAAAGCCCTGCAGGTTTATTTCCCCCAAGTGCCCATCTGATTTACTTCTGAAATCATTCACAGTGTCTGCTTCCATCATTCTCGTAGGCAGCAAGTTCCAGGTCATTACCACGCACTGCGTAAAATAGTTCTTCCTCACATCCCCTCACTTATCTCTTGCCCAAACTTTAATTCTGTCTCTTAATCCTTGTACCATCACTAACGGGAACAACTTTTCTTTGTCTACCTTATCTAAACTTGTCATAATCCTGTACACCTCATCAAATCTCCCTTCAATCTCCTTTGCCAACACCACCAGCTTCTCCAAGCTCACATTGCACCTAAAATCCCCCATCCCTGGAAATATTCTGCTAAATCACCTCTGCAACCTCTCAAGGACCCTCACATCCTTCCTAACGTGTGGTGACCAGAACTGGACGCAATACTCTAACTGTAGCCCAATGAGAGGCTTAATAAAGATTCAGCATAACTTCCCTGCTTTTGTACACGATACCTCTATTTACGCAGCCCAAGATCCCATATGCTTTGCTTACTACTCTCAATATGTCCTGCCACCTTCAAAGATCTATGCACATGAACCCGCAGGGCCTCTGTCCCTGTACATTCGATAGAACTGTGTCATTTAAGGGGAGGCGATGGCGTAGTGGTATTATCATTGGACTAGTAACCCAAAGACCCAGGGTATTGATCTGGGGACATGGGTTCGAATCCCACCACAGCAGAAGGTAGAATTTGAATTGAATTAATAAATCTGGAATTAAAAGCTAGTCTAATGATGGCCATGAAACCATTGTCAATTGTATAAACCCATCTGGTTCACTAATGTCCTTAGGGAAGGAAATCTGCTGTCCTTACCTGGTCTGGCCAACATGTGACTCCAGACCCACAGCAATGCGGTTAACTCTTACATGCCCTCTGAAATGGCCTAGCAAGCCACTCAGTTGTACCTAACTGCTACAAAGTCAATAAAAAGGACCGGACCACCCGGCATCAACCTAGGCACCGGAAGTGACAATGGCAAACCCAGCCCTGTTGCCCCTGCTAAGTCCTCCTTATTAACATCTGGAGGCTTGTGCCAACATTGGGAGAGCTGTCCCACAGACTAGTCAAGCAACAGCCTGACATAGTCATACTCGCGGAATCATACCTGACAGACAATGTCCCAGACACTGCCATCACCATCCCCGGGTATGTCCTGTCCCACCGGCAGGACAGACCCAGCAGAGGTGGCAGGACAGTGGTCGACAGTCGGGAGGGAGTTGCCCTGGGAGTCCCCAACATCGACTCCGGACCCCATGAAGTTTCATGGCATCAGGTCAAACATGGGCAAGGTAACCTCCTACTGAATACCACCTACTGCCCTCCCTCAGCTGATGAGTCAGTACTCCTCCATGTTGAACACCACTTGGAGGAAGCACTGAGGGTGGCAAGGGCACAAAATGTACTCTGGGTGGGGGACTTCAACATCCATCACCAAGAGTGGCTCGATAGCACCACTACTGACCGAGCTGGCCAAGTACTAAAGGACATAGCTGCTAGACTGGGTCTGCGGCAGGTGGTGGGGGAACCAACACGAGGGAAAAACATATTTGATCTTGTCCTCACCAATCTGCCTGCGGCAGAAACTACTGTCCATGACTGTATTGGTAGGAGTGACCACCGCACAGTTCTTGTGGAGACAAAGTCCCGCCTTCACATTGAGGATACCGTCCATCATGTTGTGTGGCACTATCACCGTGCTAAATGGGATAGATTTCAAACAGATCTAGCAATGCAAAACTGGGCATCCATGAGGCGCTCTGGGCCATTGGCAGCAGCAGAATTGGCAGCAACCACAATCTGTAGCCTCATGGCCCGGCATATCCCCCACTCTACCATTACCATCAAGCCAGGAGCCCAACCCTGGTTCAATGAAGAGTGCAGGAGGGCATGTCAGGAGCAGCACCAGGCATACCTCAAAATGAGGTGTCAACCTGGTGAAGCTACATCCCAGGACTACTTGCATGCCAAACTGCGTAAGCAGCATGTAACAGACAGAGCTAAGCGATCCCATAACCAACGGATCCGATCTAAGCTCTGCAGTCCAGTCACATCAAGCCGTGAATGGTTGTGGACAATTAAACAACTAACTGGAGGAGGTGGCTCCACAAATATCCTCAATGATGGGAGAGCCCAGCACATCAGTGCGAAAGAAAAGGCAGAAGCATTTGCAACGATCTTCAGCCAGAAGTACCGAGTTGATGATCCATCTCGGCCCCCTACTGCAGTCCCCAGCATCACAGATGCCAGTCTTCAGCCAATTCGAATCACTCCACGTGACATCATGAAACAACTGAAGGCACTGGATACTGCAAAGGCTATGGGCCCTGACAATATTCCGGCAATTATACTGAAGACCTGTGCTCCAGAACTTGCCGCACCCCTAGCCAAGCTGTTCCAGTACAGCTACAACACTGGCATCTACCCGGCAATGTGAAAAATTGCCCAGGTATGTCCTGTGCACAAAAAGCAGGACAATTCCAACCCGGCCAATTACCGCCCCATCAGTCTACTCTCAATCATCAGCAAAGTGATGGAAGGTGTCATCAACAGTGCCATCAAGCAGCACTTTCATAGCAATAACCTGCTCAGTGATACCCAGTTTGGGTTCCAACAGGGCCACTCAGCACCTGACCTCATTACAGCCTTGGTTCAAACATGGACAAAAGAGCTGAACTCAAGAGGCGAGGTGAGAGTGACTGCCCTTGACATCAAGGCAGCATTTGACCGAGTATGGCATCAAGGAGTCCGAGCAAAACTGGAGTCAATGGGAATCAGGGGGAAAACTCTCTGCTGGTTAGAGTCTTCAAACATAAGGTCAGAAGTGGGGAAGAGAGAATCTAACCATCTCCCCTTGACATTCAATGGCATTACCATCACTGAATCCCCTACTGGCAACATCCTAGGCGCTACCATTGACCAGAAGCTGAACTGGAGTAGCCATATAAATACCTTGGTACAAGAGCAGGTCAGAGGCTAGGAATCCTGCAGCGAGTAACTCACCTCCTGACTCCCCAAAGCCTGTCCACCATCTACAAGGCACAAGTCAGGACTGTGATGGAATATTCTCCACTTGCCTGGATGGGTGCAGCTCCAACAACACTCAAGAAGTTCGACACCATCTTGGTGTGCAGCCCACTTGATTGGCATCCCATCCACAAACATTCACTCCGTCCACCACCGACACACAGTGGCAGCAGTGTGTACCATCTACAAGATGCACTGCAGCAATGCACCAAGGCTCCTTCGACAGCACCTTCCAAACCCATGACCTCTACCACCTCGAAGGACAAGAGCAGCAGATGCATGGGAACATCACCACCTGCAAGTTCCCGTCCAAGTTGCACACCATCCTGACTTGGAACTATATCGCCATTCCTTCACTATCGCTGGGTCAAAATCCTGGAACTCCCTTCCTAACAGCACTGTGATTGTATCTACCTTACATGCACTGTAGCGGTCCAAGAAGGCAGCTCACCACCACCTTCTCAAGGGCAATTAGGGATGGGCAATAAATGCTGGCCTGGCCAGTGGGGCCCACATCCCATAAAAGAATTTAAAAAAAATTATTGTATATTGTCTCCCTGTCCCTTCTGCTAAAATGCATCACCTCACACTTCTCTGTACTAAATTCCATCTGCCACTTGTCTGTCCATTCTGCTAACCAATGATCTGTGCAGTCTATTGGTATCATTCTCACAGGCCGGAGAGGGGGGTGTAAAATCAGGTGAATGGCAGGGCACCGTGCCTATCACCTACCCACCCCACATTGGTATTTTATTAATGACAGGGAGGCAGCAGGCGATTCACCCGCCCTTAGGCCAATTGAAGTACTTCCGTGGCCAATTGGTCACTTAAGGGCCTCTTCCCTCCGCTACGGGTATTTTAACCAGTGGTGGATGGGCACCTCACCACCTGAGGAGGCCGCCCAATAATACCTGGCATATTCCTTGCAAGCTGGGAGGGGGCCCCTGATGAACTGGCACCCTGTGCCCCACATAGGGCCTGCCCCCCACAAGCAGCACGGACCACTCATGCTGGAACACACCCCTGCCCTCTGGACGGAACGCACCCTCTTTGCTGGGCCTGGCCAATTGGCCACGGTGAGCCCCCGACAGCACTTACCTGCTTCAGAGGTCAGCGTTCAAAATGGCTCTTCTAGCTGGGTGCAGTCCAAGAAGTGGCCAACGCCACCCGATGGCACTGCTGGGATTTAAGAGCTGCCAGCCCGCTGACTGGCCAGCAGCTCTTGGAGGTGGGGCATCCTACCTCAGAGGGCAGAAGCTATGACAGCTGCCAATTAATTGCCTGAGCCACACAAAATGCAGTCGTGGCTTCCAGGGCCAGCAGAGGTGGGCTCGCCCCCTGGCTTCCAGCTGGTGGGCAGGGCAACCACCTCCTCCAAGTTTGGTACCATCGGCAAATTTTGAAATTTTACTCTGTTTCAATAGCCAGGTCATTTATATCTATCAAAAAAATGCAGTGATCCTATCACTGAACCTTGACAAACACTACTGTCTACCATTCTCCAGTCTGAAGATCAATTATTTACCATGACTTGCTGTTTTGTCTGTAAGCCAATTTTTTATTCAAGTTGCTATTGGTTTGTTAACCAGCCTTTTAGGTGGTACTTTGTCAAACACTTTCTTAAAATCCATATAGTCAACATCCATTGCCTTCTCTTCAATTAACCTTCTCTGTTACTTAATCAAAAAAAAATCAATCACGTTTTACAAATCCATGCTGGCTCTCCTGAATTAACTCATACCTCTCCAAGTCCCTGTTGACTTTTCCTGGATTGTTGTTTCAAAAACCTTACCCACTGCTGATAAACTAATGGGCCTGTAGTTACTAGGAATGTCCCTACACCCTTTCTTGAATAAAGGTGTCATGTTTGCCACTCTCCAATCTCCACCCCCGCTTCCTTTAGCAACCTGCTATGCAAGCCATCTGGACCAGATGACTTATCCACCCTAAGCATAGCCAGCCTTTCCAGTACCCCCTTCCTATCAATTTTCACCTCATCCATTATGTTACAACCAGTTGAGAAAGGTATCTAGGGGTCCCTCTCAGCCTTCACCTGGTCTTACTGTTACAGGGTTTAATATTAAACACACTGTGCTTTTAGCTCCCCCTTGGTGAATCCTTGTTCACCATTTTCCTATTATAAGGCGAAGAAATGAGCACCAACAGGCTCTTAGGTTTAAAGAAGAAAAGTGGAATTTATTAAAACTTAAACATAAACTCTAATTCAGTTAACACCTACGGATACACGCCGTGCCCCATGCTAGCATGCATACGTGATACGCAGATGTAAATAGGGACAGAAAAGAGAAGAAAAAAATAAAGTGGAAAGGATTGGGGCAATATCTGAAGAATTGTTACAGTTCTTTGAGCTCACCATAGAGTCCTTGCTTGTAGGTCATTCTTGCTTTTTGTTGAGACCCAGTATTCTTCTTAAACCTTGTTCATTGTAGGAGACTTTTCTCTGTTGGGCTTCATGTGTCTTTAATGGATTCCGAAGCTGGTGAAAGAGATGGGAGCAGACAGGAGGAGAGGAGGTCTGCTTCAGTCCAGGAGCTAAGAGCTTACTGCCAGTTCACAACTCTGTAGCATGTTCCACTTCCACTGATATTTTGTCAGCATCCTGTTCCTCAGTAAACACTGATACAAAGTATTCATTAAGTATTCTAACCTTGCCCTGTGCCTCTAAGTATATTATCACCCTCTTTGTCTCCAATAGGACCTACCCCACCTCATATTATCCACTTGCTATGCACATGCTGGTAGAAGATTTTTGGGTTCCCTGCCATTCTATTCTCGTATTCTCTCTTTGACAGTCTTATTTTCCTATTGACATCCGCTCTCAACTTATTGTTATGTGGCCTAGTTCTTGCATGAAGAATTCACCTGACATGCATCATACACCCTCTTTTTTTTATTTCATCATATTCTTGATCTCCCCGTCATCCAAGGAGTACCAGATTTGCTTCCCTTACCTTTCACACTTGTTGAAATCTACCTAGCTCGTACCTGAAGCATCTCCTCAAAGATCACCCATTGTTCTGTTACACTTTTTCCTACCAATCTTTGGTTCCATTTTACCCTGGCAAGATCCCCCACATCCCATTGAAGTTAGCCCTTTTCCAATTTAGAAGTTCTATTTTAGGTTGTTCCTTGCTGTTCTCCATTACCAATCTAAACCTTATGATATGATCACTTTTACCCAAGTGTTTCCTCAGACACTTGGTCCACCTCATTTCCCATCACCAGATCGAGTAGTGCTTTGTTCCTAGATAGCCCGAGAACATACTAATCAAGGAAGGTCTCCTGAACATAATTTAAGAAATTCTTCCCCCTTTTTTACCTTTACTTTTATTTATTTAGAGATACAGCACTGAAACAGGCCCTTCGGCCCACTGAGTTTGTGCCGACCAAGAACCACCCATTTATACTAACCCTACACTAATCCCATATTCCCTACCACCTACCTACACTAGGGGCAATTTACAATGGCCAATTTACCTATCACCTGCAAGTCTTTGGCGGTGGGAGGAAGCCGGAGTACCCGGCGAAAACCCATGCAGACACAGGGAGAACTTGCAAACTCCGCACAGGCAGTACCCAGAATTGAACCTGGGTCCCTGGAGCTGTGAGGTTGCGGTGCTAACCACTGCGCCGCTCACGATTTATCATTTAGTCTTGGGGGCAGGGAATTCCATCAATGCTTGTACTTTTGCTGTTCTTGGCAACACTTGTCCTTCCCCTACTATATGCCCCAGATAGTTTACCCGCGCTTTTGCAAATTCACTTTCAGCAAGGTTTATCACCAAATCAGTCGACTCTAATTTTCTAAACAGAGCTTTTAGTTGTTCTAAGTGGTCCTTCCAAGTGTCACTGTAGACCAACACATCATCAAGGTAAACCACACAGTTAGGAACACTGGCTATCACTTCGTTCATGAGTCTCTGGAAAGTTTTTGGGGCATTTTGTTTAGCCTGAATGGCAGCACTCGGCATTGGAAAAGACCGCCTGGTGTGACAAAGGCTGATATTTCTTTAGCTCAGGGTGTTAAAGGAATTTACCAGTATCCCTTTAACAAATCTATTTTGGTAAGAAACGTGGCACTACCAACTCAATACAGTCACTGTCAATACAGTCTTCCAAGTGAGGAATTGGGTAGAAATCTGCCTTTGTTACTGCATTAACCTTTCTGAGTCTATGCAAAACCTAGTTGAACTGTCGGGCTTAGGCTCTAACATGACTGGGGAACTCCAGCTGCTTTGACTAGGTTCAATTAGACAGTTTTCCAACATGTATTGGATTTCTGCTTTCATCTGGGCCTGTTTCTCTGGACTTAAGCAATAAGGATGCTGTTTGATAGGAGAGGATTCTCTTACATCCACATCATGTATGGCTAAGGTTGTACATCCTAGTTTATCCCTACAGACTCCTTTAAATGTGGTGAGTAGCCTTGTTAGGTTTTCTCATTGTTCTGCATCTAAATATGAAAACATAGTGTTTAATCTCCCTAACAATTCAGTACTTGCTAACTGAATAGTGGAGTTTCATTTTGAAAATTGTCTAGGCCACCTTCTGCCTCATCCTCACCATCCCTTTCATCCTTCACTATCCTTACGACCTGACATAACTGTTCTTGCTTATCCTCCTCCCGGCGGTGATATTGTTTCAACATATTGATTTGACACAGCCGATTCTTTTTCCGGTGATCTGGGGTATCAAATAATTTACTTTACCAATCCTTTTGGACTACTCTATATGGTCAACTGAACCATTCTTTCAGCGGTTCACCCTGTAAAGGCAGTAATACTAACACCTCATCCCCTGGTTGAAATGTTCAGCTCTTGGCATGCTTGTCTAACAAATATCGATTAGGATGACATCTCCCAGTATCACCACTCGATAGTTCTTGCACATCTCTATGATTTCCCTGCAGATTTTCTCCTCTATCTCTCTCAGTATTTGGCGACATATAGAATACCCCCAGTAATGTGATTATACCCTTTTTTCTTCACCTCCTCAGGGAGATCCTCTCTTTCCAACATTACAATGTCTTCCCTAATCAGTACTGCCACCCCACCTCCCCTTTTTCCTTCCCCATCTTTTCTGAATACTTCATATCCTTGAATATTAAGCACCCAGGCCTTGCTATTTTTAAGTCACATTTCCATTATTGCCTCATCATATTTCCACATGCTATTTGTGCTTGTAGCTCACCAACTTTATTCACCATAGTGTTTTTTTTTTAAAGAGCTGATCAAGACAATTAGAATCAGTTAACAGCAATCAGCTTTGTGCACAAAATGGGAGTGAAGTCATAAGGTTGTGGATTCAAGAACCGCTCTGAGACCCGAGTACATAATCTAAGCTGGCACTTCAATGTAGTACTGACAGAGTGCTGTGCTGTTAGAGGTACTGTCTTTTAGCTGAGACCCTATATGCCCTCTCAGGTGGATATACAAGATCATCA
Source organism: Heterodontus francisci (assembly GCF_036365525.1). NCBI lineage: Eukaryota > Metazoa > Chordata > Chondrichthyes > Heterodontiformes > Heterodontidae > Heterodontus > Heterodontus francisci. The sequence goes on along the minus strand of NC_090393.1, from coordinate 30,325,074 downwards.
GATACTTTTAGTATCCTAACTCGCACCAAGTCCCGTTCACCATCACCCCTTTGCTGACCTACACTAGCGACATTGATTAATGCTCTTGTGAAGCCCCTTGGAATGTTTTACTCTGTTAAAGGCACTATATAAATCCAAGTTGTTTCTGTCCTAGCCAATATTTTTCCCTCAATCAACAATACTAAACAGATTATGTGGTCACTTACCTTATTCCGGATTGTTGTAATGAAATGCACAGCAGAGTGCACAATGACTGCACCTTAAAAAGTATTTAATTGGCTGTGAAGCTCTTTGGCATATACTGAGGTTCATGAAAGGTGATCGAACTGCAAGTTCTTTCTTTCTAAAAGATTGAGAGTCGTGCAGATGCTTACAAAACTAGCATAAAACCTAATTCCCTTTATTTCTTGTCTCCTGTGCGCACACATGCCCTTTATGTAGCCAATTGATAGCAATTTTGAGTTTACATCCTATCTTTCTAAAATATCTTCAAAGGCCAAGAACATCAAGGTTAACTATGACCAACCTTCACTGCCTTGGTTAAGAGCAGCTGACTCAGTACAGACTGATAAAATCTGGGATCATTCTGTTCAGTGTGGCTAAAAATGTACTGGACAGTATTCTTGACAACTGATTTATCCAGAAGATCATTAAGTTTTGTTTCATAATATACCCATTTTGTAATAGCAAATTGATACCAGTTAGAGTATTCAATACCACATTCATCATCCATAAGATTGAAAATGCTTTTCAGTTTAGTACTTACTGAATGCAGAAGTTGAAAATGTTGCAACGCCAACATTTTAATTGAAATATTCCACAAATTGGCTAAGCTTTGACTAAATATCTCTTACCTTGAACATTAACAAATCAACATTACGTGATGTCTGCATATGCGATCCCAGTAATCATATTCTCATATTAGACTGATTTGGAATTGGTAATTGTGATCTGCTTGGCTAAAGACAGCAAACTTAATTTAAAATGTTGTGGGCTGAGGTTGTAGTCTATTTTATCTAGATGTATTTGGTTTTAAATGTGCTTCTCAAAATTAGTTAATTTTGTGTAAATGAATCATTTTCAAATGCAAATACATACATTTCTCAATTTATTATGTGTAGATGGCTGGTCAACACATAGTATTGAAAATTAAAATACTTTTATATATTATGAACCAGAATACAGATTTATCATTCATGCAATCATGCAAGTAGCCAATACATCAAGATTAAGATACTCCATGCAAAATGAAATTTGTAATTACAAAAGAAAATACATTTTATTACAAGATTTGAAGTTGAAAAAAAAACTACTAGAAAAGATACAAATTACAAACTTCTGTAAAAGTTAAGCAAAATGTATTCACATATTAATGAAACGCAATTCAAAAAATTCCCAAAAGGAATGAGGGAATATTACTTCTACAAACAAAATCTTATAAGACAATATTTGTGTGGCACACATTTATGTAGTGTTTCATATCATACAGGATAAAACCTTACACAAAGCCATTAAACAAGGACCTATGCTGTTTTGCATACACCTTCTGGTGGCTAAAGAAGTTCACAGCCCATATATGATTTTGATAAAGGTTTCACAAAAAAATACAATAGAGGACTATAATGTCACATTATCATACCCAAGTATATCTGCTACCATTGACTCTGTTTTCCATTCCTGCAAACCTCCCCCACTCCAAAATCAATGTGTATGCTTATCAGTGGCTTTCTCCAGTTAGAAAAGATCAGCAAAGTAGGATACAATGAATTCCTCTTGTAGTAAAGCCAATCAGACACCAATGAATTTGAGAATTTAACCTCAAAGTAAAAATATTATGCTATCCCAGTCACTGACTGAACCAGTTCGTGTTTACAAAGACAGTACGCAAACTGTGCAAACATTTAAAATACAATTAAACCTGAACATTATAAATTGAATAGTATTCAGACTTATGCCATATGATTTATGACTTTGTACAAAAGCACTGTCTTGTGCAAAATATCTGTATGGCTTTTTAATCTTTATGATTGTAGTTTTAATAAAGCACAAATCTGTTTGCATTTTCTTGGTGTATTCAAAAGCATTTTTGGACCAGTTGACAAACATACTTTCAAAAAAAAAAAAGGTACACATAGGTACTGCAAAAATGTTTTGGGAGGAAGATGTGGATTTAAACTTTAAAATGTGTTCCAATTTAATGTTGTCCAATATGTTAGCCACTAGCTAGGTGTGGCTAATTGCATTTCTGATTAGTAAATACAAATTAGCGATGGACACCATTGTTGGGCATGCTATCTTAATCATATTGGCACACAGTATGCCTGGGCACTTGAATATTTTTATGGTCTTTTCGGTAAAATGATGAAATGAAAAGCAGAGTATCAGTATATTGATCGTTGAGTGTTTTACTTCTTTGGCTATTGAATGGTGGTACATCTTTGTTAAGTAAATAATCACATGAGGTACATTTACCTGTATTGTGCGAATGTATGTAAGGCGTTTTCTGCTAAAATTAATGCAAATGGCTAAAACAGTGTTGGCACAGCCACACCGTGGCTAGCAGTGATTTCTACTGACAACATTGTTCTAAACACAGACTCCAATTTATCCCAGTTATACATGCTCTGCAAGCCATAAGCTCATCTGTTTACATATGAGGATTTCAAAAGAACTCGAACAATTGGTCTAGAATAATTTACAACTTCAGAAATTAAACTCAAATAAAATGCATGATGAAATATATTTAAAAAAAATGTTAAGATGCACCAAATATGAAGAAAATAAAGAAATTGCTGGATAGGCATAGTTTAATCTGTAGGAGCTTTTGTACTGGAAGGCCATAGTTTCTACAATCTCAAAATATAATGACACACTTAAAAATAGTATTTTAAGTCCTGATAATATATTAATGAAGAAATCAAGTCTGGGATATCGCTGCTAAAAATTGTTCAGAATTAACAAGAAATCAGGTAGCACATTTTCAAAACATGCTGTTCACAAATAGGATTGACAAATATAATCTGAAAGTACTTTTGAGAAGTGCATGTGAAGTTTAAAAATGGTTAATTACAGCTATACTGTAGAAATGAATGCTGTTAAATGAACATCCTTTGTGTTTGCAGGTTACTATTCAGGAGAACTATGTTAGTCAAATACTACTAATGAACACCTGCAGATAGTCAAACATTAGAGTTTTCTGTGTAATTATTAACTGATGAAAGTCTGGATTGCAATATTGATGATAAAGTGCAATCATTAACATTCCATTAAAACACTACCCCCTCAGAGCAAATGCAACTTATGTAATTGCTTTCAGTCTTACTATTAAAATGCCTCATATTTCTCCCGCCCAAGAATATCATTGTCTCGATTAAAAAGATATGGTAAATGCTGCACAATGGCAGCAGTTTAAGGCAGTTGTTTGTGTTTTCAAGATCATGTTGGGGACAGACTAAAGACATTTATCGTAATTTAATTCTCTTTCCTGCCAATTTTCTCTCCTCTCCTGAAATGCTAAATATAAACGGAGGTATGGTTTTCAGCAGCAACAGGCCTACCATAATTTTGCCCAAGCAAGTATTCTTCATGTGTAAATTTAGGTAGTGGGTGTTGGCAGGCTGTTTGACAACAGAAGGCATCATAGTCATGCACCAAACCTGTCCTCACCAATACTGATAGACACACACTTCGACCAGTGAGCAGGACTGGGCACCACATCCATTTTATATACACAGTATTATGTTATACACAGAAAAACATTAGCCCATGTTATTTTTCCACTAAAAAAAAATCAACATTACAGAACTACAACTAGCTATTAATAGATATTAAATGGTGAAGAAAATGAAACTGCTGTGATTTACAAACTTCAGAGTACCTTGCTCTGATTTCAGCTCACAAGCTCAACTAATTATGCAGATATGTTAAGTATGATTTTGAAGTATACTGTAAACCGACTGCAATTATAGAAACTATGTAAACTATGACAAAAACAGGTTACATAAGTTGCAACAGGTTTTGGGACTTGCAAACTGGGGTAATAGATGCAAATAAGAGTGACCCTTTACCACTAGGACTAAAAATCATAACCGCAGTTTTCACACCAGTGTAACCTATGCACGATATTCAAGTTCTGTGCTGCAATTAATTGCTTTTACCACATCCAAGGTCAAGGGCCTTGAAATTATACTGTAGGATACTTACAAACTGAACACAATGTCTTTGTCTAAAATTCCACTATGCTATTTTAGTGCAGACTTTAAAGTAAATGAGATAAAGTCTTTGTGAAAATAACAGAATAATCTTAGTCAAACACAGTGATCATGTGTACATTAGCATCCCAATGAGTAATTTCTGGGCAAAAGTTCTTAAATGTGGCAAAAGTGACTGGTTGTAGAATCAAGAAAATAGGGAGCTCTTAAATTTAGTGAATCTCCACAACTGAAAAATAAATTCTAATCTACACTTTTTAAATTCATACAGAAACAGACATCTAATTAGCCTCCCACAGCTTCATATAATATACATTCTTAGAAGCATGCCTGAATGCTACATTGATTGTAAAATGACCCTGACTGATTATACAATGTACTTTATGATTCAAGTGCATCTTTTGCCAATTAAAAATAACCAGATTTTCTCACCTCTTAATTCTTCCCTGTGCCTTTCCATTTTTGATCCCTCCATTTTTATCACTTAATAGCACTGCATTAGTAATTACCTATGCTTCTTAGAATTTTATTAGTGTACTGCTATTGAAAGAGGTTCCTGTACTTGTCCTCTGGGGACAGATATAGTTTATTTTAGATACTGACCAGATTACTTTGTGCCTTAGAGATTAAAGTATTGGAATTTTTGAAGCCTGTTGCCCTAAAATAAACAAAGGCAAACAGAAATCCATGTCTACAAGTAGAAGCTTAAAAAGAAAATGCAAATAATAATTTTCTATATGTGGTTGTGGTATATGGATTTAAAATAACCTCCCCCATCATTGTTAAGCAACTTATGCTTCAGGTACATCTTTTTGCAATCTTTTATTTCAGTTAAAAATACTGCTTACCAATGTTCTGAACATTCACCAGATGTATAGTTGATAAATTAATGAGGAGACAATGAAAACAAAATGGATTTCTTTTGTATAATGTGCAACTTTTGAAATATCATGGACAATGCTATGTCTCTAAAGGCAAATTCTTGTAATTTGTAAAATTACTTTAAAAAAAAAGTTTGCATTTATTAAAAATTGAGAATTGTAAAAAGCATTTAATATTACACTAAAAACACTACAAATATTGACTGATGGTGAAGGGGTACCTTCCTCATAACTAAAACTACAGTGAATATTTATGATTCTACCCTCAGGATAACCCTTGTTTTATAAATGTGAAAGGATTTCACCTACCATACTTTGTGATGTCTGCGTACAATGGTATTGATTTGAATTGGTCAGCTGGTATTAAATATTGGGCAATTTAAAAAAAATTTCTTGCTTATAATGGCTATTCAGCTATAATCACATTTAGCATTGCCAACCAAGGATCTTGAGGGAACAAGACAGAAGTACAAAGGCATATTCGTGTGCTTCATGTCTTAGGCACAATACATTAAAGGCAACAAACACCAAGAATAACTGATTCACTCCATTTTTACTATATAAATTGACATTTTTTTGCAACTGTTGCAAAATACTAGTAATGTTTCGTCTGACACCAATGTTGTGGGTGCAGAGGGGACAAGAAGAACGGGCTGATAACCATCAAACTCCAATATGAAAGATTTAGCAAATATTTGTGCATTCAATAAAATATCAATAATTTTTCTGTACTTCTGTAATGTTCTGTTGCATTTCTTTCTTTACTTACTCCAATGGAAATTTCAATAATTTTTTCAAGCCATTTTTAAGATGGTGCAAGCTAGTGTTTTTTTCTCCAACTGGAGGTAAAGGTGCAAAGTTTCATGTTGAGGTATAGCTCTATAGTTGGCAATGACATTTTAGTTCCTCATTCAAGTGATCGTTCTGCATGCAACAGCCTGGGCAATAAGTGTCAGTAGATTATCTGACTGTGGAAGTGACCATGGCGAAGCACAATTCTATAATTATCCAACATTCACATTTCTAGCAATGATCACTACTAAGTCAGAAGCTGAAACTTTAGTTGTTTCTCTCCACTTCACCCCCAGCTCTCACTCACCCACCAAGAGTTTGACTGAAATTGTTTAAACACAGCACTAAATACAGCGGAAGTCCCGCAATTCCTGCACTGTTTTACATCGTTTAGCATAAAGCTGTAGACGTTAGTGTTAAAAGTAAGATAAGATGAATTATTATTACTACAAAGAAGTACAAGTTCATTATTTAGTTTAGTGTAGTACATCTCTTATCTATGTGACACTACTTTTGGAGAATAAGAAATAAAAGTGATTTGAGTATGCTTCAATTGTTACTGGAAGCTTGACAGCCTGAAATATCGACTAAAAGTATGGAGATACAGCCACTTTTCACAATTCTACAGATGATGATCACATGCAAGGTGGTGAGTTGTATGAAACTGCAATCTTGGATGCTGAAAACAAAACTGAAAATCCTTCCTAGGAGTCCACAGGACAGACACAAGTGTGGCACAGCAGAACCCCCACCTCCCCTAGTCCCAGACCTTATACTCAAAACCTAAATCCCTGGGATCTTCAGCTCCAGAAGGAGCTACTCTACTACCAGGCAGGGCAATCAATCTACTCACCAGAAAATGACTGCACTGATCAAACAGGTAGAATTGCCCCTTCCAATTGAGTAGATGGCCAATCTGTCACAATTTCAGGGCTGCAGAATCTGCTTGTTAATGTTAAAATTGACTCCAAAACACAAGTAAATATTGCAGAATTATGAAACAAAAACTTTAACTAACTGTATTTCATCTTCAGTTGGGTGATGTGCTGTTAGCCTCAGCTATGGCCTTGTTTTTGAAAAGATACATCACTAAAAACTGCACCACATTTGAAATAATTCTGCTGTAATTTGTGTTGACAGCCAGAAATGACATTTGGCTGATTTGACCCAGATAATGCCAAATAGAAATTTCATCAGGCACACAACACTGGAATTTAATCAACTAATTACTGGGAAATCTCTAAATTCAGAAGTAATAATGCACCACTCATTTATTTAAGAATCTTGGCATCCATGATTTTTTTCCAAATAGAGCCAAAGTCACTTTTATGAAGTTTCTATCTGCTTAGGCACATTTATAAAGTCAATAACTAGCCAGAAAGCCAAACATTTTTTTGAAAGACTGTAATTATAACTAGATATAAAATTTGCTAAAGTTTTTTTTTTAAAGAATTCTTCCCCATTTTTTGAAGGCTTGTGCAGGTATAAAAAGAATGGGAAAAGACCTAGTCATTCACTAAGCCTACCTCCATCTGGACATGCTGCATCCCACATGCACCCTCAACCACCCCACCCCCTGCAGTCACGCACTCTTCGAGGAAGGAAAAACGCTGAAGCCATTTTGGGAAACCTAGGTGGGTGGGGGCTCATTTTCACTTGTGGCAGGGGCAGAAACCTGGGGGAGACTTCAGTTGAAAGGAAAATTGGGCACAGCGTAGTGGTCAATCCACTACTAGTTTTCTGCCCCTACCAAAAATGGAAATCAGCCGCTATGCATGAGTGCAGTCATCCAGTAGCTTGCCCAAGGGGGATTATATGGAGAGTGTTAGCAAGCTATTCGCTGTTGGGGTCAGCATAGCCAAGCTTGATCCTGTCCTCATTTGATATCCACATGTGTACTTTCTAGCAAGTATCACTTACCCAGGGAGACTGAAGCCAACTTTAGTGGCTGACCCATTTTCCCAGCTGAGATCAGCTGGCTCTGCCGAGACCAAGGGATTGAACATGGGGCCTTTCTGTTCTATATGTCTCAGTACTACATACTACATTGCATTTACCCAGTAAGCCCCTGGAAACGGACACAATGATTTTAAACAAATACTGTAATTACTAATCAAATCAATTCCAAAACAATAAATATGTATTCCTTTATTCATATATGCCTTCAATTATTCTAGTGTTTGACATAGGCGCTTAAGGTCCTTTACCTGTTCCCTTTAAACAGGACACATTGGAAGTAGAAACATTTTACGTATTAGGTACCCTTTGTAGTCACTGGATTTTCATAAATAATAGTGTATGTTATCATTAAGTTAGTGTTTTGTAAACTAGCTACTTGTAAAATGTCTTATTCTACTTCAAATGATTAATCAGAACTTTTAATGATGGCAATGCAGGACAATGGACAAGTAGTGCTGGAGTGATGGGTTGCTGTACCAAGTGTTCACTGAATTTATAATAGCAAAAATAAAGTGGGGGGCGGGGGGGGGGAAAGGAACCTAAAATTTAAAAAAAAACTATACCTGATTGCCCCACCATTGTAGAAAGCGGAGAACATTCTGAATTGGATTTCTCCTTTCCCTTCCCCTCTTGAAGGTGTTGACTCATGTTGTGGTTCAGTTCCACAGATACCAGTAGTCCAAAATGGCCATTGTTCTTGTAGAAACCTATGCAGTGCATGTTGGAAGGCTATCCTCAAAAAGGTGGGCATCACAGCAGATTCTTGCAAGTGCATGACCCAGTGGGAGTCACTAGATTCTGACCAAGTGTGGGAAGCCTGGCTGATTTTCCAACTCCCCCACCCCAGAGTCAATTGTAGTGTATTAAAAAACTGCCCTGGCGAAGACCAGAAATGACCAAACTTAAGACCTTCAGGTCTATTTGGCTTAGTTCTACACCAAGACGGTGCCTTTACTCACTATGCCATAAAGAAAGCTCTGACTATATATTTATTTAAGTTACATATTCAGTTTCATTTCTCTGCCAGGGATAGTAAAGTTAAAACAGATGGACCCAAAAAGCAAATGATGTACAACATTCCCCAATGCCCATTTTATATAGTAAGTACTCACTTGCTGGATCCAGCCAGATTATAAAACAAATTAAAACTGAGGTTTATGTATAGTACCATTTGTACACTTCCTAGGAAGCATTTACTGGATTAGAATGTGGAAGCAAAGAAGAAAGAAAGAATTATGTTTAAAACTTGAGCCTGAAATTGACCTTTGAAAGGAACTGTGCATGATGTGGTATATTAATTCAAACCATTTGATCCAGTTGTGATCCACCATCATTTCTAACCTTGTTCTCTTGCCATTGTCTTCGCAGCTGTATTACATCCCTACCAAACCATTCATGTAACCTGGTAAAGCTGAATGTCCCTGCTGTTGTATTATTATCTTGGGTGAGCATCAAACCACCAAACCCAGACGTTACCCCTACTGTTCCTGATCTCCTCCTAGGGGGCAGAGGTGGTGGCAAGCGTTGTGTATGTAGAGGTCTTTCAGGTGCCTGGTCTGAGAAATACTTTGAGATATCACTATTATCATTAATAGCATGTGCTTTGCCATTCAATTCAGTATCAATAGTTTGATCTTGTGTGGTAGTCCAGGGGACATAGCCATTCTCCTTAACAGGAGTCCTATAAGATACAGAGAAATTATGTGAGATTAGGGGTGAACTATGAGGATTGATTGTTTGCTTTCGCAAGAGTGATTTTCTCTGGCTTTTACGGCCACTGAGTCTATTTTGCTGCATCTCTTCCAATTGCTTTTCAAGTTCCTTCACAACAATTCTCATATAGTCAAAACTTGCACGAGATAAAGCTTTAACCCAGGACTCCATTTCTCCCTGGCTGTCAGCTGCCATTTTATATGTCCGTGATTTAACACAGTCAAACTTGATTGCAAAGGCATAATCTTCTGAAGATTCACACAACTCCACAGTACATCCCTCAAGTATGATCACTCCAATTGGGTCTCTACTGTCTTTTTCTTCAAAGTAAAAAAACAGATTACCCTTCAAAACAAACCAGCGCCTGTGGTAAGCTGTGTTTCGCTCTCCCTTTTTATGCAAGTATCCAGTCTTGTCAGTAGGTGAATCACAGGTGGCATAGTATGCCACACTTCGTTCATTCAACTTCATGCTTTAGTTTCTACAAATAAAAAAAAAATCACAAAAGGACATTAGAAATGGAGAACAGTTATTCTGACATAATTAATGTCACTGTAAAATACAAATCTCAGCCTTAACTGACATGCAGATTTAGTTACATTTGAGGGGCAAGTTTTACTTGTCAGACACCAGTAACACTACAACGAAATGGAGCACTCCATCTCATGGAGGAGGAAATAAATCCTTCATGTGATTGATGTGTTGTGTTGATTTCACTAAGAAACAGCTTAAAAGAACGTACTAGGACACAGGTAGTATGGAGGTACCCAGGAAACATCTACACAAAAGAAGGTCCAAGTAGACTCAGATTATAGAGCAGATGGAATTTACTGCAAAAGGCATGAAATAGGAGAGGCGAAATTGTGTCGAAGTCACATGGAGGCTTAAGGGCTCCAAATAAAATACACAAATCCTTAAAAAAAAAACAATGTAATGGAAAATGGCTGGGTCACAACTACACTGTCAACTGTAGTGTTTCCAATTTGGAGAAGATGGAATGTATCTAAGTTTGAAATTACTGTTGACAATATTAGTAGAAAAACATTTAATGGTTATTTCTATGATCTTAAATTTTCAATGGGAAGCCATGCTTGCAGGAAATAGATTGAAGTTTGTAATTGTGGAATTATCCCTTATGTGTTATTATATTCTGTCCACTATTTTAAAGTGTTAAATGGTTGTAAGACAATGTTACAAAGGGTATTTTCTAGACAGTAATATCTGAACTGTGATTTTAATTTTGCAAATTGTATGTTGTGGCATATGACCAGGAGTTATCTTGGGAGGTGGAGGGAAGCTTAAAAGCAGGAAGAGATGAAAAATCATGAACAGTTTTGATACAGTAAATAAGGAGAAACTATTTCCAGTGACAGAAAGATTGGTAACCAGATTCTACAGATTGAAGGTGATGGGCAAAAGAATCAGAACTTTTTTTTTTAACACTGATTTGTTGTAATCTGGAATGCACAGTGTGAAATGGTGGTGGGTTCAATAGTAATGTTGAAAAGAGAACTGGATAAATAACTGTATAAATACTCAAAAGGGAAAAAAATTACAGGTCTATGGAAAAAGAGCAGAGGAGTAGGATTAATTGGATATCTTCAAAGAGCCGAGGCAGGCACAATGGGCTGAATGGCCTCCTCAGTGCTGTATTATTCTCTAATTCTATGACTCGATATCTAAAAATGCATTTACCTCAGTGTTGATGCTGATTGTAACCCAGATTTCAGCTACAGTGCTGTGTCCAGAGGTACCAGTATTCAACTAAGAAACTGTTTTTCCAGCACCTCTGCATTGTGAACGGTGCCACCATAATTTTCTAATTTAAGCCACATGTACAGGCCTGCACTACAGTGTCCCAATACTGATATCTGGTCCAGTCAACAGGGAGGATCCAACAGACAGGACATAGCGAATTATCCAAAATGGAGAAAAAAATCTGAAGACAGAAAATTATGTAAATGTACACAGGAGATCCATAAGCATCTGTAAAAAGATTTTAGCTGCCTACTGAAACATTATATAATTTCAGATTTTTCTAATCCATGTTTATATTACAGAATTAAAACTGCTAAATGCAATTTTATTGAAAAACACCAGCTGTTGTCTTCCTGGTTCCAGCATTTACCCTTACTGATCCTTTAACAAAGTTATCTCTTGCAACTTCTGCAAATCTTCCTTCTTTACCTGTCTAACTGGTGACAAGTTGATAGCTCTTCTTTTCATCTACTTTCTCTTCCAATTCTAATCTCGATCTCAGTAAAGAACTTCCCTCCATTTTACAATCTGTTGAACCATCTTGAACCATATCAATATTTCCTAGCAGCAGCTCTATGCCAACCAATAGTCACTCTGTACATAATCTAATTTCACACCAACCTCAATGAAACCAATAGAAATGAAAATTGGAGGGGGGGTGGAGGGAGGTTTAATTAATAGGTGGCTGATCCATGTCAGTTTTAACACCCAAAGCAGCAAGTTGAAAATCTATCCCATTGTACGAATAGCCTGTTTTACATTTTATCATTTGCAAATTATGATTTACATGTTTTATATTTGACCTACATGGTTTACTTTACCCTTATTTTTCTTGTATATTAAAAATTGAGAGCTTCTGACATTATGCTTCCCAATATTGGCCTATTCTGATGCTATTGACCACCCAACCTGCTTCTGGTGGAGACCAGCTGCCTCTTCACCCAAAATATTACTACCTTCATGTTAACAGTTCTACTTCCACTAGGTTCCCTTCTCTTCTCACTCAAACCGCTACTTCTCTGCCTCAGCCTAAAACTTCACCCCTCCGCCCAGCTTAACCTAGTTGTTAGATTTTACTGTTACAGTTCAGAAAAAAGGTAAAACAAATCTAATGCATGGCGTTTACTGAACACTCCATTACGATGAAGCAATATATTTGTTGAAAATCCTAAATTGAGATTCATAGCCATCAATACTAACTTTCAATCAATATTGAAAACAAATTTTATTATGTGATTGCTGTTCTGTGGATCCATTGCATTTAGTCCAAGGATATAAAATTGGGAGAGTAAGAGAAATATGTCGAAATTTTGTTCTGTATCTATTTTGAAATGAAAAATGAGGCTCCTTTTCCTTGCTTAAGTTATTCCTCACTTTGATCTTTATTCAGCTACAATACCCCCAGACCCTCTCCAGGGAGCCAGAAGCTGATGCTGTTTCTTAGTGATAGATCCTGAATCGGGCCAATCCAGAGCACGACCATGTCTCAAAACAGCACAGCTGTCAGAACTACCCATACCAACATCAAAGAAGTAAGAGAGATACTGATTTTAAAACAGGGCAGGAACACAGTTTGACAAGGGAGGGTTTGCAAGAAAATGGAATGAAATGTTGAGCTATGTTCACACAACCCTTCACTTTGTAATCAGCACAAATAATTCCTCTGAATATCAATGAAATCATCATTAACATTATATCTTTTGACATTTAAAACTTCTTTGAAGAGATATAGAACTTTATAACACAGAAAGAGGCCATTTGGCCCATCACTTCTTTGCTGAAACAATCCAAAACTAATTCCAGTGGTTTGCACTCTCCCCATAACCAATGTTTCTTCCTTTGCCTCAAATATTTATCTAATTTTCCCTTAAAAGATGAAATGGTTACTGCCTCAATCACTCCCTGGGCAAAATATTCCATGCTCCAACATCCATCTGCGTAAAGGAATCTCTCCCGACCCCTCTTATCACTCTATTAGTGATTATTTTAAATGTGACCCCCTTGTCACGACTCCCCAGTCTACTCAGACAATTCATAATTTTAAAAACCTCAATTAAATTTCCTCTTGCCTGCCCCTTCAAGTAGAAACAGTACTATCTCAAGTCTTTCTTCATAACTATAGCTTCCCATCCTCAGTTATCATGCTGGTGAATCTCCACTGTACACTCGCTAGGGTTTTCATGTTTCTTCTGGAATGTGGTGCCCAAAATTCCACACACTACTCCAACTGTGTTCTAACCAATCTTTTGTACAAACATATTTCTTTATGTCTGTAACAAGATATAGCAACTGAAATAATATATATCTCTTGAAACCCTTTGTACATTACACTAAAGAGAAACAAGAGTATCTTTCTGAAACAAAAACAGAAAATGCTGAAAACACTCAGCAGCCCAGCCACCATCTGTGAAGAGAGTGGACAAGTTAATGTTCAGGTATAGACACTGCATCAGAACTGGAAGATATTACATTCTAAACAGCAATTAAAAAGGAACAAGGGAGAAGAGGAAAAACAAACAAATATCTACTGTTCTGATGAAATGTTCATACCTAAAACGTTAATTTGTTTGCGATGCTGCCTGCCTTGCTGAGTGTTTCTAGAACTTTCGTTTTTTGTTTGATTCCCAGCATCTGCAGTATTTTTAAAAACTTTGTTATCTTTATGAACTTTGTCCTACCATAAACAGAGCACCTGTCTGCTCTCCCAGGAGGACGTAACAGATCCCATGGCATTACATCGAAGAAGAAAGGGGAGTCATCTCCTGTGCCCCAGCCAATATTTATCCATCAAGTAACATTACTAAAACAGATTATCTAGGTCATTGTCACATTGCTATTTGTGAGAGCTAGCCATGCGCAAATTGGCTACCACATTTCCTGCGGTGACTACATGGTTTTTCATGGGGTGTAAAGCGCTCTGGGACACCGTGAGGTTGTGAAAGATGCTACATAAAATGCAAGTCTTTCTTTCTATAAACCTCTGACCATCAAAGCAGAGCAGCCACACCAAAATCGTGGCTTGTGCATTTATTACTATACAGTAAAAAAAAACGTAGAGTGCTGACGGGAACCTGTCAGCAGTTGCTGGGGTGGGAGATCCTAGTCTCAAAACCTGATCCAGGTTTTATTGAAACAAAAAACACAGGAGCCAATGGCTGCAGTCGGCGCGCATGCGCGTTGCCAGTGGGGCACAAACCGGCCGAAACGAGAAACGGTTTTTAACCGGCCGGAGGATTTACCGCCCAAACCCCAACCCTCACATCAATCACACACTTATTGATCTTTTAAACAAAAATAATCGAAATCTGGAATATCTGTAACTGGTGTAACAGTTGCCGACACGGATGGCTCGGTTTTCCCTGGTTATAATTACTAAGGCCTCGGCTCGAGGGGATAAAAAAAAAAGGTAAAAGTCGTCAGTGAGATGAAAAGACAAGCGTTTAACTGCCAATCCTTTCCAACTCTATCAAACTGCCACTGCATAGTCTGTAAGTAATAAAAGGGAGAGTGTGTTTTACTCACTGCCTCGAGTCTCCCAGGCCCTCGCTCATCCTCATTATTTTCCTTTCCTTTTACGTTTAAAGATATTCAAAAAAACGTGTGACGTCACGGCCCAGCCTGGATGGTTCCTGTTCATTCAGCAGTTTCTTATGCCAAGTCCTATTCTTCTCTGGGGTTGCCTTTTTCTATGCTAAAATGTTATTACACCTAACCATTACTTTTTAAAAGTTTTTTTTTCCCCCTCCGGTTCATCCACATTGAAAATGTCATGCCCTTCCTCTCACTGCAATCTCCCCCAATCCTACTATCCTCCTCCCAAATCACTCCTTTGACACTGCCATCCTTCCTCCCTTTGCTTCCACCTGAACCTTCAGTCGCCTCAGCCTGAAACCCTCTTAAGGTTGCCAACTCCTAAAAGTTTAGTCACATGGCCTCTTACCCATCCCGCCCAGTCAGCCTTTTGTGCCACCTCCAATATTTTTTTATAACTAATAAACTAAAGCAGTCAAAGAAAATGAACAAAAACACAGTGTTTTTAATGGCCCACTAATTTTTCTCCTGAGTTGCTCACAGCAGTGACAGGGAGATTAGTCTTTTAATTCCTGGAGACGCCATGACAATCCTGGAGCGCTGGCAGCCCTAAATTCCCCTCTGTTTTTCCACCTCCCTCTTTCCCCCTTAAGACCCTCAAAACCTGCCTCTTTGACCAAGCTTTTAGTCACCACATCAAATATCTCCCTTAGACCAGCATCCATTTTTTAAATATTATACCTCAGGACTTTATGTTAAAGGTGTTAAATACAAACAATTATTGTTCTATACCGCTGAAATTGATTTGAGGCTATTCTTAAAGTTTTACAAGTCAGCTGATGGTATGGTGGCATCAGGCATGCAATTTCCCGCTCCCATTCCATGCAGTTCATAGTCTTTAACACATGTTGTAGAATGTTGCTGAACTGAGACTCGACCCATCCTTGAGTGGGGAGTGAAAGTTGAATTAGGTATCTAGACTAGCCTTACATAACTCCTGTTGGTTGAAGTTAGATTTCTTGTTTATTCAATTAAAATGATACTTCCTCCTCCATTGAAAAGTTTTGAAGTTAGTGTTTATGCACAATAACACCATCATAACACCTAAAATGCTCAAACCATCATTACTTTTCTCATATGGAAAAACTTTGGATCCTGCTGAAATTAGGCTATTTTCTCTCTGTGGCATGCTATTAAAAAATTAGATTTTGGCACAACCAAAAAAAAGCTAAAATAAACACAAAACTGAAAAAATAGAAACACAAAAACTGTTAGAAATGATGGTGTAACACATTGACCTCTCTTGGTCAGAGGAGTGTGACCTGAGAGGGACTGAGAACATAAAAAGGTAGCATACATTCATAAGATTTAAAAACTCATAAATATTATAAATTTTAATGGAGGAAGAAAGGGATGATATGCGAGCCATAGGCATTTGGGAGCTCTGTATCCACAGCAGAGATACAACTTTAAGAAGATACATAAAATGTGTCAGAATGAGCAAGACAAGGCAGTATGGCTTTAAGAAATTGTTGACTTTAATTGCCTATAATCAGGATCTATTTGCTGCTTTTTATTCTTATAGGCTGGGAGGCATTTCTGATTAAAGGCAATTAAGGTAATCAATTTCTGAAAGCTATACCACTTTACTTTGGTTAGTCCAACATATTTTCCTTCACTTCTTAAAGTTGTATCTCTATCATGAATACAGAACTGTCAAGTGTCTATGATTCACATATCGTTCCTCTCTCATTCTGTTACAAAGTGCATGAGACTTTGTACTGTTGCATTCACCAAAATAGTATCTAATCTTGTTGGTAGATGTTCTACAGCACTCTGATCTAAACTGTGATTACAAGAGCTTCTTCCCTTCTTTTCTTCTGCTATCTCCCAAATAGGTGGCACTTGACCTCTGCTGTTCACCCTTCACGTTTTGATGCAAGATTGACACAAACTTTTGTCTTTTTGATGCTGTGCCTATCAACTATCAGCGTATTTAACCAACCTTTGAGATACAGTGTATCATGTACAGCAGGGGTTGCAACCTTTTGAAGCAAGGGGGCACACGTGATAAAATGCTTTGGGGTAAGGTAGAATTGTAATTAAACATCATGTCTGAATCAATCATTTTCTTTTCCAAAAATTATTTGCATGTTTACTTTCAAACACAACCATTGATTGCACAACAATATCAGTCACTAACTCAATGCAAGATCTGGGCTTGATTCTATTGCAGCTCTTTCATTCATGGTTCCAGCTTTGTTCTGGATCAGCAAAGGATATCTTGCAGATGTTCATCAGTGAGCAGAAGTAGAACCTCTCCACATTCAACTGTGAAAATATTTGTCTACATATGCCAAATAATGACAGCATATGCTAGGCATGTCACTGCAAACTTCCAAACTCCTCTGACAGATACTTTTAGCATGCTGGCACACCCACTACATTGAACTTCTTCAGTTGGAGCTCAATCACTTCTTTTTGAATCTCTGGTGTGGTACTTTCAATGTTAACAGTAAAAGGAGCCACAAAATTCATGCCTGCTCATACCCTCCTTTGCGTTATCCTGCATAAATTTGCAGGGACAGGCAGTTGAGCACAAGCATCCAGGTGCATCTCTGGTGCCTGCTACCTCATAAAGCTGAAGATCCAGTGCCTGCTTGCCATGCAAGGGGGCACCCAGGCCTACCCTCTGACCCATCATGTCCCCCTCACCTCGCTGGCAGGAGGTCAATCAGAGTTTTTTTTTAACATGCCCACTTTCATCTGTCTGAAGATTGGTATAATTCAGCTCACTGAGCATACTTGTTTCCAAAGATATGCTAGGTCCTGTGTGAGCCAGGTAAGCAGGATTTCCTGGTGTAGGGGGTTCCAGCTCCATGCCCCAGGAGATATTTGCCTTGTAAGATGCATGTCAGAAATGCCCAGAATTGACAAACACATGCACAACTGGATATTCGGGCCTAGGGTTTCCAAATACAAAGACTTTCATTTATGCAGCATTTTTAATGTCGTAAAGCATTCCAAGGTGATTCAGAAGGGTATTAGCAATCAAAATTTGACATTAGGCCACAGGAGATATCAGGACAAATGACCAAATTCATGGTCAAAGTGATAGGATTTGAGGAGCATCTTAAAGGAGGAGAGGGAGGCAGAGAGGTTTAGGGAGGGAATTCTAGAGCTTAGGACCAAGGCAGCTGAAAGCATAACTGCCAGTGGGAGTGTGATTAAAATCAGTGATGTGCGAGATGCTAGAATTGGAAGAGTATAGAGTTCGCTAAGGGTTGTAGGACTGGAGGAGATAACAGAGATCCGGAGGGGCGAAGCCATGAAAACATTTTAAAACAAGGATGCAAATTTTAAAATTGAGGTGTTGCCAGACAGGAAGCCAATGTAGATCAGCAAGCAGAGTGGTGATGGGTGAATAGAACGTGGCGGCAGTATCTATAACTTTGGCATAAAAACAAGAAATGCTGGAAACACTCAGCACGTCTGGCAGCATCTGTGGAGAGAGAAGCAGAGTTAATGTTTCAGGACAGTGACCCTTCTTCAGAGTTCTGAAGAAGGGTCACTGACTTGAAACGTTAGCTCTGCTTCTCTCTCCACAGATGCTGCCAGCCCTGCTGAGTGTTTCTGGCATTTTTTGTTTTTATTTCAGATTTCCAGCATCTGCAGTATTTTGCTGTTATTCTATAACTTTGGCAGTCTGTCGTGGAAGTCTTGGAAAGGACTGCCGAACTCACATGCCACATACCTCACCCTTGAAGTTCATAAGCCACAGTCAACAGACCTTTGTCACAATGGGCCAAAGGGCCTGCTTCTGTTCTGTATAACTGTATGACTCTAACTCCCTTTGAACGGCAGCACACAGTGGGGGTAAATGTGATTGTTCACCACTAGCCAGCTGGTTTTTGAAAAGCGTGAACATACTTTCATAAGCTCATACGTGGATGAACAGCTCCGTCACAGCCTGGAAAGCCCCCAAAGCCTCTTGTTAAGAAAATCCATGTGGTCAGTGAAGTTTAATCGAAATGCAAAGTCATGACTTAAAAAATGACAGGATTTATAAATGTCACCAACACTATATATGCTTCCCCTTTTGCATCAATACCTATAATAGACTAAAAATCTAAATCCCCTCTTTCCTGGTTTGGTATCCTCTGCTCTCCTAATTTATCCTTTTCTACCTAGTCAGGTCCACCATCTACTCTGTCTCAGCCACCAGCACTGCTGGAGCATATATGCCCAATGTTCAGTCTTTCCCATATTTAGCAGTAAAATTTGGAGCATGCTAAGAATGGCCCAAGGTTCATAAAACTTTTTATGTCTTTTTCTTTTGGATATTCTAAAATTTTTATGTCTAATGGAGCCTTAGAAACCTTTTGTCCAGTGTTTGGAATTCACATATGTTGTGCAGATAAATTGAGAACATAAGTATGTAAGAAAATATGTTGCCTTTGTTGCTTAGTTCTGGATTGTTTGTAGCCTCTTAATCTGTGGCTGACTCACTGCTTCAGGCTGAATGGATATATTCCAGGATTGAACTTTGTACATCTGAGGGAAGTTCACAGAATTGTTACAGTGCAGAATGAGGCCAATCGGCCCATCGTGTCCGCACTGGCTCTCTGAAAGAGCAATTCCCTCAGTTCCATTCCCCTGCCTTCTCCCCATAACCCTGCACATTCTTCCTTTTCATATAACTGTCTAATTCCCTTTCGAATGCTTCATTTGAATCTGCCTCCACCACGTTCTCAGACAGCGCATTCCAGACCTTAACCACTCACTGCGTGAAAACGTTTTTTCTCATGTCACTTTTGCTTCTCTTACCAAATACTTTAAACCTGTGCCCTCTCGTTCTCGATCCTTTCATGAGTGGGAACAGTTTCTCTCTATCTGCTCTGTCCAAACCCCTCATGAGTTTGAATACCTCTATCAAATCACCTCTCAGCCTTCTCTTCTCCAAGGAAGACAGTCCTAACTTCTCCAAGCTATCTTCGTAACTGAAATTCCTCATCCTTGGAACCATACTTGTTAATCTTTTCTGTACTCTCTCCAATGCCCTCACGTCTTTCCTAAAGTTCAGCGTCCAGAACTGGCCGCAATACTCCAGCTGAGGCCGACCTAGTGTCTTATACAAGTTCAACATAACTTCCTTGCTCTTGTACTCTATGCCCTTATTAATAAAGCCCAGGATACTGTATGCTTTATTAACCACTCTCTCAACGGTTAGGACTGTCTTCCTTGGAGAAGAGAAGGCTGAGAGGTGATTTGATAGAGGTATTCAAAATCATGAGGGGTCTGGACAGAGTAGATAGAGAGAAACTGTTCCCACTCATGAAAGGATCGAGAATGAGAGAGCACAGATTTAAAGTATTTGGTAGGCGAAGCAAAAGTGACATGAGGAAAAACTTTTTCACGCAGCAAGTGGTTAAGGCCTGGAATGCATTGCCTGAGAATGTGGTGGAGGCAGGTTCAAATGAAGCATTCAAAAGAAAATTAGATTCCTTCAATGACTTATGCACATATACACCTAAGTCCCTCTGCTCCCACAGCCCCTTTAGAATTATACGCTTTATTCTATATTGTCTTTCCATGTTCTTCCTACCAAAATTAATCACTTCAAATTTCTCTGCATTGAACTTCATCTGCCACCTGTCTGCCCATTCCACCAACTTGTCTATGTCCTTTTGAAGTTCTACGCTATCCTCCTCACAGTTCACAATGCTTCCAATTTTCGTATCATCTGCAAACTTTGAAATTGTGCCCTGTACATTAAGGTCTAGGTCATTAATATATATCAGGAAAAGCAAGGATCCCAACACTGATCCCTTGGGAATTTCACTACAAACCTTCCTCCAGCCTGAAAAACATCCATTAACCACTACTCTTTGTTTCCTGTCACACAGCCAATTTCGTATCCATGATGCTACCGTCCCTTTTATTCCATGAGCTACAAGTTTGCTCACAAGTCTGTTGTGTGGCATTGTATCAAACGCCTTTTGAAAGTCCATGTACACCACATCAACAGCATTGCCCTTATCAACTTTCTCTGTTACCTCCTCAAAAAACACCAGCAAATTAGTTAAACATGATTTTCCCTTAAGTTCTGGGGCCAAGTCCATGCACCTTTCTATAGATTACTTGCAATTATCATAGCCTGGCTGATGTCGTGGAGGTGATGTTGTCAACATGCTGTGTCCAAGCCATATTCCTCTTCGAAAGTTCTGCCTAGGAAATCTGCTGTACATTGGTTTTGACAGCATCTCATTCCTCAGCGTGTTCTGTGTGTTTGCTTCTTTTGGAGAACAACGTGCAAAGTGATTTTCCTGGGGTTCAACAGAATCCTGATTGGCTTGAGTTAAAGAATTCACTGCCCTCAAGGTGATGTCAGAAGCAGTATGTGATAACTGACTCGATTAGGTTGGTAATTGTTGGAGTCACTAAAGGTCTGGTTTTGCTTGGTTTGTGAACCAGTGTCACCATAATTGATTTCCAGCATCTTGGGAAGTAGCCCAACATTAATGACTTGGTGAAGACCAGAGTTGTCACACTTATCACCTTATTTGGTGCCTAACTAACCAAAAGGTTGATGTTACCCTCTCCTGGAGCATTTTCTCACATATTCCTTAGCTTTAACCAGAGCTCAACAGCAGTAAGCACTCTACAATGCATTATCTTTTCCATTACTTGCAGGGGTTGTGTTCAAAAGTTGAAACAATTGTGTTTGTATGTGGATGTAATTATCCACTTTCTTTTCCCAGCTATTGTCAAATGCTTGTGATTTGGTTTGGTACCAATTGTGTAGAGGTGTTCTTTGAAGAACTGCATTTTCTTTGAGTCTTTCTCTGCACTGTAATCCAGAGAGTGCAGTGTTGGTATGTTTTTGTACTGGTTCTTCCCTGTAGCACACCAGATCTGATGAAAGAATTACTTGGGATCTTCGTCTCGTTCAAGCATTCTGTAGAAAATGTCCCACTGCTTTTTGGTGTCAGCTTTGAGTATTTGTTGCAGAAATTTGCTTTAAAAAATTGCCTTGCCCTTTTTCTATATACTTTTATAGTTGCTTTTGTTTCAAATACATTTCCAATTCCCCTTTAAATGATGTTATAGTATCTGCCTCAAAGGTCATTTGTAATAAAGCATTCCATGCTTTAACAACCTTCTGAAAAAAAAATCTAATTTCCCCTATGTTCCTTTTAATTTTTAGTCTACTCCTCTTTATAACCGATTTGCCAACCAGTGGAAACAATGGACAGAATCTTGTGAACTTAGTCCCTACCAAAAGCCATTTTCGCTTTGCGAACCTGATTTACTAATTTGTGCTATAAAAACAAGAAATGCTGGAACCACTCAGCAGGTCTGGCAGCATCTGTGGAAAGAGAAGCAGAGTTAATGTTTCGGGTCAGTGACCCTTCACCCTTGCTGTTGTCATTTCCCAGAGCAATGTAATTATCATCCCACTTCCAGGTTCCCCAACCAATCAGGGAGGGTGAGCAGGATGACATACCTAACCAAGCAATGAAGGATCTCTATTTAAAGGGATCCTGGTAGGACTCTCAATGGCAGCAGTGATTGCAGCATATAATCCAGTGTGAAGGAGCAAAGAGCTGCAGAATGGATGGAAGATGTGGAAAGGCTGCTCCCCCACTCCCTTCCTGGTTCACAGACTCGTCCCTAGAAGTGACAGTTGATACAGTGGACCAATTTACCCCGACTCTTTGCTTTCTGTCTTTTAGCTATTGAAAAATCCATGAGGCCACATTCCTTTTAATATCATGTGCCTTAAGCTTATATTGTATGGATATGTGTGTATGAATTCAATACAAATGCATACTGTCACAAATTAGCCTATGCTTTTCTAAGTGTTCATTAATTTCATCCTGTATTATTGACCCATTTCCATCTTCGCTGTTTGCGATGCATTATGGGTATATCCTGGCAAGACAAAATGGCAGTCTTCTTAAAGGCAAAGCTCCGAACTGTGTTGGCACTAATCAAACAGTGACAGCTTTGGTGGATCAGACACATTTGCAGGATGGAAGACAATCAGATACCCAAGGACCTTCTGTATGGTGAGGTAACCGGGGCCAGGCGACCAGTGGGGCATCAAAGCTCCACTTCAAGGATGCTTGCAAGCATGATATGTAGGCCCTAAATGTCGACTATCGTACCTGGGAGTCATTAGCTGGCGAAAGAGGGAAATGGCGACACATCCTGTGGATGAGTGCTCACTACCACGATGACCAGTTGTTACAGCAGCTTGGCAAGAAGTGCCAATGTCAAAAACAACTACTCACAGCATCATTTGGCAGCTTCACTTGCAGCACTTGTGGCAGAACCTGCCTGTTGAGGATTGGCCTTCACAGCCATCAGCAAAGGTGCACTAAGAGAAGACACCCCACCTAAATGGATTGTTTACTGCATGTCCATCATCTTTTGTAGATGGAAGGATGCCAACCAAAGTATTGACCTTAGAAGTTTACTGACAGCCAAGTTAAAACTAAAGGCCTTGAATTTCCTGGGAAGTATGGCAATTTTTCTTCCTTCGCTGAGAGGCATACCTGAAAGTCCAACTGAGATAGAAACTAAATAGATTGCAAATCATAGGCCCACTTCATGGTAATAGTCATTCCACCTAACTCAGTTGAGTGAGATTTGTCAGTTCTCACCAAGCATGAAAAAGGAAAAGCAGCAAAAGAAGTGCTTGTCTTGCTTAAAGTCACAAGTATTTCACACTTCCTGCTGACAAGTTGCAGAATAGCATCGGCAGTAACTATGGAAAAGGCTTAAATCCAATTCATCCCAACTCTGAGCAAGAATAGAATAGACAGTGGAAAACTGCACTGTCTAAAAAAAAAATCAAGAATTGTATATCAGAAATTTTATTTTATCTTTCATTTCTGCCTTTGAATTGAAAGAATGTGCATATGGGATGGAGCTTATCTTCTAGTATGGCATTCTGCAAAATTTTGAATCTTATTTTATTGGTAATTTTGTATTTAATTTCCATGGAACATTTTAAATATGAACTTTTTGTCTTTTTTGTTCTGGTGCTAACTTCTGTTTTAGGGAGCAACTTTAATGTTGCGGAGTAACTTTTATTTAGGTTTCATTTCAGCAAGATTTAATGTTAAAAATACATTTTGTCAGAGGGCATCCAGAGACCTATTTTGTCTTTCTGTACTTCTACACTTGCATGTTTCAAGACATGACATGGGAATTCAGAGGCTTCATTGGGCCTAAAGTAGTGGGATGCACTGGTGGAAAGATTGAAATTACAGACATAAAATCATAACTTGCATTAACTGCAAGGCACTTCACAGGAGCATAACCAGACAAAAATTGATACTGAACCAAAGAAGGAAATATTGGGATAGGCGACTAAAAGCTTGGTCAAAGAGGTAGGTTTTCAGAAGCATTTTAAAGGAGTATGGAGCCAGATAGGTTTAAGGAGAAAATTCCAGATCTTCGGTTCTAGCAGCTGAAGGCACAGGAGACAAAGGAAGAGGGGGATACGCAAGAGGCCAGAGTTCAAGGAATACAGAATTCTCCAACAGATGTAGGGCTCAAGAGGTTACAGAGATAGGGGTGAAGCCATGGAGGGATTTGAACATGAAGATGATAATTTTGGAAATAGAGGCGTTGCTGGACTGCAATCCAATGTAAGTCAACAAGGACAAGAGTGTTGGGTGAACTTGGTGCATTAGGATATGAGCATCAGAATTCTGTCTGACATCGTTTATGGAATGTGGAGGATGGAAGGCCATCGAGGAGAATATTGGAATACAGGAGGTAACAAAAGCATGGATGAGGGTTTCTGCAGCAGATGAGCTCAGACAAGGGCAGATACATATACTCCATTCTCCAGTCATCCCCCATCATGGCCAGAATCTCAGGCTGAACCAGGCAGTTCGTAAACTTTGTGTCCTATTTGATCCTGAGCTACGCTTCCAACCCTATATCCTCTCCATAATAAAAATTGCCTTCTTCCATCTATGTATCTGTATACTCCATTCTCCAGTCATCCCCCATCTTGGCCAGAGTCTCAGGCTGAACCAGGCAGTTCGTAAACATTGTGTCCTATTTGATCCTGAGCTAAGCTTCCAATCCTATATCCTCTCCATAATAAAAATTGCCTTCTTCCATCTAAGGCGGGAGCTGAAGCCAATGGCTTTGGTCTTCCCAATATTTAGTTGGAGGAAAATTAGGCTCAGATGTCAGACAAGCTATCTGACAACACAGGCAGTAGCGAGGTCAAAAGATCTGTCGGAAAGGCAAAGCTGCATGTTGTCATGTGAAGATAACAAATGATACCAAGGGGCAGCATGTAGAAGGAGAAAATTGCGGAAGGTGAGAGAGCAGGTGGGGAGAATCTTTGAGAGGAAACATTGAGAGCTGTCTAGTGGAACTGGAAATTATAGGGGAGAATTTGATTCTGGATTTATATACTACTACGTTGATAAATATATACACATTATAAGCCTATCTCCAATCTGAGCTAAACTGATTTAGGAAGCTATTTATTAAATTCCCGATTTCTTTCCTGCTTCCTGTTAGAATACCGTTTGGTAACAATGACCTTAGAGGTGAGGTCCTAAAGAAATAAAGTATACAATTTATAAGAACTTTCTAAGGTTTGCTGCAGCCAACGTTTCATAAAACAGGAGCTTGAAAGTAGCTGGACTACAATAGGTTGTGTCACAGCTATTCTTCTCACATGAAAAGGAGAAGGCCTCATATTCAAAGAGAAACAAACTATGTCAGTGCCAAGAGCAGAGGTTCTTGACATTACTTTTTAAAAGGAAGTAAGAATCCACATTAATTAATGCATAATTTCGGCACAGTGGCGCAGTGGTTAACACCGCAGCCTCACAGCTCCAGCGACCCGGGTTCAATTCTGGGTACTGCCTGTGTGGAGTTTGCAAGTTCTCCCTGTGTCTGCGGGGGTTTTCACCGGGTACTCTGGTTTCCTCCCACCACTTGCAGGTTGATAGGTAAATTGGCCATTATAAATTGCCCCTAGTATAGGTAGATGGTAGGGAAATATAGGGACAGGTGGGGATGTATTAGGAACATGGGATTAGTGTAGGATTAGTATAAATGGGAGGTTGATGGTCGGCACAGACTCGGTGGGCCGAAGGGCCTGTTTCAGTGCTGTATCTCTAAATAAAAAAATTTAAAAATTTAAAAAATAAATAAAAATAAAAAATAATTTAAAAAGTCAATGAATGCTCAAATACTCTATGTTTAGTTTGAAAAATTAAAATCTTGCCAAATCTGCAAATAACCTCGGTAATAAAATGTCTTTTACAGGCTCCTGGGCTTTCTCTATTGTTTGCTTTCCCAAATACAAAATCTAGTTTTTAAATAATACATAGATGTAAATGAAAATGTAATATCTCTTCCAGCATTTCAATGAAAAGTCCTATGTGACTCATTCTGTGATGCTTGTAATTAATGCTAGTTTAAAAGGACATTTTCAGCCTTCTCTGGTCATTATAGTTTCCTCCAATTAAGGCTTCCCATGAGCGTCATTTCTGGCCCCTTGGGCCTCTATTCACATTTGCACCCCCTCAAGCCTCTGAACACCAAACTCACTTGGTAACACTCTCATCTTTGAGTCAGAAGGTTGTGGGGTTCAAGTCACATTTCAGAGACTTGAGCACAAAAATCTCAGCAGAAACTCCAGTGCAGTACTTGAGGGAGTGCTGCAGTGTCAGAAGTGCATCTTTAGGATGAGACAATAAACCAAGGCCATGTCTGTGCTCTCAGGCTGATATAAAGATCCCATGGCATTATTTCAAAGGCGGGTAGGGGACTTATTCCTTGTGTGCTGGCCAATATTTAACCCTCAGTTAGCATCACTAAAACAGATTATCTGGTCATTATCACATTGCTGTTTGTGGGAACTTGCGTGTACAAATTGGCTGCTGCGTTTCCTGCGGTGACTACACCTGGTGTGACTCAAATTTTGCTTGATGACGCTCTCGTGAAGCGCCTTGGGATGTTTTACTACATTAAGGGTGCTCTATTAATGCAAATTGTTGTTGTTGTTTGGATAGTAACTAATCCCTTTCCAATCATCTGTTTGCTAGCTGTGGTTCAGTTGGTAATACATTCACCTCTGAGTCAGAAAATTGTGGGTTCAAGTCCCACTCCGAGCACATAATTCAAGACTAACACTCCAGCGCAGTAATGAGTGAGTGCTGCACTGTTGGAGTTACTGTCTTTGGATGAGACGTTAAACCAGGACCTCATCTGCTCTCTCAGGTGGACATAAAAGATCTCATGGCACTATTTTGAGAAGGATGCGCTATCCGTGGCTAACTAAGGAAGTTAAGGATAGTATGAAATTGAAAGAAAAAGTGTACAATACTGCAAAGATTAGTGGTAGGTCAGAAGATTGGACAGATTTTAGAAACAGCAAAGAATGACTAAAAAAATAAGGAGGGAGAAATTAGAGTTTGAGAGAAAGCTAGCTGGAAATATAAAAACAGATAGTAAGAGTTTCTACAAATATCTAAAAAGGAAAAGAGTAACTTAAGTGGGTGTTGGTCCCTTAGAGAATTAGTCTGCGGAATTAATAATGGGAAACAAGGAAATGGTGGAAACCAGAAAAAATATCCCAAGAATACTTGAAAATCAAGAGGTTAAAAGGGAGGGAGGAACTTAAAACAATCACAATCACTAAGGAAAAGGTACTGCGAAAACTATTAGAACAGTGGCGCAGTGGTTAGCACCGCAGCCTCACAGCTCCAGCGACCCGGGTTCAATTCTGGGCACTGCCTGTGTGGAGTTTGCAAGTTCTCCCTGTGTCTGCGTGGGTTTTCTCCGGGTGCTCCGGTTTCCTCCCACAAGCCAAAAGACTTGCAGGTTGGTAGGTAAATTGGCCATTATAAATTGCCCCTAGTATAGGTAGGTGGTAGGGAAATATAGGGACAGGTGGGGATGTGGTAGGAATATGGGATTAGTGTAGGATTAGTATAAATGGGTGGTTGATGGTCGGCACAGACTCGGTGGGCCGAAGGGCCTGTTTCAGTGCTGTATCTCTAAAGGCTGACAGGTCCCCTGACATGATAGCTTACATCCTAGGCTAAATAGGTTAAATGAGTGGGCAAAAATTTAGCAGATGGAGTATCATGTAGGAAAATGTGAACTGCTCCAGTTTGGCAGAAAGAATAGAAAAGCAGTATGTTATTGAATGGAGAGAGACTGCAGAGGGATCTGGGTGTCCTGGTATATGAATCACAAAACATTATTAAGCAGGTACAGCAAGTGATTAGGAAGGTAAATACAATGTTGGTGTTTATTGTAAGGGAAATGGAGTATAAAAATAGAGAAGTGTTGCTACAGCTGTACAGAGCCTTAGTTAGACTGCATCTGGAGTATTGTGTACAGTTTTGTTCTCCTTACTTAAGAAAGGATATGATTACATGAGAAGCAGTTCAGAGAAGGTTCATCGACTGATTCCTGGGATGAAGGGGGTTATCTTATGAGGAAAGGTTGAGCAAGTTAGGCCTGTACCCATTGGAATTTAGAAGATTGAGAGGTGAGCTTATTAAATCATATAAGATCCTGAGGGGACTTGACAGGGTGGATGCTGAGAGGATGTTTCCCCTTATGGGGGAATCTAGAAATAGAGGATACTGTTTTAAAATTAGGGGCCTCCCATTTACGACTGAGATGAGGAGAATTTTTTTCTCTCAAAGGGTTGTTGTTAGTCAGTGGAATTCTCTTCCCCTGAGAGCAGTGGAGGCTGGGTCATTGAATATATTCAATGCTAAGACTTTTGATCGACAAGGGAGTCGAGGGTAATGGAGGCATGACAAGAAAGTGGAGTTGAGGCCACAATCAGATCAGCCATGATCTTATCGAACGGTGGAGCAGGCTTGAGGGGCCAAATGGCCTACTCCTGCTCCAAATTCTTGTGTGTTCTTGTGTCTGTTCCTGGAAGAGCAGGGGAGTTATCCCTGGTGTCCTGGCCAATATTTATCCCTCAATCAAGATCACAAAAATATATTATATGGTCATTATCATATTGCTGTTTGTGGGAGTTTGCTGTGTGCAAATTGGTTGCCGTGTTTCCTAAATTACCATTGTGACTACACTTCATAAAGCACTTCATTGGCTGTAAAGCACTTCAGGACGTCCTGAGGTCATGAAAGGCACTATATAAATACAAGTCTTCCTTTTCTTTTTTAGACCCCAGCTGTCTAGTCTTTGGTCCCTATTCCACAAGATACTTCTGTAGTAACTACTCTGCTCAATTGCATCTACCTTTGAATTGCCCTTGTCCCCAGTTAAGCCATTACTCTCTCCCACCCTGGCTGTTGCCATTGATATGCTCCCCATCTTTGCTCCATTCTCCAAAGGGGAACAGATTTGAACAATTATAATGCACAACTAATTCATCGCCAGATCCGACTGGACCACATCAAGTACTATCAGGCAGAGGTCTCATCTACCAAAACCTCTCTACTCCAGCATCATCCTGGGATGAAAAGATAACTCCCAGCTTTTTTTTCACCACCAACTGTCTCCTGAAAGCACTCTTCCCTAGAAAGAACCATAGAACCATAGAAAAGTTACGGCACAGAAAGAGGCCATTCAGCTCATGGTGTCTGCACGGCTGAAATAGCTAGCACCTGGTCCATAGCCTTGCCCTTGTCCTTCCACTCTCACCTCCAGCAAATGCAAGGAGCTCGTAAACTTCTTTGTCACTAAGTGTGAGACCACCTGTTCTGATGCTTCTGATGCATCCCTCCATTCCTGTTGTTCACCTAGCTTCCTGCCTGCTCTCACTCTGAATTCACATCTTTCTTCAGTCTCTCTCCTAAATACCCTCATGCTCACACTGAGCTCAAGTTGTCCATGAGACCCATTTCCTGTTCTCACAACTCTATTCTAACTATACTGCTAATCACCCAATTTCCCTTCCTGGCCCCCAATGCTAACTGATACTATTGATGGTCTTCTCTCCTTAGGTGCTGGCCCCCACCCCTTTCTGTGGGAGGAGGGAGGGAAAGGAGGAGGAAGTGTGGTGGTAGTATGAAGGATGTTGATGAGGTGGAATTGTGTATGCTGATGACACACAGCACAACCATTTTTGACCCCACCACTACATCTATGTGGTCAGACTGCTTAGTCTTGGATGAATTTCTCTCCCTTCAAACTCTCTTCCTCCCCCTCACTCTTTCTTCCTCTCCCCTTCCTCTCGTCCATTGACTCTCCCTCTCCTCCCTTCACCTCCCTCTCTGCCTCACCGTACTCTCCCTCTCTCTCTACCATCCATCGTCCTCCGCTACCCTCTCCCTCACACTATCACTATGCTTCCTCCATCCCATCCCACACACTCTGTCCCTCCCTCTCCCTCTCCCACTCCCTCACAACCCCTCACCAGCCCTCTCCTGCCATGCCCACTGCTCCCTCCCTCCTCTCATATTCAGGTCCCCACACCATCTTTTGCTCCCTCTCTACCTCTCACCCTCCCTAATTCACCTACTTCCCTTTCTCTTACCCCCTCCCTCCCTCTCTCCTTCCAAACCTTCTCTCCTTCCTTCCCTCCCCTCTCCCTCCATCTCTTCCTTCCCTTTCTCCTTCTTCTCCTCTTTCTCACTCTGTCCCTCCTTCACTCTCACCCTCCCTCTCTCTCTCCCTCACCCTCCCTCCCTGCCAACCCCTCTCCCTCTCTCTGTCCCTCCCTTCCCACCCCACTCCCTCCTTCCCGTCTTTTCTCCTCTCCTTCTCTCTCCCTTCCCTTCCTCTCCCCTTCCCTTCCCTTTCCTTCCCACTGCTCCCTCCCTTCTCTCTCATTTGGTTACCCGCACCCTCTCTCGAGCTACCTCTCTTTCTCTTCTACCCCCCTCCCTCCCTCCTCCAAAACTTTCCCTCCATTCTCTCCACACCCTCCCTCCAGGCTCTCCGCCCAACCCTTTCCCTTCAATCCCTCCTTCCCTCCCTCCCTCCCTTTCACCCTTTCTCCTCCCCTGTCTCAATGTCCCTCCACACTCACCCTCCCTCCCTGCCAACCCCTCTCCCTCTCTCTCTGAGCCTCGTCTCCCTCCCTTCTTTCCCTCTCTCTCCGTCCCTCCTTCCCTCCCACCGTCCCTCCTTCCCCTCCCTCCTCCACACCCTCTCTCCATTCCTCCTCCCGACACACTCTCTCCATTCTTCTTCCCTTCCATCCCTTCCCCTCCACTTCCCTTCCCTTCCCCTCCCCACCTTCCCACCCCTTTCCCTCGCCTCCTTACCCCTCCCTCCCCTCCCCTCCTGCCCCCTCTCATCCTTCCCCCCCAGCCCCTCCTCCCCCTCCCCTACCTGTTCTCCTCACACCTCCCCGTCCTCATCTTCCTCCGCCTCCTTCTCCTCCCCCTCACTCTTCTTTCCCTCCCCCCTCCTCCCCCTCCTCCCCTCGGTCTTCCCTCACCCTCCCCGTTCCTTCTCCACCTCCCTGCCCTCCTAACCCCTCCTCCTCGCCCCCTCCCACCCACCTCTCTACATCCTGTTCCCCCCTCCCTCCTTCTCTTTCCCTGACCCCCTCCTCCTTCCTCCTCTTTCCCCCTCCCACCCTCCCTCTCTCTCTTGACCTCATTCCATCTGTACCCCCTCCTCCACCCCCTCTCCATCCGCCCTCCATCCTGCCCTCTTTCCCTCTCTCCCTCCCTATATCCACCTTTTCCCCCTCCCTCACCTCTACCCCCTCTCCCTCTTCCCCCTACGCATCCGCCCGTCCCGACTGACCTCATCCCTCACTCGCCCTCCCCTCTCCTCTTCCCCCACTTCCCCTCCCCTCCCCTCCCCCTTTTCCCCTCCCCTCCCCTTTTCCCCTCCCCTCCCCTCCCTTCCCCTTTTCCCCTCCCCTCCCCTCTTCCCCTCCCCTCCCCTCCCCTCCTTCCCCTTTTCCCCTCCCCTCCCCTCCCCTTTTCCCCTCCCCCTTTTCCCCTCCCCTCCCTCTTCCCCTCCCCTCCCTTCCCCTTTTCCCCTCCCCTCCCCTCCCCTTTTCCCCCCCCCCTTTTCCCCTCCCCTCCCCTTTTCCCCTCCCCCTTTTCCCCTCCCCCTTTTCCCTCCCCCTTTTCCCCTCCCCTCCCCTCCCCTCCCCTCCCCTCCCCTTCCGTCCCCTCTCCCCTCCCCCTTTTCCCCCTCCCCTCCTCTCCCCTCCTCTCCCCTCCTCTCCCCTCCCCCTTTTCCCCCTCCCCTCCCCCTTTTCCCCCTCCCCTCCCCCTTTTCCCCCTCCCCTCACCTCCTCTCCCCTCCTCTCCCCTCCCCCTTTTCCCCCTCCCCTCCTCGACCCCTCCCCCTTTCCCCCTCCCCTCCTCACCCCTCCCCCTTTCCCCCTCCCCTCCTCTCCCCTCCCCCTTTTCCCCCTCCCCTCCCCTCCCCTTTTCCCCCTCCCCTCCTCTCCCCTCCCCCTTTTTCCCCTCCCCTCCTCTCCCCTCCCCCTTTTTCGCCCTCCCCTCCTCTGCCCCCTCCCCCCTCCCCTCCCCTCCCCCTTTCCCTCCCCTCCCCTACCCTCCCCTCCCCCTTTTCCCCTCCCCTCTCCTCCCCCTTTTCCCCTCCCCTCTCCTCCCCCTTTCCCCCTCCCTTCCCCTTCCCTCCCGTTCCCCCTCCCTTCCCCTCCCCTCCCCTCCCCCTTTTCCCCTCCCCTCCCCCTTTTCCCCTCCCCTCCCCCTTTTCCCCTCTCCTCCCCTCCCCCTTTTCCCCTCCCCACCCCTCCCCTCCCCCTTTTCCCCTCCCCTCCCCCTTTTCCCCTCCCCTCCCCCTTTTCCTCTCCCCTCCCCTCCCCTCCCCCTTCTCTCCCCCTCCCCTTCCCTCCCCCTTTTCCCCTCCCCTCCCCTCCCCCTTTTCCCCTCCCCTCCCCCTTTTCCCCTCCCCTCCCCTCCACCCTCTTTTACCCTCCCCTCCCCACCCTTTTCCCCTCCTCTCCTCTCTTCCCCTCCCCTCCCCTCCCCTCCCTCTTTTCCCCTCCCTCTTTTTCCCCTCCCCCTTTTCCCTCCCCCTTTTCCCCTCCCCCTTTTCCCCTCCCCCTTTTCCCCTCCCCCTTTCCCCTCCCCCCTTTCCCTCCCCCTTTTCCCCTCCCCCTTCCCCCTCCCCTCCCCTCCCCCTTTTCCCCTCCCCTTCCCCCTCCCCTTCCCCCTCCCCTCCCCTCCCCCTTTTCCCTCCCCCTTTTCCCCTCCCCCTTCCCCCTCCCCTCCCCTCCCCTCCCCCTTTTCCCCTCCCCTCCCCCTTTTTCCCCTCACCCCTTCCCCCTCCCCTCCCCTCCCCTCCCCCCTCCCCCTTTTCCCCTCGACTCCCCTCCCCTCCCCCTTTTCCACTCCCCCTTTTCCCCTCCCCTCCCCTTCCCTCCCCTCCCCTTCCTTCCCCTCCCCTCCCTTTCCCCCTCCCTTCCCCTCCCCTCCCCTCCCCCTTTTCCCCTCCCCTCCCCTCCCCCTTTTCCCCTCCCCTCCCTCCCCCTTTTCCCCTCTCCTCCCCTCCCCCTTTTCCCCTCTCCTCCCTCCCCCTTTTCCTCTCCACTCCCCTTTTCCCCTCCCCCTTTTCCCTCCCCCTTTTCCTCTCCCCTCCCCTCCCCTCCCCCTTTTCTCTCCCCTCCCCTCCCCCTTTTCCTCTCCCCTCCCCTCCCCTCCCCCTTTGCCCCTCCCCTCCCCTCCCCTCCCTCCCCCTTTCCCCCCTCCCCTCCTCTCCCCTCCCCTTCTCCCCTCCCCTCCTCTCCCCTTCCCCCCTCTCCCCTCCCCCTTCTCCCCCTCCCCTCCGCTCCCCTCCCCTCCCCTTCCTCTTTTCCCCTCGCCTCCCCTTTCCCTTTTCCCCTCGCCTCCCTCCCCTTTTCCCCTCCCCCTCCCCCTTTTCCCCTTTCCTCCCCCTTTTCCCCTTTCCTCCCCCTTTTCCCCTTCTCTCCCCCTCCCCTTCCCTCCCCCTTTTCCCCTCCCCTCCCCTCCCCCCTCTTTTACCCTCCCCTCCCCACCCTTTTCCCCTCCTCTCCTCTCTTCCCCTCCCCTCCCCTCCCCTCCCCTCCCCCTTTTCCCCTCCCCCCTTTCCCCTCCCCCCTTTCCCCTCCCCCCTTTCCCCTCCCCCCCTTTCCCTCCCCCTTTTCCCCTCCCCCTCCCCTCCCCTCCCCTCCCCTCCCCCTTTTCCCCTCCCCTCCCCCTTTTCCCCTCACCCATTCCCCCTCCCCTCCCCTCCCCTCCCCCCTCCCCCTTTTCCCCTCGACTCCCTCCCCTCCCCCTTTTCCACTCCCCCTTTTCCCCTCCCCTTCCCTCCCCTCCCCTTCCCTCCCCCTTTTCCCCTCCCCTTCCCTCCCCCTTTTCCCCTCCCCTCCCCTTTCCCCCCCTCCCCTCCCCACCCCTCCCCCATTTCCCCTCCCCCTCCCCACCCCTCCCCCATTTCCCCCTCCCCTTTCCCCCTCCCCCCTTTCCCCCTCCCCCTTTCCCCTCCCCCCTTTCCCCCTCCCCCCTTTCCCCCTTCCCCCTCCCCCCTTTCCCCCTCCCCTTCCCCCTCCCCCCTTTCCCCTCCCCCCTTTCCCCCTCTCCCCCTCCCCCATTTCCCCCTTCCCCCCTTTCCCCCTCCCCTCCCTCATTCCTCCCTTTCCCCTCCCCCCATTTCCCCCCATTTCCCCCTTTCCCCCTCCCCATTCCCCCTTTCCCCTCCCCCCTTTCCCCCTCCCCCCATTTCCCCCTTTCCCCCTCCCCCCATTTCCCCCTTTCCCCCTCCCCCCATTTCCCCCTTTCCCCCTCCCCCCATTTCCCCCCTTTCCCCCTCCCCCCATTTCCCCCCTTTCCCCCTCCCCCATTTCCCCCCTTTCCCCCTCCCCCATTTTCCCCATCCCCCCCATTTTCCCCCTCCCCCATTTCCCCCCCCCCATTTCCCCCTCCCCCATTTCCCCCTTTCCCCCTCCCCCATTTTCCCCATCCCCCCCATTTTCCCCCTCCCCCATTTCCCCCCCCCCATTTTCCCCCTTTCCCCATCCCCCTCCCCATTTCCCCTCCCCCCGTTTCCCCCCTTTCCCCCTCCCGCCATTTCCCCCTCCCCCATTTCCCCATTTCCCCCTTTCCCCTCCCCCATTTCCCCCTTTCCCCATTTCCCCCCTTTCCCCCTCCCCCATTTCCCCCTTTCCCCCTTTCCCCCTCCCCCCATTTCCCCTCCTTCCCCCCTCCCTCCATTTCCCCCCCTTTCCCGCTCCCCCCTTTCCCCCCTTTCCCCCTCCCCCATTTCCCCCCTTTCCCCCTCCCCCATTTCCCCCCTTTCCCACTCCCCCTTTCCCCCTTTCCCACTCCCCCATTTCCCCCCTTCCCCTCCCCCCATTCCCCATTCCCCCTCCCCCCTTTCCCCCCATATCCCCCTTTCTCCCCTCCCCCATTCCCCCCTTCCCCCCCATTACCCCCTTTCCCCCTCCCCCTCTACCCCCTTTCCCCCTCCCCCTCCTCCATTCCCCCTTTCCCCATCCCCCCATTTCCCCCTCCCCCCATTACCCCATTTCCCCCTTTCCCCTCTCCCATTTCCCCCTTTCCCCTCCCCTCATTTCCCCCTTTCCCCATTTCCCCCCTTTCCCCCTCCCCCATTCCCCCCTTTCCCCCTCCCCCCATTTCCCCTCCTTCCCCCTCCCTCCATTCCCCCCCTTTCCCGCTCCCCCTTTCCCCCCTTTCCCCCTCCCCCCATTTCCCCCCTTTCCCCCTCCCCCCCATTTCCCCCCTTTCCCCACTTTCCCCCTCCCCCCATTTCCCCCTTTCCCACTCCCCCCCATTTCCCCCCTTTCCCACTCCCCCTTTCCCCCCTTTCCCCCTCCCCCATTTTCCCCCTCCCCCCCATTTCCCCCATTTTCCCCCCTCCACCCATTCCCCCCTTTCCCCCTCCACCCATTTCCCCCCTTTCCCCCTCCACCCATTCCCCCCTTTCCTCCCCTCATTTCCCCCATTTCCCCCCTTTCCCCCTCCCCCTTCCCCTTTCCCCTCCCCCTTTCCCCCCCTTTCCCCCTCCCCTTTCCCCCCTTTTCCCTTCCCCTTTCCCCTCCCCTTCCACCCTCCCCCTCCCTTCCCCCCTCCCCCTCCCCCTTTCCCCCTCCCCTTCCCCCTTCCCCCTCCTTTCCCCCTTCCCCCCTCCTTTCCCCCTTCCCCCCTCCCCCTCCTTTCCCCCCTCCCCCCTCCTTTCCCCCTTCCCCCTCCCCCTCCTTTCCCCCCTCCCCCCTCCTTTCCCCCTTCCCCTCCCTCCTTTCCCCCTTCCCCTCCCTCCTTTCCCCCTTCCCCTCCCTCCTCCCCCCTTCCCCTCCCTCCTCCCCCCTGGTTTCCCCTTCGCCTCCCCCTCCTTTCCCCCTTCCCCTTCCCCTCCCCCCCTTCCCCTCCCCCCTCCTTTCGCCCTTCCCCTCCTTTCCCCCCTTCCCCTCCCCCTTCCTTTCCCCCCTTCCCCTCCCCCCCTCCTTTCCCCTTCCCCTTCCCCCTTCCCCCTTCCCCTCCCCCCTTCCCCTCCCCCCTCCTTTCCCCCA